>NC_139516.1:139865860-140465860 GCF_947247035.1 Vipera ursinii | reverse complement strand
ACAAAAGAGTCCAGATGTGGAATCCCAACTCAAATGGAAAAGAATTTCTACAGGCGTGGACAATTCGTCACTTTGATTACATCTTCACAATGCTGCAGTGCCTTTAGCAAGGTTAATAATAGTTTAGACTGTACCATCAGCGGTTCTCTAGGGTAGAGTCAGAAAAATCATATTTATAAAAAGGACCTGCCCTCATTTTGTGGGAGCTTTTAAGTCTTTGGTTCGTCTTCTGCTTTACGGGGGCTTCCTAGACAGCCTTCTGTAATGTTGGCTTGGTTCTTTTCTCTAGCTGCTCTCACGGGAAGCTAGATGACTTCCAAAACAAAGCTTGTCATAGCAAAATTCTTATGAATTACATGGATGACTTAATCCCCATTCAAAGCAAACCAAGCTACTGTAGTGCCAATATAAAGCGCTACGTTGCAACGTAATGTGGGTGGCAGATCATCTTACTATCAGTTAGCTCTACGCTAACAGTTGGGCAACAGCAACACGCTACACACGGGGCTACCTTTGAAGAGTATTTGCAGGCTACAACTGGTGCAGAATGCAGTGGGCATAGACAGTTCTGGATGTCACATGTAACACCGTTTGCATGAGCTGCAGTGGCTGTCGGTTTGCTTCTGGGTCCAATTCAAGGTGTTGGTTATTAAAGCCCTTCATGACATGGGCTCAGAGTATCTGAGGAACATCTCTCCCCATTGGGATCAGCCCACCCCACTCGCTCTAGCAGACGGGGCTTGCTATGGCCCCTGTCAGTCAAGGAATTTTGGCTGGGAGGGTCTAGGAGAAGAGCCTTTTCCATTGGGGCCCCTGCCCATTGGAACATTCTGCCACCAGAAGTGAGATCTGCACCGGCCCTCCTGGCCTTCCAAAGAGCCTTAAAACCTGGCATTATCCAATGGGCTCTATGCCAGAGATTATTGACAGGATAAGAGAGAAGACCCTCCCACCCCTATGCCATCCATCCCCTGGGTTGTCAGTCTCTAATTCTTCTTTTCATATTGAAATTTTTATCATTCTGTAAGCTGCCCAGATTCACTCCAATAGTGATATCGGGACCATGTAAATTTAATAAATAAAATTAAAAAAAAACAAGTTATCTGTTTTTAGCTACTGTGTTTTATTATCTTACTATTAATGATTGCAGCGAGAACCACTTTGGTGTAGGGGTTAAGGCGCCAAGCCTGAAACCTGGGAGAACTGAGTTCTAATTCTGTCTTAGGCACAAAGTCATTCAGTTGATCTTGGGCCAGTCATTCCTTTGCAGCCCTAGGAAGAAGGCAACGGCAATTTGCTTCTGAAAATGCTTCTGCTGTTACCACTGCAGCCACACCCACCTAATGGGCCACACCCACCCATTTGGCCACGCCCACTGGCACCCGACGATACATTAAGTGGGTTTTGGGTTGCAGTTTGGGCACTCGGTCTCTAAAAGGTTCGCCATCACTGACCTATACCATCTCAGGTGATTGTCCAGTCTCTTTTTTAAAACTTCCAGCGATGGGGCGCCCATGATTTCTGGGGGGTAAGCTGTTCCACTGGTTGATTGTCCTGCCAGGAAGTTTCTCCTTAATTCCGGGTTGCTTCTCTCTTTGATCAGCTTCCATCGTTTCTCGTCCTTCCCTCTGATGCTCTGGCGAACAACCTGGCCCCCTCTTCTTTGCGATTTATTTATTTATTATTTATTAATTAAATTTGTATACCGCCCTTCTCCCGAAGGACTCAGGGAGGTGATAGCCCCTCAGCTACTGGAATACAGAAAGTACCTGGGAGGAACGGTCCCATCACTGTCTTGCTTTCTTCCTCGAAAACATTTTAAACCATCCCATCGGAATCCATTTTAGCTGCCTCCAAGGGTTGCGGTTGTTTAGTCCCAATCTTCCTGGGTAGGCAAGTAGGAGTTTTTGTTACGGAATGGGAACGTTGCATGGCAGAGTGGCTCTGGACTGAGTCCTCTCCAATTCTGTTCATCGTTCACATGACGCTCCGGGGGAGGTCATCTGTCAGTTGGTGTAGCGATACTGTCAATCTAAAATAAAACTCTACCTGCTATTACAAGGCCACAAGCTACGGCATTTGGTGAAGCATTTGACACCCTTGTTCTCTTGTCATACAAAAAGAAGCAGATTCATGGTGACTCATTCCTAGATCAAGCTGATTCTGTTTAGCACATTGTCATAACATGAAAAGAAGAAGAAACGTAAGATTTATTGCTTTCCGGTGTGTGAATAGTTTCCATGCAATATGTAACATGTTTGGCTTATAACTTCTGAGAAAATCTCAGCTTTAAATCTTTTAAAATTGATTTTTCCATCTCTTCCCTCCTTGACATTGTTAAAACAATAATCCTTTAAGTCCTACATGGATTCCTGCTCAATTTATCTCTCTTTTCCCAGTCTTTTACCTTTTTTCCTTTTATCTTCCTTTTTCCTTGTCTCCTCCCTTTCCTCCTCAGTTGTCTTTCTCCTTTTCTATCCAATCCAGCAAAATAAAGGAGTCCCTGTGGATTTTACTCCACTACTCATTGCTGACACTAGGGGGCAGTGCTCATCTCCATTTCAAGGCCATTGAGCCACTGCTGTCCAAGACATTTCAGCGGTCACGTGGTCAGCATGATGTCACCGAACGCTGTTAGCATCCAACAGAATGCTAGAATGAAATTATGTAAAGGAGCTTGGCCATTGTCTCTACCCTCAGGAGGACAAAAATTGGTCAATATATAAGATGTATACTGAAATGGTTTAAGGTTTAAGGTTTATTAAATTTATATGCCGCCCTTCTCCCAGAGGACTCAGGGCAGCTCACAACAATAAAAAGTTAAAAGATATAAATACAAAAATTAAAAGAGGATTAAACAATATAAGAAATAAGAACAATTTAAACCAGTAAAAAAACAAATTTAAAAACCATAATCAGTCCAGGCCCGCTTGTTGGAATAACCAGGTCTTTAGGTCACGGCGGAAGGACCGAAGGTCAGGGGCCATCCACAGCTCCGGGGGCAGTTTGTTCCAGAGGGTCGGTGCGCCCACAGAGAAGGCTCTCCCCCTGGGGGTTGCCAGCTGGCATTGCCTGGCTGACGGCACCCTGAGGAGGCCGACTCTGTGGGAGCGAACCGGGCGATGGGAGGTTGACATTGGCAGCAGGTGGTCTCACAAATGGAAGTAAATTAGAAGGCCAGCCAATAATTTGAATTACCTGCTAGGGAACTTACCATATTTTACTCAGAACCCTATGGAATGCACAAAAAGTGCTTGCAATTTGGTGTACTGATTATGATGTTGGAGTAGGGAAGCCTTGGTTCCCTCTCCCTTGGCCAGGAAAGAACAGTGATCTACACTTAGTCCAGTGGGAGTTTCCAGTTAGTATTGTTAAGCAAGGACTTCACATAATCACAAATTTGATTTCCTGCCAGCTTCCCCATTGACTTTACTTATGGGAAGCCAGCAGGGGAGGTTGCAAATCAGGATCACATGACTGGGGTGTGTGTGTACAGTTTGAACTTCAAGGACCAATTATAACTAGTATTCAGTGCCATCACAAATTTGAAGAGTCAATGAATAAGTGGTTGTTAAATGAGGACCACCGGTACCTATTTAAAATGATTGATTGATATGATCCCTCTTCATCAATGCATTCACTTCATATTAATCTAAAGGAAAATGGGCTAGTATCTATGTGGTTATTGTTTATAAATCAAGTTATTTTTATATGCACATGTTCTATGTATCCTACTCTACATACTATGCCTTATATTATCTATATACTTTCTTCTATATTTTTGTGTTTATTCTTTTTTTACTTATTTTCTGTATACTAACAGCAATAACAAAGTTAAAAAGAAATCAGTGCTTGGGTACAAATAAGGTACAATGACATGAAATTCTAGTGTGGGTTTGCAATTTAGGGATACTGAATGTAAGAATGAAATTAAAATTCCAGGATCAGGAAAATGACTTCTAACAATATTCTCCACTGCCAAAGCAAGCCAAAATAGTATTTCTCAAAAAATTAACATTGTTTTTTCTTTTTCTTTTTCTTTTTTTATTGAAAAGTTTTTCAATACATTTTATCTTTAACAAAAACGACCCCTACCCACCCCCTCCCCCCCTTCCCAACCCAACCCAGCCCTCCCCCCTCCCCGACTTCCCAGAGCTTAATACAAGGTATAAAAGTGAAAAACAATCATAAACTACCCTATGCTAACAACAATAAACTATTAGGTCTATCACACTTTAGCTCTGATAAAATGACTACAAGCAATATAAATGTCCCATCACTACTTATTCAAATGCTAAATGAAACTTTTTAGTCCCATATTTGTTCTGGATGTAATCAATCCATTTTTTCCCCTCCACGATATATCGTTGTTGCGAATGGTCTTTCAAATACCCTGGCGGAAATGGCAAAGATTTCGGCGTATTTGAAAGAACATTGTTTTTTCTAATAGATAATGTTGAAACTCAAATACTTTGGCCACCTAATGAGGAAGGAAGGACTCACTGGAGAAGAGCCTAATGCTAGGAAAGGTTGTGGGCAAGAGAAGAAGGGGACGACAGAGAATGAGGTAGCTGGATGGAGTCACTGAAATACTAGGCGTGAGCCTAAATGGACTCCAGAAGATGTTAGAGGACAGGAAGGCCTGGAGGAATGTTGTCCATGGGGTCGTGATGGGTCGGACACGACTTCACAACTAACAACTAACAACAACAATAGATAATGGGGTTCATTTTGTGTTACATGCATTACTCCCATTGACCAGTCAATTCAACTAACTAGTCTCTTCCTCCATACCGCAGAAAACTGGTATCTCTTTCTATCTTTTACAACATACCTTGATCCCTCCCTGACCAAGCCCATTTCTAGGCTTGTTCCATTATGTCAAGTGTATCTCATATGATAAAAGATTGGAACAAAGTAAAAATGAAGGTTGAGCCCAAATTTGAAAAAAAGTCCACTTTCATTCAATCCTTCCCATGCAACTAAATGTCCTTTCCACAACTTAACTTTGTGTTATACTCGGTTTTTATTCCAAAAAGCTCAAGGCTCCTGACCCGTTTATTCTCAGTTAGAACTTATGTGTGTTAGCAGAGGTTGGATGCTACCAACTGACCCAAGATCATTTAATGAGATTCATCACTCGGTGCAGCTTTGAACTCAAACCCTTCACCATCTGTTCTTGTACTTCCAGTGTTGGCAATATGGCAATTTCCACAATTTCTTTTTGACAGCGAAATACAATCTTCGTCACTCTTGAATTAAGACAAGAGTATCTTTCCTTCATTCTAATATGAGAATTAGGGGACGCGGTGGCTCAGTGGGTTAGGACGCTGAGCTTGTCGATCAGATGGTCGGCAGTTTGGCAGGTCGAATCCCGAGTGCCGCATAACAGAGTGAGCGCCTGTTACTCGTCCCAACTTCTGCCAACCTAGCAGTTCAAAAGCACGTAAAAATGCAAGTAGAAAAATAGGGACCACTACGGTGGGAAGGTAACAGCGTTCCGTGCGCCTTTGGCGTCTAGTCATGCTGGCCACATGACCACGGAGACGTCCTCGGACAAGCGCTGGCTCTTCGGCTTTGAAATGGAGATGAGCACCGGCCCCTAGAGTTGGAAACGACTAGCACGCATGTGCGGGGGAACCTTTACCTTAATATGAGAATTCTTTAATATTGAGGACAGGGTAATATTAGTTTAGTTTATCAACAACTATTGCAATAAAAAATAAGAGAACTTCAACTTTTCACGGTTGAGCCTGCAGATGATATACATGCATATGTGTGTTTGTACAGACATACCAGAAGCCAGCAAATATTTGTAAATTTTTATATTTATTATAACAAAAATTATGACATGTTCATTTGTGCATTCTTCTTTAATATAACTCTTGGTATGTAAATGATCTACAGTAAATGAACTCTATACAATCATGCTGGTTGTGACAGCAGGGAGGAACACACAAAAATGTGCCAAAAAAGTTAATGGTGAAGACTGAGGGAAAAAAATTAACACAAGGATCTGTAGCCCACTGAAGTCTACACAGCTTGTTACAGCTGCTCCTGCTAATTTTGTATGGATCAGAATCCAAAAAATGTCATCACTTGTGGGCAACTTCACATGAGAGCACAGTTCCCCCCCCCCGGAGACTTGGGCCCAGCCAAATCAAATGGCAACCGGACATGGTGATATAGACACAGTGGGTCATCAAGGCCTCACATATTTCATCACTTCACCCGCTGAGAGGGCTGTAAGTTGATAGGATTTTCCTACCCTCCCAATTTGGTAGCATCAATGGTAGCTTTGACATACATGCGAAAGCTCCCGGGTGTAAATGGAAATGGGGGGGGGCAATGTCAGTTTACTAGGTTGTGCCCTCCTGCCAGGTCTACAAAAAAAACATGTGAAGCATCACTATACAACACTGAGTTATTTACAGGAATTTCCCAATCAGCTGTTCTCTCAGAGAAAATTAGTGAGTCTCAGTGACTTAAAGTCACCTGAAAGAGTAAAAGCAACTCCTAGGAGTTAGTCTCCATAATTCTACAAATGTCTATCCATTTTCAAGACCAAAAAAGCCTTTTTTTTCTCTCAAAGAAATACAGTATTACAATATTACTTAATCATTTAGCACTGGCAATACTGCCCTGTTTTCCAAACAGACGGAGGAGAAAAAAAAGAACAATTTTAAAAAATATTACATCAACGTCGTCATCAGTTTCTTTGCAATATATTAAACCTTTTGTATTTTAATTTTTCTCCACTTTTTTTTTACACATCTGATATGTTAAGGAAGGGGAAGAGTTAAACTAGATTAATTTCTAACCAGTGAAGCATCGCTAGAAAAGGGGGAGGGGAGGGAATAAGGTTGGTGATCATTACAGCTAACAAACAAGAAGCAGTTGCACTTCTCAGTTAAAGGGAAGGATCTGGAAGAGAAAGTGGGGAGGGGGAAAGCTTCCTTCCTTCTTCACCTCATTAGTGTAATACAAACCTAAGGAGCTTCCGGCTCTTAATGTCTTGTTAGCTTGTTTCTCAAAGCGCCGTCATAGCGGTGTGTCGTAATAATCGGGCAGTTGGTCCAGCTGATATTGACGTTGTTGTTGCTGCTGCTGCTGTTGTTGCTGTTGTTGCTGTTGCTCATGATGTTGCTTCATGATCTCCTTCACCTCCTCCTCAAGCTCTGGTGGGATGATGAACTGATCATCTGGATCTGGCTGGGCTGGAGCGGCAAAATAGCCCCCCGTCTTCCTGAGTGGCGCATCGGCTGCTACTTCAATTAGGTTGTGGCTCCTCTCCTGAGGAGCCACGGAGCCATTGCCTCGGCGGCGCCCAATGGTGCCAGCGGCAGAAGAGTCGGCCTTTCGAAGGAGGCAGGCGTCTTCTTCATTTGCCCCGATGACGATGCCTTCGTCGCTGACTTCCACTGGGGTCTGCGGTAGCAACTGCTTCTCTTTGGCCCGACCACAATGGATATCCACTTCCACTTCAACTCTGCTGCCATTGGAAAAGACCCCTTCGATTGGCTCCTCGTCATCGCTGTCGAGGCCGTTGTCTGAAAAGGCGCTGGAAAACGTAGCGCTGGACAGCTGCCTTTGGAAGGAGTTGGAGAGGCAAACCGGGTGGAGCATACAGCGCTGATCGTTAGGGTAAGCGGGGCTGTTTTCGTTCATAGTTACCTGAGGTGGCTCGTCAGAGGCCGTGGATCCAACCTCGCTGCTCATTTCGGAAGTGGAGATCTCGCTGCTGATCTCAGAGGCCATGCCGCTGCTCGACGAAGGCATCCCCAAAGCATCAGAAGGCTTATCTTTGATTACTACGTTGACGGACTGAGGGAAGCTGCCTGGGCTGGGAGGAACCCCATTTAACTCACAGCAGCAGAAGCTATCCTCAGTTACATTGAGCTGAACCACCACGGCACTGAGGCTATCGTTGCAGCCATAGCTCTGAGCCAACGTGCAAAGTTTCTTGGCAGCTCCAAGGGCATCGGGCACGTTCCTGACAGCCTCCACAGCTTCGTCGATGGAGAGACTGTCCCACAGGCCTTTGCTGCCCAGAATGAAGAATTCATCCTGAGGAGTCAAAGTAATGGACTGCACGTGGGGGCGTGGAACAACACTTGGGTGAAGGAAGGTATATCCCAAAATCCTTGTTGAGTCGGTTACACCATTCACTTTGCCATCCTAGAACGAAGGGACAAAAAAAAATGTTAATTGTTTAATGTTGTTTTAAGCGCTAAATAACCAGCTCTTACTTGGGGGAGAAGAGGGATAAAGTTTGAGTAAAGAGTTGGGTTTAGAATCAGTCCAAGCTGCTGGTACCTCTGGATGGTGTGGGTCATCGTTCTGCTCCACTGACAACTCATCCAAGAGAAATATAAAATTTGCAATGTCTAGAACAGGCATGTCAAACTCGTGACGTCAGATGATGTCACACGACGTATCGGGACTTTTCCCCCATTGCCGGCAATGGGATGGGTGTGGTTTCGACATGCCTGGTCTAGGATGTCTAATAACTTTAAAAGAGGCAAGGAAGGGATCTGTGCCTTCAGAATAGAACACCAATGTCAGTCTAACAGCAGGAAGTGATTTTTGTTAGAAGAAGTTAAAGGGGGAAGGGAACCTTATCATATCTCCCTTCCTGACACTTTGAGACGTGCTGTTGAATTCCTATTATTAATAGCAATTGAGAAGAAATAGATCTGTAGGGTGACTGATATTGGGCAGATTAAAATAAAGGGCTTTTCTGCACTACTTTCTCTTTGCAGATCTTTCACATTTGAAGTATGCAAAGCCTTTCAAATTCAAAACATTCTGACCTCGAAAGCCTGTTTTGAGCTCAACTTTTTTGATGTCTAACTTTGGCAAATTTAGGACTTCAGAACTTTAACTCCCACAATTCCCCGGCCAACCATCTTTTGGAGCTGAAGTCCAGAAGTCTTAAAAGGTGCCAAGGTTGGACACTGCTGTTCTAGATGAATTGTTCCAACTTTACCAAAAGTGTTCCAATGTTCAGTTTGTCTGGAAATGTTCTGAGTATGAACTAGACCAGGGGTGTCAAACTCAATTTCATTGAGGGCTGCATCAGCATTGTGGTGGCCCTCAGGGGGCCGGGTGGGTATGGCCAGGGTGGGCGTGGCCTACTAGGTGGGCGTGGCTAGAGTGCTTATGGCCTACTGGGTGGGCATGGCCAGCTCTACATCGTTCGCATCAAGGGTGCCTATGGGGGCCTGGGCAGGAGTGGGACAGATCTGGGGGTCTCTGGCAGAAGGAGGTTCTCTGGGCCAGGGCCAAGGCAGTGGGGGCCGTTCCCTCACTGTTTCCAGGATGGCTTTGTGGGCCACATGAAACCACTTCGCGGGCCGGATCCGGCCCCCGGGCCTTGTGTTTGACATGTCTGAACTAGACCTTTTCTGAACTTCAAACATTTTTTATTTTGAAATATATTGTACACTTCTACTTGTTACAGCTTGTGGGAAAACAGCAATCCACAACTGGGCCAACTGGCCAGTTTAACAACCACTGTTCTTTGAAAAAATTATTTGCCACTTGGAAGTTTTGCATCTCTTTGTCACTGAATATTATCATTTCTTCTGAATCCTACAGATATATACCACCTAGAGCAGGGGTGTCAAACTCAATTTCATTGAGGGCCACATCAGCATTGTGGTTGCCCTCGGGGGGCCGGGTGGGTATGGCCAGGGTGGGCATGGCCTACTGGGTGGGTGTGGCTGGAGTGCGTATGGCCTACCGGGTGGGCATGGCTAGCTCTACATCATTGGCATCAAGGGTGCCTATGGGGGCCTGGGCAGGAGTGGGACAGATCTGAGGGTCTCTGGCAGAAGGAGGGTCTCTGGGCCAGGGCCAAGGCAGTGGGGGCTGTTCCCTCACTGTTTCCAGGATGGCTTTGAGGGCCACATGAAACCACTTCGTGGGCCGGATCCGGCCCCCAGGCCTTGAGTTTGACATGTCTGACCTAGAGTGTGTTGAGACTGAGAAGGTAGATCACTCAACCAATTGAATGCAATGCTTGGTTTCTGTGAAACATAACACCAGTCATTTAACCACCGAGTTCCACATATTTCTCTTAAATATCCCAACGGAGTTCTGGGTGATTTGTGGCAAACTAGAAATGAGCATCAATGTTTGCTGATATTTGCCTTGTTACTTTCACACAAATTCCACTTTGCCTGATACTTTTCTAAACGCACCAGCCATGGCTAGAGAAGCAAGCAGATTCCTGAATGTTGTTTTAAAATTCTCTGTGATTTCCTCGACAATTTTATGCTGTGAGCTTGGAATGATTATTTTTTTTCCAGGATTACCACTCTTGCTAAGATTTGCTATTGCCCTAAATCGTCCCCATCTCATGAATATGACACTGACTGTATGGATTGATGCTGGAGCTTTACAAATGGTGGTGCAAAAGGAAGCCTTCAGGAATGTCTTTTTAAGGGGCACAACACATCTCTGGAATCTACATATTAAGAATTTCATGGTGATGAAGGAAGTCAAAGTTTATACAGGGCATACTTCAATTTTTATTGTTTACTGAAGTACACACATAACTGGCCCTAGTTATCCCTTTAATTGGATTGAGTTTAAGACTCTGGCACCCCCAGCTGTTGGATGGCATCATTAATGATAGAAATATCACAGGGTGATTTCTTCATTCTGAAGAAATCCCTTCCTATGTTAGTAGGAAGCCCTAAGTGATTATGAAGCTCTGGTAACATTCAGTGGCCAAGAGCTGCAAAAGAAACGCAACACTTAAAAGTGGGTGAGTATTTTTTCACAAAAGGGACGCGGTGGCTCAGTGGGTTAGGACGCTGAGCTTGTCGATCAGAAGCAGTTTGGCGGGTCAAATCCCGAGTGTCGCATAACAGAGTGAGCACCTGTTACTCGTCCCAGCTTCTGCCAGCCTAGCAGTTTGAAAGCACGTAAAAATGCAAGTAGAAAACTAGGGACCACTACGGTGGGAAGGTAACAGCGTTCCCGTGCGCCTTTGGCGTCTAGTCATGCTGGCCACATGACCACGGAGGTGTCCTTGGACAAGCGCTGGCTCTTCGGCTTTGAAACGGAGATGAGCACTGGCCCCTAGAGTTGGAAATGACTAGCACGCATGTGCGGGGGAACCCTTTACCTTTACCTTATTTATTCACAGGACTGTACCTGGTGAGAAAAAGTGGCAATGCCAGCTGCATGAAATAAAGCAGCAGACCTGCTTACGTAAGCAGGAATTAAGGACACTACAGGTGGTGTCGACTTAACAACCGTAATTGAACCCAAATTGAAGCCAACATTTCTGTGGCTAAGCAAGACAGTGGTTAAGTGAGTTTTGCCACATTTTATAACCTCTGTTGCCATAGTTGTTAAGTGAATCACTGCAGTTGTTAAGTTAGTAACACAGTGGTTAAATGAATCTGGCTTCTCCATTGATTTTGCTTTGAAAAGGTGATCCCATGACCTCCAAACGTCATAAAATGAAGTGTGCCAAGTGTGTGGATTTTGATCATGTGGGCATGGGGATGCTGCAATGGTGCTAAGAGTGAAAAATGTTCATAAGACACCTTTTTCAGTCTGTTGTAACTTCCAATGGTCACTAAAGGAATTGTTGTAAGTCAAGGACTATCTGCACTTAGCACCAAATACTTCTTAACATACCATCCCTGTACGTGTGGCTTGTGCACTGCATAGTATTAAATGAAGGCAGAATTAACAGGTTGGGGGTGTCTTTTCTACAGCCCTACCGTACCAAACTCATATTTCTAGGCTTAGAAAATGCAGATTTACCATAATCATACAGGCTGGAAAAGGAAATGAATTATGCCTGTACTCTTGTTTGTTTTCAGGAAATTGCTCTGCAGAAAAACTGTTTTCACATGCCCCAATTACATTTCTTTTTCAGATATGTTACTTCCCCTCAGGGGAAAAAAAAGATTAATATCAGAAAGGAAAAACATTTTTTAATATATATATATAAGAAGTACTTGTATTCTTAAGTTCTGGTTTGGTTTGACTTGAAACAAAATCAGGGAATTTTTAACATCCTGCATTCATTTAAAGCCTGGATGAAACATGAAAAGGAAGTGGGAATGGGGAAAGAGGAAAGTAAAACTGAAGGAAACATCTTGTGTTTCCTACCTTTACATGCTTTAATTTTAAAAAAATGTGATAAGTGGTAGAAATGTGCAAACTGAAGAAAGTAACTT
This sequence comes from Vipera ursinii, assembly GCF_947247035.1. Classification (NCBI taxonomy): domain Eukaryota; kingdom Metazoa; phylum Chordata; class Lepidosauria; order Squamata; family Viperidae; genus Vipera; species Vipera ursinii. The sequence continues at coordinate 140,453,654 of NC_139516.1, read as the reverse complement.
TGGTTTGGGCAGGATACCTCTGATATTAATATTACGGGCATTGTGGTTACTGTCCATAACAACATTTTAGGAAACTTTGCCTTATAGTTCTTTTAGGATGGCTTCCCAATGATCTTGATTTTTCTTCAAACTCTGGGATAGTTTGATGGTAAAGCTATTTGATGCATATTTCATGAGGGATTAACATATATTTTCTCTCTTAAGTGAGGTTTCTTCTCCGTTCAATTCTGTCCACTTTTTAAAAGACATGATATTTATTGGTTTTTCGGTATATATTGTCCAGAGTCACTTTTGAATTGAAGTGTCCTTATAAATCTAAATTATATATATCTACCTGTATACGTGCATTTATAAAAATATAGTAGGGTAGGGTAGGGATAGGATAAGGATAGGATAGGATAGGATATACCGGTAATAGAAGAATAGAATAGGAATAGAATAGAATAGAATAGAATAGAATAGAATAGAATAGAATAGAATAGAATAGAATAGAATAGAATAGAATAGAATAGAATAGAATAGAATAGAATAGAATAGAATAGATTTATTGGCCAAGTGTGATTGGACATGATAACAGTTTTCCATTTGAAGGGCTATTGCAGAGAGTAGAGTAGAGTAGAGTAGAGTAGAGTGGAGTGGAGTGGAGTGGAGTGGAGTGGAGTGGAGTGGAGTGGAGTGGAGTGGAATGGAATGGAATGGAATGGAATGGAATGGAATAGAATAGAATAGAATAGAATAGAATAGAATAGAATAGAATAGAATAGAATAGAATAGAATAGAATAGAATAGAATAGAATAGGTTTATTGGCCAAGTGTGATTGGACATGATAGCAGTTTTCCATTTGAAGGGCTATTGCAGAGAGTAGAGTAGAGTAGAGTAGAGTAGAGTAGAGTAGAGTAGAGTAGAGTAGAGTAGAGTAGAATAGAATAGAATAGAATAGAATAGAATAGAATAGAATAGAATAGAATAGAATAGAATAGAATAGAATAGAATAGAATAGAATAGAATAGAATAGAATAGGTTTATTGGCCAAGTGTGATTGGACACACAAGGAATTTGTCTATGGTGCATAAACTCTCAGTGTACATACAAACAACAAAGTGACAGATCACAGATCAGAAATCATATTTACAATCATTAATCGTAAGAAGTCAGAAGGAACTCTGCCTTATGGGCAGGGTTCAGAAACAGATTTGTAAAGAACCACCTGTATTTTATTGGCCTAATCCCTCCCTCCCTCCCTCCGTCACCCTCACCGGAGCTGACAACCCAGTGTCTTACTTCTGTAATAATGGCCTTGTGCTGCTTGATCCTCCTTAGCTCTTCCTCGCAGCTCATCATGTAAGACCTAGACAAAGGCAGAGGCTTCCCGTTCCTGCAGAGAACGGATTGGCACTTTCCCACGTTTGCTGAGGTTAATGTGAAGCATCCACCTGGATCTAATGGGTCGTGTTTGATGTGGCAAAGGACAGCGGAGCCTCCAAGCTTCTGACCGGCAGTTCCGAGCTTCCTGGAATGTCATGAAAACAACACAAAGAGGTTAAATAGGAAGAAGCAATGATCATGCATACAGAGTTTAGGCCAACACGCGCGCGCGCGCACACACACACACACACACACGTTTATTTTCAAGATTCAGCAGAAAAAGTGAGGAATTCATACCCAGAAAGCAATTACGACATCTACAACCAGAAATTTGATGCACTCCATTAGAACTGCCGACAGAAAATTTAAAACCGTTCATAGTTTAGTGCTCAGCCAGATGGTAGCAGTAGTTAACCTTGGCTGATTTTCAAAAGCTAAGCAGTGCTGGGTCTTGTTAGTAAACAGATGGGAGACAAGCAGGACCTTCTAGGGCTGTAGGCCCAACTGGAAAGTTTTTTTTTTTAAAAAAAATTCCAGAACGGGGATATATTCTTGCCAATATGTTTACGAAGTCACTAGATGCTGACACTCTACCTGAAGATTACAGGGAGTGCAGAATTATTAGGCAAGTTGTATTTTTGAGGATTAATTTTATTATTGAACAACAACCATGTTCTCAATGAACCCAAAAAACTCATTAATATCAAAGCTGAATATTTTTGGAAGTAGTTTTTAGTTTGTTTTTAGTTATAGCTATTTTAGGGGGATATCTGTGTGTGCAGGTGACTATTACTGTGCATAATTATTAGGCAACTTAACAAAAAACAAATATATACCCATTTCAATTATTTATTTTTACCAGTGAAACCAATATAACATCTCAACATTCACAAATACATTTCTGACATTCAAAAACATAACAAAAACAAATCAGTGACCAATATAGCCACCTTTCTTTGCAAGGACACTCAAAAGCCTGCCATCCATGGATTCTGTCAGTGTTTTGATCTGTTCACCATCAACATTGCGTGCAGCAGCAACCACAGCCTCCCAGACACTGTTCAGAGAGGTGTACTGTTTTCCCTCCTTTAAATCTCACATTTGATGATGGACCACAGGTTCTCAATGGGGTTCAGATCAGGTGAACAAGGAGGCCATGTCATTAGATTTCCTGCTTTTATACCCTTTCTTGCCAGCCACGCTGTGGAGTACTTGGACGCGTGTGATGGAGCATTGTCCTGCATGAAAATCATGTTTTTCTTGAAGGATGCAGACTTCTTCCTGTACCACTGCTTGAAGAAGGTGTCTTCCAGAAACTGGCAGTAGGACTGGGAGTTGAGCTTGACTCCATCCTCAACCCGAAAAGGCCCCACAAGCTCATCTTTGATGATACCAGCCCAAACCAGTACTCCACCTCCACCTTGCTGGCGTCTGAGTCGGACTGGAGCTCTCTGCCCTTTACCAATCCAGCCACGGGCCCATCCATCTGGCCCATCAAGACTCACTCTCATTTCATCAGTCCATAAAACCTTAGAAAAATCAGTCTTGAGATATTTCTTGGCCCAGTCTTGACGTTTCAGCTTGTGTGTCTTGTTCAGTGGTGGTCGTCTTTCAGCCTTTCTTACCTTGGCCATGTCTCTGAGTATTGCACACCTTGTGCTTTTGGGCACTCCAGTGATGTTGCAGCTCTGAAATATGGCCAAACTGGTGGCAAGTGGCATCTTGGCAGCTGCACGCTTGACTTTTCTCAGTTCATGGGCAGTTATTTTGCGCCTTGGTTTCTCCACACGCTTCTTGCGACCCTGTTGACTATTTTGAACGAAACGCTTGATTGTTCGATGATCACGCTTCAGAAGCTTTGCAATTTTAAGAGTGCTGCATCCCTCTGCAAGATATCTCACTATTTTTGACTTTTCTGAGCCTGTCAAGTCCTTCTTTTGACCCATTTTGCCAAAGGAAAGGAAGTTGCCTAATAATTATGCACACCTGATACAGGGTGTTGATGTCATTAGACCACACCCCTTCTCATTACAGAGATGCACATCACCTAATATGCTTAATTGGTAGTAGGCTTTCGAGCCTATACAGCTTGGAGTAAGACAACATGCATAAAGAGGATGATGTGGTCAAAATACTCATTTACCTAATAATTCTGCACTCCCTGTATTTTTTTACAGCTTATTGGTACAGTCTGCGTGGCTCCTTGATTCGTTTCCAGATCTTTCCAGTTAAATAACTAGGTTTTGTTCTTAGCTGCGAAGTCGTGTCTGACCCATCGCGACCCTATGGACAACGTTCCTCCAGGCCTTCCTGTCCTCTACCATCTTCTGGAGTCCATTTAAGTTCATGCCTACTGCTTCAGGGACTCCATCCAGCCACCTCATTCTCTGTCGTCCCCTTCTTCTTACTAACTTCTTCTTACTAACTTACTAGGTTAGTAAGAAATAAAAAACCCTTCACCAGAACTCTCAGAGGGCCAAAGCCATTCTGGTGTCCTCCCAGCTAAGAGGATCACAGAAGAGAGGCAACAACTCCGTGCCATATATGTAAACAGCCCAAGTCAAAAACAGGTTTCTACCAACGTTCCTAAGGTTGTACGCAAAGTGAATTCCCCTCAGAAAAATGGGAAACCTGACAAGAACGTAGTAAATTGAGATAGTTTTGGATATTTAAAATTCTGTTTGAATGCAAAACAGCCCCTTCAACTATTCTGGAAGAGTTTTAGGCTCAACTTCACACTTGAAACTAGAGTGTTCCAAATTTGAAAGAGTTCAGATTTCTAACGTTTCGCACGGCCCTCCTCCAGAACTTTTCCCTATAGGCAAACTAATAGAAAAGAAAAATAAGAAAGGCATTCCAGTTTTGCATTCCCTTTTCAAAGCAACTGGATCAGATAAACATGATTGCATGGGATTACAGAAAACTCTCATGAAATCCCAATTAAGTCTAAACTCACGTATTATTTACATCCTCCCAACTGTACATTTCTCCAAAATTGGCTGTTTCCAGATCAGTGCAGAACTGTCAAGCCTATATAAATAATGCATAAAAACCCATCTAGCTTCCTCCAAAAGCCATATCTGGCTATAATTTAAACAATTTGCTTTTGATTATTCAGTCTGGAGTAGTAGTTAGAATGAGCTGCTACACAGCTATGTATCTATAAATAAAATCCATCACTTTCAGTATATCTTTATACAGACAGGCTTGTTCTCTTCTTTTTTTAAAGGAGGTATGCAAGAAGAAATATATGGTTTTTATTTTTTTATAATATTTTAAAAGGGTTGCATATGAGCCTTTAGGTAATTTAATGGAAGAAGAAGGCTGTGACAAATAGCAATTGAACGTGTGTATGAAAAGCACCAGAGGCAGGTCATTTTTGTGCAAAGGAAGTAGAAGATCGAAATGGCAGAAATCTAGCAATGAAGTCCTTGTTGTTGTTAGTTGCGAAGTTGTGTCCGACCCGTCGCGACCCTATGGACAACGTTCCTCCAGGCCTTTCTGTCCTCTACCATCTTCTGGAGTCCATCTAAGCTCACGCCTACTGCTTCAGTGACTCCATCCAGCCACCTGATTCTCTGTCGTCCCCTTCTTCTATTGCCCTCAATCTTTCCCAGCATGAGGCTCTTCTCCAGTGAGTCCTTCCTTCTCATTAGGTGGCCAAAGTATTTGAATTTTAGCTTCAGGATCTGGCCTTCTAAAGAGCAGTCAGGGTTGATCTCCTCTAGGACTGACCGGTTTGAACACCTTGCAATATGAACTCATTACTGTTTCTAGCAAAATGGTCCCTGGCTTGTGTCCAGTTTATTTTTGGAATTAAGCTCCAGTAAATTAAATATAGCTTAATATATTATTAACCTTCCCCAATTATAGTCAAAAGGTTAAATGTAAAAACGTGATTTCAAAGGGAATACAGTGTTGATTCATTGATCTGGAGATTCCCCCAAATTTTGCTGAAGTATAAGCAGAAATGTTTAGCAGTAGCAATCAAAACTCTTAGCTATCACCTAGTATTGCCTCTGATACATGGGCAATGTTGAGCGTATCTCCTAAACAGCCAGTTTCCAAGCTCTTTCTGTTAACAGTAATGTGAGAGTTAAGCTAATGCTACAATATTCTTCTTCAAATACCAACAACCTCAAGTAAAGGTAAAAGTTTTCCCTGTCAAGTCATGTCAAACTCTAGGGGGCGGTGCTCATCTCCGTTTCTTAGCTGAGGGAGCCAGCATTGTCTGAGGATGATTCTGTGGTCATGTGGCCAGCATGACTATACAAGTCACATGGAACGCTGTAACTTTCCCACTGAAGTGGTACCTATTTATCTACTGGCATTTGCATATTTTCAAACTGTTAGGTGGGGCAAGTAATGGGAAAACTCATCCCGTCACGTGGCACTTAGGTCTCAAACCTGGGCTGTCACCTCCTCTCAGCTGACAAGCTCAGCATGTTTAACCGCTGAGCCACTGCACCGTCTGCAGGTATAAAAGATTTAAAATCAAGGCACTGCGATCATTTCAACTGTGTGGAAAAGAGAGAGAGAGAGAGAGAGAGAGAGAGAGAGAGAGAGAGAGAGAGAGAGAGAGAGAGAGAGAGAGAGAGAGAAGGATAAGAGGTTAATCCATTCACATAAGTAATTTTCTTGAAAGGCTTTTCTGTTTAATGACGGCAGGCCTGAAGAAAGTCCCAGGATTCAGTCTGTCTTCTCTGCTGAAAGAATTAATACATTCACTGGTGAAGATTTTTCTTGAAAGCTGCAGTCAGGCAGAATAGACAATTCTAGGCTGTATGTCAATGGTCTGAGTCACTAGTAAGCCATTTTCAACATTCGCTGCTGACATGGTATGTAAGAATGTCAGTTCTTGTCTCATGTGAAAACTCAAGATGCTAGCAGGATCGCTGCGTGCACATGATGCTGTGCCAAACCGGGCTCTCGAGAGGAACAAGTGAAAAGGGACCCCAAAAAGAGTGAAGAAGGAATGGGACATGTTCAGGATTGGAAGAACAGATCCTTGCTTATCTTTACAAGTATCAACTTTGCAAATACAACTGACCTCTGCATTACGATGAAAGTGTTGATCATGTATTCCTCTTCATTCTTGGTTTTCTGCAGCTCTTCTGCCAAGATATCACTCATGGTACATTGTAGAAGGTAGGGTATTTCCACGTTGCGATCCCCATCAAAGACTCCATAGAGGGCCTCCCTGTTCTCACAGAAGTTATTGGCGGAAAGAGCTGCCACACATAGCCTGCCGGGTAAATAAGTAAGTAAGTAAATAAATAAATAAATGCGTGTACCAATCCAAGCCAGCTTACCGTGAGGACAAGTGGCAGGGCAATTTTCTACAAAGCTATCTCCATCACCGTGCCATCAGGTTTCACCCCTACATTTTCTAGCTATTAACAGCTTTCACGTTTCTTGCAGTTCATTTGAAAAGAGAGGTCTTAATCTGAAAGGGGATGGAGAATGTAGGGCTTTGTTGAAAAATCTGAATCCATCTAAACAGTTCTACAGTAGAAGCAAAATAGCGTATCTCCTATTCTCTCACCAAGCTAATTATACGTGTCATCGATCTACTGGCCTTTTTTGCCATGCAGTACTTTCTTACAGAACAACTAACAATTCCTTTGGGCACGACACAGGAAAAAGCATTGGGCGTTAATATCAAGAATACGTAATATACAAAAAGAAAACCACCATCTCATTTTTTACTTATGCAAACCCTACAAACAATAAAGGACGAGACACATTTTTCCTAGATGTGCTTCACTGGAATACAGTTATAGATTGTTAACTCAGTTATTTTTCCATTCAGCAAATTACCTGACATAAAGCAATAAATGGAAGAGACAGAAAAACGTTTTAGCTTAAATAGCATCCATCCTCTAAGACCTGTGTACTGTTGCCATTCACTGTGACTACTCTTTGGCCTTTTTGGCAACCATCACAACCTCTTTAAATTGTATTCCTGATTATTATTATATTTGTCTCTTTGCCTTTCCTTAAAGCAGACATGTCAAACTGCCGGCCCGCGGGCCGGATGCGCCACGCCAAAACCACACCCACCCCATTACCGGCAATGGGGAAAAAGTTCTGACACGTCGTGCGACGTCATGAGTTTGACATGCCTGCCTTAAGGCATTCAAGGCAGCATTCTCACATCTTGGGGTAGTGAAATATTGACTAGTTCAAAGGCACGCTGTGATGTCCACGTGAATTGTGTTTGTCAAAGGCAGAATTCAGTTCAGAATCTTGGAGTTGTTGTTTTAAAAGAAAACAAAAATGGCAAATTTCAGCCTATTGCCTATTCTTGCCAGAGGTGAAGGACCAAACGTATTCACTACCACGCCTGATGACTACCAAACTCAGAATTATGCAGTAAGGAACAAAAGACAAAGAATTCCATTATTTTTTTTAAAAAAAATGAACACAGAACATTTATCTTAGCCACATGGCTGTACTAGATTTTTTTCCCCAGTCATTCACTCTTAACATCATTGGATGGACATGCTTTTATTTTCAAACTCATCCTTGTTCATTTGGGTTTGTTTGTTTGTTTGCTTCATGTCATTAGCTTTCCTTTGTACCAGAGGAAAAAAAATGTCTCACAATAGTTCTCTGGAGGATAAGCAGAGCCATTAAGATAATGATGAAACAATCAAGAGAGATTCTTACAGAAAAGGGGATATAACAAATGAGGAACCCCCAGGAAAACAGCTCAAGGTTTTGATCCGAAGACTGAGGATATTTCAATCAGCAGGGAATCTCATGTGCCTGGACTGCAGGATTCTGCAGATAGGCTTGATTCACACATTTCACTGTTTCAACTAAATCATTATGTATGGAATAACGGACAAGTGGCCAGGTTCACGTAAGATAATCCACAAACCTTGCTTACAGATCTCAATGGCTAAAATAGCTAATCCAAAAAACCAGCAAACCACATTCTTACTTAATGCGACATGTTAATTTCATTAAGCAAGAATAACTTGCTACCAAGGCAACGGATGTCACACAGCCTCTACTGAGACCCAGGTATTTATTTACAAGGATAAAATGAAGAGAGGAATATGTGTAAGTTAAAAGACTGTCAATATTTCATTTTCATTGCCATGAAGATTCAAGGTGTTCTTCAGTAATGGAGATGGCATGGTTTCAGTGCCAATACCCAGAAATCACGACTGGGAATGAACTACTAGTGCACCCATATCCTGCTTGTACCATTGGCCTCTTAGCTAGGTTTTTTGGATTGAGAGAGATACGTGCTTCAAAGACTCAATTAAATCAAGACACTTTCTTCAACCCATATCCAATATCATTCTCAACAAAATCTAGCATCTCAGCAACAGCAACTCCATAAGATGTGTTTTCTCATGTATGAACCTATTTTGGGACACAAAGAACCTTATCAAATATACGTTACTTTAATTTTACAACACACGGGCAGACTCAAACCATAGTTTCAATTGGGAAACTGGGAGCATCGTAGACCGAGCTAAATCCAACACCTTTTATCAGTAATCAGCACCCAGATAAGTGGGGATTAACACCAAAGAATCAAGCAGTAAACAATAATATAATCAAAGCAACAAAGAATCATGATCACGTGAAGTGTTAATACCACTTTACAACGCCTTGGTAAGGCCATACTTGGAATACTGCATCCAGTTTTGGTCACCACGATGTAAAAAAGATGTTGAGACTCTAGAAAGAGTACAGAGAAGAGCAACAAAGATGATCAGGGGATAGGAGGCTAAAACATATAAGGAACGGTTGCTGGAATTGGGAATGTCTAGTCCAGGGGTAGGCAACCTCGGCTCTTTTATGACTCATGGACTTCAACTCCCAGAAATCCTGAGCCAGCATAGCTGGCTCAGGAATTCTGGGAGTTGAAGTCCATGAGTCATAAAAGAGCCGAGGTTGCCTACCCCTGGTCTAGTCTAATGAAGAGAAGGGTGAGGGGTGACATGATAGCAGTGTTCCAATATCTCAGGGGCTGCCACAAAGAAGAGGGAGTCAAGCTATTCTCCAAAGCACCTGAAGGCAGGACAAGAAGCAACAGATGGAAACTGACCAAAGAGAGAAGCAACGTGGAACTAAGGAGAAACTTCCTGACAGTTAGAACAATTAATCAGTGGAACAACCTGCCTCCAAAAGCTGTGAATGCTCCGATACTGGAAGTTTTTAAGAAGAGATTGGACAGCCATTTGACTGAAATGGTATAGGCCAGGTTTCCTGTCTCAGCAGGGGTTGGATTAGATGACCTCCAAGGTCCCTTCCAACTTTACTATTATTATTACCAACTCAGATTAAAAAAAATCAAGCATTAATTGGAATACGAGCCTTGATTCCTGATCAAGGAACTACCAAGAACAACATCCCCACCAACACTGATAGCAAAAGCTATTGTTAGAGAGAGAGAGAGAGAGAGAGAGAGAGCAAATCCCACTCCCTTCTAACACTAAAGAGGTTACTTAGTCTGGTAACAAAAGGTCCGCAAGAAAATAATCAAGCTTGGAGAGCATCAAGGACTCCACATTTCCACACTACAGGAAAGCAATACAAATGTATCCTTGGGAACCAATCCCCAAACAGAGCATTATATATAGAAAAGATATATAATTTGCATTTTAGGCTTTCCCTCCCCCCCAAGCAATATCTAGCGAATTGCAACTCAAGAATTCCACTGTAATCTGAAAATGAGGAATAGCTTCAAGTGAACCGGTTCACTTTTGTAAATCGGTGAGTTCAATTTCACAGCACCTATTCAAAAGTACCGTATCCATACCCGACACACTCTCCTTATTCTTTTTTTTATAAATGAATCTTTATTTACATTTCGTATTAAAAACACACCATACACCAACAAAGACAAAAAAAATTACAATATACAAAAAATGAAGAAATAAAAAAAAATTGAAAACCATTTCAAAAATTTCACATTATATCTACTTCTAAACTAACAATTGTATTCCACTCATTAAATCTCTTATAACTATTCAACTCCAAAGCTTATTCATTAACAAAGACTATATCACTTCATTTTTGACCAACCTCCAAGCCACCCTCATTTCTTTAATCTTTTATCCATCCAAATATACCATTTATTCCATGATAGAAATGCTGGTGTCTCTTCTTGACCCTTCAACTTCTTGGTCAATGTGTCTGCTGCTGCACAATCAAGTATTCTCCTAATTAGGAGAACACTCTCCTTATTCATGTGAACACAGGCACATGGAAGAATTCACCTCTCCGCACTCAGAGAAGTTTCTTCCACGAGTTCCTTTAATGTACACAGATAGATAGTAAGCTCCCCTCAGTCTGTTATCATCTCAGTCATTCAATGCGTTTTTCTTCAAAGGCTTGCCATATTTAAATTTGGATTAGTGGAGAGGGGGGAGAGGAGATGGCCTGATATGACTTATCTGACTATACTGCAATGCTGAGGAAGTCATATTTGTTAAAGCTGTCAGAAATACTAACTTGTGTAGGAAACACAATCGGTAAGACTAAATAATCCATGCAGCTTTTAAAAAAGAAAGGTGGGGGGGCATCCTTGAAGTAATGACACTGGTGTTAGTAGGCCTGGGATGTCTCCGTTTTGCCACCTGGGTTAAAAATAGCTCCCTAGAAAAGAATGTGAGGAATGGTAGCTGTGCCAAGTTGTAAGGAACTTCAAAAGCAGCTTAATCGGTCCTCCCTCTAACAGGAATGCACAAGCTGACACTTCGGCACCTTCAAAATGTGGCTACAGAACTTTTTTTTTACTTTCTTTTTTTTTTTTTTGCAGGGCAGGAGGGCAAAAATGAATAAATACAGGGAAAGCCATGTCAATATTAAGCTTAACTGAATGTGTGTGTGTGTGTGTGTGTGTGTGTGTGTGTGTGTGTGTGTAAATTACTAACAAAGAATTAAGGGAGACTGAACATTTCACACACACACACACATATGTGTGTGTGTGTGTGTACATGTGTATATATGTATATGTATATGTATATGTGTATATATATATATATATATATATATATATATATATATATATATATATATATATGCAAATTATTCAAATTGCTAATAAAGAATTTGGGAGGCTAAGATGATCATTTCGAACTCTTTATGTTCTCATCAGTTAGTCATACCCTTTATCTGAGATTCGAACCCGGGCTGATTATATATCAGGCAGTGTTTTAACCTCCTGAGCCACGGGTTCCTTCTCTCTTATATTAGCTGGAAGGCAAGGCAAATGTATGTTTAAGTATTTGTCAAGGCTTTTTGAATGGACCTTGCTAATTAACTCTTTCATTCCTGTTTTGGCCCGGCTCAGGGCTTATCCACAGGAACTAGTCAACTTATGACAGCTCATTATTTGTGCAAATTATTCAAATTGCTAATAAAGAATTTGGGAGGTTAAGATGATCATTTCGAACTCTTTATGTTCTCATCAGTTAGTCATACCCTTTATCTGAGATTCGAACCCGGGCTGATTATATATCAGGCAGTGTTTTAACACACACACACACACACACACACACACACACACATAAGATCAATCCACTTTTAGACTTGGCCTTGTCCAGTACATCATTTCATTCTGAAAAATGTGTATGGCCTATTCTAAAAGCATAGAGAGTGCTTTACACAAAGAGCAGAGAAGAGGTGGCAACATGGCCTTTAGGACACCACCAAATGGCTCCCCCCACCTTCCCATTTATACACACATGCACACACAACTAGTGAGCTTGTTAAGATTAAATCTTTTTTAAAAAAATTTTTTTTAGATATTTTTATTTTAATAGGTATGCTTGTTTATTTTGCATCCCTGAGTTTTTACACCACTGCCTGCTGCCTCCCAAAAATGCTGTTACATTTATCATCCCTCCAGATCTGGTTGTTCAGTAGCCCAGCCCATGCCATGGTTAAGCTACATCCGACAGAAGTGCGCCCTCCCACATGTGTGAATATACTGATAAGGGGAAAGTCAAGCTAAATGCCTTGCAAGTGATTCTGAATAGCTTACTTGTTCTTTACTCCAGATGCTTCAGTGTAACCATGGCTCCACACGGCTGGGGCTCCAGAGGCGTCTCCAGCAGAAGGCTGGTCAATCTTGAAACAACGAATATTACTGCAAAGAGAAACAAGAATGCTCAAGTATCGTGCTTCAAAAGAAAAGGAAGCAGTTCCGTATCTTTTGTTAATCTTGTGTTGTGTTTGACTGTTAAATGCAAGAACGTATTTAAGATAGTGGTGATGAGTCCCTGAATACGCAAGAAAAACGACCATTTAATAGTTACAGTACTATATTCTTTACTCTGCTTTTCTAAAAAAAAAGTGTTGTCAAATATGACATTAAAAAAGGAAATTAGAAATGTTAATAATAAGGTAAGTTAATTAGTTGCCTGAATAGGGTATTACAAAAAATAAACAGCTATGCACAGATGAAAATGGTTTTTCCTCCCACACATTCTGGCATAATTGCGTTTTTTTAATTCCTGCATTTCACCATTTTTGGGATTTATTTTTCAGTAAAAGTATTTAATTGGTATTCATCCAAAGTCATCTGTGTGTGTGTGTCTGTCTGTCTGTCGTTATGTTTGTGTGTGTATAATCATAAATTCACACCCATATACTCTGCTTACATTGGCCCCACTTACACACTTTCTCTTTGCCCATCAGCAACTTTCCATTTTATCCTGCAATCCAGAACTCTGGTGACAAACTCCACCCACATACTTTTTCTGAATTTTAGCTGCCACCCCACAAAAAAGCTCCTGGAACTGCTTAAATGCTAGCGTTTAACACAGAGGGCAATAGGCTGAATGAGTCAATGCTTATTTTTAAAAACTGTATTTATTTTTTTAAAAAAGGAGATGAAAACAAAATATGTGATTTAACCTGCTTTATATAATAAATACATGAGTATTGCAGATTTGGATGCCGCTGCTGCTGGTCCTGAGATATGGTTCAATACAAACAGTTTCATAAATAATTCTTGGTTCAGGACTCACAGGAACAGCTTTCCAAAGAAAGCAAATAACTCAGCTACGCAATGTGAGCAAGGGACATGGCAAAAGTTAATGAAGCATTCACCGCAAACATCCAGGGCAAGGGCAAGGGAAGACATTACGGTTTGTGTCTATATCTAAAGACAGTTTATCTTAATATAACTTAGCCCGATTCGGCTGAAATTCTGACACTTTAAAGAAACCGAGAGCCTTTTTTTCTATGTTCTATATAATGCATCCCTGTCACCCCTCCAGGGTGGCCACTGGCAACGGAAAGAAAGTAAGCGGGGTCACCATCAACTTGCCTAAGAAGTCAATTCCATCAGCATGGAATAGTGAGAAGAAGGGGAGATTAAAGATGAAGGGTTTCCTTATGCACATTGCCCTTCATCGCTCCATTCTTTCCTATGTATCATGTCATTTTAGCTCAGACATGTCAAACACAAGGCCCGGGGGCCGGATCCAGCCAGCAAAGTGGTTTCATGCGGCCCGCGAAGCCATCCTGGAAACAGTGAGGAAACAGCCCCCACTGCCTTGGCCCTGACCCAGAGACCCTCCTTCTGCCAGAGACCCTCAGATCTGTCCCACTCCTGCCCAGGCCCCCATAGGCACCCTTGATGCGAACGATGTAGAGCTGGCCATGCCCACCCAGTAGGCCATACGCATTCTAGCCATGCCCACCCAGTAGGCCACGCCCACCCTGGCCATACCCACCTGGCCCCTTGAGGGCAACCGCAATGCTGATGCGGCCCTCAATGAAATTGAGTTTGACACCCCTGTTTTAGCTCAAGCACAGCTAACCTTTTTAAGACAGGAAGTCGTACTTTGTTCTTATGCCCTACCCCCTAGGTATAGAGGGCATGTCAGATGACATCAGTGTGCCAAACATTTCTGATCCAACTTTCTTCAATTGGGTCAACTACAAAACATCCCAATGTGAGGAAGATGTGGGGTATTTAAGGCACTTGCTTTGCCCCCCTGAAAAATCCCCTAGATCAGGGGTAGGCAACCTCGTCTCTTTTATGACTCATGGACTTCAACGCCCAGAATTCCTGAGCCAGCATAGCTGGCTCAGGAATTCTGGGAGTTGAAGTCCATGAGTCATAAAAGAGACGAGGTTGCCTACCCCTGATCTAGATGCTTTTTTCAAGGCTCTGAAAATTCTGCCCTTCATTCCCTCCACAAGTCCTACTGCAAACTGCTGGTCATGTTAGATGGTAAATGTGAAGGTTTGCAGTACGTGGGGCGGTGGTGGGGGAAACGATAAGCTGCTGCTGCTTCTCAGGGTCACATCATCACCTTTTGCGACCTCCTGATAAGCAAAGTCACCGAGGAAGCCAACGTAACTTAACCACCGTGTTAATAACTTTTAACAACTGCTGTGATTCGGATAACAATTGTGGCACCGAAAGGTCGCAAAATAGGGTGAAATTCACCTTAACGCCGCCTCATTTAGCAAGAAGAAATTTTGTGGTCGTCAGTCAAGGCCTAACTTTACCTCAAGTTAAAAAGGTTGATCATTCATTCCCGCTCTAGATTAAGAGTTTCTCTGTCCTGTCCACTTCTCATAAAAACAGGCAAGTCTTGTGACGAGAGACCTTACAAATTTTCTCCTCTCCTCTCTTCTCCTCCAGTTTTGGGTAGTAAGCTACCTAGTTAACTTAGGGATATTGCATATCTTTGAATCTTTGGATTTTATTTTATTTTTCTTCTTCTCATAGTGATGTGACGGGGAAAGGACTAACAAAATAAATGGAAAAAGATGCCACTCAGGATGGGTTTTTGCCTTCCCTCCCCTGGCGATTCTAACACTAGGAGTAAGAAGGGGTTTGAGCCTGTCTAGCTAGAGCAGGGGTGTCAAACTCAATTTCACTGAGGGCCACATCAGCATTGCGGTTGCCCTCAGGGGGCTGGGTGGGTGTGGGCTACTGGGTGGGCGTGGCCTACTGGGTGGGCGTGGCTACAGTGTGTATGGCCTACTGGGTGGGCATGGCCAGCTCTACATCGTGGCATCAAGGGTGCCTATGGGGGCCTGGGCAGGAGTGGGACAGATCTGAGGGTCTCTGGGCCAGGGCCAAGGCAGTGGGGGCCGTTCCCTCACTGTTTCCAGGACGGCTTTGCGGGCCGCATGAAACCACTTCACGGGCCGGATCTGGCCCCCGGGGCCTTGTGTTTGACATGTCTGAGCTAGAGTCTTTTTAACTTGGTCATGCAGAACTTAGGAAAAGCCACTGCATGTCAAGATAAGACTCTTTAGGCATGACGTGAATGGCACAATCCTATGCAAAAATGGCGTGGGCCCTGAACTGGAAGCAAGGGATAATTAATTGTTGGCTGGCAGCCCAGTATGCCAAGGGTTGGGCTTTAACAAGTTTGTCAAAAGGAGTGGAGTTTACAGAAGAAGTGTCTGAAGATGCTTAGTAAACTGAGTAGGAAGATTCTGTTCTAGGCAACAATATTGCGATAACTGTAATTCATACAGGATATGTTTATACAAGTTCACAAAAAGACTAAAAGTAATGTAGGGATTTAGAGAGAATGAGGAAAGTGATCTCTGACAAGACTCTTTGAAAAATGATGGATATACACTCGCTGGCATTCTCATCCTTTGGAACCAGGGATTTACAATGGCCACTAAAGACTGATTTTTTGGAGCAGTCAGAGAAAGACTGGGAAGCAGAAATCTTCACAGCAATATGATAGTGCCACGAGGATGCCATTGTGCAATTCAAGAATGCAGTCAAAAACCACACAATTATTTCCTTGTACAGATCTAGTGGAAATAAAGTTCACCAAAAGAGAACTTTGACCGTGACAAACCTCCAAGTCATGAGTCAGCAAATTCAGATCACATTATTTGAAAGTTATGAGAGACAAAGTCCTTTTGCTCAAAATAGCAGATCTTTCAATATTTCATAAAAGAGGCTTATCGCCATATAAGTATGATGTGTAAAAAAAAAGAATGTGTGCTGTGTAAATAAGAACCTTCAGCTCACACAAGCAACATGACATTTTCTTGATAGGACTGGTAGGTTTAGCTGAAAAACGTATGCTGCAATAGAGCTACTGGAATCCTAGGCCAGAAGGAAATATAAGTAAGGCTCATAAATATGTAAATATATCATTACTTTGTAAGGGACAAAGCCATTTTGTTTCCTTTAGTTTAGGGATAGGCAACCTTGGCTCTTTTATGACTCGTGGACTTCAACTCCCAGAATTCCTGAGCCAGCATGGCTCAGCTTGGAAACCTCTCCCTTTCCCCTCAGCATGGCTGGCTCAGGAATTCTGGGAGTTGAAGTCCACGAGTCATAAAAGAGCCAAGGTTGCCCAGCCCTGCTTTAGTTCTTCAGGATACAGGGATGGGCAGCAGCTACTTTTATTATAAGCCAAGAAACACAACTGAGGACTTGAGCATTCGCCATAGCAAAACATGAGTAAGGGGACATGATCAAACCTTGGTTCAAACCTCCAACAAGGAAACTCACTGAATGACCTTGAGAGCTGGTCTCTCTCTCAACTTACCTGGCAAAAAGACAGACATGAACAGAACCAAAAATGATCCGGAGGTGAAAAAAAGTTTTTTTAAAAAATAAAAAAATACGAGTTTTTGCTCCTGTTTCTTGATTCTTTGCGTGGAAGGCGAGTGGAGGATTGGGGGTGGTGGGTGGTGGGAATGCTACCCATCTTCAGAATGGAAGTCTGAAGGTCAGGAGCAAAAAGAAACCATTTTTGTGGTTTAAGGAGATCTCGGACGAGAACAAACAGGAACCACTAAAATGTAAGAACTGGGCGCTGGGCTCTTATTTACCAAACCAGTTATTTACTGAGTTCCAAAAGAAAAACAAGCATATAATCATTTTTTTTTGAAGAAAAAAATAATAATTACGGGCGGCTAATGTTTACATAATAAGTGTTTCTCCCTAAGTGCATCGTGTACCCTTTCGCCTATTGTGTGATAACGTGGAGGGCGCCTTACTTCAGCAGCTCCAAGGTTTTGTGATCCAGAACTAGTCTGGGGTTTCCAGTCAGGTCTAGTTCCTGCAGCTTCGGAGGCAAGGTTTCAGGCAACGTGACTTCAGTCAACTCGTTACAGCTCAGATCCACACACTGAAGAACGAGGGGAGAGAGAACATAAACAAACCGTGGGTCTTCGGAACACAGATGCCTAATTGTTACATAGACTATCCTTAAGAAATCAGACTGCCAACTGTCCACAAGTAACATGCACGGTAATAAAACAAGGTCTGGACTGTACCATTTCAGACCAGTGGGGGGGGGGGAGGAGGGCACAGATAATGGAAAGCTCCACCCCTTGGGAACTTCACTACTGAGGAAATTATTACATAAATCAAGAATGGAGAGTTAAAGTGCGATAGAATTTAATATCTTATTGTTGTTTGCATATTTTAGATTATGTTTGTTTGTATTTTTATACAAAGTATTTAGCTCTAGGAAGTCGGGGAGGGGGGAGGGGAGAGTTGGGGAGGTTTGGGGAGAGGGGAGGGGAGGGGTTTTGTATTCAAAAATGTACTGTAAAACTTTTCAATTAAAAAAAAGAATGGAGAATAAGCTTTATGCCTTAATATCTCATTTCCTGTGGGTATGTATTGTCATGTAGCAGAGGGAGCAGCCCAATAAATATGCAGCTGCAGTCTGAAGTGGCAGAGCTTAGAGGCCTTTGCTGCCTTTTGAGAGGATTAAGCCAACCTTCTGCTCTACCACCCTTAATCAAGAAAATTCTACAATGGCCTCAACGCAACACAAGATTATTTAATTTATAAACGTTCCTTGAAGTAACCCTCCTTTAATCTAACATGCCATCATAAAATAATAAATAGTAAAGCAGGAAGCAACTGATATTCTAACTAATGTACGTGATTAGTTAACAGCCGTATTTTTCCCCTTTCTTCTCTGTCTCCTTTCTGGAAATCCGGAAAGGTTGCACACTATTTAATGACTCTTGAGTGAGCCTAATTTAATTCTGTAACTTTTCTAAACTTTATGCTTCATTAAATAACCTCCATGTTTGTGGCAGAATGAATAGTGATTTGTCTACTGTCTGTGTTAAGAGGGTAATTATTATCCTTAAGCTAATGGAGCACATCAGTGTTAAGTGAGTTTTAATTAAAAGTAATTTTATAAATACATAGATTAAAAGCCAATTGCGGAAAGGGGATTGTCATAATTCTGACAGAGCCATTATTATTCACCACCAGCCTTTAATACAGAGCCATGTTATGAATTCAAAGGTGCATTTAAAATCAATTTCAAATTGTAGCCTGCACTGAAAACCAAACACAATTTTAAGATGTCACAAAAGATCAGATATTGAATGCCAATGAACTGGAATACTGCCAAAGATATTAAAATAGGCAGTTGGTCTAGAATTGGTCCAATGATAGGTGGAAAGGAAAGAAGACAGGGGCAAATCATAGTAATTATTAACAGTTTTAAAATTACTTGTTTTACACAGCAGAGAATATCACTGAATTTTAAATTTATGCACTATGTTCAAGGTAACAGGGTATTGTTTTCCAGAAAAATCTGGAAAAGCAGAGCATTTGGAATGCAAGTTGGAAAGACAATGAATACCACTGTCAACTAGCAAAGCTCCCCTCCCCCCAAAAAAATCTTTGGAAGGCACAGAATGTGATATACAGAAGCCTTCCCCCCCAACCACAGAGATGTATGACTTGGTTATAGTAATGGATAAAACAAGTAGTGCAATCTCACATGCCCAACTTAGAGCAAAAGGTTGCCTTGACATCTTGAGGGAGATGGAATAATTGTATTGCTACCTAAAGTGTTGATGTAAGAAGATAACTCACTTTACACTTTCAGTGTTTCTTTGTTCTCTCTCTCTCTCTCTCTCTCTCTCTCTCTCTCTCTCTCTCTCTCTCTCTCTCTCTCTCTCTCTCTCTCTCTCTCTCCCTCCCTCCCTCCCTCCCTCCCTCCCTCCCTCCCACACGGACAAAATGTAACTTCGTTTAAATACACACGAGAAATCCAGGAGAAATCCTACCACAATTGGAGGTATGTAAAAAATACATAAATAAAAATGCTCCGCCTTCACTATGGATTACTTCTAAGCAACTAAAAGGAGCTTTAGGCGTAAATTCTTACGAAACCCCTACCTTGATCTCGCCAAGTTGCATGACTTCTGGAAAGACTTCGATGCAATTGGAGTGCGCAATCACAGTATGCATGCGGCGGCAATTCATGATAGTTGTTGGAATGGATTTCAGCTTATTGCCGCTAACGTCAATTTCTTCCAACTCTTCAAGTTTGGCCATTTTACTGCGCAAAAGGGCAAGAGGAAGGTTTTGAGGCATAATAACCAAAGCATTCTCTTAGAATAATGACTTTAAAGGCCAAGTACAGGTAGCTCTCGACTTACAACCGTTCATTTAATGATCATTCAAAGTTAAATGGCACTGAAAAAAGTGACTTTAGGCCTGTTTTTCACACTTACGACCGTTGCAGCACCCTGTGGTCATGTGATCAAAACTCACGACACTTGGTAACTGACTCCTATTTATGATGGTTGCTGTTTCCCAGGGCGATTGTGATCGTCAATGTGGCCTTCTGATAAGCAAAATCCATGGGGAAGCCAGGTTCACTTAACAACCGTGTTCCTAACTTAACAAGTGCAGTGATTCACTTAACAACTGTGGCAAGAAAAATCATACAACAGGGGAAAACTCACTGAACAATTGTTTCACTTAGAAACATAAATTTTAGGCTCAATTGTGGTCACAATTCGAGGACTACCTGTATCCTGGAGCCTTTCCACACTTACATGACAATTGTTATGTACATCGCAGAAAACAAAAAAAATTCTTGATCGTAATAGCCCTGCAGATCAGGAGGGCCTCATTTGCTGATCTCTATTTCTTTCATAAATGTCTCTTTGGAAAAATTACACTCACTCATACCAAAATGAGAGGAATAATGATCTTAAGGTTCATGATTTCTAGCCAGAGGTTCTAGCATTCGTAAAACGGAAAGGAAGTTGGAAAGTCAGTCAGAACTGGTTTCAGTAAAGGAATGTAACCAGGATACCAGCAGAGTAGGGTGTTCTCGTAAATGTTTCCAATCTGTTCGCTTCAATATTACTTTCTCCTGATTCCGTTCACCTTCTGTTTCCCTGCAAATTCTGCACAACAGTTCTAATATGGCCCTTTTGAACAACAGAGAGCAAACCTATTCTACTGCCTATAGATGATATTTTAAAATGTTACTATTTGCAAAACTAAAAAAGAAAAAAAGGCCACTTATATGAATATTTATAATTAAACAATTCAATTAATTTAATGTGTACGTTCATATCACGCTACCTTTGCTATAGGATCTGTTTACGTTTCGGGTTTTTATGTTTTAAGAAGTGGAAGTAGAAAAACATGGAAGAGCAAACATATATAACTACATAAGCAGATCATATATCTAAATAGTCTTCCATATCAGACTCCTGAAAATACAATGTCAACTTCTGAAACAAGTCTGGCTGAAGCCACCTTTGTCGTTCTAAGTTGCCACATAAGTTGCGCCGGGGAGTGGGGGGAAGAAAGAAAACTAAAGTATGCTAGACTAAACACGAAGCGGTCCCGTGGGAATCAAGGTCAGTCCCACAGGTGCTGGAAGGAGGAGCAAAGACGAGTTGCAGAGCCTGCCAATTGCTTTTATTCTGTAGCATGATTTATAGCATAACAGAGGGGAGGGAAATGTTATATTTAGTTACATTGAATCTCCAGGGAAAATTTTTGAGTTGGTTTCACTTTTGACCATGCCGATATTATGTATCCCATAAACATGTGCTTTGAAGAAACTTCAAGCCTCGGAGTTCTGCTTTATTTGATTTCATTAGTCAGAACCTAGACACACAACTTATATTTTCAAAAATCTAAGCAGATAAATTCTTCACTATAACAGATGGAGCATGAGGGTTCTCCCATCCCTGTGATATGAAGCTTTTTTACAATTATAACCTTGGTCCTCTGGTTAGTTTCCTTATCATTAAGTCTTCTAAACTAATTGGATTCCAAAGCCATTCAATTTTTAAGATATGCCAGATAGGCTGATTCTAAGGTAGTCCGTGAGACAAAGTTTCCAATAGACAAAACCTGACATTCGTTGACCCTAAACAGAAGACATGCCTTGTGATTTAAATTTAAATCTGGAAGATTGCATTTCCTTCTCTAATTGGGGCTTCCTGAGTGAAAGATGAGAGGCAAATTTCTCCACATTAACCCCCAAACCTATGTTAAATTTCCAAAGACAAGTTTTACACACCCACACACACACACTTTCAGTGACAAAATCTTTTTTAAATACATACTGATTTTACACTACAAAGTTAAACTGAGTGCAGCCTCTCTATCCAAACTACCACTATTTATGATAATTAATACACAAATGTTGGAATTCAGTCTGATCCTCTTGAAATACACCGCATCCATTGGTTGTTTTTTTTTTTAGCATATTATCCAAAGATGGACTGAAGAAAAAGCATAATGAGACTCTGGTACACTGCTCAGTTGGTAGCAAGACCAACTGCACTGGATCCGTACCATATTTACTTAAAAAGAAGATACCATTTAGTGAAATATGAAATACGTAACATCCTTTAAATAACCATATATGTAGCCCGAAATATATTTGATCCAAGAAGAGAATCAGCTACTACCACACTTTCTTACCTTGCGGGAAAGCTTTGCAAGCGATTGTAGGCCATATGTAGTATCTTCAGGTGAGGATGACCGGTTAACAAGGGGACACTTTTATCTGTGAGGTGATTGTTGGTCAAATAAAGTTCTTGTAAAATACTATGGGTCTCCTCTGAAAGGGTGGCTGGAGGTAACATTTCCAGTTTGTTGGCAGAAGCATTCAAGTACCTTAAGCTGCAAAAGCAATTATTAGAGATAACTTTAGGTACACATTTTCAAAGGCCTTTTTAATGGTTCAGAAGCACTGTTCCTGGAACTTTGTTTAAAATTGCTCAACCTTTTTGCTACCTTCATCAGAGGTAGCCTTACTATCAAAACAGAGTGTAAACTGACAGAAACATGAGACAAGGGCCTCCTCTGTAGATCCAACTGATCCTGGGGATGTAAGAATTGTCCTTTGCTTTGCTTTGCTTTAACAGGCCAGCCAAAGCAACTCTATTCTGCTTGTTTTACCACTATTTTAATAGCGTTCTCTGGTTAAGTATTTTCATTTTATTTATTTTATTTTATTTATTTTAATTCCATTTATATCCCGCCCTTCTCCGAAGACTCAGGGCGGCTTACAAGCTTATCAATTTACATTGATAACATGCTGTTGTTTTAGATTAAATTAAGAGAAGAACATTTTAGGAATACTAGCTTTTACTAAGTTAACTAATACTATTTTAATGTACTGTATAGATTGGTATTACTTCTTTAAACTTAGAGATAGGCATTGTTAATATCTCTGTAATAAAAGGAAGTTGGAGGTCATCTTTGTTATATTTGGTAGATGTATTTTCTTTGGGACTTTTAATGTGCTTTGTCATTCTTTTTCTTTTCATGTTCTTTGTATTTTAATGTAGATGTTGAAATTTAATGAAGATATTATTTAAAAAAAAACACCTTTAAGGTATGGTAAATTTTGCTATTTCACTCTCCATAAAAACATTTGGGAGATTAAGAGTGCATTGCCTGTTGTTATTTACTTCAGTTTGTTTTTTTAATTAAAATGGGGGGAAAATACACTTCAATTAACAGTAGAAGTTATACAACTTGGAAATTACATCTATACTGTTCTATTCCCTTGGTGGATTTTTGGATTACCTATCAGCTTTTAGCAGCAGATTAGATGGCAGCTCCACAAGTTGGTTGTGTTGCACATCCAGGACTTCCACATGAGTTCGTTCAATCCTCTCTGGTAGCCTTTCCAACTGATTGTGTCCAGCAAGTAATTTTCGCAAGCTGATATTGCAAAATAACCTTAAAACATACAAATAGCAGTAAAACTTACAGCTCTAATTAAAGGAAGTTTATTTGAGAGAAGCTGAGAAAAACCTCTACAACATTCTGCATGGAAGAAAGGGACTAGACCAGAGGTAGACAACCTTGGCTCTTTTATGACTCGTGGACTTCAACTCAGGAATTCTGAGAATTGAATTCCACGAGTCATAAAAGAGCCAAGGTTGCCTACCCCTGGTCTAGAAATAGCCAAACCAGTCACTGTGTGAGAATGAATCTATTAACTAAAATAAATGGGAGGAACCAATGTACTTTTCCGTATCGGTAGTCCTTGACTTATGACTGTGATGGAACCTTACCGTGATAATCGTAAAGCAGGGCCACCCACGTGACTGGCTCAATTTTAAAACCTTTTTTGCGGCTACTGCAGTCTTTAAGTGAATGCCATGGTCATTTAAGGGGCACTTTTGCTAATGTGGTCACGTTACTGCGGGGTGCTATAAACAGCTGTAAATGTGGGCCAACTGCTGAGCACCCAATGTGTGGGCAATGTGATCAGAGGAGGACAAAGTAACCATGAAAACTCTGTAAGAATCTTCTGAGGGGTCCATCATAACATCAGAAAATGACTAAACGACTAGTCGTAAGTTGAAGGCTACCTGTGCAGTAGAGAAATTTCTCAAATGCAAATATTCCCTGGATATTTTCTGGTTGTTTTAAAAGTAGGACTTACCTAGACGGAAGTTCACGTATGTGATTGTGGCCCAGATCCAGTACTTCTAACTTTCGGCTATCACAAACCCATTCTGGAAGGCTCTCCAAGTGATTTCTACACAAAAGAAAGACAAATGGAAAAATATATATATGATGACAATAATGCTAAGGGATGTTTACTTATTATTGACACATGTGGTTTAAAATGTACAGATATATTAGATGTCCTGTCAGCTGCAGCACACAGCTTTTAGGCAGCTGGGGTTGACTGCAGCTACATGTGGAATGCTTACAGAATGGCAAACACAGATTACCACGAACCATATGGAACACCTTTAAAATCTTGGATTAACCAACCTAACCACATAATATTTTGTGTTAATCCACAAAAATCATCCCTAGTGCCAATTTATACGAAGAAGGCATCTTTAGCGAAGATATATATAAAATGGAACATTTCAAAGCCACCCTAAAGGATAAAACATTGTGTGCAATGTGCACGCATGCACATTTTCTCATGCAGCAGCTATTTAAAAAAATCTATTATTCCCACTTGGTCTCTCTGGAAACAAATTGTGGCATACAATTCACTGACGTTTAGGAAGTAGTAGCAAGTAGTACACACACACACACACACACACACACACACAGAGAGAGAGAGAGAGAGAGAGAGAGAGAGAGAGAGAGAGAGAGAGAGAGAGAGAGAGAGATGAATGATCCTGGGACATTTCTAAACCTTGATGTCACATGACATTGTTTAGCAACAGCAATTCTGGCAGTCCTGGTTGCCATCATTAAACAAATTGTCCAACTGTTAGCTGAGGATCCACCCCAGCTTTGGTCCCTCCCAACACTGAGCCATGGTAAGGTATAGGAATTCCTCCTCTTTAACTATCTTCACCTGCCTACCTTCCCTCTTCAATGTCCTTTTAACCACCTACTCCACTGCCTTTGATAGCCTTGCCACCTGTGCCTGCTGCTCTTGCCAGCCTCGTTGCTCCAAGATGACCTTCACTGTCTTTTTCCTGCCACTGCTGAGGTCCACTTGGCCTTTTGTAAGGTAGCTACTGCCATGGCTGTTTACTGAGGCTGCACCACTCCTTGTCCAAATATGGTATGGTCTTCAACTCATGAAGATAGGAACAGGAAAGAAGGCCATCGTGATGGCATGAAAGAAGGACTCTCGTAACCGGGATCCTTTTTCATGAAAGAAGGCCATGGCTGGGATGTTGGAGATGCCCCACTGGCATCAGAGTGAAGGAGGGCAGTTCAAAGAAGGCCTCATCCAGTGCAGTAGTGGTTTGCAGTGTAGCAGATGTGGTGGCAGGCATGGCTAAGCAGTGGGTGCAGCTGGCAGGAGGCAGAGGACCAAAAGGTGGTCACAAATGCAGGTATCCCCAAATTTTGTTCATGTGACTGCAGGAGGCAGGAACTTTTGAGGACGGGTCATAAGTCCCTTTGTTCAATGCCATCGTAATTTCAAACAGTCGCTGAACAAATGGACGCTAAGCAAGGACAATCTTAGTCAACATCATCAGACATGGGAGATGGGGAACCGAGATTCTTCTTTCACCCAATAAGCTCCTACATCAACGATTAGTAGGGCAGTAATATCCCTGTACTAAAGCAATAAAAGCTCAGAATTAAATACAATACAATTTAGAAAAATTGGCAATTTCATATGAAATTAAACAAATTGCAAAACTGGACAATATCCTGTGTGTTTAAACATTTACTTTGCTTGTTTGTTTTGATGCCTACGGCCTGAAAAGATTGCTGTGCCCTGTACTATTTTAGCAGGGAGCTAAAACCTTCATATCTGGCAATGGGTCCTTCAACTTCTCCCCACCGAGATACCCAAAACCTCAGCTGAAAGAAAGCTTGCTAGACTAAGTGGAGAAGATTATCCACTGTCCTATCTACTTTCCTTCTTAATCCTTGGGGCTTTAACTCTGAGGGCCACATTATTAATGTATTTTCCACTCTGAACAGTAAGAAGAAAATCTAATTACTTATGAGGTATCATGGATATTGTGTTCAAAGTTGTGGCATTTACCTTAACAGCTCAACAAATCAAAGTAAGCATAATGCAGAAAAGGGGATTCAATGTGTTGAGGTTGTGTTAAAAATCACTCCTCAAGCTTATACAGAAACATTTGTGATGATCACTGCTTCAAAGTAAAGAAATATGACAGATCAAATAAGCTACACACAATATTCCAGGGCCACCAGAAACATTCATTCAATCTCATGCAGTCAACAAGATCACTTTATTAGTCTTCAAGTCTCCAGTTTCTTCTCATGTTTTTCACTAATACTACATTCAAAACCAGTCAACATTGTAAAGATTTGCTTACCTAGAAACATCCAAATAAGTTAGATAATTTGGAACTGGATACACGTCGAGGTGAACAAGTTCTAGAAGAGAAAGACAAATACTGCATTGCAAAGATAAATTTAATTTCAAGCTACTAAAACACCTCATGTTGCCCAGGTTTATTGAAACAATATATAAATCATAGCATGGAGGACAAAATGCAGGTAGTCCTCAATGTACAACAGTTCATTTAGTTCAAAGTTACAACAGCACTGAAAAAAGTAAGTAATGACCGTTTTTCACACTTATGTCCATTGCAGCATCCCTATTGTCACATGATCAAAATTCAGACACTTGGCAACTGACTCACACTTATGATAGTGGCAGTGTCCCGGGGTCATGTGATCAATTTTGCGACCTTCTGACAAGCAAAGTCAATGGGAAAGCCAGATTCACTTAAAAACTGTGTTACTAATTCATCAACTGCGGTGATTCACTTAACAACTTTGACAAGAAAGGTCATAAAATGGGGCAAAATTCACTTAACAAATGTCTCACTTAGCAAAAAAAAAAAAAAGGGGGGGCCTCAATTGTAGTCGTACGTCGACCACAACTGAACAGTTAAAAACAGCAAATATGAATCTAGTAAAAAATAAAGAACATTTTAATAAGACTTTGAAGACATTTCACTGAAATAGATGGGATTTTCTTATTTGCCTTTAGCTTAAATAAAATATAGCTCTGTTGTAAAGAAAAGTATTCATCCTTTATTTTTAAAAGCTTCCCTAATTGATCAAATGTTAGGCAAGAACAAGCATATATTGGGTGGAGCTGGGCACTGCAGATAGGTAGAAAGAAAATTGCATTCTGATGTTATGCGGCCCTTGATTTTGAGCTAAATCCTTCTGCCAACACCTAGCTCTATTCACAAGTGTTTTCTTGTTGTTACTGAAATGGAGGTGCATTCAGTCATACAACCCTTCATTTGCAGAGTCTGTAACTGCGATATTACCCAGGCACAAATTCATCTCTTGGGTGAGAATTAGTCCTCTGGATAAATCAATACTCTCTCACTTGATTATTTCACCAAGGATATCCCCTAAAAAGAATATATAGTACATTTACAGGTAGTCCTTGAGTTACAACCACAATCGAGCCCAAAATTTAAGTTGCTGATTGAAACTTTTGTTAAGTGAGACTTACGACTTTTCTTGCCACAGTTGTTAAGTGATTGACTTTGCTTGTCAGAAGTTCGCAAAATTGATCACATGACCCCGGGACACTGCAACGGTTATAAATATGAGTCAGTTGCCAAGTGGCTGAATTTTGATCGTGTGACCATGAGGATGCTGCAATGGTTGTAAGTGTGAAAAACAGTCATGTGTCACTTTTTCCGGGCTGTTGTAACTTTGAATGGTCACTAAATGAACTGTTGTAAGTCAAGGACTAGCTGTACTATGTTTACTTCTAAATATGCAATCTATTGAAATGTCCTCATGCAGTCCATTGAAATGTCCTCTTTACAATGACTAGTAGCTGTAACCATTTTTGTACACCAATCTATAATTATCTTCCACAGTTGCAGCTCATCTATTCATTCATCTAGCTACTATAAAAATGTTTATTTCAAAAAAGCCTGATTTTTTGCTACTATTCATTTTGCAATCTGCCCCGCCACCCAATTGTATGTTATGCATATGGAGATGCAGGCGGGTGCTCTAAAATCAGGTGGTTTTGTTTTTTTAAAGAATCAGTCAAGGAAGGATAGGCTATGAATCAATCACAACATAGGTCATCAAGCTAGGATTCATCTCTAGATCAATAGTTAGGGAAGTAAAAAATAGCAAGAGAAATGAACTATTGTGCCCAGCATAAGTGCATATTTCAAGTAACCAATCAGGATTTCCAGCTAAAGAGAGCTTCAAGATTTGATGGAAATATTTTCCCTCACCTACTAGTAGTAATATTATGCAAAACAAAAGTACGCATAATTTACACAAGTTTTGGAGAAATTGTTTTTGTTTTCAGGATATAACACATTCCACCCAATGGGGTTGCGATGGGTCAGACATGACTTCGCAACTAACAACAACCCAATTTTAAATTCAAAGTAAATTTAGTATCTTTTCCAGCTGTGGCCTGCTGATAGTTTTCACCAAAAATTAAAAAAATGAAAGGGTCTGAGATATTATTCAAAAGGCAAGTATGTATCATTGTTCTGAATCAGCTTCTCAGCACTGTCACTCATCAGTACAGTGACCATATATATATACACCTGTTATTATAAAGAATGGTCCTTTTTTCATAAAGCTGTCCTTTAGATTTGTCAACAATTCACTTTTGTCCTTTATTTTAGTCACTGGCATTTACTGTATAAATGATACCACTTAGTGCAGAATCTTTCGTATTCACGTGAAAAATATAGAAATTGAGTTGTCTTTTTAAAATAAATTTACATACACTAATTTTTAGATATTTTTATTAGAGAATATGGGTTTTGTAAAGTTTTTTCTTGACTTTGCTTTGAATTTTCCTTGATAAAGCAAAGTTATAAACCATTAAAAAGTTTTTTTTATCTTTATGAACCTCATTCAAATTTGCCCCTTTTTCAGGCTTATCCTAACCCAAGAAAATATGGCCGCTGTACTTATTTAAGCCAAGTCAACTGCTGATTTGGTCCTAATCATTCTGAATATCAGCAATAAACTGTCAACAATGAAATAGTGGCAAAGAGCAAGATGAACTTGAAAGAACAAGGATATGTGGGACAAAGGGTACAGAGAATCGGTCTTTTGTTAACAGAAAGATAAAAGGAAGATAAAAGACTGAGGCTGTTTCAGATCAACTCAAAGTGTAGAAATCTAGAAGTTCTCCCTTGGCTTCTGCTGAGTGATAGGGGCCCCTTATCAGAGTATATTGCTAGCATGAGAAAGCTCTCTGTACATGTTGCAAAACTCCATGGGAAAAAGTATCGTGCAGATAGATACTGCTTCACTAGCTACTTGTAATGGAAGCGCTTCTCCTTCTATGTATTTAATGCAGGAATCCTCTGAAGCTGTCAGCCTTACTAGACAGACCAGATAGGAAACAGATGTGCTCATTCTATTTTATGTTAAGGCTACATTAACAGACTCTTCCCACTAGAAGTACAATTCTCCTCCTTTACAGCCTAAGGTGTGTGTGTGTGTGTGTGTGTGTGTGTGTGTGTGTGTGTGTATGTCTGTCTGTCTGTCTGTCTTAAGAACCTCTTGTCCCACCTACTATCCAGTTGGGGCTATGCAGGCTGACCATTTGTCCAGAGACTTTCCGTGTACCACTATATAGAAAGAAGAAGAAGCTGAACTGGCTGATGAAAGAAATAAGATTCTTTTCAAAAAGTGGAAAAAGAGAACAAGGAAGTAGAAACGGACACCTCAGTAAACATCTCACCACCTGTCAATATAAATGGAACACAAGAGAAATATTAAGGACTCTAATGAGGAAAAATTGACAGGGTGCCTTCTCTACCTCAACAAACCAAATCTGTAGATTAGAATACTATTATTCAGTGGAATAGATAAGTTCTTGATTTGTGACCATTTCTTTAACCCTGTCTTGAAGTTTACAATGAACTTGGAAAACTCACAACTTCCCCTTGGAGTTACGATCACTGTACCATCCCTGCAACCACATGATCGCAAGTCAGGCACCTGGCAACCAGCTAAGATCCACAAGGGTGGCAGCATCTGTGATCGTGTGATCGTGATTTGCCATCTTCCCTGATGGTTTCCGAACAAGCAAAGTCAACTGGGGAAGCCGGATTTGCTTAATGACAATGGGATTCACTTAACAACTGTGTGATTCACTTAACATCAGCAGTGATTTGCTTAATGACATGGGGAAAATGGTAGTAAAATTGGGTCTGTTTGCAGGATGATATAATTAATAACTGCATAACTTAGTGACCAAATTCAGGGGTAAAGGTAAAGGTTCCCCCGCATATGCGTGCTAGTCGTTTCCGACTCTAGGGGCCAGTGCTCATCTCCGTTTCAAAGCCGAAGAGCCAGTGCTTGTCCAAGGACGTCTCTGTGGTCATGTGGCCGGCATGACTGGACGCCAAAGGCACATGGAATGCTGTTACCTCCCACCGTAGTGGTCCCTATTTTTCTACTTGCATTTTTACATGCTTTCGAACTGCTAGGTTGGCAGAAGCTGGGACGAGTAACAGGCGCTCACTCTGTTACGCGGCACTCGGGATTCGACCCGCCAAACTGCCGACCTTCTGATCGACAAGCTCAGCATCCTAACCCACTGAGCCACCGCGTCCCTTAAATTCAAGACTACTCGTATACAATTTATACATATCTCTCTCTAGGACAGTCACTTCATTTTATCTCACAAAGAATACGTGGAATTTGTGAGACACTCTGGAAGGTTTAAAACTTGCATTTAAATCCCAAGGATTTCCACTTTACAGCACTCTAAAAGAGCATGTAAGCACCACTCTACAAGCTTCCAAAATTCTGCTGCTAAATGTTTTATGCAAAGCCAGATGGTTAAAAGACTGGATTCATCCACAACGTAATATTGCATACAAATCCAGTACAAGAAGAAAAGACTGGGAATATCAATTCCTATTTGAACTACCTTCAAAGTAAACATACCATTTGAAGTGGCATAAAGGGCTTTAAGCAAGTATCCACTGATTTTGAGGGTTACCAGCTGGTTTCTTTCACAGTGTAGTATTTCAACATTATTGAAGATGCTTGCATCTAACTCTCCTAGCTTATTATCCCGAAGATCGAGCTGGGTCACATGATGTAGGAAGTCACTCTCATCGCCCATCAACCTTCTAATCACATTTAACCTGGGATAGAAATGGGAAGGGGAGAAAAAAGAGCTGGGATCAGTTATTTAGCCTCTCTTCTATTTTCTTTTTTTAAAGAAGTCTGGAAAAAAAAATTTGGCTTTTCATTTATCATTTAAAAGTATCCTTGGCCAAAAAGACCAAGTTCTATTTTTCTAGTTATACTGTACTTGCATTTTTCTAAAAAGTTCGCACTGATTTGTGAGAATTCCTTATTTTGTATTCTATACCCAATTATTTTTAATACCATCCAAGTCAGATACATTCCATAATTATCCATTGCTCACTTTAATGTTCCAAGGCAAATGATCGACTCTCAAATGCATTTTTAGTGTTTATTATTTTTTGTTTATAACAAGTTTAAAGACTAGTAAAATGATGGCTTTCTAACTTGTCTTAATACAATAATGTAGGGAATTAGTATCTGATGAACATTACTGGCAGTTGAAGACATATTAAAGTTTTGATGATTCAATAGGGATTATCCATATTCACAACAAAGAAATGCTGACCCACATTAGATTTAGGAATTTCATGGGAAAATGCCAACATGTATAGAATTTAAAACATTATTATAAGTTTCTTTGGAGTAAAGAAAAAATGGCAAAGAGAGTAAAGAGAATGAATAACACAAGGCTGTTCCAGTATTCAATTTTTCTACCATTGGCAAAGCTTTACATGAATATATAGTCATATGAAAAAGAAAGTACACTCTCTTTGAGTTCTATAGTTTTATGTATTATTAGTACATGGTAAAAATCATCTGGTCCTTAGCTTGACTTTTTTAAAATACAGGTGAAACTCGAAAAATTAGAATATCGTGCAAAAGTTCATTTATTTCAGTAATGCAACTTAAAAGGGGAAACTAATATATGAGATAGACTCATTACATGCAAAGCAAGATAGTTCAAGCCGTGATTTGTCATAATTGTGATGATTATGGCGTACAGCTCATGAAAACCCCAAATCCACAATCTCAGAAAATTAGAATATTACATGCAATCAATAAAACAAGGAGTGTACCTTGAACAATATCGGACCTCTGAAAAGTATAAGCATGCATATGTACTCAGTACTTGGTTTGGGCCCCTTTTGCAGCAATTACTGCCTCAATGCGGCGTGGCATGGAAGCTATCAGCCTGTGGCACTGCTGAGGTGTTATGGAAGACCAGGATGCTTCAATAGCGGCCTTCAGCTCTTCTGCATTGTTCGGTCTCATGTCTCTTATCTTTCTCTTGGCAATGCCCCATAGATTCTCTATGGGGTTCAGGTCAGGCGAGTTTGCTGGCCAACCAAGCACAGTAATCCCACGGTCATTGAACCAGGTTTTGGTGCTTTTGGCAGTGTGGGCAGGTGCCAAGTCCTGCTGGAAAATGAAGTCAGCATCCCCATAAAGCTCGTCTGCAGAAGCATGAAGTGCTCCAAAATCTCCTGGTAGATGGCTGCATTGACCCTGGACTTAATGAAGCACAGTGGACAAACACCAGCAGATGACATGGCTCCCCAAATCAACACAGACTGTGGAAACTTCACACTGGACTTCCAGCATCTTGCAGTGTGTGCCTCTCCATTCTTCCTCCAGACTCTGGGTCCTTGGTTTCCAAATGAGATGCA
Source organism: Vipera ursinii (assembly GCF_947247035.1). Taxonomy (NCBI): domain Eukaryota; kingdom Metazoa; phylum Chordata; class Lepidosauria; order Squamata; family Viperidae; genus Vipera; species Vipera ursinii. Next base: position 140,420,854 of record NC_139516.1, on the reverse strand, counting down.
AAAGTTGCTCTCATCAGAAAAGAGGACTTTGGACCACTGAGCAACAGACCAGGTCTGTTTTTCTTTAGCCCAGGTAAGACGCTTCTGACGTTGTTTGTTGTTCAGGAGCGGCTTGACAAGAGGAATACGACATTTGAGCCTCTGTCCAGGATCCGTCTGTGTGTGGTGGCTCTTGATGCACTGACTCCAGCCTCAGTCTACTCCTTGTGAAAGTCCCCAACACTTTTGAATGGCCTTTTCCTGACAATCCTCTCCAGGCTGTGGTCATCCCTGCTGCTTGTGCACCTTTTTCTTCCACACTTTTCCCTTCCACATAACTTTCTATTAATGTGCTTTGATACAACACTTTGGGAACATCCAACTTCTTTTGCAATTACCTTTTGAGGCTTTCCCTCCTTATGGAGGGTGTCAATGATGGTTTTCTGCACAACTGTCAGGTCAGCAGTCTTCCCCATGATTGTGATTCCTACTGAACCAGACTGAGAGACCATTTAAAGGCTCAGGAACCCTTTGCAGGTGTTATGGCTTAATTAGCTGATTAGAGTGGGACACTTTGAGCCTAGAATATTGCACCTTTTCACAATATTCTAATTTACTGAGATTGTGGATTTGGGGGTTTTCATGAGCTGTACGCCATAATCATCACAATTATGACAAATCATGGCTTGAACTATCTTGCTTTGCATGTAATGAGTCTATCTCATATATTAGTTTCCCCTTTTAAGTTGTATTACTGAAATAAATGAACTTTTGCATGATGTTCTAATTTTCTGAATTTCACCTGTATGTAAATAAATGATGACATGGTGTAATATGTCTGTCTTGTTGATCATCTGAGGTTGTATTTACCTACTTTTAAGAACTGTCAAGGACCAGATGATTTTTACCATGTCCTGATACATAAAACCATAGAACTCAAAGAGGATTTTTTCTTTTTTACATAACTCTATGTATGTAGTGATAATATCATGATCCAAAGTTCATTGCTGAAAGAGTAGGACAGATTTTGCACCAAACCAGTTCAAACTGAACCCCAAACAAATAAGCAAAGAGAACTTGTGACTTTTTACATAAATAAAAATTATCTCTAGAAAGCCATTGAAATGGCCAACTGAACTTTTTCTGAATTTTAATTCTCAGGGCTAAACTGTCGAGATAGATGACTAAATTTTTTAGCCTAACCAAAACACTGCTTTAGGATAGAAAGAAAAGTTATGAAAAAAACTAAGAAAATGACTGTATCGTATTAAAGCATATTGCGTTATTTTTTCCTAAAATGTAGTACATATCTTCTTTATGAAATCAACTTCCACTAGTAAAAAGGAGTTAATTGTGCTTTAAGAAGCCGGTTATTCCTGCAACCAGAAAAAACAAATTGTAGCACTTCAGCAAAAATTGTGGAAATCAAATGATGCAATCCAACCTTTCTTATAAATTTTGGGCAAATTAACATAGCTCCAATGTATATGATTATTTCAAGTTCAAAACGTCCCCTGTGTGCTGTATCCAGCCTCTCAAAATTAAATTAGAATAATGTATCATCTTATACAAATATGGATAAGGGAGAACTGCCTGGCCTGTTATCCATGTCCTGAAAAGTTTATAAAGTTCTGAGTTTCTGATTCTCTACAAGTTTCCACTACACACATTTAAAAGTTAACAAGGAGCTGCATAATAATTATATTTTAACAATAATATGATATAATATTTTAACGATGAGCTATATTAGCCTTCTCTTTTCTCATCTTTCCCAAAGTTTTCAACAATCTTGCTAATTGTCCCTAGTCAGGGGTCAGAATGAATTTCTATGCCTATTTAAGAAGTCAAGAAAAGGTAAGGCAATCTAACACTTTGGCTAATAATGAGAGTTCCCACAGAACCAATTCATCATGAGAAATCTGTCGTCAAAGGGAAAAAAAGCGCTCAGGTGAATTAATATCTAACTGAATAAGTCAGCAACCCTGAATTTGGATAGTAAATATTTCTGCTTAATACATTTCTCAATTGTGAGTACAAACTAATTAATAACAGCAAGCAATAATCTTGCCCTAAAGTGATGAATTGTATCAAAAGTCAGCTGAGAACTTCACCATATGAATAAAAAAGCAAGGAAACTAACAAGGTTATTGGCAAGGAAAACTCTAGCTGGTAAGTTTAGTCATATGTTTCAAAAGTATACACTAATCACAACTAGTGTCTTGAAAATAGTTTATTTCTTTTAAAATAAAGATAAATCCATTTTGGCTTGCAATCATCAGTTAAAACAGTCATTTGACACTGATGCACATATCCTTTTTCTCAGATGATACATACCTTAAATCTATATGTTTTATGTGTGGCATTTTCCTTAGTATTGGCAAACTTAGTGTCTCCATACAATTTCCAGACATGCAGAGTTTGTCTACAGCAGTAAGTTTCTCTAGGACGTCAGGAATGTCACCGAATTCATTGAAAGAGAGGCCTAAATAACTAAGCTGATGCATCCTTTCCAACTCTCCTGGAAGGCTGTGGAGGAAGTTCCCATCCAACAAGAAGGTCTGTAAACTTTTGATAAGAAGGAGGAAGAAATTTAAAAAAAAAATCACTTGTGAAACTTTAGGTCATTAATCAACCATTTATGTCATGACCCAGATTGCTTTTAAATTTCAGGCTCAACATCAAGGATCTCAAATCTAGTTCAAGGACTAGATCAAGGATCTCCACCCCAGCCTTATTATGAGATGGGACAAGTTACGGAGTTGGAAGGAAAGTCGATCACCCTCATTCAGCAGGATCCATTCCGGGTGTTCCTGCTCCTCAACTAAGCTCCCAATCAGTGTTCACATTCTCTCTAGATCAGGGGTCCCCAACTCCCGGTCCATGGAATGGTACCGGTCCACGGCATGCCAGAAACCGGTCCACGCAAACAAGCAAAGCCCCATCTGCGGGATGCAGGCAGTACATGAAACCACGCCCCCCTCCGGTCTGCCAAAAAACCTCTCTCCACAGAACCGGTCCGTGGTGCTCAAAAGGTTCGGGGACACTGCTCTAGAGGGGCTGTCTTTATGGGAGGAACCCACTAACCCTTCTGTAGGCACAGGTCATATTCTTTTCTCTACAACCAAACACAGATTGACAACCCACTGAAGGAAGCTGCCATGCCTGAGATTCGAACCGCTTTTACCAACTTCAGTATAGACCTACTTGTTCATATCTCCAACAGCTGCTGGTATATTTCTGAGTGCATTGCAGGACAAATTGAGCTCGGTTAAAGTTGGGATGCTGCACACCGCTAAAGGGAAATCTCCTAAATGATTGTTGGAAAGGTTTAAGCTCCTCAGCTTAATGAACCTAGAATAGAGAGAGAAAAACCAGAAAGGGCATAACCGATTAATAAAAAGAGCATCATAAGAGAACCGTGTAACTTAGAATACCTTAGTACAGTTGAAAAATCAGACAACTATTATTTCTCCCAGTACTAGCAAAAGAGGTTGGGGTGATTTTCACTCTTAACTCTTTATTGATCTCTCATCACTTATAAAAGCTGTAGGCTTAAATGAAGAAAGCTGTGTGCGTGCAGATGTTAATTTTGTACTATGCAAGGCAGCATGTTGCAGAAAACAAGTGATGAAAATGTATAATGCTCAAGGGTGTACTAAAAGTCCCAGAAATATCCCACTAAAAACTATAGCCTATGTAAAATGGCAAATATAGAATTTTCAAAGTCAGTTGTGCAGGAGCTTGCCTTGCATAGACACTCTTGGAGGTAAATAAAGGTTAAAGCCACTCAAGCTCTGATCATCTCACACTTGGACTCTTGCAACATGCTCTACATGGGGATACCCTTGAAGAGTATTCAGAAGTTACAGCTGGCACAGCATGTAGTCGCACAGATGATTCTTGGGGGCCCCCATGTTACACCACTGTTCTGCAAGCTGCACTGGTTGACACTTTGTTTCTGAGTCCAATTCAAGGTGTTGGTTCTTACCTTTAAAGCCCTTCATGGTATGGGTCCAGGTTATCTGAGGAACCATATCACCCCAACGGGATTGGCCCACCCAACGCACATGGGCAGAAGGGGCATGCTGAAGACTTTGTTGGTCAAGGAATTCTGGTTGGGGTGGGGGGACAAGAGTAAGGCCTTTTCTGCCACGGCTCTGATGCCCTGAAACATCATGCTCCTTGAGGTGAGATAGTTCTGCCAAATGGCCCATGTCATTCTGAATATGGTTAATGGACTAAAACTATGTCTCTTCCCTATGTACATCTTGCTCCTTTCCTTCCCATCTTTGTGAATTTTAAATTTAGTGTTGCTATTGATTGTTTTAATGTTTTATATAGTTTTTACTGATTGTAAGCCGCCTAGAGTCGCCCCTAGGCAAGATGGACAACATGATTAATAAATAAAATAAAATAAAAAATAAACATAGCAGCAGTAGTATCATGGTTGCAAAATTGGAAACTTATTATTAATCCCACAGTGGTGGGATTCAAATATGTGAACAACCAGTTCTCTGTGTGGATGCCACTTCCGGAACTCCATTCTGGGCTTGGGCAAAAAAAAATTAGCTACTGGTTTTGCCGAAGTGGTGCGAACCGGCTGAATCCCACCACTGGTTACACAGATGTTTAGACTGGATTTGGCATTTTTACCCACCTATCGAGTCCTTTCCCTAGACCTGAGATAGGCAGACGTTATTGTATGGCTTTAAAGGTATTGTCGCAGGATCTAAGCTGTTCCAAGTAAAGCTGCCTTTTGCTTTTATTATTGTCATGGTTGCAATCTCTCAGATGTTTAGACTGGATGTGACATTAGATAGTTCTAGACTTACAATCACAATTTGGGCCAGAAGTTCCATTGCTAAGCAATGCAGTTATGTAGTCATTTAGCTGACCAGTTTTGCTGCGGTCAGTTTGACTTTGCTTGTCCTGGGAAGGTCACAAATGGTGACCACATGACTCTAAGACTCTAACGGTCATAGATACTTGCTAGTTGCCAAGTACCTGCATTTTGATCATGTGACCGTGGGGATGCTGGGACAGTTGTAAGTCAAGGACTATCTGCACAAGTCTATATATTCAGTTACTGTCCCCTCTAATTACCAAGATTAATTCAGTTACAGAAATATTGGGTGATTTCTTTTCCCCCCAAGTTTCCTTCTGCAACTATGGGACAAAAATTATATTTGATTTTTTTGCAAAAACTCAAGGAACTGTTGCTATTCTATGGCGGACTGAGCACCTCAAGATAGTTACATGACTGGGAGCATAACTATGAAGTTACACATTCCCTAGATTCCCTCACAACAACATCTGCCGAAGTTAGGAGTATTAAATGAGTTAAAACATTCTTTGAGCAAAAACATACTGCCTGTCTCATCAGAAACACTCTGCAAGCTTCAATAAAGTAAGCAACATCATTAAATTTTCAATTAGTAGCACTCATTTTTTAAAAAAAGTTTCTTAGTATTATAATGAGAAGTTTTTTGCACAGGGCGACTCCTTTTCTACAAGTTAATTTCATAATGTTTTTAAAATCTCTCCTTGAGGCCTACCCAAGGAGAAATAATCCTTTTAATCCTTCTCAAAAGTTTGTGTACCTCAGATTTGTGACAGTATCCTAACTAGGACTTGATTTCAAGTAAAAGTGGTGAAGCGAAGAGGGCACGAAGAGACTAGTCAAGAAAGCTAGAGGATCCTTAAGTTAGCCAGTCTGCTTCTGTAGCCACATTACTCATATTACCTAACAACAGGGGTTGTGAGGTGTGTCGTTGAGATAAATGGCTCAATGAAGTGGTTAAATGGCCCAATGAAAAGATCTGTACCAGGTTCAGATGGAAAGAGGTTCAAAGTTCATTGAAAAGTTTTATTTTCCTTTCATTAAATCTCACACGATGAGGGAATTAATACACATATGCAGCATCAAGAAAGCACTTTGAAAAATCAGCCATCTGAGGGCTCTCCCAAAGTTAGCATCGTTCCTTCCCAAACTGACCTCTTTTTAGTCACAGAAAACTAGGGCAAATATGAAAGGAATATAGTTCAGTGCTAATATTTAGGAAAATCCTACAGGAAAAAAAATGGAGCAGAAAGATACCTCTCAAGAGGCCAGCCAGGTCAGAGAAATACAATCTTTCTAGCTCTCAGGAGAAGACATTTAGGAATCTCAGGAAATCACAACTTCAAAATAGTTTTCATAGGGACATAGCTAATAATCAAACAAGAAAGAACAAATTATAATAAAGTATGAAATAGCTTAATTGTAACAACAAAAAACACCTGAAGTATATAACATGGACCACATAGACCCACTCAAAATAATGTCAGTGTGCAGGAGCCCAAATCTGGGGAAACGGTCATGAAACTTTCCACCCTACTCAAACCCCATATTTGCGTTGTTGTTAGTTGCAACATAAACAAAGCAATGCTGGCTTTTTCAACTTCTGGCTGCCTCTTTCTTCTTCAGATAACTCTACAATACTGTCCATTAACCGAGACAGGCAAGGGAAGGCAGGATAGGCCATTTAGTTCAGATGCAGCAGAATGCCAATTTATCACGAAACTTCTTTCCCTGGCTTTGGAATGTATAATGCACTGAAGACATGATTGTAAAGAAAGTGGGTAACTGTTCTAGGTCGCTTTAGGTTTCAAAATTGATATTTGAATCATGTGTGCCACTTTTTGTTGTTGTTGTTGTTGTTGAGGCCATGCTAGCAAGCTGTGGACACAACAGCACCACAGACTCCACCATCTCAACTCAGAAATCAGGTTAAACTCAGTCTAGTTATATTGGGCTAATAAAACATAATTTACCTGAAGAAGTAAATCATGTCAGCAAGGCCACAGTGTAATGGTTTTACTGGACAAAAGAAATATCAAGAGATAAGCATTTTTCCCCTCAAATGTATTTCAAAGGATTTTCTGCACAAACAGAAAATCTCACATGTCACATTTAATTTTGAAATTTCCCCAGTATTTCACAACCTAAGGTCCATCTTTCTTTTATCCTTCAATTTTTTTCCTTCACATAAGAATATTAATGGTACATTATTGAATCTATCTTGAATTTATCAATTACTTTTCCTTTAATTCAATCATGTCTGATTCTCAGAGTCTGCCTGGACAAGTCCCTGCAGTCTTCTTGGCTAGGTTTTCAGAAGTGCTTTGCCATTGCTTCCTTCCTAGGACTGAGAGAAAGTGACTGGCCTAAGGTCACTAAGCTGGCTTTGTACCCACTAGACTAGAACTCATAGCCTCCTGGCTTCTAGCTTGATGTCTTAGCCACTATGCCAAACTGGCTCTCTATGAAATACTTACCCAAACCATTAACTCAAAAATTCAATGTACTTCACTTAAGCATTATTTGATTTCAAACGAATGGAATTAGGGAGATCTCCCCACTCTTATAGACTGCTGAGTATTTTTATGCTACATGCTATGTTTATCCGGGGGGGGGGGGGGCGGAATCTAGCATTCTAAAAATCTCCTACAACATTCTTGAGCATCTTCCTGCATTTACCATCCTTCTAAATAGTTTTCTGAATAGCAGAATTTGATTAACTCAGACAAAAGTTAAGTTAGACTCAATAGCAAGGAAATCTGAAGAGAAGAAAAAAAAGGTTTCAGGAAGTATAGTAAATCCTGTGAAACAAGATGCTGATTGGGCAGTTGTGAGCAATTCCTATCATAAGAAAATATGGAAGTCATCTGAAGAGTCTAGCAGAGTTATACATGCAGAGTTTTCTAAAATACATGCAGAGTTTTCTAAAATGCTGAAGGAAAGAAAAATAGATGTGTAAGAAATGTGTAAGGAAAGGCCTAGGGGTGAATAACCAAGGCAGACACTAAAAAGTGTAGGTACTCAGTCAGAAAAACTAAAATGCGGAATAAGCTAAACAAAGCAGCTTTTCAGATTCCCCATGACAGTATCTTATATCATATGTCTCAACCTGAGCAATATCCCATAAACTACATATTTTATAACATTTAAAAAAAAGTTATGTGTTTATAGAATTCTACATATTCAAATGAAGCAGTAGGCATGAGCTTAAATGGACTCCAGAAGATGGTAGAGGACAGGAAGGCCTGGAGGAATGTTGTCCATGAGGTCGCGATGGGTCGGACACAACTTTGCAGCTAACAACAAACAACATATTCAAAGCATTTCCTAGGCTCGCTAAATTGGGAAGATATCGCTTCCTAGGTGCAAAGTCTAAAGAAAGAGGTAGTCATTGTTCTAAATGTAAGAGTATAGCATCAAAGTAATCCGGGAATTAGAAAGGATAGTTTTCTCCACAGCAGGTGCCAATATTAGCCCACTATATAATTTAGGACTAATATTGCTTTTTAAAAGGTAAAGGATTCCCTGTCCAGTCATGTCCAACTCCAGGGTGCCGTGCTCATCTGCATTTCTTCGCCGAGGGAACCAAAGACATTTTCTGTGGTCCTGTGGCCAGCGTGGCTGTATGCCAAAGATGCATAGAAGACTGTTACCTTCTCACAGAAGTGGTACCTATTCATCTACTCGCATTTGCATGCTTTCAAACTGCTAGGTGGGCAAGAGCTGGGGCAGGAACAGGAGCTCATCCTATTGAACGGTGCTCAAGCATGAGCTGTCAGCTTTCCAGTTGAAAAGCTCAGCAGGGGGCAGGGGCAGGGGCTGTCAATATAAATTTAATAGAAGGCCTCTGATCATTTTTTTATCTAAATTTTTTATAGGGTTAGGGAGAGGGGTGGGTGATAAGGGTTGTCTGGCTTTGGGGGGTGGCCAATCAACCATGGCTCAGGCCAGACTTGGGTCCGACCGCGCGGCGGGAGAACAGGGTGTCGTTGTCTCCGGAGCTCACGAGCGGGTCGTGGGATTACCAATTCCCACGACGGGGAATGGCAGCAGGCGGATAGACAGGGGGCCGTATCGCTACCGGGAGGGCCATCTCCGCTACTTGCAAGCGGTGAGGCGCTCCGACCCTCTGCTTCTTCCCCGAGGTCCCGGGAGCGAGGATGTGCAGCCTCCTGAGCTCCGGCTGGTGTATCTGAATGCCAGGTCCGTGGTCAACAAAGCTCCCCTCGTTAGGGATTTAGTTGAGGGTGAGCATGCGGACCTGGCCTGCATCACGGAGACTTGGTTGGGCCCAGAGGGTGGGGTCCCTTTGGTTGACCTCTGCCCACCAGGCTTCCGGGTGCTACACCGGCCACGAGCTCATGGTAGGGGTGGGGGAGTGGCGGTCACTATTAGGGAGACCTTATATCTGCGGGAGACCACCGTTTCTCAGATAGTCGGGTGTGAGTCTCTCTTTGTGAGATTTGGTTCTGGGACGCAGTTGGGCTTGCGGCTGGTGTACATTTCGCCTAGTCGCACAGCGGCAGCCCTGCCCGAGCTGCTCGATATTCTCTCGGGGTTGGTGGTTGAGTTTCCCAAACTTATAGTTTGGGGAGACTTCAATCTACCATCCCTGGGAGGTTCATCTGAGCTAGCTCGGGAGTTCATGGCTTCCATGACGGCCATGGACCTGACGCAAGTAATTTCTGAACCAACTCATGAGGGAGGTCACACCCTTGACCTGATTTTTTTATCTAGACGGTGGTTGGATGATCTTGGTGGGGGCTCTCCATTTATTATGCCCCTGTCATGGACCGATCATCATCTCCTGCGGATGGTCTTCCGTTTTGCCACCCCCCGCCGTGGGGGTACGGCGCCAATTAGATGGTACCGCCCCAGACGCTTAATGGATCCTGATAGATTCCAAGTGGCGCTGGGGTCCCCACCTGCCCCCGTTGCTCACAGCTCGGCGGATGCCTTAGTGGAAGCCTGGGAAAGGGCAGCCACTGAGGCACTTGACCGGGTTGTACCCTTGCGGCCCCTGACCCGGTGCAGATCCCAGCGAGCTCCATGGTTCTCCGTGGAGCTCCGGGAGATGAAGCATCGGAAACGGGGTCTAGAGAGCTGTTGGAGGTCTAGCCGATCCGAACCCGACCGGTTGCGGTTAAGAACCTACATTAGGTCTTATCTCGCAGCGATGAGGGTGGCGAGGTGTAACTACTTCTCTACCCTCATCGCGTCCGCAGATAATCGCCCGGCCGCCCTGTTTAGGGTGACTCGCTCACTTCTTAATCAGGAGGTGAGGGAGGATCCCTTGCAGGGTCGTGCCGAGGAATTTAGTCAACATCTGTCGGATAAAATCGCTCGGATTCGGACCGGTTTGGACTCCAACTGGGCAGAGTCTGGCGATCAGGACACGAGCGGTCTTGTCAATGTTACCTGGGAAGAGTTTGATTCTGTGACCCCTGATGAAGTGGACAGGATTATGGGGAGGCTGAGCTCCTCCACATGTTTGTTGGACCCGTGCCCTTCCTGGCTGGTTTATGCAGCTAGGGAGAGGACACGAGGCTGGCTCCAGGCGGTTATATCTGCTTCCCTGAGTGAGGGTTATTTCCCCACCGTCTTGAAGGAGGCGGTGGTGAGACCTCTCCTCAAGAAGCCTGCCTTGGACCCAGCTGTATTTCGTCCAGTCTCCAACCTTCGCTTCCTTGCGAAGGTTGTCGAGAGTGTGGTGGCGCATCAGCTCCCTCTGGTCCTGGATGAAGCGGATTATTTGGACCCCTACCAATCGGGTTTCAGGCCCGGGTACAGCATGGAGACGGCATTGGTCGCACTGGTGAATGATCTGTGGAGGGCTCGGGATAGGGGATATTCCTCTGTCCTAGTCCTATTAGACCTCTCGGCGGCTTTCGATACCATCGACCATGGTATCCTGCTGCAGCGTCTCGGGATTGGGAGTGGGAGGCACAGTTCTTCAGTGGTTCTCCTCCTATCTCCTGGGACGCTCGCAGTCGGTGTTGGCAGGGGGGCAGAGATCGGCCCCTAGGTCTCTCGTTTGTGGAGTTCCTCAGGGGTCGGTGCTCTCGCCTCTCCTGTTCAACATCTACATGAAACCGCTGGGTGAGATCATTCGTGGTTTTGGAGTTGGGTATCATCAATATGCTGATGATACCCAACTTTTCTTTTCGACCCCAAACCACCCCAGTGATGCCCTCGCTGTGATGTCCCGTTGCCTGGAGGCAGTTCGGGTCTGGATGGGGAGGAACAGACTTCAACTCAACCCTCACAAGACTGAGTGGCTGTACATCCCGGCATCCCGGGACATTCAAAATGTTCCATCTCTTTCTATGGGGGGGGGTGTTTTTACCCCCCGTGGATAGGGCTCGCAACTTGGGAGTCCTCCTAGATTCACGGCTTACCCTGGAAGATCATATAGTGGCCGTGACTAGGGGGGCTTTCGCCCAGGTTCGCCTGGTGCGCCAGTTGCGGCCCTATCTGGACCGGGATGCCTTGTGTACGGTCACTCATGCGCTCGTGACCTCTCGCCTTGACTACTGTAATGCTCTCTACATGGGGCTTCCCTTGAAGACCACTCGGAGGCTCCAACTGGTACAGAATGCGGCCGCGAGAGTTGTCTTGGGAGTTTCCCGGTACTCCCATGTTACACCTTTGCTCCGCGAGCTGCATTGGCTACCAGTTGTCTTCCGGGTGAGGTTCAAGGTCTTGGTTATGATCTTCAAGTCCTTACATGGCATGGGTCCGGGTTACCTCAGGGACCACCTGCTGCCGGCGTCAACTCCCCTCCGCCCTGTGCGTTCCCACAGAGAGGGCCTCCTCAGGGTGCCTCCGGTCAGGGAATGCCGACTGGTGGCCCCCAGGGGGAGGGCCTTCTCTGTGGGCGCTCCGGCATTATGGAACCAACTGCCGGTGGAGCTCCGGATGACATCAGACCTCCGAACCTTCCGTCGCGGGTTGAAGACCCACTTATTTGAATTAGCTGGTCTGGCCTGATGGGGGATTATGGGTTTTAAATTTGGTGTTTTTTGTATTGTATTATTGTTTTTAACTGGGCATTGATTTAATTTCCTTTTAACTTTTGTACCGTTATTTATATATGCCCTGTGAACCGCCCTGAGTCCCTAGGGAGAAGGGCGGTATAGAAATCAAATAAAACTAAACTAAAGTAAACTAAACCATTGAGCATTGGTGCCCCCTTTAAAAATATGGAACACTTCACAAATTTGTATGCCATCCTTGCTTATACTGCTTAGGAAGTTGTTAAATTGGAGAATGAATGGATTTGGGTAGTGGGGTAACATGAATACTTTGAATAATCTTGACAAAGACTAGTCTATCCTATTCTAGTGCCATACAGATTTGTTGGGACTAAAGATACTAGAATTCCCAGCCAGTTTGGGAGATACATCTTGCTTCACTATGATACTAGATTGGAGAAGACTGAAGTACACTGATAAAGGGATATTTCAGTCCCATGCAAGATATGGTATTTTTAAACATCTTAAAAGCCTGTCCTTAATCAGCTGTCATGAAAACCAGAGAAGACGCAACTAAAGATAATCCTACATCGTAACCTGCACCTAGCGAGCGATCTGAGATTTACTTAATTGACTGAAAACAGTGACCAGTGTCACCAAAATAGGGACTAGAATGTTGAGGTAAACACAGAGATTTGTTTTCTACCCCTCACGTAATACAGAATTCAAAGGTCATTCAAAGACAAGGGAGGCAGAAGATCTAGGATAGAGAAATGAAAATATTTCTTATACAGTAGTAGTCCAGTTTTGAAATGTTCCTAATATGAAATAATAACATCCAATGTTAATAACAATAAAATGGATTGCAAAAAAGCAAATGGGGATTTATTTATTTATTTATTTGTTTTAATTCCATTTACCGGTATATCCCGCACTTCTCCGAAGACTCAGGGCGGCTTACAAGCTTAGCAATAGCCTTCATTCTATGTATATGCCTGCTTATTAGGGCTTTCACACACACCCCCAAGTGGCATTATTACAGTCAGCTTATTGCCCCCAACAATCTGGGTCCTCATTTTACCTACCTCGGAAGGATGGAAGGCTGAGTCAACCTTGAGCCTGGTGGGATGCGAACCTGCACTAATTGCAGGCAGCTGGTGTTACTTAAGGAGGCATTAGCCCACTGCTCCACCAAGGCTCATGGATCACTAGGAAACCTGTCATATCTTATCTCCAATATTAGAATCTTTATGTCTCTGTATAATATTTATTGGGAATACAAGTGAGAGGGTGTTATTTGCACCATGCTAACAGGTTTCCCCTTTAAATCTCGTTGCCTACTATGGGGGAAGATAATTTTGGATTACAGGTAATCCTTGATTTACAAACAGTTCCTTTACTGACCGTTGGAAGTTACATCATTACTGAAAAAAAGAAGAGTTATGACCGTTTTTCACACTTACAACCATTACAGTATCCCCATGGACATGTGATCAAAGTTCAGATGCTTGGCAACTGACTCATATTTATGACGGTTGCAGTGTCCCGGGGTCATGGTATCTTTCACCTTTTGCGACCTTCTGACAAGCAAAGTCAATGGGGAATCCAGAGTCACTTAACAGCTGTGTTACTAATTTAACAGGTGCAGCGATTCACTTAACAACTGTGGCAAAAAAGCTCGTAAAATGGGGCAAAACTCACTTAACAAATGTCTCCCTTAGCAACAGAAATTTTGGGCTTAATTGTGGTCATATGTTGAGGACTACCTGTATAAGGTCTTTGCGGTGTTCCTCTCAATGGATAAAAGGTAATCGTGATAGCCACTAATTTGACCAAACCATTTTACCCTTCTCTTTTGACATTTGTTTTCTCTTTTCTGTGAGTAGCTGAAAGCTAAGTAAGAGCAAAACTCCACTTAGCAACCTCAGTGCTGAAGAAAGTAGTTTCAAAATAGAGAGTATTTTTTTATGGACTGAGAACTGGGCAGGATAAGTTTGTTGGGCTTGATTGAGCCTGTAGGCTAGAGCAGACATGTCAAACACAAGGCCCAGGGGCCAGATCTGGCCCACGAAGTGGTTTCATGTGGCCCGTGAAGCCTTCCTGGAAACAGTGAGGGAACGGCCCCCACTGCCTTGGCCCTGGCCCAGAGACCCTCCTTCTGCCAGAGACCCTCAGATCTGTCCCACTCCTGACCAGGCCCCCATAGGCACCCTTGATGCGAACGATGTAGAGCTGGCCACGCCCATCCAGTAGGCCATACGCACTCTAGCCACGCCCACCCAGTGGGCCACGCCCACCCTGGCCATACCCACCCGGCCCCCTGAGGGCAACCGCAATGCTGATGCGGCCCTCAATGAAATTGAGTTTGACACCCCTGGGCTAGAGGGAGCATCTGACTGAGACCAGCCACCTCAAAAAGCACTTGTTTATTCCTTCTCCCCTTTGCTTTTCCTTTCCATTTTTCTTCTAGGTTTTTGAGGTGGCTATATTTATAGTTCTTCATTGGTACCCATTCTGGGAGAGGGGCTTAACTTTAAAGACAGGCTTCTGCCTCAGGTTGGGTAACTTAAGGATGAATTGCTTTCCCCTTCCCCTTCTTAGTGAAACAAGCTGCAGAAAAAAATTTCTGTGAAGTAAACTGTTTGGTGGTAGAACACCCAGTTGTCTTATTCTGGGAGTTGCAGGCTGGGCACCATTTAGTAGTTAGTGGGAGGAATATTCACTCCATCCCATGCAGATTAAGATCCATATACAGTAGAAGTTTTGCCCAAATGTTTTGGGTGTGTATAGGGAAATGTCAAGAAAGGCAGCTTAAACTCCTCAGGATGGAGATGTTTGCAAATCCTTCATTTTCACATGTTGTTTTCCTTATCACAGCAGGTTTAGGGTTACTAAAAGGTAACGCTCAATAGAATAGAATATGCTGCAGCAACAGAAGCCTAATTGCTTTCCTTTTTGAAGCAGACAAATCACTGCAGATGAGAGCTGAAAGCAGGAGTCCATCCAAAGTGCAAGTGTTTTCTCTCTAGACAACAGAACCTTTGTACTCATGACAAGAACAGTCTTACAACAAGAAAGGAGAGCGGTTGGATACAGGAGGCATTGTATTTATGTAAGTAGAATGAAACGGCAAAACAAGGATATTTTATTATTCAGCTGCAGAAAGATTCCCTTGACCAGACATATATATATATACACACACACACGCAACCTCTAGAAGCAGGACATTTACAGAACAACAATGTGTTGCTATATCCAGCCAAGCTGCTCTACTCTGCTCTTTAGACTTAGGTCTAAAGCCAACCCACCAATCAACTGCGTTTTCCTTCATTGTGCACTAAATGGAGAAGAATAACTTGTCCTTTTATGTGCACGCAGTGCGCAAGCTCCCTACCTCTTTGACAGCACACCTTTCTACTGTGTTGTAGAAATTCAAAAGAAGTGTTTTAACGTAGCACAATTTTCAGTTTGTTTAGTCCAAACCGGCCACTGTAAATCAGGAAAACTAGAGTAGTTAAAAAACATTTTGTGCACGGTTACTGGTGGGACAATATTGGAAGAAGGATAGTTTGCCCACTATAGAAGAATGGGTGTTTAAAGTTTCGAATCTTGCAGAAATGTCTAAGATTTCTGCTTATTTGAAAGATCATTCACAGGAAAGATATATTTCAGTTTGGAGGAGATGGATAAATTATATTCAGAACAAATATGGGACTAAAAAGTTCCATTTAGCTTATGAGTGGGATATTGTTATTGGTACTTTGTTTGTAGTTATGTTGAAGGGGAGTTAAAGCACATTATGAATTTGGTTAATTGTATATTATGCATAATTCTTATTTAGAATATGATTATTATAACTATAATCCTGTATTTAGCTCTGGGAAGTGGGGGGGGAAGTGGGCGGGTTTGGGGTGGGGGGGATTTGGGGATATATTGTAAAATTTTGTTTTTGTAAAACTCTTTAATAAAAAAAAAACATTTTGGGCATGAAGCTTTTCCATTAGAAAGCTGCAGCACTGTTCCTTCTAGAAAGAATACACATTACCACCATGAGCATGGGCACACGTGTGCATTCACACACACAAAGGATAACTTCAGGGTTGATATCCTTTAATGCTTGATATAATCACAGAATGCAACAGCTGGAGATACATTTAATCCAGCCTCCTGCCCAAGGAAGATTTTACCGCTTTTTTAAATAATATTTTTCGAACATTACAATTAAAAAATAAAATAAAAAAGAATCGACACAAATAAAAAGAAAAGAAAAAACAGAAAGTGCAAAAAAGGAAAAAAGATACAAAGAAATGACTTCCCCTTTCATAACAAGTATACAGAATATTTATCACCTTCTTTTAAAATATAACAAATATCTCTTCTTCCTATATCTCATCCCTTACCTTAAAACAAATCTTTAAAATTCAGATCTGAGAAGCAAACGTCTATTAAAGGTTACCAAAGATAACATATTTATTTTAATTTTGATCGAAAAAACAAATTTATATTTCTTCTTTATACTTTTAACGATCTTGAATAGAATCCTACAACTTTATTTTTTCCCATTTTTTTCTTCATTCCTTTTCCCCAAAATTTTCCAAACTTTTAACAAGTCTCTTTTGTAAATCCAATTTAAGCAAATTATCTAGGTCACTCTTTTGGTTTGTTAAGACATCAGCCGGTTTCATTTCTATATCCAGTATAGCTAGCATCTCCTTCCACATCACTCCCATAATCCATCATTTTCAAATCAGTTTCAGTCCTATCCAGCAAAGTTTGCTCCAAATCTTCCATATCATCTTCCAAACACAGTGTCTATAATATCACACATTTAAAAAAATTAACTTCTGGGTTTATTTGTTCACAAATATCCTTCAATATGTCCAATGTTAAAATATTTTGCCCCGTTCTATATTAATAAGTCAACTCCAGATGCTCTTCTCCTTTAATTCTAATATTTCATTCCTTTAAAAATGGCACCTCCAACCAAGCCTAATAAAAACAGAAGTAGCCACATTCCACCTCAACTATAGTTACACAAATTACCAGCCTTCAGTGATGTTACAGAACCGTATTTTACAAGGTGATAACTCTCCAAAGTACCTGTGCGGAATACTGGACAGATCACTCATCTTCGGACAACACCTGCAAAAAAGAGCTGCAAAATTGAAAAGCCGTAACAATTTCCTGAACAGACTGGCTGGAACATCTTGGGCTGTTGAGGCTAGCACCGTATGAACAACAGCCTTGGTTTTGGTTTATTCCACAACTAAGTATTGTGCCAGTGTGTGGCTTAACAGCACAATACCCAAATGGTCAATGTTCAACTCCGCCAGACAAGGCGTATCATCTCTGGCACATTGCTTCCCACTCCTGTTCATTGGTTACTAGTACTTAGCAATATCATACTATCTCACATTAAAAGACAACAAGCTCTTGTTCGGCTATGGTCAATGATGCTGAACAATAAGGCCCTCCCTATTCATTAGGACAATGCACAGTCTATCACAAGACTGAAATCCCGTAAGCCAGCATGGAAAACAGCTATTCACTTAGTATCTACCCAAATTTAAACTGAGAATGTCTGAAGAGAAGAAAAGACCAAGGCACCTTCTGGTCGTCTGCTGACCATTAGTGATCCCTCTACCAAACTACCTGGTTTTGACCCGCCTTGCTCTGTCTGGACAAAATTGAACAAAATTAGGTGTGATACTGGAAGAAGTGCCTCCGTCCTGTATCGATGGGGATGGAAAGAATCCCTTTGTTGTGACTGTGGTGCTGATATGCAAACCACTAAACATATTGTGCCAGATTGTCCATGACTTGCATTCTCTGGTTCCTAGATGATTTGCACAAAGCAATGCCAGAGGCTGAACCAAACATCCAGTTATGAGGCCACTGACATACCCTCATAAACGTTTTGTAGATAAATTACATGGCTTGTGTATGTTTAGTTCCCTTCTGTCATGTTCCCATCGTACACTAAATAAATAATAATAAATAATTCCTTCAAATGTCCAAATTTCAAAATCCCATTTTATATATTCCTATTATTCAAAACAATAACGTTTTTCACAGTAAGGATTCTTATAATTGGTTTCAAAATCTTACTTCAACTCCATCCGGACCTTTAGTTCATTTGTAACTTTCCAAAATCAACATTCTAATCACCCTTGTGCTGCTTGTTCCAAAAAAAGGAGACTATTCTAACTCTTTAAACTTGTATAAAACTTTTTTCACTGAAGAATCGAAGGTTCCGTGAAAGCATCTCCTATAGGCTCCAAGTAAGTTTTCTAGACTTTTGCACACATATAATAAAGACGTAAGGGACGCGGTGGCTCAGTGGGTTAGGACGCTGAGGTTGTCGATCAGAAGGTCGGCAGTTTGGCGGGTCGAATCCTGAGTACCGCGTAACAGAGTGAGCGCCTGTTACTCGTCCCAGCTTCTGCCAACCTAGCAGTTCGAAAGCACGTAAAAAAATGCAAGTAGAAAAATAGGGACCACTACGGTGGGAAGGTAACAGCGTTCCATGCGCCTTTGGCGTCTAGTCATGCTGGCCACATGACCACAGAGACGTCCTCGGACAAGCACTGACTCTTCGGCTTTGAAACGGAGATGAGCACCGGCCCCTAGAGTCGGAAACGACTAGCACGCATGTGCGGGGGAACCTTTACCTTTACCTAATAAAGAAATACTGGAAGGAGCTGAGTGAAGCTCAGTCCATCAATCGTTCTAGGAGACAAAAGGCTATTTTTCACCCAAAGATATTGTGAAATGATCACTACACCCAAGTTGGTAGCTGCCTTAATCTCAATATCCAACAGAAGGAGAAGAGGCACCCAACCAAACTTGAACAGAGTGCTGGCATGGTTCCATAAAGTAACAGTACAGGAAAATCAGGAGAGGCATGTCTGAAAACTGTTCCGTAAATTGCAGACTGATTGAAAACCTGATGGTGGCATAACAGGGCCTGTGGTTGATCACTGAAAAGTAAATCAAGACTCAACTACACAAGAAAGTCTTTCTTAGAAAACAAGCTACTTAGGAAGCTTATTCAGTTGTTGTTGATGTTTTATTTAGCGATCAATTGCCCAATATGTAGTACGCACTTGGGAGAAAAAATAAAAGAGAGGAGGGACAGCAAAAAAATAATTATCTGGGCTATACAATAAGGCTAAGCAAACTAGTCCATGTTCAGACAGCATATATGTCGTTAAAGTTAACAAATGCCAGTGTTAAGTGCTTTTACAGAAATAGTAATTGAGCAGAACTTAGCAGCTCTTCTGGAGATTCTGTAGAGGAAGCTAATAGAAAGGATATGTTCTCCCCAGCTGACCTAATGGCAAAATTGGCTGCTAAAAGCACTATTAAGCCACCACAAAATGGGCAATGCAGTAAGCCAGGTGAGGCTGAATTGATCGAGCCTTCCAAATAGGAGCGAAAAATAATAATAATGATCTTATAAAGAATCATATCTCCCATTTAAATCCTTTGAGGGCAAGGATTGTTTTTTTATCCTGCATCTAAACCAGGATACAGCTGTCCTGTACAGGACGACATTATAAATAAAGTAATGGCTGGGATAAAAGGTTTTCCAAACATGCCTCCTTTACAGCAATACTGGAGCATTCATTTATGCTTGCTTGCTGTAAAGTCGCAAGCCAAACATCAACATAAAAATTAAAACAAGCTACATGAAGGTAATTTGACACATTTGTGATTTTGCAAAGCCCCCAAACAAAATGCAACCATGCAAAATTTTATGACTTTCACAGAAATTTTACTGAAGTGTTCACTTAGTAAAGAGGCACATGATTTACGTTAGCTTTCCTTTTTCTTTGCAGAGGGATCAGAGATCCTAAAGAGAGCTGACTGAGATATAAAGCAATGTCTCAACGCAGATCTCCAGAAAGACCAGAATATAAAAGTCAATATTACAGATGCAGAATTGAGACCACTGAAGATGTTATGCTGAGTTGTCCTTTATACCATGCTTGGTGTTCAGAATTAATTTTAGCCTTCATTAACATTGGCATAAGCTGGACATGTGCAGGGCTCCCAAGATATACTTCAAAAGAACTCTAAAGAAAATAAAGGCTAATTGTTTCCTATAGAACAGGATAGTCAGGGATATATTAGTACAGACATGTCAAACTCGCAACGTCACGTGATGTCGTGCAACGTATCGGGATAGTTTTGCCACTGCCGGCAATGGGGTGGGCGTGGCTTCTGGATGATGCATCTGGCCCATAGGCCGGCAATCTGACACTGTATTAGTAAATGGATTACAGACTGTCTTTCTGTACATTTAGCCATAAGAAGCAACTAGATGGCTTGTGTCTATATTTACAGCTTTAGATTACACTGTATTACAGACAGTATTTTAACTACTACACTGACCTTCCCTAAGAATATAGTACTTCCGTGGTATACTGGAAAACTTCGACTTACAGCCACAGTTGAGACTGGAAGTTTAGCCATAAGTCATTGCAGTCATAAGCTGAGTCACCACATAACCCGACTCAATTTTAAGACTGTTTTTACAATGGTTAAGCGAATCACATGGTCATTACTCAGAATGCAGCTTCTTCCAATGGGTATTTATTGCTGGAAAAAGGCAAGAAATGTTGCAAAATGCAACTGTGTGACCCTGGGATGCTGCAATCAGTTGTAAATGTTAGCTGGTTGCCATGTCAAGATGCAATCCAGTGACCACATCATGGGTGGTGTGTCATTCATAACTTTTAAGACAGATTGTAACTTTTCTTGAGTCTGTCGTAACTTCCAAGGGTCATTAAGCAACGGGTTGTAAGTTGACGAATACCTGTATCCCTTTCCTGCTCTCTCCAGCTAAGAATGGTAGCTGACACACTTGCAAAGAACCATTCTGGTCACTGAAATCTGGTTGTAACAATCTCATCCCGCTCAAGTTGGAAAAGAATTCAGTGTTAATTTAAATGACAAGGCACAAACCACTAACTGCTTTATTATGTTTGTTAACTGTTATATCTTATTCCTACATTTTATGTATGTTCTTGCCACTAGAGTCTCCTGTGGCTATACTGAATTATTCAGTAACAAAGTTGAAGTGCGGTCAACTAAAATCAGTACATGTAACTAAAAGCAAGTTTTTTTCCTCCCCGGAAGAAGCTTTAATCCTCTCTTCCAGTCTGAAGTGCACTTTCCTGGCAAAACCACTTGAAGCGATCAGAAAGGTATTTAAATCCAACTAACCTTCTCCTCAGTAGTAAACTCTTTCCAAATCACATCACAAAAAATGCATATAATATTAAGAGGCAGCTATCTGGATCCAGTAAAGAAGGGTTAGACACTACGGTCTGTGTAAAGCAGAGGCACAGAACTTCAACCAAATCCCAACCAGCATTCAGGCTTGCAAGCAACCATTTGAATAGCTAAAGTCTTTAACAGAGACCCTAAAAGGAAAGTAAGTATTTCCTATGGGAAAATGGTCGATTTTCTATCTTTTGCAAGTAATCAACACAATGCAAATGAGCAATAAAGGCATATACAGGCAAGCAGTGTGGCAAAAATCTGTCATTTTTGTTTTGCAAGTATAGTTCGGTTGAACATGGTCAGTGGATCATTGTGGTGTTCTCTTTAGTTTCTGCCCATTTTTAACCATATGTTTTTCCCATAAATTCACCCACTGTAAAATATTCTTGCATCACTCAGTTCCCACGATACCATCAGGTTATGTAAAATGGGTTGGGCTCTTGAAAATCACTCCGGGCACACCCACTTAAGGTTCGGGTGAAACACAGAGAGATAATACAGCTACATCCCGGCATGGTTTAAGAAAGTTTAAAGCAACTGCATTTTTTTTCCCAAGGTTAAGTGAAATAGATTAAAGAGCTGACTTACCTTTGTAGGTCGTCAAGTCCTCTGATCACTGATGAGCTAGGGTTCAGCCTTAGGAAATTTTGCTTCAAATTGAGATGAGTGAGGTCCTGGCTATAAAAAAGATTGACAGGTATATCCTCCAGGCTGCAGCATGAGAGGTCCACTGAGCTTATTCGCTGGGATGCAATCTAAAAACAAAGCAAACCAACCCCCCCCAAAAGGTTAAAAATGCTTATTGGCTAGGTAAAGATTCATTTCTGCTTATCAAATTAGTTCAGCTATAAAAGCAAAAGTATGTGCAAGGCTATTTTCAGAAAACAGGGGGGGGGGAGGAGGAGAGTGTCTCCTTAAATATTATTCTTTCAATAAATTTTCATATTTATTTCACACTTTCTTTTAAGTTTCTCTATAGCTGTGTCCTTCTGAATACCCAATATGTGTTTATCAGCTAAAGGTGTCTGCATGTGGAAAGCCAAAGGAGATTAAAATGATGGAAGGAGAGTCATGTTATTGCACTCTAGCTCCATCCCTTTTACATATGTGTTGTGACATCACACATGTAAAAAGGGGTGATGCTTTGTATCCTGTGGATGTCTCAATAGAAACATTTCCTTTTCTGTAGTTTGTCCCTATTCTGCTCAATTATACTTCATCCACTCAAAGGTATCCTACTCCCTAGAAAACATTCACCTATCATCTCTCGTTGTTTATACCTGGAAATGTATTTCTGAGTGCAACAAGCCTCCCTTATTTCCTTTAAGTTCCTCCTTCAAGCTTATTTTGTTCAGGAACACTTTAGGTCATTATCCTATCTTATCCTATCGTATCCTATAGCTCAGGGGTGTCAAACTGCCGGCCCACAGGCCGGACGCGTCACAACAAAACCGCACCCACCCCATTGCCGGCAATGGGGAAAAAGCTCCGATACGTCGCACGACGTCATGTGACATTGCGAGTTTGACATGTCTGCTATAGCTAAACAAAACAAAACACATATGAATGAAATAATCATATATACTGACTTATCTATGCGCCCTTCGTTCCTTTCTCTTGTTTGTGTGTACTTTTTATTAGAAAAACCCGTGAGTTAGGAGCTTGGGGTTTTTGTAAAGCATTATTTATTTAGATCATTATACAAAAGTAAGTGAAACCACAAGTGTAACCGTACAATCTTGTTTCCTCATCCAAAAGAATAAGCAGCTTTATGGATGAAATTGCAAAGAAATCCAAACTGTCCCTTTATTAAAGTTCCATATACTATTATCTGTTCTGTGTAGTTTTCTCTTTGATCAAAGAAAAATAAGCAAAAAAAATATAGATGTACCCTGTGTAGCTAGAGGCTCCCAAACAGAATCCCACGCATTGAGTTTAAAGGGTTTTTCAACTATCATTGGATTTCTCTAAATAATGAGAAAAGTATAGGCCTGGCATTGTTTCCAGTACTGGTAAGTCCTTGACTTGAGACCACAACTGAGCTCAAAATTTCCACTGTTGAGCAAGACAGTTGTTGAGTCAGTTTTCGCCACACTTTATGACTTTTCTTGACACAGCTGTTAAGTGAATCGAAGCAGGTGTTAAGTTAGTAACATGTTTGTTAAATGAATCTGGCTTCCTCATTGACTTTGCCTGTCAGAAAGTCACATAAGAGGATCAGATGACCTCAGAACATTGCAACCATCATAAATACATGCCAGTTGCCAAGCATCTGAATTCTGATCACATGAGCGTGGGGTTGCAACCTAAGTGTGAAAAAGGGTCGTAAATCACTTTTTGTCAGTGTGTTGTTAACTTCAAACGGTCACTAAATAAATGGTTGTAAGTTGAGAACTCCCTGTACTATTTCTCTGGATTCTCTCCTCCAACTTCTAATAAAATCTAAAGGAATGACGCAATTTATTTATTTATTTATTTATTTATTTATTTATTACATTTATATGCTGCCATCTTGCTATCCAAAGTGGCAAAGATGGTTAGATAGCAGTGAAAGAGCAAAACAAACCCCACAAAAGACAGCGTAGCTATGATTTCCTGAAGCACATGAAATACATTAAAACACGGAGAAGATGATTAACTATCATACCAGCAGTTATATTAGTTTATTTCCAACTCAGTTAGTGAGAGAGCAATAAAAGGTAAACTAAAAAAGAGAAGATTCAGCACCACTGCCTGGGCACTGGACATTCCTCTACAGCAAATACCAGTAATAAGTGTAGTGATGCTTCATGTGTGCACCAAGGGAACATAATTAATCTGATTTATTATGGTCTCCAACTTTGTTACTTGGTTCAATTCTCTAGCTTTAACTAAAAGCTGAATATAAATAACAATTTATTGCAGAAGCCACGCAATGATCACTGAAAGCTATAGAAATGACTGGAGAGATTTTGTAAATGCTCAAAACTGCTCGAAATAATTCCTAGAAGTTGAAAATCATTTAGTATGTTTTAGCTGCAGCATGATAATATTCACTAAATTGTGTTCACATTAGAACCAAGAAAGGGAAAAAAAACTGGAAACGTAATCCAGAATGGTTTGGAGGACCAAAGGTGATGACACAATATTCATAATTTTATCTATCTATCTATCTATCTATCTATCTATCTATCTATCTATCTATCTATCTATCTATCTATCTATCTATCTATCCCTCCATCCCTCCCCCTCTTGGGGTACATAAATTTTTCAGCTGCATGTGAAAATGGCGGGATGAGTGTGGGGATTAATGAAGAATAGGTCAGATGTTCACGTAACACATAGAACTTGAGGTCTCCTGAATATCTAACAGAAATGAATGGGGCTTTATAAGTTTACAGACTATCTAACATTAATTAACAAAATGTTATTATGGCATTGTTTTTTTTATTATTCTTTACCCTGAATATTTATAATTCTGTCAAACAATGGGCTATATGTATATATCTGTATGTGAGCACATGCACACTCTCAGAGAAATATGCTTAAAATTAAAAGAAAATCTTTCTTGAACCTGATAATGTAGTTCATATTAGACATAAACATCATGCTGCAGTGTGTTAGCCTTTAATATGCCAAAGGGACTCCTTTTTTTTCTCCAAAAGCAACAATCAAGGATGTATGCCTTTAGCAACAATCTAAGAAAGATTTTTAATACCATAAAATTAAGGAAGAATTTCTAACCTCAGGACAAGGAGTTAAGATTTGGTGACTCACACTACCTTCTAAATTGGACTTAACTTTGTGTATATTTAGATTCATGTGTTGCTTACTGCACAAATTCTGGACAGCAAAATGCATTTTATAGCTTAAATTTTACTGATATTACCACTACTTACTAAGTTATTAATAGCAATAATCAATACATCGTGATTGTTACTAAATTGTAGGAAAATATAACTTTAGTACAATATTTGTTTAAAGAATGCAGTTTTAAAAGCTTAATCCTAGCATTGACCCAGCTAATAGGAATAGTGTCTAGATTAGAAAATCAAAGCTAAGCCACAAGGCCCCTCTCAAAACCCAATGAAAATACAGGTTGTCCTTGCTTAGCAACCCTCATTCAGCAACTGCTGGAAGTCACAATGGGGCTGAGTGAGGAAATTTATAGTTGGTCCTCAAAGTTGCAGTCGTCACAGCATGCCTTCAGTCATGTGATCATCATTCAAACGTTTAGCAACCACTACATAATTACAATGGTCACCGGTGAACCACAGTCCTGTGAGGGTTATTTGTGACCTTTATGGCTGGCTTCTGAGAAGTAAAGTCAATAGGGAAGTCATCGGCCATCAGGAGTCACAATCACATGACGTCGCACTTAAGGACTGCAACTGGAATGGCTGTTTGTAAGCTGGCACAGTCATGTGATTTTTACTTCACAATCGCATTGCATAGTGACAAAGTTCCTGGTCTCAATTACAGCTGGCCGAGGACTACCTGTAAATTTGGTTCAAAGGCCTCAACATCTAAGATCTACAGGCATTCTTACCTTCCAGGAAATTAAAGAAGCCAAAAATTGCTTCGTTAAGGGCCAGTTTTAACAAGACTTTTTAAGTGAGAAAACGTTAAGGGTGGCTTGACAGACTCTAGCCATGATTTGAAGTCTAGAAGAATTTGACGACATATTGCAGAACCTAAAGGAATCTCTAAAAAACTTGGGTAGTGTTACTGTGAAGGTTCTCAGAACTTTATAACAGGACTGTAAATCATGAAACTTGCAGGCTCGTTATCTTGACTTTTAAGTAAATTTAGGGCCACTGCTGACGAATCATAAAATTGCACTGGCAGTTTTATAGGTCCAAGCAGAAGCATCTTTCATCTGTTTCTTCTGTGACAAAAAATGATCGTTAAGGTAACACCCAGATATTTGACATCTTTTTGTTTGATGAAGTACTGCTGCGGCTGATAAACTCCCAACTACGGCAACATTTTGCTTGTTGCTTGGTGATCGGCACTAACAGTTTTAGAGTAGCTAAAGGCCACTTCTTCCTTACTATAAACACATGGGAGGCTCTTGAAGGCTCTATCTTGGGCTTGTCAGTGTGATAGAAATCATACCTGCAATACAGGTAGTCCTCGATTTACAACAGTTCCACTTAGCGACCGTTCAGTTACAATGGCACTGAAAAAGTGACTTATGACCATTTTTCACACTTACAACTGTTGCAGCACCCACATGGCCCTGTGATCAAAATTATATGCTTGGCAACTGACCCATATTTATGACAGCTGCAATGTCTTGGGGTCATCTGATCCCCTTTTTTAACCTTCAATTATGTCAATGGGGAAGCCACGTTCGCTTGGTATTCAGAGTTATAAACTTAACTGCAGTGATTCACCTGACACCTAATCATAATCATAATCATAACAGTAAAGTTGGAAGGGACCTTGGAGGTCATCTAGTCCAACCCCCTGCTCAGGCAGGAAACCCTACCCCATTTCAGAAAAATGGCTGTCCAGTCTCTTCCCTTTCGTTCGCTTAGTATTCAGTTATAAACTTAACAACTGCAGTGATTCACCTGATACCTAATCATAATCATAACAGTAAAGTTGGAAGGGACCTTGGAGGTCATCTAGTCGAACCCCCTGCTCAGGCAGGAAACCCTATACCATTTCAGACAAATGGCTGTCCAGTCTCTTCCCTTTCTTCCCTGCGGCAAGAAAGGTCGTAAAATGGGGCAGAAATTTTGGGCTTAATTGTGATCGCACATTGAGGACCACCTGTATTGGCTGACAAAGGAATGGAAATTCACATCATTGGAAGAAATGGTTTTCTCAATGAAGCTGGTGAATCTAGAAATCTGCACAGATATAGGTCCAACGGAGGATTGCGTTCTGGCGTATATTATACAATGCTTTTTTTTTTCCCCAACAGACTATTTTGAGTAAGGTCAGTGATAAGTCATGTGATTAACCCTAACCAGGTGGATATGTCCTAGAAAAGGAATCAGCATTCTATCCATCAGTGTCCCTCAAAAGATTACAAATTTCCAGTTATTCAGTTCCACAACAAACAAAGCCACACTGTTCACTCGACATTTTTACTGCAGTGGCTTACTGAAATGAGGATGCAATCAAGCACAACATCTAAAGAGGACAGGAAGGAAAAAAAGAGGAGCCGAAACGCTAATTGCTTCTCAAGCAACACCCAAGGACAGCAAACAAGAATTCATTCCTTTTACAAAGCTGAATAACTCAGAACCAGTCGAAAGTATTTTTGGTTTGCTTATTTTGACGTAGGGTCACAAAACCCGGCAATAAACGGCCTTCAAGTCTCTAAACTAGAAAGGCATAATCTAGACAATATTAGAAATTAAAGGCCAGCGATAGAAAGTTGACCTTTCTACAACCTCTTCGTGGCCTCAGCTTCGTGGTCTCAACAGCCTTGTATGCATTCCTGTATTTTGGAGAACAAGAAAAGATAAAATAAAATAAAACTAAAATCACGGATGTCTGTAGGATTCAGGGTGGCTCAGTTCCTTTCCCCATTGTCTCGTACACCAGATTTAAAGAAAGCTGCCCTCATTTTTTAAAAAATCGGTTACCTTTGATGTCTGACGCAGCTACGTTGTAAACCTCTTTTCAGAGCTGAATATTTCAGTTTGCCTTTAACTAGGTATGGAATTCGAATATTTTCCAAATATTGTTGAATTGCAAATCCCATCGTCTCTCTCTCAAGGGGGCCCTGCTGCTAGGGTTTGTAGGATTTGAGAGTTCACTCCATCACTAATCCACCGTTTCGTAGTTTAGATGCCACCAGTTTTAAGAATCAAAAGTAAAAAACCCCACACGAACGGTCTATCCTAGACAGAGAAACTAGATTTGAACTTGGTGATAGGATTCTCAGTTCAGGGAGACATAAATCCGATAGACATCCAGGATCTCAGCTCATCCTTCATTGCGACTTACACTACGACACCTTTCAAGTGATGTTTAAGGTGTCAAAAGAGATTGCTGACAGGAAAACAACATATAGGTTAGGTCCAAGCGAACCACGAAAGCAAAACCGGCACTTCAAAATTTTATAATGGCATTGCCTCTAATGCATAAAGAAATCTCATATCGCAAAAAGACAACAAAAAACCTCTTTGAACCCTTTTGTGTCTGCTGCATGATTACTGCCCCAATTAGAACAGAAAAGTGCAATTCGAAAACAACAAAGTTAAAAAAAAAGGCCAGGAAACAAAAGCAGTCTTTTGAACCGGATAAATATTCTAGCCAATACGCTTTTCATTTGTACATTGAGACGAAGCAGACAAATCAGAGCTACCATTTGGGTTGAGGGGTGGGGGTCCTATCTCTGGGGAGCCCTATCCTTGCTGTGGACCTTTTCTTCTGCACTACCTTCTTGTGGAAGGATGATTCAGTTGAGATATGAGTTCATCTATCAGTGTTTTATAAAGCAGGACACAAGAGGATTATGCAGGAGCCCTGCAAATGTCTTGAGAAAGGGGTGCATTATTTCATGTAGTAGTAACAGTAGCAGCAGCAGCATCAAGGTCAGTAAAGGTAGCTTCTAGGGCAGGGGTGTCAAACTCAATTTCATTGAGGGCCGCATCAGCATTGCGGTTGCCCTCAGGGGGCCGGGTGTTTGTGGCCAGGGTGGGCGTGGCCTACTGGGTGGGCATGGCCAGAGTGCGTATGGCCTACTGGGTGGGCGTGGCCAGCTCTACATCATTTGCATCAAGGGTGCCTATGGGGGCCTGGGCAGGAGTGGGACAGATCTGAGGGTCTCTGGCAGAAGGAGAGTCTCTGGGCCAGGGCCAAGGCAGTGGGGGCTGTTCCCTCACTGTTTCCAGGATGGCTTCGTGGGCCACATGAAACCACTTTGCGGGCCAGATCCGGCCCCCGGGCCTTGTGTTTGACATGTCTGTTCTAGGGGACTGAACCATAATTCCCTGAACGATAAGACTTATTCAGAATCTTTGAGGCTTATCACAGACCTTGGCACCCCTTGTCTGAAGAAACTTTGTGGTCGAGGTGGAGCCCTTGAAAAGACACTAAGTATCAGAGCTTCACCCAGGAAATGGTAACCGAAATGGTGAACAGAGTTCACTCAAGACCTCTTCCAGCTCCCCGGGAACTGGCAGTGGAAGAGCTGGGATAAATGTCCTTAATTGCAGGCATAAGAATTCCTAGTAATTCAGCAGATAGTGCTGAAACAAGAAATTCAACCTGCTATATATAACATCCCCTGGCTGTTAAATTTTAGGTCTCTTTCACCTGTCCTACAAAGGCAATGGACTTCTTGCTGCTTGTTTATTGACCATGGATGTGGAAGGGACCTCGGCAGTCTTTCAATAAAGGTTGTTTCTTATCTATGGCTCTTAGTAGCTTCAGCCTCTCACCAGGAAACCATGAATTCCTCTGTCTGCCTCAGCGAGCTCTCGATAACTTCTCTACTGTTCGGTATGGTGCCATCCTTTTTTAATTTGGGGGTCGGAGCACAAGCTGGAGATGTGCAAGGGCTCTCCTAGTCACAGTTGCCTTGTGTATCTTTCAAAACACGCACACATAGAACTGATAGAAACATAAATCTGATATAGATCGATCGGTCTGATATAGACAGATCAAAGGCAGATACACAGTTAGTCATCTAAATGTTAATTATTTCATGGAAGGCTTCCCAATTTTAAAGTCTAGAACATTTGTGCCAGAATTGGAAGGGAAAAGTAACAGCTGCAGTATAGTAGTAACTAAGGCCTGTGAAGATGATGGCAGAACACACCTCACTCATCATTATTCACACTTTTTTCTTCAGAGGACAAAGTCCCAGTATTGAATGCTTGACATAAAAGTATTCTACAATTCCTGCTATTCTGTACTTCTCCCCCTTATATTCTCAATGGGCAGCCTGCAACAGGCTATGCATGTAAATATGTGGTATGTGCCTAGGGAACCAACATCTAATTCCAGCCTTTTCAAGTAAATGAATAATTGTTCAACTGGCAATACTTGGAATTCTGCATAATTTATACTGTCTTATATTGTATCAGAGGACAATCAAGTTGCTGAGTACTGTATCTTACTCTCACTTTGTGAAGCTCAGGTACAATGTTATGGGTTTTATTCTGTGCATACTAATATTTTCAGAGAAGAATAATGAAAGGATTACATAATTACTCCCTTCTTCTAATTTCTCTGAGATATTTCCTTTCCAATTTTAATTAACCTGTTTGAACATTAACTATGGTAGCTTCAACATCTGTTTTTATGTATTGCCCTGTTAACCGCCCTGAGTCTCTTGAGAGAAGGGCGGTATATAAATTAAAATTAAAATAATAATAATAATAATAATAATAATAATAATAATAATAATAATAATAATAATAACAACAACAAGTAAGCTTCAAAATCCATCATGTGAGGTTATACATGGCTTGGTTTTAAAAAAATAATCAATATTAAGTATAGTTTGTCAGGCTTTGAGTAGTGAACAAGAGGTAGCTAATCTAAGCCAGCGGTGAATGTTTTCATATTCTTTCTCATGATGCTCTCCATGAACAAGGATTGGACTTCACACAAGTCCAATCTCCCCAAGAGTTTATTTATTTATTTAGGAAATGTATATGGCTGTCTACTCGCTCACAGTGACTCCAGGTGACTTACAAGCAATAAGAACACAATATAAAAAATAAAAAAAACCAATAACCCCTTACACACCACCAGCGACAACAAACAGTCAAAAGAGGCATTTAGGATGCTGAGCTTGTCGATCAGGTCGGCAGTTTGGCGAGTCGAATCCCAAGTGCCGCGTAACAGAGTGAGCGCCTGTTACTCGTCCCAGCTTCTGCCAACCTAGCAGTTCGAAAGCACGTAAAAAAGCAAGTAGAAAATAGGGACCACTACGGTGGGAAGGTAACAGCGTTCCGTGCGCCTTTGGCGTCTAGTCATGCCGGCCACATGACCACGGAAACGTCCTCAGACAAACGCTGGCTCTTCGGCTTTGAAACAGAGATGAGCACTGGCCCCTAGAGTTGGAAACGACTAGCACGCATGTGCGGGGGAACCTTTACCTTTATCCCACTCTTGGGTACCCAGGGCCGCTGGAAAAACCAAGTCTTTAGGGCCTTATGAAAGAATGTCAAAGTGGGGGCAAGTCTAATTTCTGAAGGGATGATGTTCCAAATGCAGGGAGCCACCATGGAGAAGGCTGGGTCCCGCTAGATATACCTACTCTGATGTCGGGGTGGATGTGACTGGAAAGAGATGGTCCCTCAGATAACCTGGTCCCAAGCCATGAAGGGTATTAAAGGTGGCAACCAGCATCTTGAATTGCACCTGGAGTCAAACTGGCAACCAATGCAGCTCCCGCAGGAGAAGTAACACAGGTATATACCTAGGTCTGCACACAACTGTGCAGGCCACTGCATTTTGATCAATTGGAACTTCCAGATACTTTTTTCAATCTTGAGTTTTGAGGTAAGTTGCCTACAACTCCCATTATCCCCAGTTAGTACTGTGAGACTGGCAGAAATGAATTTCAACACATCAAAAAGGTAACATGTTGTAGAAGCCTGATTTAGCATGCTATATCATTTGGTACAATAACTCTCTGGGCTTGTGGGTTTATAGATAAATAAAACTTGTCCCTAGGCCAAATGCATCATTTAAGATTTTAGAATATTATTCCCCACAGATTTCTAATGTTAACAGAATTGGGGGGAAATGCACATATTAATTGCAAAATTGTCACTTAAAGCCACATACATGAAAGCTAACGAAACACAGCATTATAAATTGACAGTGATATATGCTTTATCTTGCATTGTCAAAATTCTCAATATCAGTAACCGCCAGGTTTTTTTTACAAGCAAGCATTATAATGAAATGATCTTTTTTAAAAATCCTTTTGCCCCAGTAACCAGGGAATTACTCCCTTGGGAACAACAAAAATTAGTTTCTTCCACTTGTTCTTATGTAATGAAAATGAGTGACTAATAAGTGATCCAAGGATATTGATATTTAGCACTATCAATTTATGTCTTGATAAGCAGTTGATCTGCTAGCAGAATCAAACTAATTAAAATGTCTCATTAGAAAGAATCAAAGAAAGTCCAATTAGATTAAATAAAGTTTTTTTTCCCTCTCCAAGTAAAGATTGATTACTGGTAACATTATGTTAGTAGAGTAAGCAGCACTATTTTTTATCAAATTGTAATAGTTTAAATTCTCTTAAACTCAGAAGACAATAATTCAAATAAGAATTATTCCAAGGGAATTGATTTATTTTCCTTTCCTTTTCTCTTTTATTAGAACTAGTAGAACTAGATGAATTACTCATCTAGAATAATTATTTTTGTGTCATACCCGTGCCCAACTGTAAACCATTTTATCCTTCGATGGACTCTCCTCAAATTATATTTTAACATTTTCAACCATGAAGGTGAATTCTTTTCTCCTGTTAGAGAAGAATCATTCATATTTTCAATGTATTTGCAGAAAGGAACGTTCAAGTGTCATTTTAACTTCGCTAATTTGCAAGGCAGCACAAGCAACACAAAGCAAAAGCAAATACATGAACCCACTTTTTTTCATTTACCATTGTGGATATAATGTGGCTTATTCAACAAGCCATGTGAAAATATCCTGGTTTAGCACTATATGTGAATGCAGCATGAAGAAAGCAATAGACTCCCAGTGTTAAGGGTTTAAATTTGTTAAGAATGCTGAGTGGCTGATTGTGTTAAACAAAGAGGTAAGCAGAAAAAGAAGGGAAATATAACATTTTGAGAAGATAATGCGATTACAGTGCTAAAAGAGACTAAAAGTATTATGTACATGAGGGGGGGAATTCTCCCTTTTATTTTTTTTAACTCCCTTCTTATAGATTACAAATTTGAAATAAAGAAAAATGGATTATTAAAGGGAGTGAAAGTTATACAAGGGAGGAGAGAATTATTGAATCACACCAGAAAAATATATTTGCATATAACAGAAAAAATTCATAGAAGAAAATACTATTCTATCAGCCAGAAGAATGTTGAAAAGGTAAAGGTTCCCCCGCACATGCGTGCTAGTCGTTTCCAACTCTAGGGGCCGGTGCTCATCTCCATTTCAAAGCCAAAGAGCCAGCGCTTGTCCGAGGACGTCTCCGTGGTCATGTGGCCGGCATGACTAGACGCCAAAGGCGCACGGAGTGCTGTTACCTTCCCACCGTAGTGGTCCCTATTTTTCTACTTGCATTTTTACATGCTTTCGAACTGCTAGGTTGGCAGAAGCTGGGACGAGTAACAGGCGCTCACTCTGTTACGCAGCACTCGGGATTCGACCCACCAAACTGCCGATCTTCTGATCGACATGCTCAGCGTCCTAACCCACTGAGCCACCGTGTCCCTGTAGAAGAATGTTACATGTCTATAAAATGGAGTTATATTGAAGTTTCCATAATGGAAGATCAAATAAACAAGGAACTTTGTGGAAAGCCAGACCTTTTTGGCTGAAAATGGAAAGAGCTAAAATGCTTGTTTTTAGGCTGGATAATTTAAAATGCGTTGAATAAGAGGACCAAGGGATTATGTTTAAGAGAGAGGAGGGATAACAGCTTTGACTGTAGCTGCTGTAATGAAGGTCATTACCTTTTTTTTCCTTTTAATGGTTTTGTTTCCTGCAATACTTTTTCCTTTTCCTTCCTTCTTTTCTATATTTATTTTTCTTTTATTCGAGTAAAAATTCTCAATAAAGATTTTTTTTAAAAAGTTTGAGAGAATATTGCTAAAAACAATATTCCATAATACCAAGAAATACGTAACTGCTCTTTTTTTTCTTTTAAACAAAAGTCTTAAAAGTTTGCTTATTTCTACACTGGCTTACACACTAGCAGGTTTACATATCTCGGCATTCAAAGAAAAGAAGATGTTGCTGTGATTACATAACAAAATGGGCTTACACTGGCAATTTCCCAACCCAGCTGAACAAAGAGAAAGCACAGGATGGTACCAAGTCATCTTGTGCAATCAAGAACTTAAAAAGCTAGCAACTCCCAATCCTTCTTCCTATACTTCTGAACATCATTATTTGCTTTACTTTTCAGTGCATGATAGTACAATTAATTAAAACAACTGCTATCACAGAGACAGGAAAGCCAGAATTAATGTAGTCACATATTTATATAGTCACATATTTATATCTTGTTATTCTCTTGAGGAGCTTAAAGCAATTCGCACAGCACACAGCACTACTTTGTCCAATTTCCCACACTTGTGAGGCAGATTGATCTGAGTGATAACTATTGGCTGAAAGTCACTTGATAGGTTTCTATAGCTGAGGTGGATTTGAACCCCAGTCCTAGCTCCCCGCCCAACAGCACCATGCATTATTCAAGTCTATCCACAATTCACAGTTACAATATATTCTGGGCAATGAAGAAGGGAAAGGAAACGAAGAGATGGAGAATATCATGGATTGTTGAAGAGCTTTCGCTTGCAACTGAATGGAGGTAATCCTTGACTTACGACCGGTCACTTAATGACCATTTGAAGTTATGACAGACTCTTCCCAACAGGGGACTTACAACCCAGTTTCAAATTTCCTATGTTGCCCTCCCCCCCGAGGCCATGTGGTTGCATTATGGGCACTCAGCAACCAGCCCTCCTTTACGGCTGTTTGCAGCAGTGGTGTCACCATATATGACCATGGTTTATGATGTTTTTGCCAGAAATTGGTGTTTACTTCCAGTTTTTGCCAAAAACTGGCCCGTAGCAAACAATGGATTTGCTTAATAACCATGCCACTTGCTGAATGACCATGCCATTCACTTTATAATTGTTGCATTCACTTAATGACACTCGCAAAATAGATTATAAAAACTGGCTCGAACACAAACTTAGATATGTCACATTAAGACAGCTTTCACGGCAGGCGGAGTAGGTTTATGTGTACTTGCACACATGCTAATAATTTTTTTCAGGTAGATAAGTTGACTCAGCCTTCCATCCTTCCAAGGTCGGTAAACTGAGGACCCAGATTGTTGGGGTTAATATAACCGCTTAGAGAGGGCTATAAAGCACTATGAAGCGGTATATAAGTCTAAGGGCTAGTACTAACTGCTAAGGAATGAGGTTAGAAAGCAGGAGTCTGTAAGTTTCACAAAGTCAGCTGGGTGACCTTGAGCCAGTCACTTTCTCTCAAGCCTTAGGAAGGAGACAATGACAAACCACTTTTGAAAAATTGGGCCAAGAAAACTTCAGAGACTTGTCTATCCATGCAGTCTCTGAGAATTAGACATGATTAAGATGGAGTAATTTTTTATATGTATATACAGCTACATGATATTAGTCATGATGAATCATATAAATTGCTAAAATAAAACTTATTTGATTATTTGTCCTATTTATAACACTACAAGTGGCAAGCTAAAATATCCTTTGCCACATATTTAATTGAGCAGCTTTAAAAAAAAAGCTATTGTTTCTCAGTTTCCACCTTTGATATATACTAAGAGTCTAATTATGTTAGGCAATATTAAAAGAGGATTGCCTTCCATGCCAACTCTGTCACTCATCCTGGTTTCTTCACAAACAAACCATGAGTTAGTTTAGTTCCCCACTTAGGCATGAAAGCCAGCTGGATGACCTTGGGCCAGTCCCTCTCTCTCAGTTCAACTCACCTCACGGCCGTTGTTGTTGAGGGAAAAATAGGAGGAGGAAGGAGTGATAGATGTGTTTCTTGCTTTGAGTTGTTTATAAAAAATAATAATAAAGGCAGGATATAATAAATACCAGTGCATAACTACAAAAATGTTACCTTTGAAGCTTGTCGAAGCCACCGCAAGTACTCAGTGAAAGTGTCAAAGCAGATGTAGTAACTCTGACTTTGAGGTCCAGATGAGCTAAATGCTAAACAGTGCTGGTGCTTTTTAACTTCTTCAACCTGCAGGGGGATGGAGGGAAATAGATATACTTTAGAAAAACATAATTTCTAAGTCAGAAGTTAAACCTCTAAAATATTAACTAACTATAAAATACAGTTAAGAGGGGGAAAAATCCCGCAAGCATAAAAAGGCTGTCGACGTAACAGAAGAAATGTATACATTTAATAATAGAATATGAAGTTGCAAAATTAAGCTCCTTTCATTGGACCAAAACAACCCAAAAGTCAGATCGTATATCTGAGATTAAGCTTCAAGTGGTACAATGGGCCATAATTTTAAATACATGATACACAGGGTTTCGTTGCTAATTGAACAGTTTTAGGAAAATTCTCAACAATCCATTTTACTTCCAGACCTTTTTCATTAACAAATTGTCACAGAAATGACACTTTTGTTTTTCCTGTTCATTGCATACACCAGGGATACCTAACACCCCCCCCCAAACTGGTACCAATACGTGGCCTGCTGGGAACCGGGCTATGCAAGCGGAGGGCAAGTGAGCAAAGCTTCATCTGTGCACACGTGGGATTTAGACTGCAAAAGGAACCATCCTGCTCTGGTCCATGGAAGTCATTTTTTTTCTTCTGAAGCTGGAAGAAAGGTTGGGGGCCATTGGCATGCACTATCTTTGGATAAATGCAGAGGATGTACAAAGCTAAAGTTCAAGTATATAGCAGTATGTAATCTATACTACTGATGCAGAGGAGAACATAAGAATCAGATGGTATCTTCAAAGTTACATAAAAATGTCTCTCCCAATCTCTACTTTTGACTCTGGAGAATTTTGCATATCACATTGCACCTTCTCTCTTTGCTAATAAACAATCAATTCCCTTATGATAAGGTTTACCGAAGTCTAAAAATGTTCTATGAAAATCAGGTGTGCACTAGAATAACAATATAACGGGCTTTTTTTTTAACCAAATAGATTATATTCGTGTTTCCAAGGATGAATGAAGAGTTCAAATGAATTCTGCTTTTCATGCCTATCTGGTCCAATGTTCTCTTTCCTAGGTCACCCACAAGTAAGGTATTAGGACTTGCTCAGCAAAGAACACATTTGCTTCTAAATCCTTAAATAGTATATAGCAGTGGTGGCGAACCTATGGTACACTTGC
This sequence comes from Vipera ursinii, assembly GCF_947247035.1. NCBI lineage: Eukaryota > Metazoa > Chordata > Lepidosauria > Squamata > Viperidae > Vipera > Vipera ursinii. Next base: position 140,383,741 of record NC_139516.1, on the reverse strand, counting down.
CAGAGGCGGCACTCAGAGCCCTCTCTGTGGGCATGTGCGCTGTCGCCCCAGCCCCACCTCCCCGTGGCCCCCTCACCAGCAGCCCCCCCAAGAGAGCAGCGCAGCCAAGGACATGACAGCTGGGCAGAAGGGACAAGACTCTGCCCTTGCACTCCATCACACGCAGATGACGTGGTCACCATGGCGCCACTGGGCCATCTGGGTGATCTACTGCGGTGGGCTGTGGAGGCGGTGGGTGGCGGTGTAGGCGGGCAGGGGCGGGGTGGGAGGCGGGGGCAGTGGGGGGACCAGGACGGAGCAGTTTTTGGGCACTCGGTCTTTAAAAGGTTCGCCATCACTGGAATATAGTTATCAGGGTTGGTAGCAACAACTTGAGTAAGTTTTGCAAAGAAGCAGTGTAAATTTGTAATACAATTCCTGGAGAAAAGTAGCCACTCTTTTGACATGCTAGATCAACTTTCCACATCTTGATACTCTCCAACATCCATGATGAAGTAGAATATGGGAGGATTTAGCATTCAACATGTTTGGAAAATACGACAGAAAATGCTAATTGTATGCTGAATACATGCAATTTTTTGAATGCCTAATAGGATACAAAGACAATTTCAAAGATGTAAACCTGTGCCTTTTGGAAAATGCACCCTTTTGCACAGGGAATAACACAACTGCCAGTTTGCTGAATGCAATCCGTACAGTATTCTGCCAGAAAATAAGACTGAATTATTGGTCAACATGTGATTGTGTCTCAAGCAAGTAAACCCTTTCTATAGCAAATGCACTGAGGAACATGGCTGTGTAATCATCACAAGGACTCACTGGACAGCATTAATGAAATCACCAATAACTTACAATGCAACTTTTCTTCCCATGCCTGTAATGCTGAGTTACTGTACAGCGAGCACAGTTTACAGTATCAGGGAACTCTGGTCACCTTGTGGCTTCAATGATAATAATAAGCAAGAGCGAACCACAATGTTGACCACTGAACTCCACATGGTTGATATGGGATTCTGCTTCTAGATGCTAATAAAGCTGGATATATTTAAAAGGCAACATTATTCCATGCCCTCAGAACATTCTTTATGTTCTACAACTTATGTCAGAATCTCACAGCCTAGCCCAGGGGTGTCAAACTCAATTTCACTGAGGGCCGCATCAGCATTGCGGTTGCCCTCCGCCGGGTGGGTATGGCCTGGGTGGGTGTGGCCTAGTGGGTGGGCATGGCTAGAGTGCGTATGGCCTACTGGGTGGGCATGGCCAGCTCTACATCGTTCGCATTAAGGGTGCCTATGGGGGCCTGGGCAGGAGTGGGACAGATCTGAGGGTCTCTGGCAGGAGGAGGGTCTCTGGGCCAGGGCCAAGGCAGTGGGGGCCGTTCCCTCACTGTTTCCAGGATGGCTTCGCGGGCCGCATGAAACCACTTCGCGGGCCGGATCTGGCCCCTGGGCCTTGTGTTTGACATGTCTGGCCTAGACAGACGGATTAGGTCAACAGAGTGTGATTCAAATGGAGTTATATATGTCTAAGTGTCAAATTGTTTTCAGCATTGAAATGATTTCTTGTCTCGCAACAAGAAACTTTCAGATTTGTTGGCTCCACTAGAAATACATTGCGGGCATTTGAGCTTATGCCTATGTCTCTATGAATAGTCACTGATTAAAAGCCCAGATCAGGATTTTTTGATTGAGGAATGGTATGCTATCTATGTTCCCAACTTATTCTCCAAGTGTAATGGAAAATCAGTCACTGTCCTCAAGAGCAAACAGTTTGTAAAAAAAAATGATATGCAAAACAAACCCTTTACAAATAAATACAAAATGAATATGCCATCTAAAAGCAATAATTGCACATCATTTGACCAAATAAAGAAGGATGCTATAGTGAAACTGAAAACTTCATTGGGACATATCCTATTGTACAAAGATTTGTATAGTTCCTTATATCAATTCCATTGCCTGAGGCAGCTTCTTGATTTTAAATTTCCTATTACAGATTCTAGGTTTAATTATTTTGCATACTGGAAGCTACACACGCACACACGCACATGCACACACAAACGCACATATGCACACACACACACACACACACACACACAGAGAGAGAGAGAGAGAAAGAGAGAGAGAGAGAGAGAGAGAGAACTAATAATGAGGTTTTTGACATGTTATCTTTTTCTATACAATTGTTCTTTGAGCAAAAATTACAAATACAGATGAACAATTATTCTTAAGATTACAAATGTGCTCATAATTACTCCCAAACATGATGGGTTTTATTTATTAATACTGCTCTTGCATTTTTCCCCCTTGGTTTTTTTTATTCCTCATTACGCTATTTTTAAAACATGTGATTTTGATGATGTATTACCGGTATTCATTTTAATTTTACTAAATGTATACACATACAAAAACACACACATGCCCATGCAAAACAAACATACTGAAATGGTTAACTTGCCTTTCCACCAATTAAGGGGAGCACGTGCATTTTTCCAGTCTGGCTTTCTTTCACTGATGAGACTATTAGGCACGTCCCGCAAAGGATAACTTGGCGTCTTGTCCATCTGTTGACCGGCAAATGCATTTTCCCTTTTCTAACATTGTACATTCCTGAGAGTTGAATCCGTTCAGAGTTGCCAGTGCTGTTGGGCTTTCCTGGAATGGAAACAGCAAGTAAATTTATCAGTCAGGGTGCTTTTCCAATTATTCTTCAACGTGCTCTAGATAGCACAACAAAATGAAGACTGCATCCCCAAAGATAGATGCAAAGACGAGCGTAACTCCAAATACATGGAAAATTCCTGTCCTGCCAATTGCTTTTTTAAATTTTTAGCTCCAGGAATATTTTAGGGGTAATAATCTTTATATATAAATAACTACATGGATATAAAAGTCTTTGGACAAATTTGATTTCCAGGGAGAGTAGCTTAAATTACATCAGAAGCATGAAAAACATATCAAAAACGCAGGGCAAAAGTCAAAGTCAAAGTCCCCTTTTACTAGAACTCTGTCATCCCAACACAAGGTTGAGTTGATCACTTGACAGAGGTTCTAAAAAACAGAAAAGGTTTAATTAGATATCACAGTCACATCGGGGTGAATATCTAAAGTTTCGACAGCAACAAAAAGACCCTCAAGATTAAACTATTAGTAGAAAGGCTTCTGAAGAAAGAACTTACCGAGTACAAATTACAGTGCTCAAAAGGAGGCTCTGGAAAAACACAACCTGCTTCACCTCCAAACTCTAAAGCAAGAGTAGGCAACCTTGGCTCTTTTATGACTCATGGACTTCAACAATGGCTGGCTCAGGAATTCTGGGAGTTGAAGTCCAGGAGTCATAAAAGAGCCAAGGTTGCCTACCCCTAAAGCACTAAAATAATTTAATTATGATGGGACAACTCTACCTTATATATTAGAGCGGCAAGATTTTCCCATGAAGGATGCAGTATACATCTGTGCGACCTGAAGACTTGGCTATCTGAACTTGCCGGCCTGGACTGAGGGACTGGGATTTTAGATTTTAAATTTTAAATTTTACATTTTAGAACGTGTTTTATTGTTTAGGGCTACTTGGTTTAATTTATTTTAATTTTTGTATATTATGTGTTGTATATAGTGTTTTAATTGCCCTGTACACCGCTCCGAGTCCTTCGGGAGAGGGGCGGTATATAAATCATCATCATCACAATAATAATAATAATAATAATAATAATAATAATAATAATAATAATAACAACAACAACAACAACAACAACAATAATAATAATAATAACAATAATAATAATAATAATAATTCCTTTACACAATTTCATCACTAAGAAGGTGAAAGGTGAAAAATGTGAGAATGCTACACAGCATTCTTGCTGCAGAACCAGGGAAGAAATGTTGATTAACGAGGTGAAGCAAGCTCTGCCAAGATTTTCCTGGATGAGCAATTTTCACTCATTGTTTGTTCTGGCCTTCATTTCACTCTTGCCATGCTGTGCCTATGGCTGATCCACAAAACTACAGAGTCCAATATTTCACCAACATCTTGCCTGTACTAGCTGGATGTCTGCATTACAGAAATGGCATTTCAGTTAACTCAGCCATGGTCAAGATGTGCCTAATAAACAACAAAGATACTCTCTGACCCCAACTCAGTCAAAACTGTTTTAAAATTTTACAAACAGAATCCTTATATTCTATCAGACTTAATAAAATAGAATGTAATATACAACATAGTAAAAGTGGGAATACTAGCAGCACTATTTACTGTAGTGGACTAATCCTATGGTAATATACTAACTTAAGCTGGAATGGCCAAAAGATACTGCCTAAGTTAGAAAAGCCAAACTGGGCCCTGTCGTGGTACGAAATCCAGTGTTTCAAGGATTTAATTTTTAAAATGTATTTAAAACAAGCAATGCAAAGAATGATTCCATCTGGTTTTTCTGCTTCCGCTTAATGTTACAAAATTATGCCATCATGAAACAAAACCAATTGGTTTTCAACACAAAGTCTACTTGGGATTGTAAAATATACCCCAAAGTATACCCAGGATCCTGGGAGCTGGCTAGTATATCAATATTTTTCTTATTTATTAAAATAAGGGTCAAGGAATAGATAGATTATTGAGCATATCTAATAAAAGAAACATACTTTTGCTACACAAAAACATTTTTAAAACTATGCACATCAAAATCTGTACATCTCACCTACGGATCCTGGGGAAGAGATGAGATACATCAAGGTGCAATGACAAAACATCAACAAATCTGGGTATAAAAACATGGGGAGGGGTTGGAATCCAATACATAGAAAGGCTGGCCTCCTCTCTCTCTCTCTCTCTCTCTTTTTTTTTGGCAACCCAAGCTTCTCGTTACAACCACTTTTTTGTATAAATCATGGTAGCATTTTACCTGTAAGTCTGTGGTGTTTTTTTTTTAAAAAAAACACATTCTCTCTATCACTATGGCTACTTCATTTCCCCCCCCCCCCAGCATACGATTAGTTTGCAGAGACACGATTTGTTTTGGTAACATTCAGTGAAATGCCCACTCCCAAACTGTTGCTACTTAAAGCACAAAACACAATGCAATTCGGGTCAACCCTGTCAACTACCACAGTGTGTTGAACAACTGTAGTGATTAATTTTCAGGACCCATCCTGCAGTATTTGCCAATATACAAATGCTACACGTTTGACATTTGTTTATCTCATTTTTGGATTTGCAGGATAATTTCATCAAGTATTTAAAGTTGCTATATCACAACAGGTGAAGTATCTTTATTCCTCTTGCCTCTAAGATGCAAGACTACTTCTTCCAGACTTTTATGTACCTAGAAACAGGTAACCTGTAAAGAGAGGGTGATTGCCATACTTTATCCTATGCCCACAAAACTTATACAGTATCTACCCAAGTCTCTCCCTCTAAAAAAAGTAGGAAAACAAGAATTGCTCTAGTGTATTGAAATTAATCAATATGTTTACCCACAGGACACTCAAGTAATTAAACAAGAATGGCTCGAATCCCAAAATAAAATTGTTGTGAAAAGACACAAAGGTGAGAGATTTTAAATATAATTAGTTTTGAAAGTCAAATCTTTGAAGAAGTAAACTTTTGTTGGTGTCCTGTAATTATGAAGAAGGGCTGAGGAGGAGACTGGCAATTACGTACCAGAGAAGAATTTAAGATTTCAAGGAGTCTGAGAAGACAGAAGTAAAATAAATACATCCCTGAGTCTTCGGAGAAGGGCGGGATATAAATGGAATTAAAAAAAAATTATAACCTGTTCTCATCTAACAGAACCACCTGTATTCAACTTAAACATTACTGCATAACTGTCAATTTAAACATTGCTTTTAGGCAAAGGATATGTATAAACTAGCTTGAGTACATTTACTACTTTGTACTTAAGAGTTATTTAATTGATAGATACCTCAAGGGTTTGTCTAATATGCATAGCCATTTCTGTGCCTTTGTAGAATCTGTCAATCAATTACTATTTGAATACTGTAAGTTTATGTTTCATGAGCATATTGAAATTATAAAGTATAACTGGTCTTTAAAAAAAAAAGAAAACACTAAATAATTGGTATGATCTTTCTATCTTGCTTCCAAGATTATGTTGCTAAAAACAGGACAGTCTCTGGCCAGATCAAGCAACTTAGTTAAATTCTCATACCTACATCAACCATATCAGATTGCACCTTCTCTCTTAAAAAAAAACATGTTAAAAGACATAAAATTACCGCCGGTCAGGACAGCAAGTACCTTGGATTGGCTATAACCATTTCTTTCCAAACCGTAAAGGAGAATATTTATATTAGTACTAGCACCGATGTTACCTAGTTTGACTAATAAAACATCTGCAAGAAAACAAGAAAGTTCAGAGAGCACTAAGATCCCCTCCTTTCTAACCCTGCCCCATGCCCAGCCTTTTCATCTAGAACAGAGGTCCTCAACCTTTTGGGCACCAGGGACTGGTTCCGTGGAGAGAGGCTTTTCCACGGACTGGAGAGTGTGTGGTTTTGTGTGTTGCCTGCATCTCACGGATGGGGCTTTGCTTGTTTATGCGGCCCAGTTGCTGGCATCCATGGACCAGGGGGTGGGGACCCCTGATCTAGAAACATAAGGCAAACATAAAATTATGTCTGTATAGGGACGCGGTGGCTCAGTGGGTTAGGACGCTGAGCTTGTCGATCAGAAGGTCGGCAGTTTGACGGGTTGAATCCCGAGTGCTGCGTAACAGAGTGAGCGCCTGTTACTCATCCCAGCTTCTGCCAACCTAGCAGTTTGAAAGCACGTAAAAATGCAAGTAGAAAAATAGGGACCACTACGGTGGGAAGGTAACAGCGTTCCGTGCGCCTTTGGCGTCTAGTCATGCCGGCCACATGACCACGGAGACGTCTTCGGACAAACGCTGGCTCTTTAGCTTTGAAACGGAGATGAGCACCGGCCCCTAGAGTCGGAAACGACTAGCACGCATGTGCGGGGGAACCTTTACTTTTTCAACATTCTTCTGGCTGATAGAATAGTATTTTCTTCTATGAATTTTTTCTGTTATATGCAAATATATTTTTCTGGTGTGATTCAATAATTCTCTCCTCCCTTGTATAACTTTCACTCCCTTTAATAATCCATTTTTCTTTATTTCAAATTTGTAATCTATAAGAAGGGAGTAAAAAAAATAAAAGGGAGAATTCCCCCCCCCTCATGTACATAATACTTTTAGTCTCTTTTAGCACTGTAATCGCATTATCTTCTCAAAATGTTATATTTCCCTTCTTTTTCTACTTACCTCTTTGTTTAACACAATCAGCCACTCAGCATTCTTAACAAATTTAAACCCTTAACACTGGGAGTCTATTGCTTTCTTCGTGCTGCATTCACATATAGTGCTAAACCAGGATATTTTCACATGGCTTGTTGAACAAGCCACATTATATGTGCGGGGGAACCTTTACCTTTATCTTTTAATCTACTCTCAGGCATGAAATACAATGTCTTCATTCCTCATACCTTCAAAAAAGATGACTGGGTAGGTCTACCAAGACAGGAACTGTTGAGGATTAACTAAAACTAAGGATAAAGTCTTCTGATTTTCAAAGCTATACAGGAAAAGATTGCGGTGACCAAAGGACATGCCTCTGCTAGAATCATGTTTTATTTTAAAAAGGGTGGAGAACCTGTGGCCTTCCAGATGTTGCTGAGGGATGCTGAGAATTCTGGTTTGGCACCATTTAGAGGGCTAGAAGATTTCCCCATATCTATTTTAAAAGAAATGGCAAGTTACTTCCTTTTATGTATATCAGGGAATGCCTGCCAAAAACTAGAAGTGGCATTAGCGTTTCATCAGTTTCAATGGTTAAACTGAATTTCTTGCTCTTCCCCCCCCCCAAACAAATAAAATCAGTATTCTATAAAGTTAGCCCTGTGCTGTAGCTGCCAAAAAAGCCAACGCAGTTCTAGGCTGCATGAGGAGAGGAATAGCATCAAGATCATGGGAAATAATAATAATAATAATAATAATAATAATAATAATAATAATAATAATAATAATAATAATAATAATAATAATAATAATAATAATATAAAGTTGGGAGGGACCTTGGAGGTCATCTAGTCCAACCCCCTGCTCAGGCAGGAAACCCTATACCATTGTTTTATACTGTATTCTTTTATACTGCAGTGTCCCATGTCCCTTCCAGCCTTAATGATTCTACGATTCTAAAACAGCAGAAACCGTAGAATTAAGTAGGATAACAAGAGTTCTGCTAGTACTATCGGTCTGCATAAATTTTCAACCTTTGATATTAAGAGTTGATGTCCTGAATCAGTGATTCTCCCAAGAATGGTTCGTGTCGATTCACCACGATCTGCCTCCCCACTAAACATCTGCCAGGGAAAATCACAGCCATGCCTCCTCATCTCAACAATCAGTTGTCCAGTTTTGGATGCATGTGGGAAAGGAAGATGGGGGGCTGGGCAATGGCTCTGTCAGCTACAACTTAATGACTGGACATTCCATGTTCGCCAACAGGTGGCTTGTGAGAAACCAGAGCAGTCTCACAGTTTCAACTCCCATCCCAAATGGCAAATAATAAAATATTTTAATAAAGAGTATTCTAATAAGTATTTCGTTTCGGATAATATTTTAAAGCACAGAGAATGGGAAGCATTTCTAACTATGATTACTCATTCTTTTAAAACATGACCTCTTATGCTATTAAAGACAAAAATACAGAATTTGCTACTTCAGCTGGATACTCCCTGGTTTTCTGAATGTTTATTTAATGCTATCCACCCACAGAGAATTTGAAAAAAGTGCTCTAAATAACAAGTTAAAGGTTGTTTCTTTTCCTTGAAGTCCAAGAGCTTTCGTGGATCATTTTTTATATGGTTTATGTGGTTTTCAACCTGAAAACCATTACTTCCAAGTACATTGTGACAGCATGGAAAGTTCATTGTCTCCAACAGCATCCCTCATCAATACAGCAGCAAAGCAACTGCCACAAGAGAATGTCAACATTAAAATATTTATAAATTCAAAAGGCAGTTTACAAATTCAGGGGCACCATCTCTCTCATCATTTTTATGTAGAACTGTAAAGTTGATTTACTGAATACAATGAAATGGAAGACATTTTTATCACTATCCTACAACAGTACTCAGCCAAATATGCAAAAATATTGAATTTTATTCCGAAAGACTGTCATCTTATCAAACTGCTCTTGTGTATCTCTAGACAGATTTATATGTAGTGACTGGTGCCCCTCCATTACTTAAGTGTTTGAAGCACAATAGTAATTCTTGATAGTCAAGCAAGCAAATCACTGTGGATGACAATGGGTCAAACAGATGTGCTTCAGTTGAGTTTTGTGACTGATAAAACAGGAATGCCAAACATTGTTACACTTAAACAGCATGAAGATCAAACTGCAACGAATGGTATAAGCTACCATATGAGATTCAATACAGGCTTTGTCTCAAATAATCAAATGACTCTTCAACGCAGGGGTGTCAAACTGCCAGCCCGCGGGCCAGACACATCTGGACGAAATCACACCCATCCCATTGCCGGCAATGGGGGGAAAGCTCCTATACGTTGTGAGACATCATGTGACATCGCGACTTTAACATGTCTGCTTTAACGGAATGGAAAAACAAGCTTGAAAAACAGTTGCCAATTTATTGGCTTGACAAACAGTCCCCAAACCACACACAAATACTTGATGAAAATGGCATGTGATTCCTTCTTCGATTACTTACCTGAAACTCGATAACAAAAGAGTTGTCAATTATCTGCCTAGGTACCACATACACTTGGTGGCTGGTTTGGTGGATCATTAATTGCCTCAATCCACAGATATAAATTGAGGACCCAGATTGTTGGGAGCAATTAAGCTGACTTTGTAATAATGCCGCTTGGGGTCTGTGTGAAAGCCCTAATAAGCAGGCATATACATAGAATGAAGGCTAACTGCTAAGCTTGTAAGCCGCCCTGAGTCTTCGGAGAAGGGTGGGATATAAATGGAATTAAAATTAAAAAAAAATAAATTGGATACCTACATATATTTTAGCTGAATCTTGAGAAAAATGAGGCATACTGTACACATAAACCCCCCACACACACAAAAATACAATTTTTTCTCCAAACATGAAGCAGAGCGAGGCCCAAGTCCTCGGTTTTTTTTCAAAAGGGTCAACTGCCCACTTTCCATTTTCCTATCTGTAAAAGGGAAATAAACAATGAAAGCTTTCTAGAAGTCACATGTTTGAAAAACTGGCTCTTTCTGAAGGAGCAAGCGGAGGTTAGGGCATACAAGGACCTTGTTTAGTTTTGGCTGGTGTTTCAATGGCAGTATTATCTGAAACAATATGCATTGGTGCTCTTCTTATCTCTTGTTTGGATTACTGAAATTCACTTTACATGGGAATGTCCTTGAAGAACACCTGGAAATTGCAGCGGGTCCAAAAAGCAACATATCATATATTTTACTGGTCAGTCTTCATACTGCTGTCCTGCCCCAGTAGCGATGTGTGGTCACTATCTTAAAAGTTCCTAACGATTAGCGGTGTCAGTCATACAAAGCAGATCAGGCTGAGAAACTAATGCCACATAGGTAAAAACTACTATTATTGTACCAGCGATAGAAACAGAATCTTGCAAATCTGAATGGGCTTCCCCAATCTCTCATTTTATCTTTGGGTGAACTAGAGAGGAGCCTGTCCCAGTTTTGTTTTGTTTTTTAATTTGGTTTTTTTAGTCTGGGCTGAAGCCCTGTCTATCTGACCCTTGCCTTGATGGTGTGTTTTCCTCTAGTCCTTGAAGGTATTCCCTATTCCCTCTATAGCAGACATGAATACACAAGAGACTTCCTTCCCCTGATCAAATCTGTCCCTACAATCCAGGGGGGTCAGAAAAAGCTTTCAGACAGTCCAAACCTACCAGAAAGTGCAACAGAAAGAACCAGGCTGTTGTTTATATTTTTTATTGTTGTATTAGTATCATGTTATTTTATACTCTGCACATTCTAATCTGCCTGGATTGAGGCAGTGTGTACATTTCGTAGCTAGCCAAGTAAGAATACGACAATGGTTTCAATCCCACGGTGGCGAACCTATGGCACGGGTGCCACAGGTGGCACGCAGAGCCCTCTCTGTGGGCACGTGCGCCGTCACCCGAGTCCTAGGCCTTCAGCTGGGTTTTATAAAAGCTTTTCACTTTAGCCCTCCACCACCATGTGCAAAAAAAAAAGGTTCAATCAATTTCAACTTCTTGCGGGGAAAAAAAAATCTCTCAAAGTTGGAATTGATTGACTGAACTTTTTAGTCCCACCAGTCTGCTGTTACCACCGCAGCCATGCCCACCCAATGGGCCACGGCCACCCAATGGGCCACGCCTACCCAATGGGCCAAACCTACCCAATGGGCCACGCCGACCCGGCACCCGACAATACATAAGTGGGTTTTGAGTTGCAGTTTGGGCACTCAGTCTCTAAAAGGTTTGCCATCACTGGTTTCAATCTGTGTGCTTGTACTCAATTGTCAATTGTGGAATAATTCGCATCTTGCCCGGTCTACAAGTTTTCAAGAACATTCTCCTCTACTGCTGATGCAAGTGGCCCAGATGCACTTCCATTCAACTTCTTTTGTTCTAGTTCTCCTTTCAAGAACTCCCCAAAATGATGTTTGATGCTTTTTGTACATGCACTGATGATGTTACCTAGTTTGGATAATGAAACGTCTGCAAGAAAACAAGCAAGCTCAGAGAGCACCAAGGATCCTTCATTTTTGTCTAGGAGCATTGGGACTTCAAATAACAATTCTCTATATTCCACAATAGGGAAAAAGGAGAAAATATCTGCCTCTAGTTTTATAAAAAAACAGGCTTTAACTGTGCCCATCTGGAAAGAATGTCTAGCTTACAGCAATTCATGCTAAATTGTTGAATATATTCCTTTCTGTGACATCTCAGCCTTTTTTCCCCGAAAAAAAAGCCCACCAAATGCTGAGAATGCACATTTATTTTTGATATGTCATGTAAACCAAATCCTTACTTATAGAGTTTCTAATATTCTTAAGGAAGCCACAAACTGGCTCAAATTCTAAAAGAACATGCTTTGGATTAGAGCACAAATTCTTCTTGCCAAAAATCTAAACTAATGTTTAGTGAGCAAATGTAAATTTATTTGGGAGGAAAGAGGGTTTTTTCCCCACACAAGGGATTTGATAGAAAATACTGTTTCATTAAAACAGCATCAAAGACTAACACAAAATAGATATAATACATGGAACTATGCAAACATATAACATCATGATATAGTTCCGATAGACAGACAGAAAGACAGACAGACAGACAGACAGACAGACAGACAGAGACAGATATAGTTCCGTGAAGACTCAAAAATATGTTGAGTCTACTTATGTGACAATTAACAAAAAAAAGAGGAATGAGGTCAAATAAACAAATAAGATGCATAGACCTAGGAAAGATAGCAAGAGCTACCTTATTGGCCATTTATGATGCAGTGAAAAATTGCTTTGAAGCACTGCAGGAATAGGAGAAAAGTTGCCTACAGGAAACCAATGTAGAAATAAACTATTTGAATATAATTAGTATCTCTTTCCAATATGGAATCTTGAGAAAACCTAAACAAATGGATCTGATAGTCAAGGAATACAAATTGCTTAATAGAAATTAAAATATAGAAATATTTCAGATTACATTTTGATACAGGATACTTACCTGTGATGTTCTAGTACCATATTCAGTTTTAAAGTAAGCGATCAAACTTGAAAAGAAATATGGTTTTGTCCAGTAAGAATAGCAAATTGTTTCTGAAGATTACTGGGCAGTTAATAGTTAATATAATAATTGTCTTTACTTGTAGACCAATCACCAACAGAAATCACAGTCTTTCATAAACTGCCCTCATTTCTAAATACTGAAAATTCTATAGAGCAAAACACAAATAGTGTACAACTGGATTATAGTGGACAGCTTAAAACAGCCTTCTCAACCCTAAAGGTTAAAAGGTAAAGGTTCCCCCGCACATGCGTGCTAGTCGTTTCCGACTCTAGGGGCCGGTGCTCATCTCCGTTTCAAAGCCGAAGAGCCAGCGCTTGTCCAAGGACGTCTCCGTGGTCATGTGGCCAGCATGACTGGACGCCAAAGGCGCACGGAACGCTGTTACCTTCCCACCGCAGTGGTCCCTATTTTTCTACTTGCATTTTTATGTGCTTTCGAACTGCTAGGTTGGCAGAAGCTGCGACGAGTAACAGGCGCTCACTCTGCTACGCGGCACTCGGGATTCGACCCGCCAAACTGCCGACCTTCTGATCGACAGGCTCAGCGTCCTAACCCACTGCTAGTAGACTCCAAATATATTGGGTTGTACTTCCCAGAATGCCTTCCCAAATGCAGTTTCAAAGTTTTATTTAATTTTTAATCACTAAAGAAGCCAATTATCACGTTCAGTATACACTTAAGACTATGAAAATATAGGAAGAAGTCAGCAGTGAACATTTGTAGGATAATAATTGTTGAGTGCTGCTTCAAACTCCCTTCTTTTTCTTCCATGGATCCTACTGCAAGGTCAAGAAAAAGGGGCTGGAGGAGAAGTAGCCATCCCATTTTACCTCATCCCATCTTAACAAAGCCATTTGTTGGGATGCAATTTCACAACTGCTATAGATCATGACTGCTGTAGCTAACTAGATTGGTGCTTTATCTAGGGTGAAATAAATGCCATGCACCAGATCCTATGAACCCCTAAAATAATTTATTTGAAAGCACATGCAATCATTATCAATATATCACTTGCATATTTGAAACTCATGAAGTAACAACATCCCAAAGACAAAATGAGGACGGGACCAAACAAAGCTAATTACTGTACAGGGATGTTTATATTCTGCTTTTGGCCCAGATGTCAAATTTAGACAAAGCTCCTGAAAACATCTTTTTTAAAAAAAAAAAAAAACTAGTTTCACAGCAACAGTTCTGTCTAGTTTCCTCAGGAATCTACAGATCTGAATACCCTTTCAACACAAATAAACTCATATCTTGCTTCAAAGAGAAATCAGAATTTAAATCTATGCCTGCTTTCATATATTGTGAAACGACTGTAGCTTGGGGTCTTCATCTGTACTGTGATCTCTCACAGTTCTAAGAAACTATCTTTCACTCCGTGTTTCCTAACAATTTAGGATAAGTTTTACAAAAGCTGAACCGATAGATTAAAGCAGATATTCAGGCAAGCAGCCAGTTCAACAACTGTCTAATTTGCATAATCTGTACCTGTGTTAAATTTAGAGCAAGCTTTACACATATATTAGTGCTTAAAGAGCAAAACACTCATATTATTACACATCCAAGTTTCCAGCCGCCCAGAGTATTTAAATGGTGATGTTATTAATATATTTTAAGATGAGTTATCTGAATAAATTCCAAGAACCTATTACTGAAGTTTGCAGCTTTCAGCAGGCTTGAAAATGGGGACTTCCAGAGCAGACACAGAACTGTCTAAAAAGCCTATATTTGCTTAATCAATATTCAGAGAACAAGCCGTAATTAAACAGCACTTTTGGCCAATGCTAACAAAGACATTCCAACCTGTTTCAGCAGCACTGCTTGCTGAGATATTTACATTTAAAATGGTGGGTTTCCTTTATGAAAGAAAAAAAAGCCCATTCTGTTGATTCTAGCTAGTATCACATCTCTTTTATCTCATGTCAAGTTCAAAGCTTATGAAGATTTGTTACCTCTTCTTCACCGTCACCAGATTCCATTCAGCAGTGAACATATGTAAGTTCAAAATGAACTACCGGTATTCTTCTTGCGCCTCAAAAATATTGGTAGAATTGAGCCCACAATTTCTGTTGTTAAGCAGGACAATTGTTAAGGGAGTCATGCTCCATTACGCAACCTTTTTGCCATGGTTGTTAAGTAAATGATGTGGCCGTTAAGAGAAGCTCCCTAGGAAGGTTGCAAATGACAATCCCAGGACCCCGGGAGGCTGCAAACATCATAAATTCATCCCGGTGGCCAAGCGCCCGAATTTTGATCACATGACTTGTGGGGGGAATGCTGCAACTGTCTGCTGCAGAGTGAGAGACCCACTCACAAGTTACTTTTTTAAATGCCATTGTAACTTTGAACGGTGGCTAAACGAATGGTTGCAAGTTGGGGACTATTTGTAGCCATAAAACAGCCCATAAGCATCCTTCACAGAGATGCTACTCTTTCCAAAACTGATTTCAAAATATCCTAAAGGTCTTACAATCCAGGGGTTCCCAACCCCTGGTCCATAGCCCAGTGCTGGGCCACAGCCCATTCAGAACCAGGGCACAGAAGTGGTGGGCGAGTGTGCACAAAGCTGCACTTGTGAAAACAGCATGCACATGCGAAACCATCCCCTCTTCCCCCCTCATGCTGCCTCCGCTGCTCCGCTGAGACGGAAAGATTGGAGACCACTGTTATAATACATTAGTTTCTGCCCTGCCCTGCAAAAATCCAGCATTCGTTTCAATACTCACTCACTCACTCACTCATTCTCTCTCTCCCTCTCAGTCCTTCCTCTTTTACCTCCTTGGGTACTGAGGGAGATACACCAGGGGTCTAGTACCGGGCCGAGGCATGCCTGCAACTGTCCACACAAACAAGCAAAGCCCCATCCGTGGAATGCAGGCAGCACACAAAACCATGCACTCTCCAGTCCGTAGAAAAACCTGTCTCCACGGAACCGGTCCCTGGTGCCCAAAAGGTTGGGGACCTCTGAGATACAGAGTTCAACCAATATGCAACCATTTTATCATAACATGTATAAGATAGGCTGCAGAGAAATGCACCAAACACATTTCCCTGGGACTATTTTACAGCTGTAGAATCCAATCTAGAAAAGGATGTGTCTGCTTTAAGGAGTTGAAGACACAAGCAACATGGGCACCTTGCCATGTTTCAAAGCACCTTAAGTATTGACTGATTGATTCAATTTTTTGCCGCCCATCTCGTAGTAGACAACTCTACAAACAATAATGTCACATATCTAATAATCACATGCCTTGTAACAGACCTAGAAAAAGTTAACGCTTTTTTTAAAAAAAAAAAAAACCAAAACCAAAAAAAGACTACTTTATTTCTGCTGTCAATCTGAGATATGGGGTACTGAATCGTATTCAGGTTAGTATTGTATAAATATTCCCTTTCGTAACATGTTAAACCTGACCAGTGCAATTCTGCATGAATTATTTGGCATTTATGATAACTCGGTAAATTGCTCGCATTTGGACCCAATGTAAGTTTGTGAGCAATATCTTAACAATTATAGTGGTATCCGTCTAGGCCAGGGTAGGCAACCTCGGCTCTTTTATGACTCATGGACTTCAACTCCCAGAATTCCTGAGCCAGCATGTCTGGCTCAGGAATTCTGGGAATTAAAGTCCATGAGTCATAAAAGAGCCGAGGTTGCCTACCCCTGGTCTAGGCATTATCCTTTACGAAAAGCCAATTCAGGGCTCATACGGATGTCTTAACCAGACTGTGCAGCAATCCGGATGTCCTTAAACCAAATGCATCTTTTCCTCAGCTCAGACTGCAGCTGTGGAGACCAACCCTGGAGACCCTAGGAAAAGATACTGCCCCAGCGCTCTCTAAATCATCTTTTCCCCTTTGAATCTGGACACTGTACAGTTGCAATTCTTTAATCGTTTGCTGCATTGCCATGGAAGCGCCCAGAAGGGATGGCACTGCTTTTTGCCCCTTTCCTGTGACACTGAAATTCTGAAGCTGGCAGATTCTGTAACAAAATACCTTTACATAACCTATGGCAGAACTGCTAAGCTTGTAAGCCGCCCTGAGTCTTCGGAGAAGGGCGGGATATAAATGGAATTAAAATAATAAAAAAATAAAATAAAAAGTATTTCTAAGTTCCGGGTAACACTGAGGCAACTGCTCAAAACACATGTTTTCCATCCAAATCCACTGTAGACTTTTTCTTTATCTCCTTGACTATACGTGTTTTTTTTTTATACAGAGCTGTGTATCCTCTTAAGGGCTGCAGTCTGAACACTCTGAAATTTCTCTCAAAGGAAACTCCCTCCCCAAAAAAAAGAAAAAGAAAAAAAAAAAAGAATTCAACTCATTTAAATGAAAAAAAAAATCCTCTTTAGTGCATTTCCCCCTCAAGGCTAGAAAACCTGGGGAAGGAAGACTACACATGTTATCTTACTTGTCACACAATCTATTTATGTTTCGTATGTATTCATCTCCACCCATGCAGGAAGGGAAGGGTGAGGTTAAGAATATGCTCAAACATCTAAACATTTGTAAAAAGAAATCCCCTTGTGGGTTTATCCATGTGTAACCCAGGCTACAGTATTAAAACTATAAAATAAGCAGAAAAGATTACACTGCAGAGTGTTACTGTGAAATTTTGCTAGTATTTTTTTTTCCTTTTTAAAGGGGAGATAACTAAATTAGGCCTTGTTTGTACTTCGGCAATTTTTTCTTTACTGAAATCTATCACTGCATCCAATGCGTCTGTAACATTCGTTCCAAGTTGTTCCATAAAAGTTAATTAGGCTGACTGGGTGACATTTTAAAAGAGGTTTAAATGGTTAGCCAACTGCATGTAAACAGTTGCTGGCAATCACTAGATTTACACTTGCTGCAGTTGCAAAATTTGGTTTCTTTGGATCTTTCTCCCATTTTTGGTCATTGTGCCCACACTGCCTTTTTGGCTGCTGCTCCACCCAAATTAACTCATCTAAAGAGAGAGAAAAAACAAAAACCTTTACTAGGACTAACTTTATACAGGACTAACATTCCTGCCTTCAAATAGAGTGATTACTTGTGTTCTGCTTCTCAAAGGAAATTCTTCCTGCGAGGGTAGATCACACTGAGTTCTTTTATTCACGCTTTGCAACAGTTTTATTTAACCATGGTTTGTTACCATAAAGCAACTGGGATTGCCAATCATGGTTTACCATCTAGAATACTTGAGTGGACACACCAAAACATGCAAAATCAAAGCCAAATTAATCTCACTGCTGCTTAATGCAGCCAACTCAAAGAGTCCCATGATTCTATCAGTGTAAAGAAAAGAGGCAAAATGTCTACCAGACTAAAATAAACTATGATTATTATCACCTGAGCATCTGATGGAACCGAAATTATGAAAAAGTCCAGTCTTTCACACAAATGTAGCAACTGCCTGGGATGGCAGCAATGAAAAATGCATCTCGAATTTCAGTGTTTTGAGGTACCCATTGCCTAGGAATCAGATCTCAGAAACAACTTATTAATTGGGCAGCTGGGCAGATGCATACTCTACTAGATGTGTCTATCGACAATGAGAAGACTTCTAATCTATCAGCCTCCTCAAGAAATAGGTCCTCATTCCCAACCTGGCAATTCCCTAGATCAGGGCTTTTCAACCAGTGGTACGGATACCACCTGTGGTACATTGGCACCTGGCACGCGACCATCCTAGAAAAGTGGTAGCAGGGGAGGGGAATGAGCTGAACTGGTGGCAGCACCGCACAAGCCTGAGCGAGAGATGGCTGGAGCTGCAGGGCTGTCAGGGCTCAGCGGACGTGCCAGGATCAGCGTTTCTTCGGGTCTGTCAGGGCTCAGCAGAAGTGCCAGGATCAGTGCAAGGATCCAGCCGGAGCTCGGCGCTGATCCTGGTGCTTCTGAGCCCAGAAGAAATGCCGATCAGCTGGAATGTTGCAGCATCTCCAGGTCTTGTGATTTACATTCAGATGCTGGCAACTGATTCATATTTATGACGGTCACAGTGTCCCAGGGTCATGTGAAGTGACCAAAACCTACTGCAACCACCCAGCAGAGGGGGGGGGGGAATAAAAACCAAACACCCCACCCCACCCCCGCTGCCAATCCTCAACAGAAATGCTCGCAACAATGAAAACCTTGGACAGGAAAAAGAGCGCCACCGGGTGGGAAGGCAGGTGTCTTGCTCGGCTGTGGCTTGGGGGGCCCTTTTTTCAGTGCCATTGTAACTTCGAACAGTCACTAAGCGAAGTGTTGTAAGTCGAGGACTACCTGTACTTTTATCACTTTTTTCCTCTTTTTTTTGTCATCAAGTTTTTGACACCTTGCTAGGCGACTGGTGATACTCGGATGTTGCCATATCCTAAAAGTGGGACAATGGGCGAAAAGGTTGAAAAGCCCTGCCCTAGATGTTGGTTTAACTCACCTTCCCCAATCAGCATGCCCTAGCTCTGGGCTGCTGGCTGGACATTATGGAAAATTTGCTTCAATAACTACGGGGAAGCCCCAGTTGAGAGAAGCTGCCAGAGACAGTGACAAAAAATAAAGGAAACAAGGGACATGGCATTCAAAATTAGAGAAGAAAAAGATCATTCATTCTTGATGGACAGTCCATTGCACAGCTTTGGAAGTAAGATTGATGGGTACCAACTGTAAACATTTAATTTTTTCATACCTACAGAATTTTTTACAAAGTTAAAAGATAAATTCAAAAACATACAGAAAGAGGAAAAAAGATTAAAAAGAGTTGAAAGGGGTTATGATGAAGCTCCCCCCCCCAAAAAAAACCCCAACACTGTCCCAGGTAAACAGAAAGTGTACCCAATATCACATTTTAGTATTTTCCAAATGGATTACTACCTTAGTAAATAAGATCCTGGGGAAGAAAATTTTATTTATTTATTTTATTTAGTTATATTTATATACCGCCCTATTCCCTGAGGACTCAGGGCGGTTTACAGGGAATTAAAAATCCAAAATACAAAAATTAAGAACAAATTAAAAAGTATTAAATTAACCCTATAGTCAGTTAAAAAACCCCAAATTAAAAATTCTTCCTCAGTCTGGGCCCGAGAGCTGAAAAAGCCAGGTCTTCAGGCCCCGGCGGAATGATCGGAGGTCGGGGGCATATATTATATTAGAAAATATATATTAGAAAATCAAAACTGACCTTCTAGACACTGTGAGGAAAATTTATTAGAAATGAATGAAGTTTGGAGACAGTATAATATCCTGACAAAAACACAGTAGCAAGATTCCTAAGCTTCATAGGAAACAGAAGAGCTAACTCTAAGACAGAAAACTAAATATGAATTTATAGCTTCAGGCATCCCTCTGAATATGCAGTATAATATTTTCTTGGTAAAACCAGGTATACCATTTAAAACACATAGGAAAGATAAGGCGGGGCTGAGTTTATGTTTAACTTTCCAAACATATAACTATTCCACATTCAGATTTTATGTTACATATTAAGAAGGTCATATATAGGCAGCTGACAAATCAGGTTATTACTAATGATAGCAGTGGGTGAGCGTTATAAAGTATTAAAAGATAAAAGAAAGGGAGGAGAGGAAAAATCTATTTTCATTGTAGAGTCAAATTTTCCATTATCTATCTTGTTTATGAAAACATGAAACGTTTCTGTCTTTTTAATATGTTCACTGTTTTTCCTCTTGCTCTCCTCTTCACCGTCAGTTTGATCAGTATTCCATATAGTCAGGGCTGATGTTTCAAATCATATTTTATGGCTTTTAGCTGGGTTTTTTATATATATATATATAATGCCTTGCCTGCAGGCTCCTTGTCCAACTGTTCTAGAACAAAAATAGCCTCCTTTTGAAACAAGCACAGCCACTTGTTCGTATAAAGAGGAAAAGGGGGGGGGAGGAGACCGCACAAATGAATTTTTCAAACATCCCTTTCATAAGCAATTCACAGTTTCATATTTACTTGTTGAAACTGATCAGTTGCATTGGTATGATAATCTAAGCTTCGGGTGATGTCTTGTGCAAGGGTTCACTTCCCTGAAAATGCTTCTTCTCAATATATGTAACAGTGGTGCTTGCAAGTGTGCAGACTTGGTTCATTTTACTCAATAAATAAAAGTATGTTTCTGACTCGTTTAATTGGATTCTTTTTAGTCTAGTTTCAGGACATCTGCAGAGAACACATCACGTTTGAAGTTACCTTTTCAATATATAACCACTGCATGATACGTTTAACCACCAGGGCAAAATGGTCGTAAATTTGTCTGTGAATCACTTAACAACTGCCTTGCTGAGCAGTTGTGGCTGTAACTGGAAGACTACCTGTATATGACCCACTGCCCTATACAAAATTGTCCTCCAATTGAAAGCAATTGCTCTTCAGCTGGCAAGGTAAAAAAGTAAAGGTTCCCCCGCACATGCGTGCTAGTCGTTTCCAACTCTAGGGGCCGGTGCTCATCTCCGTTTCAAAGCCGAAGAGCCAGCGCTTGTCCGAGGACGTCTCCGTGGTCATGTGGCCGGCATGACTAGACACCAAAGACGCACGGAACGCTGTTACCTTCCCACCGTAGTGGTCCCTATTTTTCTACTTGCATTTTTACGTGCTTTCAAACTGCTAGATTGGCAGAAGCTGGGACGAGTAACAGGCAGTCACTCTGGCAAATAAGGACCTTAAAGATGACTCAAAGATGGTGTCCAACTGCAATATTACTATTACCAATTAGAGAACTAGGATGGATCCTGGAATTGAAAAGGCTGAAGATTATTGTTTCTTCCTGAGGTGTTTTGTTTCGAATGTGCTTTTGCATCGGCCTGAAAGAGCAGTAAAGCCCTATAAACTATTCTTCCCCTGAGGCACCTCATAATTTATTGTCTTTGCTGGAGACTTATTTCATCCCGACTGCATATCTTCTTGACAGGCATTGTGTTGGACCAGTTCTGTAAAGAACTAAATTAAAATGAATAAGTAAGAGAGGGAAAAATGTGTTTTGTTTTGGTTTTTTTGCATGAACGGTACAGAAAATGAATAAATGTTTGGTTAGAGAGATGGATTCCATGAATTTATCAGATTGACCCCAATCAGATTCTCCAGCCTCAACAACATATATTTTCCCCAGTGGGCAATCAGGATCAGGCCAGGAATTTCAACTAGAAAAATATATATTTTCCATCTTCCAGTACAGGTGTGTTGCTTTGCAACCAACACAACACAACCAAGCAAATGCAGCAATTAAATACATGAGTCGAGACATCCAACCACGATATGAGTCAATTTTATATACCGTAGATAAATAAAATATTATAAGTTATATGAGTTGCCTGTAGTGAGATGGGCATGAAATAAATTTAATAAATAAATAAGCCATGGGACATGTGTGATTTCATCATCATCATGTGTGTCATCTGATCACCTGGTTTGGTAGTCACTCATAAGTACCGGCTCCTCCTATCTATTGCCATGCAGATGGCTTTAATGTTTACTAGGGACATTTATATCTTGCTTATCCTCCACAGCATTCTTGATGCTTAACAATGTGAACAATTAAAAACACTGTTCTTAAATACAAAAATATAAAACAGGAGCCTGCAATACACGTACGTACAACCTGACATACAGCAACAACTCAGCCTGGTATTTTGGTCATAAGTTGTGTTCATGAGTTCAGTCATCACCTGACCAGGTCTGATTTTAAGACCGATTTTATCACAGCTGTTAAGTGAATGACTTGGTTGTTAAATGATTCACCTGGTTATAAGTCTGAATCCATTTTATCCAATGGGCTTTTTTTTTGGCCAGAAAATAGCAAATAACCTCACAAAACATGATCAGATGACTACAGAGTGCTGCAACTGATCATAAATGCAAGCCAGTTGCCAAGCACTCAAAATGTGATCACATGACCGTGTGGTGTGTGTGTGTGAGAGTCATAACCTTGAGGACAGGTTGCAAGCAACTTTTTCTAAGGGCATCTTAACTTTACAGTTATTGAGCAGCCAGTTATAAGTCGAAGACCATCTATAGGAATAAACACGATGCACTGATAAAAATATTAAAAATATTCAAAACAATGACTGAAATATTATTTATTTCCTAACATTTCTGTTCTGCCTGTTATCTAAAGCTCTCTGGAGGTTCACAACAAAATATTACTATCCAAGCAATAACAAGTAACAAGAAACAAACAGGAAAGCCCGAATGCTTGTTTGTTCATTTGATCCCCCCTTTATTACTTTATCAGTAACTTAAGACAGCAAACATACATAATACTTCTTCTTCCTCTTATTTTTTCCACCACAACAACCCTATGAGTTGAGTTGAGTTGAGTTGGGCTGAGAGTGACTGGTCCATGGTCATCCAGCTGGCGTTCATGCCTAAGGCAAGACTACAACTCACAATCTCCTGGTTTCTAGCCTGGTGCTTTAACCGTTACATCCAAGTGGCTAATAAAAATAGTTAATAAAACTAATTTATCCAACAAAAATTGATATAAATGGAAAAGAACTGCAACTGTACTTAAACTATTTAGAGGCAGCCTAAAAAGGGAGTGGCCTTTGTGGAAAGTTCTTGTATTGGTTCCAAGACAGACATAACCTAGTGCTCAAAAGTGACAAGGAGACAAAGGAAAATATACATGGACTTCCTCTCAAATCCATTTTTAGCGCTCTCTCTCTCTCTCTCTCTCTCTGAAGCAGTCTTATCCAACCTGATGCCTTTCAGAAACAATGGACTATAATTCCTTACTATCCACATCAAACAGCCTTTAGTAATGGAGAATGTAAGTTATATAGCACCAGCACACCATTAAAAATTAGTTTTCAACTATTACAGACAGTGCCTTGGAAATCTTTGTTTGGCATTTTGTTAACCTTTCCCAATTTGATCCATTCTCCCCAGCCAGCCCGAACTTTTAAAAAGCACACTGTACAATCCTTTATTATATAATTATCATCTATAATAAACTTCACTGGTTGCCACTGTTTAGTCAGCATAATAATAATAATAATAATAACAACAACAACAACAACAACAGAACATTAGCACTAAATTACTTCTGTGACTTGGGTAACATTTTAAAATGTGACTCATCCTACATATCAAGGAAAACTGGAAATTAAAAAATGATTGGTATTTGATCATTAGCATTGGAGGAATGATTCATAAATACTGGAACAGAGACAATTTAAATTCAGATGTCGGCCTCTTTAAAGGCAGAAACACCTACAGGGAAATCTGTGCTGCCAATAATTGCACATCTAGATACAAATACAGTAAGAAATGAAGTAAACAGAGGAAAATTTATTATTTTGCTTTTCCCCAGCCTCATCTAGAAGCTAGTTTGTCTTTGGCACATTAGCAGTTAGAGCTTGCTTCCACTCCTTTTTTTTAAAGATCTCTCAATCAAGATCTCTTTACACATATTGAACAAGGTGGGAAAAATAAAGCAAAGACATACGAGTTAAGCCCAAGAATTTACGAAGGATTTAACATCACCAGAGCAAGATTAATCCTTCAAAAATCTGTTACAAGCAATAGCCAAGTAAATGTTCTCAGTACTGCAAACACAAGGTTAGAACATTTTTCTACGTTTGCTGTTTCAAAAAGAAGCTGGTTGGCATGGATCTGGCTTTGATTAAGCAAAGTAACAATTCAGCTCTTAAAGGTGATTTGAAGGGCTAATGAGATTTGCTTGCTCTTGGTTTAACCCAATATGTGGTTCCACTTTGTAAATCACACTGTATAGTACAGTGGGATGTGTAAAACAGACCACTATAGTTTATTCAACAATTCATGGCTAAAACAAAGAATGGGTTTTTATGAAATGTGAATACACCCAATGTTTAACTTCCTCTTAACACAAACAACACAAACAACAGTGGCTCTTCTCTATTTCTAATCACTTAGTATTAAGAATATTTAAAATGTTAACATACTGAGTTTCTCTAATCCCTTGTGATTAGAAAGCAATCTCACTAGCTCAGTTTATGCAAAGACTACATCACAGCAAAGAATATCTCAACCATGAAAAAGCCACACAAAAATTTACTAAAGCCATAAAACACACCAAATAGAAACAACATAGATACTGAGTAGAAGTATATATGGGACACGGTGGCTCAGTGGGTTAGGATGCTGAGCTTGTCGATCAGAAGGTCGGCAGTTTCGTGGGTTGAATCCCGAGTGCTGCGTAACAGAGTGAGCGCCTGTTACTCGTCCCAGCTTCTGCCAACCTAGCAGTTCGAAAGCACGTAAAAATGCAAGTAGAAAAATAGGGACCACTACAGTGGGAAGGTAACAGCGTTCCGTGCGCCTTTGGCGTCTAGTCATGCCGGCCACATGACCACAGAGACGTCCTCGGACATCTTGAAACAGAGGAACCTTTACCTTATATACATACATACATACACACACACACACACACCAATTATTGGAGGTGGGGAAGTAAATAAGAAAACATTTCACAATCTACCAAGTTCCCCTAAGAAAGTCAATTATATGCACCATAGATAACAATACTTCTACACTATTTTTAACAGTGGCAACTACAGGCATATGGCTTCAACAATGAAGGAATCTCATAAGAAACCAATTAGCTAGCACCCGCACATTTCATTTCTCCCTCATGTGTGACTATATTTAATGGGTAGTAAGAGCTTGACAAAACTGGGAACAGATTTGTCAGGTTTTTTTTAAAAAAGCAATGATTTAAAGGAGCAGGAATAAAAAAAATGGTTTAATTCAAAATACTTCACTGTCAATAAAATTTTATTAATAAAAAGGACATGATAATATAGAACGCTATTTAAGATTCATAAGCTAAACTAATGGAACATTTCTTCTCTTTTTGAAAACCTCATTTTTGAACATTAAGATCTGCTGACCTTGCTGGGCATATAATATTGAGAAGCTTTTCAATAACTTTGCTTCCATAGCATGTTATGCAATGTAGAATGACAATATGCCCACCAGATGTCCTTGGCACCCACTTTACCAACAATCTGCCCTATTTAATTTTATTTTTAAATATTTCTTTAATTTTAAAAAACAGAAAATAAAATAATGCATCTAGAATAGCTACATTTTTAGAAAATAAAAGGTTGCATAATTTCCACCCAGTGATTTGTTGAACTTCTAATGTGTGTGTGTGTGTGTGTGTGTATTTTAAATGGCCACACTTACCATGCTATATAACTTTGAGAGCAATTTGGGGATTGTTGCAAAATTACTAATGTGCTCACTGGCTCAACATTGTGAAACTGGACGTAGTGTAACTGCCAATATTAGTCAGAGCATTTTTACAGCCGTTTGCCATAGTGGCCTGAACCAACATGAATGATCATTACACGGGCATTCTCCTAGACCAGGGCTTTTCAACCTTTTCACCCACTGTACCATTTAGGATATGGCAACATACGAGTACCACTAGTCGCCTAGCAAGGTGTCAAAAAGTTGATGACCAAAAAAAAAAAAGGAAAAATAAATGATGAAGTACAGGTAGTCCTCAACTTACAACAGTTCACTTAGTGACTGTTTGAAGTTACAATGGCACTGAAAAAAGTGCCTCCCAAGCCACAGCCAAGCAAGACACCTGCCTGCCCGCCCAGCGGCGCTCTTCCTCCTGTCCAAGGTTTTCATTGTTGTGAGCATTTCTGTTGAGGATTGGCAGCAGGGATGGGGTGGGGGTGGGGGTGTTTGGTTTTTATCCCCCCTCTCTGCTGGGTGGTTGCAGCAGGTTTTGGTCACTTCACAGGACACTGGGACCGTCATAAATATGAATCAGTTGCCAAGCATCTGAATGTAAATCACAAGACCTGGAGATGCTGCAACATTCCAGCTGATCGACGCTTCCTTCTGGGCCCAGCAGAAGTGCCAGGATCAGTGCTGAGCTCCAGCTGGAGCCTGGCGCTGATCCTGGAGCTTCCGCTGAGCCCTGACAGCCACAAAGAAGCGCTGATCCCGGCGCTTCTGCTGAGTCTTGACAGCCTTGCAGCTCCACCCATCTCTCGCTCAGGCTTGTACGGTGCTGCCACCAGTTCAGCTCATTCCCCTCCCCCACTACCACTTTTCAAGGATGGTCACGTACCACCTGCCAGGTGCCAATGTACCACAGGTGGTACCCGTACCACTGGTTGAAAACCGCTGTCCTAGACCAGGGGTAGGCAACCTTGGCTCTTTTATGACTCGTGAACTTCAATTCTCAGAATTCCTGAGCCAGCTTGGCTGGCTCAGGAATTCTGGGAGTTGAAGTCTACGAGTCATAAAAGAGCCAAGGTTGCCTACCCATGTCCTAGACTGACTTTAAATAACTCTCGATTATATGGAGAGAAACAAGGCTTGCTTTTTCATCACATCTGATTTTATGTATTTATTTATATCCCACCTTTATTATTTTTATAAATATTTTTATAAATAACTCAGGGCAGTGAACATATCTTAATACTCCTTCCTCCTCCTCCTCTCTCCCCCCCCCCACCCACAAGAACGGTGTGAGGTGAGCTGGGCTGAATAAGAGTGACTGGTCCAAAGTCAGTTGGCTGGTTTTCATGTTTAAAGTAGGATTAGAACTCAAAGTCTCCTTGTTTCTATTCTGATATCTTAACCATTAAACCAAACTGGCTCATTTATTTATAATATTTAAAATTTATAAACATTCGGTTCCATTTCTGCTCTGCTTCTTGGTGAATTTGCTTTAACTGGGCAAGCTTGTACGGGGAGGTAGGGGTTTCCCAGTTTAAAAGAAGGGTTTCTGAAAAGGAGCTTGAAAAGGAATTACAACATTTAAAAATGAACAGAAGCTAGGCTGCCAACCTGAGACAGGAGCGCAGCAGCAGACCTGTTCAAGCCCTTTGCAATTTATAGCAGAGATTAACAATGTGGCACATCCCACAAATTACTGCTCAGAGTTAATGGGATCTGTATTCCATAATATCTAGAAAAATATCTTCTACCAGTTGTTGATAATTACTTCTGGAAGTCTCTCTCTCTCTCTCTCTCTCTCTCTCTCTCTCTCTCTCTCTCTCTCTCTCTCTCTCTCTCTCTCTCTCTCTTTATCTCTCTCTCTCTCTGTGTGTGTGTGTGTGAGAGAGAGAGAGAGAGAGAGAGAGAGAGAGAAGAGAGAAAGGAGAGAATGAGAAAAGAGGTAAAACCATACTTTACTGTATTTCAGGGTTGTTTAAGGTCATTTGAAACGATGGAAATTCCATACATAGATCTATTCTTCAAAGCAAAAATTTTTTGACTGGCGGACTATTCATCAAAATGGGTGGGTGGGGGGAGTCTCTGAAAGAATAGAGGGTTTTTGTTTTGTTTTTAACTCTTTTCCTCTTTCCTTTAACTTCCCCTAATTCAAGTCCTCTTTTTTCTTAGAATAAGGGGACGGTAACATTTATTACCAATTCTAGTTTTAAAACCGTCATCTTTTATTTCACCCTTTCTCTAAAGACCTCAAGGTAGTATTCAAAATACCTGCCTTTTTGCTCAACATCCAGTTTTAGTAACATTAAGCAATAATGATTAAGCCATTACAAGACAGGTTTAAATGTTAAACACAGACCGATCTTATACTGACTTTATACTACAACATAAGGTCATCTTCAAAAAAGCTTATAGACCTTAACAGGTTTATAAAGCAAAGACAAGCTGAAGATCATAAGCACAGTTTCCCTTAGGGCAGGGGTGTCAAACTCAATTTCTTTGAGGGCCGCATCAGCATTGCGGTTGCCCTCAGGGGGCCGGGTGGGTATGGCCAGGGTGGGCGTGGCCTACTGGGTGGGCGTGGCCAGGTCTACATCGTTGGCATCAAGGGTGCCTATGGGGGCCTGGGCAGGAGTGGGACAGATCTGAGGGTCTCTGGCAGAAGGAGGGTCTCTGGGCCAGGGCCAAGGCAGTGGGGGCCGTTCCCTCACTGTTTCCAGGATGGCTTCGCGGGCCACATGAAACCACTTCGCGGGCCGGATCTGGCCCCCAGGCCTTGTGTTTGACATGTCTGCCGTAGGGACTTAAGAACTAGCTGCCAGTCCCAACTGTGCTCGCTCAATGAGGACTAAGTATATTATACACTGGCCTAAGAGGCTCACAAGCCCAGACTGAAGGTTAATGGATTTTCTCCACTGTCACTTTTCAGCAAACTATCTTTAATGTATGTTTCCTATCATTCAAGAGGGACTCATCAGTTATAAAAGTTAGTAGTTACTGATATTCTGATGTTCCATGTCCAGTGCAGCCCATATAGCAAGATCTGACAAAGTGTGGGTGTGCTCCAGATCCCATAGTTAAACAGTGTCATCTGATGGGATCTTGGCAGCGTGGCTGTTATATCCCCACTATCCCTTTTTGAATTGTATTCTCCCAGAAGTTCAAATCATGTTGTCCTTCAAATGGGTGGCTTTTCCACCACATTATTAGGAAGTATGTGTCTGCTGTGAGCACTTTCTCAATGTGCTGGCATATTAATCTCCAGATTATTGCCTTCTTTTGTTTCTACCGCATTGATGCTTAAAATAAAAACTGATTGTTTTATATCTTGCATATTTATCCACAGTCACTATGACTTAGGCAACCTATAAATTTGATTTATAAATAGAAATAATGATCATGAATCCCTATGAATGTTGCTTCAGGAGTTGACCCCAGGTTCCAATACTGCAAGAAGTGGAGAAACACTTATCTATGACATATACGCCATACAATACATTAAAGAAGTGGCAGAGGAGGAGAAGGAAGAGGATGATTACGTATGTATTATAGAAGTACAGTTATGTGCTGCCACAGTTGGAGCAGATTCACAAGGTATGGTGGGCTCAATTGCTAAGAGAAAGGGCATGTTCACTTACTTTACTTCTGACAAGTGAGAAGAGGGCAGGGATATCCCTAATTATATGCCTTTTTTTAAGCCACTACCAGAGGTCTTATAAATTCGGGGTGCTTACTGCTTTGAGTCCAACTGATATTACTTCTAATGATATCTGCCACACAGAAGCCACACACTGGCATTCTTGTATGTCATTCATACCCAGTGCTTTTTTTCTTAAAAAAAAAAAAAAGGTGCCGGAACTCAGAGGTGCTGTCACTGGGAGCGATGCCGGTGTCTTACTACGGCATCGCCGCCTGTCCTTTGCACCCCCGACCCTGCGGCTCGGAACCACATGCCGTGGGGATTCCCTTCCCCACAGTTGCTATGCCGCGGCCCATGCTGAGCCCCACCCGAAGCTGCTCTGAACCCTGACCCAGAGCTGTGTTCCTCATGGCAGTGGTCTCCGGCGCCAAACAGCCTCTTTCCAACCACATCCAGAAAAATTTGTAACAAACATTGGAATTCTCAAGGCCATGTTTGGTATTTCCCAGCAATCTGTTACTGGAAGGAAAAAGCAATCCCTGCTGCATTACTGATCCCAGAGAAGCATTTGCATGTATGCAGGTATCCTTAGGGTAACATAGTTATGGATGCAAAGTTGGCATTTCTGGATGTAATACAGATATTTTGGACTTATTTTTGTTTCTTTGCATGTTTGATATTTTTAAAAAGGCATATGCTACTGACTACACTTGTGCACATATGTAACATCTTTTGAAAGATTGTGACTAAACAAAATTTTAAAGTACAGATAATACCACCAGAAATTATTTTAGCCTTTTTAATAAAAGTTGTTATTGATGTTAAGCTTACCATGGAAAACATCGTATATTTTTATGTATATACTAGGTTAATTATTTAAAGACTGAAGTGCAACATAACTAGATTCTAAATAATCTATTTTTCAAAACACACAACAGTCCAAACAGTAAAAGTAAAGTCCAAATTAAGAATATTTCATTCTTAAGTTGTTTAAATTTAAATTGTTTAATTTAAAGTGGTTTAGTTGTAATAGATGGTTATAGATCAAAATAGTTTTCAAGAGTGTACAAAAGATACTATTTTTTTCTAGCATCAGCTAAATTACTGTAGACATATTACATTGAGAAAAATGTTTCTCATTTCTTTCCTGTTACGTTTATTGATTTCATTGCAGAGATGTTAACATAGGAAATAGATGATTTTGTTATCTAATTTTACCTTCCAAAAGATAGAAGCAGATGAAAAATGTGAGGTTCTTTCCTGTTGCCTTTTTTGAATTAGCTGTTTTAGATTCTAAGTTTAGTTCCTAAAGAAATAACCTTGTAATTTTAATGTCCTCCTCTAGTGCAGGATAGGCAACCTTGGCTCTTTTATGACTCAAGCACTTCAACTCTCTGGCCTTTCTCACTGGGGAGCTGCTCCAGTCCCTTATCATTCTGGTTGCTCTTTATTACACCTTCGCTAGCACTACAGTAGGTTTTTCTGTAATGAAATAATCAACACGATACTCCAAATATAAGCTCACTACAGATTTCTGTATGTACGTATTATTGTGCTTGGTCGCACATAAGCCAGATGTTTAGGCTGGATTGGCATTTTTACCATGCAACTGAGTCCTTCCCAAGGACCTGGAGAGGCAGATGTTGTTGTTTGATGGTGTTAAAGGTATCATGGCAGGATGTGAGCTGTTCCGAGTGAAGTTTTTTTTTATTATTATTATTGACTATCTGTGACTTTGTCAATGCCAAAGGTGTTCAAGTGGTGGTGCTCCAGATGTTTGGGGATTGTATCTCTGCTTGACCATTGTTGTTCTTCCTCTATTTGGATCTAACTGGTATTTTCTCCAGATCTTTCTCTTCTCTTCTACTGTCTCCAGATACTGCCATGTCCACTATCAGACATTTTTGTCTTCCTTACCGACAATTGTTGTGTGGCAGGTATTCATCTGTTTGAATTCTAAAATCCCAGCGCACTTCAGCTTCTCATTTTCTATCACTTTTGTCTGTTTTGTGGTCATTATTATTATATTGCCAGTTGTATTTTCAAAGGCTATGCTAATATTTCCAACCATGGAATTTGCCATCTTTTAAAGTAGCAGGAGCGCCGTGACTGGCATTTCCATTGATCTGCCCACCAAGATTCCAAATCCTATTTTCTAATCAGTTAATGCCAGCTCAGATCCCACTAATGTACATTCATTCCTCATTTCATATACATTTCATTACTCGTTTTACAAGGGTTACCAATCTGAAGCCCCTACCCTAAGCAGAGCAGGCCTTTCAAAGCTCTTCAAAATTCACTTTTGTTTTTAGTACCCTGAATAGCTTGCCATCCTCAGCACAAAATGTTGACCTTCAATTTTCATTCTATATATAAAAATTAAAGATGCTTATCCTAACACCAGTTCCAGGCACACCCTATTTCTTCCTTTTCTGTGTCCTGTTTTTTAACCAGGTGCCAATTCTTGAGAGCACTTACCCACTTCTCTCACAGCTGAGTTTGCTCCAGAGCTTTTAGTGATAGAAGTTGTCAAAGGCTTTTGAAAATATACTGGCTTGGCTATTTTCTCACTTAGTTTTATTAATACTTTTAAGCATGCTCCTCAGAGGATATGTTAAGAGATAACTTGTAGTATTCTTCATTGCACATTTTCCTTTCTCAGAAACAGATGCTGATGTTGCAAGAGAAGTCGCTGATCTTCACAGTTTATGTTCTCTAAGAATACATGGGTGGATACAATCTGGACTCAGAGATTTGTGAATTTCTATTATTTGTCCAATCTTTCCCCTTAAAAATAAGGAGCTGTGGTGTCTGTCCTATGTCTACAAAGATAAGAGGAAAAAATACATTTGGTTTCTCCATCCTTTAGTCCATTTTTTAATTACCCTGTTGACCATGAACCCTCTTCAGAATATATTTGAAGAGAGTTTTTGTGGGGGATTTTACCCTGTGCTCCTCAAACCTATTTTCCTTTTTATCAACTTCTTGCTGTGTATCAATTACAAATGATGTAAAGGACACACAGATCAACCTCTTAATACCACCCCCCCACACACACACACACACCCCTCACAGAAATGTTGGAAGCCTGAACTAGTCTCTGGAGGCCAACTGACAGTGAGAAAGAGAAAATAAACAGATTTCATCCAGTGAAGATGGAGATGCTGTGAGTAGAGAAATCTATTTGATTGCTTTCAAACAGCCTCTGAAGACCTGGTTATTTATAGCTGCTTTTAATCAATTAGTCTGAGGCTGACTTGTGCTTTTAAATTGTGATTTTAACTCATGGTTGTTGATATCTTAACTGCTAGCTTTTAACTTAGTTGTTTGATGATGTTCTTATTAGGAACATATGTGTTTATTCTATTTAACTACTTTTGTTATTTGTTTTTAAGCTGTATGAACTATTCTGAAAATATATAGCCTTGGAAAAGCTGCACATAAATAAGGAAATATCAAACCTTATCAATGAATCATGTTAAATCATACCTGAATAAGCCCCAACATGGCTGAATTTACAACAATGAGTTATAAACCATAGTGTACAAACCACACTGATTATATGTTTAAAACACAGTAAGCCAAAACAAACAAACCTGTACTATGAATGTTTAATTTGTAAACTAAGTAAGCAAATTCAGTTTCTAACCAAACATACTACCAATAAAAACCCCAAGATATAGAATCTGAGATAACCCTCCAGCACGTAATACAACATCCATCTATGACTGCTCCTTCAGCCTAATATAGAGTTCTATCCCTCCTTTTATTTTCAGTCAATTCAAGCTGATGTACAGATCTAATATTCCCGTCTCCTATACCCTCCACAACAACAATCCTGTGAGTCGGGCTTATAACATGAGCACAGTTCGTTGCAGGCTTTTTATTTCCTCTTCCAATCACATTATCTTCCTCTAGCACAGGGGTAGGCAACCTAGGCTCTTTTATGACTCATGGACTATGCTGACTCAGGAATTCTGGGAGTTGAAGTCCATGAGTCATAAAAGAGCCGGGGTTGCCTACCCCTGCTCTAGCACGAATGAAAAAAAAATAGCGGTCTTCTGCCACCTCGTCAAGTGCTACACCTGCAAACCGCATACAGCATTTAACCTGTATTCAACTTCATACTCTCCTTGCTCCCTTCCGTTTCCCATTCCTCTGGCGCTTCCTACTGTCTTTATCTCTTTTGCTTCTCTAGTTGCTGTCAGATCAAAAGTATTAATGATTGTTCGCCATCCAGAGCCTCTTGCTTGAGCTGGGCGGTGATAGAAATTGAATGAACAAATAAATATATAAATCCTTCACCACTACAGACTGTAAAACCCTTAAGATACAAGGCTTCAGATCCGATACTGAAAAGCTACCGGAGAGCTAGGTCACAGTTGTTGGCACTCCTTAAAGTAGCGGCATCTATTCCTCGGCTGCCACCTAACTGGAGAAAAAAAACTGATTTTTTTTTATTTATGGTAGAACTGGTAAGGGCATGTTCATTTGAAATATCTTTTCAAGTTGAGATCCAAAGCATTGCACATTCCTAGTAAACGTCCTGGTGCAAGCACCAGGTTCAAAAATAATTGTGAGGGTAACAGCATGAAATGAAGTCAACGCACAACAACAGTGTGCCTTGTGAAATATGAGATCATCATAGTCTTTGAATGAATTCATGCAAGGTTCATTAATCAACTGCCAATTGGCGAGGCTTTATTCTTCCTTAGATATTCCTCCTTTTCTCATGCGGTGCTTCACATGAATATTTCTGGAAGCTCTTAAATTAATATATATGCTGCCGCCCAAGCAAGTACATGAAAATCCTTCGATTAGAAAATGATTAAATTAAAGCAGAATGAATTTGACTTGATGGGAAGGGCAGGAATAAACAGTTCAGTGATCACCCTGCACTCAAATGGAGGTTTGCATACTCAAATGTCAGAAAATAATTCAACTTCCAAGTGTAGAAAAGCAGAATATAAGGAAAGCCGGGAGGAAGGACTTTCTACCTTTTCAGAATCTTACAAAGCCTTGTGCCAAAGCTTCTCTTCCCAATTTTTCTCGCCACAGTTAACATTAAAGGCTCTTTGTATAGTCCTGATTACATCACCATTGGCAGAAGGCTGCACTATAATTAATTGTTTATCAGTAGAATGCACTGCATGCCACTGGCATGTGATCAAAGTTCCCAGCTATCATTCAGACAGCAATTTAGTGATTAATAAAAAATATCAGTTAACAATCTTTAATCAGCGAGAAAGAGGAAAACTACCAATTATCAAAATTTTCCCACATTTTGTCAAGACATATTTCATGGCCCTTTACACATTCAATACTCAATGCCCAAATGAAAACTTCTTTGTTGGAAGACAATGTGCCCTTAACTTCCCCTCCTCTCCATTCTTAAAACCATTTTAAAGACAAGTAAGCGTTGGATTAATTTATTGTTTTATTGGATCCAGGATGAGAATCCACCAGTTTGATTGAGATCTGTAACAGTACAGCCGTTCTTACCCTGCCACACTTTATATGCACTGATTAAACTCCAATAATTCCCAGCTTTCTGCAAGCTGACTGGGAATTATGAGAGATGCAGTAATGATTCATACTCTTTTTTTATTATTATTAAAGAGTATCTGCAGAGCTCAAATAACTCAAAGGCATAACATACACTGACTGGCCACCTATACTTGGAAGAGGCGATCAAAGGAAGATCTGTGGAAGCTGTAACAGATTCCAAGCCTGTGACAACTTGACAACTTGCTCTCAGAACCAAGCTCATTTAAAAAAAGCAAAACAACACAAAACAAAATACCCTGTGACTTCATCAACCTCAAAAGGCAAACATTTTTCTTTTCTGATGGAGAAAAAGCACTGTTTACCTTCCATCTGACAAGCACATTTGTTTTAAAAGGAAGACTTTACAGCTAAAGGTCTTGTTTTTTTGGATTCATAATTTATGTAAATACACAAATCACTACACCATTCTGAAGTTTGATTTCAGTGAACAGACTAGTCATAGGCACACAGGTAGTCCTTGACTTACAAACAGTTCATTTAGCGACCATTCAAAGTTATAACAGCGCTGGAAAAAGTGACTTACGACCATTTTTCATAGTTACGACCATATGATCTTATGATCAAAATTCAGATGCTTGACAACTGGTTCATATTTATGACCGTTGCTGTATCCCGGGGTTATGTGATCATCTTTTGTGACCTTCTTTCAAGCAAATTCAATGGGGAAGCCAGATTCAATTAACAACCGTGTTGCTAACGTATCAACTGCAGTGATCATTTAACAACTGAGGGAAGAAATATCATAAAATGGGGCAAAACTCACTTAACAAATGTCTCAGTAACAGAAATTTTGGACTACCTTTAGTGCTTCTTCACTGGAATAGAATCTAAAGAAGACTTTAACTTCAATTATATCATGTTCATGCAACCCAATTTTTTTTAAAAAAAAAAAAAGCTGGAACAAAAATCTGATTTAAGATATCTGAAATAAAAGTTACCCAACTTTTAATTGCAGTTGTTACACCAGAAAGCAATTCATGCACTCATAATAAAAATAATCTCCCTCTCTTGAATGATTTCTTTCGAACATCCAAACATAGTTGTATGTAATATATTGTCTACATATGATTTTATTTATTTTTATTTAGTTACATTTATATACCGCCCTATTCCCTGAGGACTCAGGGCGGTTTACAGGGAATTAAAAAATCCACCATACAAAAGTTAAAAAACCAAATTAAAAATATTAAATTGACACTGTATACTTAAAACCCCAGTTAATGATAATTAAAAGACATAGGAAAATTGAAATAACAGCTTCCACTTAGTGTTCAGAGAAATGTAAAAGGTTTGGTTAATCAACTCTACATATTTCCCGTTCATGTCACACATGAATTCTTTTTCTTCATGGATCTATATTTTTTAAGTAATAGTTTCCTCAGTTTCTTTTAAATATTAAAATGCAATTGCTAAATACATACCAGAAGTAATCTGTAATTTCCTTTGTTATGTTTTCTTTCCACGGTGGTCTTTCATTTCCCATATAACCACTAATCAACTTTGATCCTGCCTAATTTTTTCAAGATCAGACAAGGCCAGATAGGTACTGAAGCGAACAAAGAGGATCCCTCAGCATGAAGATTAGGAATAAAAAATATAGTACTCAGTACATAAAACTGCCCAATCCTTTCTGCTGCAGGCCGTATTCCAGTATATCTTCTCCACTGACTTGAGGAAAGAACAACATCCAATATAAGTTGTTGCCTGACAGCCCACCTTAACTGAAAGTTACAATCCAAAACAGCCATCCACTACCTGGTGTCTTGTGCATGTTCTAGATTATATCTCCTGTCACCCTCAACCTGGATAGCCATAAAATGATGTTTACACTTAAACACACCTAGATGGTTTTAGGTTGGGGAACACTGCTGTAGAAGAATTCTTTGGAATTATCTGCAGAACAGCAAAACTTTCCAGTATATCATGGTAATAATGGGAGGCACTGTCTAAAGTTCTGGCAGTCAAAAAGGGAAAAAAGAACTATTTATTTTATTTATTTATTTTATTTAATTCAATTTATTTACCGCCCTTTTCCCGAAGGACTCAGGGCGGTTTACAGGGCAAAATTAAAACAATACAATATAAAAATGAAAATAAAATTAAATCAATAGCCCCAAAATTTAAAATTAGAATTTTAAAACCTTGAAACCCCTCAGTCCAGGCCTGCTAACTCAAAAAGCCAGGTTTTTAGGTCCCGGCGAAACGAAATAAGGTCGGGGAAAGCCCAGTCAACAACAACACCATCGCAACAACAACAACAACAGCATCAGAATCACTTTTAAAATATTTTGCTTTCAGGAAATATACTTTTTAAAAATAATATTCGTTTTACAAATAATTTTCATTAGGAAATATACACATTTTCATATGCAAGCATTGAAAAATTCTGGATTTCACAACAAATCAGACCTATGTCTAAAATCAAATAGATAATATTTAAATAATGACATTGCTAGGGGTTTTTTTTTTAAATTGCAAAATATCTCAAACCTTTCAATAAATAATAATAAAGTGTAGGCTTCTGAATTCGGCAGCTGGAAGCGAGCAGTTCAATTAAATACCTCAGCCCTAGAACAGGTTTTGTTGGGTATATTTTTCCCTCTTACTTGATACAATATGTGTGACCCATGAATTTTGACCTGACAAAGCAACACGCTATTTATCAAATCAACTCGTATCTTGAGGACATTGGTAAATGAATAACACACAAATGGAATTAAATACAGTATACAAATCCTAAGTTAAAAGAGAAAAAATATCTTACTTTTAAGAGGGAGAGGAAGCAACTATGGTATTTTTAAATAATTCCAAGAAGCAGGGCTTTTTTTCTCTTAGAACGCTCAGAACGGAGTTCCGGCACCTTTTTTGGATGGAAACTTGTAGGGTAGGCAAGGCGGGTTGTATGACGTGTGTGAGTTCCGGCACCTTTTTCTTTTACAATAAAAGCACTGCCAAGAAGTAACACGCATAGTTCATGTGCAACAATAGTATTGATTATACCAGGGGTGTCAAACTCAATTTCATTGAGGGCCACATCAGCATTGTGGTTGCCCTCAGGGGGCCGGGTGGGTATGGCCAGGGTGGGTGTGGCCTACTGGGTGGGCGTGGCTAGAGTGCGTATGGCCTACTGGGTGGGCGTGGCCAGCTCTACATCATTCGCATCAAGGGTGCCTATGGGAGCCTGGGCAGGAGTGGGACAGATCTGAGGGTCTCTGGCAGAAGGAGGCTCTCTGGGCCAGGGCCAAGGCAGTGGGGGCCGTTCCCTCACTGTTTCCAGGATGGCTTCGCGGGCCACATGAAACCACTTCGCGGGCCGGATTTGGCCCCCGGGCCTTGTGTTTGACATGTCTGGATTATACATAAAATCCGATTGATCCTGCACTGTCTGGGCCTGAATTGGCAAATGATCCCCGGATCTCTGCATATAGAGTAGATATGCAGCCTTTTGCAGAATCTGGGCTGAACCCAAAGGAATGTCATTTGCTTCTCTTTCATTTCTCTAAGCTAGGGACTGCCAGCTGAAAGCAGTTTAAAAATATACGGCAATGTCTTATTTTCTTTCCCAACCCATTAATTCACTGCTCCCGATTCTTAAGCAAGTGTTAAAATGCTGTCTGGCATGTTTTGCCAGCTTCAAAATAGTGAAGTGGGGGGGGGCAGTTACCAAAGCATTGTGCTTTCAAATTCTATGCTGTGCATCTTTCATTTGCAAGCAACATAAGAGATAGAAATTTCATACCCATCCATGTAAGACTAGGACAAGCAGAATTCCTTTCACGTTTGCCCCTTATAAAATTGATGACCTTTGCCATCAAGTCTTGTCTCCTTTATGGCTCAATAGGCAGTCAAGTCATCGCCTTAAAGCAGGGGTGTCAAACTCAATTTCATTGAGGGCCACATCAGCATTGTGGTTGCCCTCAGGGGGCCGGGTGGGTATGGCCAGGGTGGGTGTGGCCTACTGGGTGGGCGTGGCTAGAGTGCGTATGGCCTACTGGGTGGGCGTGGCCAGCTCTACATCATTCGCATCAAGGGTGCCTATGGGAGCCTGGGCAGGAGTGGGACAGATCTGAGGGTCTCTGGCAGAAGGAGGCTCTCTGGGCCAGGGCCAAGGCAGTGGGGGCCGTTCCCTCACTGTTTCCAGGATGGCTTCGCGGGCCACATGAAACCACTTTGCGGGCCGGATTTGGCCCCCGGGCCTTGTGTTTGACATGTCTGCCTTAAAGGCTTAGGACTGCTTTTGTGTGTGGGGGGGGGTTAGTCTCTGGTCCCTTTCTGCAGCCACATTCAAATTGCTCTTTCCTTTCTTTTCAGCTAGTGCAGGAAACAGGCTTCCTTTAAAAAAATCAGAGAGGCTTCAGAAGTTCAATTTCTTTTACTTTTTAAAAACAGCCTAAGGGAAATTATTTTCTTTCTCTAATCTCTTGTTCAGGCAGGCAGAGATTACATATCCATGGCAATATTGCCTGACCTTATGCCGCCTTCACCAATTATCATAAATAGTTCTTAACCCAGCTCAGTCCTCACTCACTTACTCACTGGGAAGCCTTAGGCACTGCAATCATAAACCAGAAGTCTGTTTTGTCCTTTAAGTGGCAAGATGTATTCTACCATGCTTCTTTATCTAATCAGAATGTGGCAAAATCTTGGAAAACTGATAAATTTCCAAGTCAGTCAGTTAGTCAATTTTCTTTAACTTACATTACTACTACGCTACATTAACCTATACCAGTGATGGCGAACCTTTTAGAGACCAAGTGCCCAAACTGCAACCCAAAACACACTTATGTATCGTCGGGTGCCGGGTGGGCGTGGCCCATAGGGTGGGCGTGGCCCATTGGATGGGCGTGGCTGCAGTGGTAACGGCAGACTGGGTGGGACTAAAAAGTTCAATCAATCAATTGCAACTTTGCGAGATCTTTTTTTTTCCTCACGAGAAGTTGAAATTGATTGATTGAACCTTTTTTTTTTGCACACGGTGGCGGAGGCCTAAAGCAAAAAGGTTTATAAAACCCAGCTTAACGCCTAGGACTGGGGCGATGGTGCACGTGCCCACAGGGAGGGCTCTGCGTGCTACCTGTGGCAAACGTGCCATAGGTTCGCCACCACTGACCTATACAATACAGTATAAAATTCTATTGTATGCCATCCGGAGTCACTTTGTGTAAGGTGAGCAGCCATATAAATGTGTTACATACATACATACTGGTTGATGACTTTGCCTTCATGTGCTTCTGACACATTTTTATTAAACACACTTCTTTATATCTCTTTAGATACAACTAAGCTCTTGTTCTAAAAACAGAAGCCTTTCCATTCAGGGAGGGAATCCCTCCACTCTCCCATAAGGACCATGTTAGATCCATGCCATGCAACTTTCATCCACCCGTTCTTCTATTTATAGACACTCCATTCACGGGAAGCTCTTACTAAAAGATGAAAAGCTTT
The DNA here is from genome assembly GCF_947247035.1 of Vipera ursinii. Taxonomy (NCBI): domain Eukaryota; kingdom Metazoa; phylum Chordata; class Lepidosauria; order Squamata; family Viperidae; genus Vipera; species Vipera ursinii. Next base: position 140,343,128 of record NC_139516.1, on the reverse strand, counting down.
TCTCCAAAGCCTATGTCAGCATAGACAGTCCTCAAATTACAAGTTCAAATTGCTCTGTTTGAACTTACAGAGGTGCTGGATGAACTGTACTTATGCCCAGTCCCCAAAGTTATGACCACTGCAGTGCCCCTGCAATCACATGATCAACACTGGATCACAAGCTGCCTCATGATGGGCTAGGCCAGGCCTGCCGGATCAGCAGCAGTAGCAGGGTGGTGAAGGTCAGCTGGGATGATAAAGTGCAGGAGGAGTCCGAGTGCAAGGCAGCAAAGGCAGTGGGGGCTAGAGTGGCTGGGCCATGGTCAACAGCTGCTGTTAAGCTGTATCAGGGCAGCTACTGGGATGGGCTGAATTGGTGGTGGCTTCTTGGTACGGCTGCAACCTCACATTGTAATATGCTGCAGGGATGTAGGAGAAAAGAAGGAGCTGGAAGGTGGGGATAAACATGTCATCAGTTTGGAGTCATCGCGGTGCCACAAGAGACTCAAGTCCAGCCGCCCATGAATTCCGTTGACCCTCCTCTAGCGTCAATTTAGCTTTAATGGTTAGTTGACTGATTTCTTTGTGTATAGATAGCCATATAGGTGGTGCTTGACTTACAACAGTTCATTTAGTGACTGTTCAAAGTTAGAACATCACTGAAAAAAGCGACTTATGACCCTTTTTCACATGTACATCCATTGCAGTATTCCCATGGTCATGTGATCAAAAATTGGCTGCTTAGCAATCTGACAAGTGAAGTCAATGGGGAAGCCAGAATTCATTTAACAACTCTGACACTAACTTAACAACTGCCATGATTCCCTTAACAACTGTGGCAAGAAAAGTCATAAAAGGGGGCAAAACAATGTCGAACTTAACAATGTAAATTTTGGGCTCAAGTGTGATCGTAGGTTAAGGACTACCTATAATAAATTCTGCTGTGCTTCAAACTTCCTGATTGTTCCTGGATCTTTGTGCCTGACATGGGCTGGGTGTGGCGGATATGTTGCCCTGAGACTCAGGGGCTTCTTGCCTCCCCAAAGCTATCAACACCAAGAGAGGCCCCTGAACTGTAGTGTGACAAGCAGCCCAAGAGCCATGCTGTTTTAAGACAAAATCTTGCCAAGTTGAAGCCCCCTATTATCTACATCAAGTGTATAATCTGAGAACTAAGGAGGGACTGTCTTTACCCTCTCACACAAAATATCTGAACTGAGTTGCCTCTTGCTCCTCAGGAACGCACGCCTCCCCCCCCCCCGGGAATAGGTCCCACTACATTTCATCATAGGACCCAAGCTAGGAATGGCTTGGACATTGGCTTGGCTCCTCAGTTAGTGACCTGTATTATTCAATTAATGACGACTGTGACTGCTGGGATTGCCACGGGTAAGCAATGTAGTCACGTGGCATCGGGTTTTACTATCTCATCACTTAGCGACAAAAATTCTGGTCCCCATTACAGTCATAACTCAAGGACTACCTCTCTATAATCAAATATCTGTAAATCTGAAAAACGAAGACAAGTGAGCACAAATCTAATGCAAGGTTTAAAATTCTCCACGCTTGGGGGGGGGGGAAGGAAAGCAGAAGCGGACAAAAGTAACAGTACAGGTAGTCCTTGACTTATAGTCATTTGTTTAGTGACCGTCCCAAGTCACAACAGCACTGAAATGACTTTTCACATTTACAAACACTGCAGCATCCCCCCCCCCAATGGCCACATGATCAAAATTCGGACCCTTGGCACCTGGCATTTATTTGTGACAGTTTCAGTGTCCCAGGTTCATGCGATCCCTTTTGCGGCCGTCTGACAAGCAAAATCAATGGCGAAGCCAGATTGACTTAACAACCATGTTATTAGCTTAACAACTGCCACAATTCACTTAACAACTGTGGCAGGAATTAGGGGCCTTAACTGTGGCCGTAAGTCGAGGACTGCCTGTGTTACAAATGCTCGGAGAAAAGAATTATAGGAAGCTCCAGGGGATATAAATTCTGTAGGATATTTAGCAGTAATTAATTATGAAACAGGTGAGGATCGTAAAAAAAAAATGAAACAGATGGGATTTAATAATAAGGAATTTTTTGCAAACTGGTCAGTCAGTTACAGACTGACAGGAAAGCAAAAAGTGAAAAGTTCTGGAAATAGTTATTAGATCAGCAAACTGAAAGTAAAAGTTAACATTTATTTTGTTGAAGTTGCTGTCAATGATGAGACAGAACAAAGCAGGGAGGGAATTGTGGTGTTTCAGCATCTGAGGCTAACCTTTTCCAACCTGATGCCTTCCAGATGAGGCAGTTTCAATTCTCGTTATCTTTAGCAGTAAATTAGGGAAGGCTGACTTTTAGTCTATAATATATTTCCAGTCTCCAAATTTACTGCAGACTGAATTTCAAATAATAAATGAAAGGGATACGCTATTATGACACATCGCTATTAAGAGCTCACAATCCCTGCAGAGCTACTATACAAAAGAATGCGCTACAGAAATAGCTTCTACAACTTGATGGTTTTAGCTTTCCTAATGTTTTTACCTTCTCCCGTGCCATTCTCCAAAATATGAGTGGAACTACATTCAAAGCAATTAAGCTATCTGGAGCACCGTTAGAAACACAAATCCGGGGCACTCCTTTAAAAAGATAAGATCGTGCTATATTAACCACTCGAGTGGAACACTCCATCAGACAGCATAAAGAGAGAACAAAAGAATTTGACACTTTCATTATATTGTGTTTTCAGATTCCATATATATTATTTCATCATTACCTTTAATAATGGAATGATTGGATTATCTGCCTTCTATAGCAGAGACAGATGAGCAAAATTCAGCCTTATGGAACCTACTACTCTCTTGTTTAATTAAAAATTCAAGACCACCAAAGCCAGATATAAATTATATGTAATCTGAAAATAACAGAGTGCCTGTGCTAAACTAAACTCAGACTTTCCCATAATGTCCTCTCCTAATCACTTAAATTTTAAGTGGAAAAGCCATTTATGTTGCATATTGTTGAAACCGTGGGCAATAAAAACCGCTGTCAAACAACTGAAATTTTGTCCCTAACATATTGTTTTTATACAGCTGAAGTGGAATACATGAAGCAAAGAAGAATAAAACCATTTTTGCTACCTCAAAAATACTTTCGTTAGGTATTACTAATCAGATGGGATTCTGAGAAAAACCTGCCAGGGAAGATTGACCTGATTTAGTTCTGGATTATATTTTATTTATAAAGAGAGATTTGAACAGAAATAAACACATATTAGTGGAGAATCATCTGAAAACAAAATTAAATTAAACTTTTAAGTTAGTTAATTTGAGCAGTATTACAGCAATTCATTAATTATATTACTAACTGTTTGAAAAACAGATTCTGAGAGAACCTCTCTTTTTAGCTTCATAACAAGCGAGACTTTTCCTTTTAGAAACTTTTTTTTTTAGTTTTCATTTTCCGTTTGCTAAAGAAACAAAATTGGATTAAGACAAGAAATATCTCACGTACTGTTTTGTTAGGAAAAGTCCAGGTATAAATATGTTTGGGTGATTCTGTTGATGAAAAAGTTTCCTGAAAAATAAAACAATTTCCTTTACAGTGCAGATGTTCACTGTATGCCCGTGGTGGCGAACCTATGGTACGTGTGCCACAGGTGGCATGCAGAGCGCTCTCTGTGGGCACGCACAGCGTCGCCCCAGTCCTAGGCCTTCAGCTGGGTTTTATAAACCCTTTTCACTTTAGGCCTCTGCCACTGTGTGCAAAAAAAAAGGTTCAATCAATCAATTTCAACTTCTCCAGGAAAAAAAAAAGATCATGCAAAGTTGGACTTGATTGATTGAACTTTTTAGTCCCACCCAGTCTGCCATTACCACTGCAGCCATGCCTACCCAATTGGCCACACCCACCCAATGGGGTACACCCACCCGGCACCCAACGATACATAAGTGGGTTTTGGCTTGCAGTTTGGGCACTCGGTGTCTAAAAGGTTCTCCATCACTGCTGTATGCCATTGAAGTAAGCGCTCCAAATTAGTTGAGAGAGAGAGATTTCATTTCAGGTTCTCACACATTTAATGTTGTGGGGGGGGGGAGTACAGAAAGGCAATGTATTAAATACTGCTAGCAGGTAGCATTCTGGTAAACTGCAGACAAATAAAAAAAAGTAAGATGAAAGAATCTCAAGAAGAACAGACAGAGAATGGCTTGCCCTTACAGACTAAAGTGTCCCCTTTTTACCCAGGCTATTGAGAAAACACAGTAGACATTCATTCTAAGAATGCAGCACAATTGCTGTTTGTTGCAATCAATGTATTACAATGAAGCATTTATCTAAGAGGACAGTAAGCAGTGCTAATAAAAATTAGGATGTCATGAGAAAAAGGCAAGGAAATCTCAGCCCACAAAAGGGACAAAAAGGCAGCACACCTCCCTTCAAAGCAAATCAATGCAAATGAGATTATAGAAATAAACTTGGTTGAGTTTATTGGAACCTTTATCATAGGAAACTCTAGCCACTAATCTTTGATGTATTATTTCATTTCTGCGCAGAATTAACGGAAACGGTTAATTGTTATGAAAACCACCCAAAAGTTCCAAAAGCTATGCTAAGCCAACAACTTTTTCAGGCCAATTTGCAATCACAAAGTAAAGGACGAGCTTTTGAATTCTGAGAGGCTCTTTATTAAACAATGATAAACAAAAGGAAAAAAACCTCAATGGGAGTTCAGGTCACCTATCTGTATTTAGCCATAATAAAAGAGAGGTTAAAAAAAATTCAAACTAGGATCTCTCAGGTTCCTAAAATTACAGCTAACACTTCCCAGGTGCAGCTTGGATGAAGAAAAAGTGAAGATATTCAGCCACTGGGAGACTATAGCCAAAACATCTAAACAGTTTAAACCAGGGGTCTTCAAACTTGGCCCTTTTATGACTTGTGGACTTCAACTCCCAGAATTCCTCAGCCAGGCACACTGGCTGAGGAATTTTGGGAGTTGAAGTCCACAAGTCATAAAAGGGCCAAGTTTGAAGACCCGATTTAAACCTATGCCATAAATGGGTACAACAATAATACGCTAATGGGGGAAGAAGGACTCTATAGATGACTTTGGAATCTTGGAAGAATGTCAGAATTGAAATGTAACATGCAAAATATTTTTTTTTATGACAACAGGGTTTTGTTGCAGCAGGTCTAAGAAATCCTAACAAAGCTGGCTTTAGAATATTAAATCTTGAATATCTTTTATTAATATTAATATCTTGAAATATTAATATCACTATTTACTATCCATGTCCACGACTGCTTGGAAATTCAGGCAGGTAACTGAGAAAGAAGCTCCAAGAACCCCACAACCTATAGATAGAGACTTTTTACTAAGGTTTGCTATGTTGGTATGATGATAATTTGGTATGAGAAAATAAACATCCAGCAGCTTATTTATAAAAACATAGGTTCTAATCAGCAATTCAATCAAGGTACAAAATAAAAGACCTATTGTATGCTTACTCGTATTTCATGATATATTGTCCACATTCAGTGGAGAGTCTGGGTTTTATTATTGTTTTAATGTTTTAAATGTATTTTAACTTATTGTTCTGAGGTACTGGGCACTTTGTTTAATCCATTCTTAATTTTTGTATTTCTGTATTTTACTATTTATTGCCCTGTTCACTGCCCTGAGTCCTTCGGGAGAAGGGCGGTATACAAATAAAATTATTATTATTATTATTATTATTATTATTATTATTATTATTATTATTATTATTATTATTATTATTATTATTATTATCTAACAGCTTCAGCTTCTTTTCACATCAAGAAGTTACTCCATTCTTTAGACTGCAGGTAAGATTATTACTGATACCTGAAGGTAATCCATTCTTTATTTAATGTTTAGGCTAATTCTCAAAAAGGTAGCTTTAAAAGAGGCATCACCACCATCCTATGGGGCAAGAGGAGGAAGAGGAGGAGGAGGAGGAGGAGGAGGAGGAGGAGGAGGAGGAGGATACAACCTCTCTCAAAGCTTTCTCTCAATATTAACCATGTTGATCCAATGTGGTAACACTATTCAAGCTAATAGAATGAAGACAATTTTAAATTTTTTAAATATCTGCAAAGGAACTGACGCAAAATATGCACAAATGTTGCCTTTTATCCTTGACAACTTAAGAAATGCCAAAAAGATTCAATAACTACTGCACCAGTGAAAGGGCAACCATTATCCCTCTTTAACTATTATGCTTGCCGCTATTCAAAATGTTTAAGCTTCTAGGAAATGCTTTTAAATTCTTAGTTACATCCAAACCACTCTGTTCAAAATTTAACAACCTGTTCACCATAGTCAATTTGAAGTTTGAGCAAATAACCTATTATGAAGCAAATAAGCTTCATTCCATTTTTATGCCAGCTGTGGACTGCTCCTATGCAAAAATAAGCCAAATAACTATTAACAAACTAATGCAATTTACTAGTTAGTAATTAGTTGGGGATAATTCTTCCATACAATCAAATAAACCTTTATTTCCATACATTGTTCAGCCTAGATTTTATCAGTTTGTTTTGAGAATTAAAGAGTTATTTAAAAATGATGCATACAAGTCACAGCTTGAAGCATAGGAATACATGAGAAATTATTCCAATACAATCACATATTTGCTAAGACATAATTTTAAAATGCAAGTACAGGCTGTAAGCAGATAGCTGGATGGAAAACTTGGAAGATATGTAGGCAATGTTCAAAGAAATTGTGGGATTTCTACTTATTTAACATGATATAATAAATGACATGCTAAGCTTAAGATTTTTATCTTTCCCATCTTAGAAATACATATAAATTATTATTCCATCTGCTTAAGATCACATGAGCATGCAAGATACCAGAGAATTATCATACTGAACAAGATACTTATTTTAAAACTAATTCCCTTATCCAAGCTAATAACACAAAACTAAATATAAACTTTGTGCAATTAAATGGATTTCAAATCACCAAAATATAAGCTTATAAGATTTATACAATTTGCAGGAATACTGTTAGGTATCCTACAGCTATTATGGATTTAGAAGAATTTGGGCAAATAATTTTCTGTTTCTGCACAAAGGAGATGTTATAAAAGTACATCTGGGTTTGTTACAAAGAGCAGTGACTGAGTACGTGTTAGATCAGATTCATAACCTTATACATATGCTTCTTCATTCATAACTTCTTCCTTATTTATATGAAAACAAATAAAGCTCCAATATTTGTAGGACTTATTCACAAGCCAATCAAGGAAATAAACTGGCATCTCTGCGAGACAAAAGACCAGTTTACAATTACAATACGAAGATCTGCACTGCACTATAGGCTATACATCCTGCTTACCAACCAAAATGGTTAGGTCTAGTCAATACACAGACAGATAAACAACAACACAAAGTTTAAAAAGATTGGGAGGATAATACCCTTTTCTCAAGCTACCTGACACTGAAAAACTGCAAGGTGACACTGCTATTATACTTCTTAAAATAGAAAGATCACTGGATATTACACCCTTAAAAACACATTTTAAAGAAGGGGTTATAAAAAATTACCAACTTCCAAAGGGGCTAAGGCTGACTGGGGAAATATAATGCAACGTATCTAGGAAGGCTATATTACTATTATAATGCCTGTTTCAAGTTTACCATATGCAGCTAAAATGAGAGGCAGTCCAAGGCATTTCTCCTTTATCCGCCTTTCCCCTCTTCACTTTCAAGTTAGTTTAAAAATAAAAATGTTAAGTTCTTCATCATTGGCTTAATATTATTTTATTAATATTAATAATATTAATATTATTGTAAGCAAGGAGCAAGCCAGGATCACATTTACACCAGAGGTTAAAAAAAACTGGTGGCTCTCTGAACATTGCTGCCTTTCTACACAAATCCGCCCCTTTCGATACAGCCAGGGGTAATGGTGGATGCCAAAAAAAAGTCTCAAAAAGATGTGCATTATTATTTTCAATGAAATCCCGACAGTCTTGTATCCTTTGGCACTAAAATAAATGGAGACTATATGATCAGTGAATGCGTAATTCTAATCAAGTTTGCTGACATGAATGGTAATACTCTTGGAAGTCACTCACACATTCCATTAACTTTAGACATGCTCAGACAAGCAATAAACATTATCAATAATCTCTATCATAAAACTCCTTCCCAGGATTCTCAACTAAAAAGGTTCTCTTTCTAGCCAATATGTCCAGACACACATTATTCAGCCAGCCACAGCATCTAAATGTAAACTAGGGGTGGGGGAAACATACCAAACAGGAAAATTGCTGCTGCTTAGAGACATTCTCTTTTGAATGTAGGCCCCATGCTGATGAAGAGATGGCTAATAAAAAATACCCACACAACGAAGGCTACAAGAAAACTACCATGTATGAAGAAAAAGCTCATGAGGAGATAGAAACAGCATCTTTCTAAAATCTTTCTTTTATAAAGGTAAAGGTTCCCCTGCACATGAGTGCTAGTAGTTTCCAACTCATCTCCGTTTCAAAGCCGAAGAGCCAGCACTTGTCCGAGGACGTCTCCGTGGTCATGTGGCCAGCATGACTAGACGCCAAAGGCGCATGGAACGCTGTTACCTTCCTACCGTAGTGGTCCCTATTTTTCTACTTGCATTTTTACATGCTTTCGAACTGCTAGGTTGGCAGAAGCTGGGACAAGTAACAGGTGCTCACGCTGCTACGTGGCACTCGGGATTCGACCCGCCAAACTGCCGATCTTCTGACTGACAAGCTCAGCGTCCTAACCCACTGATATATAATATGATGGGTATACAGCATAGAGGACCCTAGATTATAAAATATTTACAACACAAACGCAGCACAAATTAAAACATCAACAATTTTGAACTCAACGTGTAAAAAATATAGGTAGTCCTCCACATACAACCACAACTGAGCCCAAAATTTATCTTGTTAAGTGAGCTTTGCTCTATTTCACGACTTTTCTTGCCACATTTGTTAAGTGAATCACTGCAGTTGTTATATTAGTAACACAGTTGTTAAGTGAATCTGGTTTCCTCCTTGACTTTGCTTGTCAGAAGGTCACAAAAGGGGAATCACGTGACTCTAGGTCTAGGACACTGCAACTGTCCTAAATGTGACTCAGTTGTCCAACATCTGAATGTAAATCGCACGACCATGGTGGGGATGCTACAATGGTCTAAGTGTGGAAAATGGTCATGTCACTTTTTTCAGTGATGTTGTAACTTTGAATGGTCACTAAATGAACTGCTGTAAGTCAGGGACTACCTCTATGAATTGACACGGTGCTTCTGCAAAGCACAGTAACAGTGTGTCACAAACCAAATCTTCTTGGTTACACAGATAAAATAACCTGAGCTTCCTCTGCCTTATTTGGCATTTAAGCTAGTCAGAATGTAAGTAGAACAGAGTTCCCCGTAACACTGGAAATGCAATAATGTGCGGCCAACTGTTTCTTGATGCCTGCTCTGCATAAACAGGTGTGTCCAGCAGGGGAAATGTTAAAAGTATTTTCCTGCAGTACCATAGAGAAACAAGCTAGATTTGGCCATGTATTGTTATAGTGAGTGGGTCATTCCTAGTTCTTCCAGGCATCCAGTTTGACTAATACTCCCTAAAACGCATACAATAAAGGCCTAGCAACCTTTTAGTCCCAGACAGCTCTTGGAGATGCAAAAGGAATGCTGATGGGGTTCTTCCTCTCTCTTCCCGCCCCCCCCCCACGTTCTGGATTAATTGTCAAATTCTGCTGCTTAGGACAGAAATATATTTTATTAATGGCTCCACTGTTTTCTATATCAAGCAGTCATGATTAAAAGTAGAATATGGAAAAACACAGCAGAAAGTAACATAGAATATGAAGGTTTCTTAATCTTTTCTCCCAGGAGCAGTTAGTTCTCTGTTAAATTCATGAATATTCACAGCTGCCTTTGCAAAGCATTTCACCCAAGCCCTCTGGTGCTAGCCCCAATACCAAATGGTAACTAGAAGATTGAAAATAAAAGGGGAGATTTGCAGTATCTTTCCTTCTTCCTCTAAGCACGTTTGTTGCATACTACCATTTACTTCTATTATATTTCTGAACAGTAGAAAATTGCCTAGTCCAGTATGAAAAAACATTCAAATCTGCAGCACAATCACACACCTTTAACATGGTTAATAATTGCAACCTTTTTTTATCTAACTTCAATGTTCACAACTAACGATAGAACCCTAATTGCACCGAGTGCAAGTTGATTGAAATATTTTTATGATACTCTTCAACTAAAACAATGGAAGTACGTAAAGGGATTTTTAAACACACACACAAACACACAACTCACCAGATGAGGGAAGAATTACACTTATTCTCTGTTCTTTGCATTTAGGAAAATCTGGATTAAACTGTTCAGTGATTTGGGGGCTTATTGCAAAACTAAATTTATGTTTTAACAGTTCGTATTCTTTTTTAATGTTTACCTTTTGCCGGCTGTCTTGAATTCTCGCCAGAATAGAAAATCAGAGTACAAATAAATCAACATATTTTGCAAAACTCAGTAATTGTGGCTGTCAACAATTACGCTTAACACAAAAGCAAAACCCTTACTATCTTGCAGAATTAGGTAATCTTGTACCCAAGCCAAGGTTTTGAACTTCAAATTTCATCAGCCTCAGACAATTAGGAATGCGGGATGAGTTCTTGTCCAAAATGTTTGGATGAAACTAGTTCGCATAGGTTTACTATGGCTCCAGTGAATTCCAAAAAAAAAAAAAAAATTAAAAAGAGAGAAATTAAGGCAGGAAGAAGGTATGTCAAAGGCTACAACACGTTCCTGATATTTAACTGTGATAAGCAAGAAGGAAAGCTGTATCTGAAGAGGATAACAGCTAAGCTATCTGTTTCAGGATCACTGTGATTTGCAAACAGGTATATGACTAAACTCTCAATCTGCACTCAAAAGAATGGAGGTGAATTGCCCTCCAGACAAAAGCCGAAAAAACAATAATTAGACTGCCTTTGCTCCTAACCCAGAAGGTCAGAAAAGAAACTACAGTCTTGTACAGCTAAATATCACAGTGCTTCACATAACTGGAAACTTTTTGCCTTAGTCCAGCGTTTCCCAACCTTAGGAACTTGAAGATGCGTGGACTTCAACTCCCAGAATTCCCCAGCCAGCTATGCTGGCTGGGGAATTCTGGGAGTTGAAGTCCACGCATCTTCAAGTTCCTAAGGTTGGGAAACGCTGCCTTAGTCCTCCAAAACTAATGCACACATGGCAAGTATGACTACATATTTTATATTGTGCCAATACTCCATTTACTGCCCCCTTCATAAAGATGAACACTTTAAGTGTTATCCATCTAAAACTTCCTAGAATTTTTTTTTTAATTCAGCTTTTTTTTCCCCCTAGTAAGAGCCTTGGAAGGGTCGGGGAGGACTGGGATTGGTGCCAGCAGTTTTGCATTCCTTGATGCTGATGACATGGTTATAATCTTGCCCTAACATTTCCACAATTATATAAGATGTGCCTCTTCAGCCTGTGGTTCATAAGGCCATTTTGCCAATACTAATTACATCAATTAAAAATACCATAGACTGCAAAAAAAAAAGTCCCAAATGGCCTTAAATGGCACACAAAGACACACTTCTTTCCAATTTTAAAAAAGAAAACCCGTAGAATTGTAGTAGGACATCAGGACAAAACAGCATTCAAACCAAGGTGGACAAAATAACATGATCTCTATTTTATAAATCAGATTTTAAAATATTTACATATTTTATAATAAACAAATGTAAATGTTTATGTGTGTGTGTTATATTGTGTGTGGGGGGGGTTGTGTATATAATTATATTGTGTGGGGTTTTTTTTGCTAATATATTGATGAGAGATAAGGTGCCAGAGTTGTTAACTGGCTTCTTTGTGAAAAAGAAAAAAGATTAATGAATAGACTAAGTTTATTGGTACAATTTAAAAGCAGATGGTGGTTTTTAGTAGTAAAACTATTCTCCCAAACACCCACAAGAATTAAAGGAACTGCAGCTGTTTCAGTGCCTGATGACATATTCAGTACTAAAATCATATTTTCACTATTTTACAAAAATTATTAGAAAAAATCCTGACAAAACATTGCTTCACTTGCCTTCTAAAAATGAAATCTTCTGTCTCTGAACACTGTACGGTACGGTATGTTCAAATTACATTAAACAAGAACGCATTTTCATTGGATATTAGTACAAAACCTTCCTGTCCACAGAATAAATGTAAAAGCGTTAAATGAAGCCTTCCCCATAATAATCAAGAGTCTGCCCTGGTTTAAACTGCAGATTTCAAAATGACAGCAACAGCTCCACTATTTATGTTGGCAAGAATATTTTTGCACCCTAGGATGTTTACATATTAATCTGCAATGTGTGTAGAACAAACAAGGAAATGACAATTAATTTGTTTCAAGATAGCCACGGATGCTTCTTCTACAAGGCAACTTCTGATGTGGCAATCAGCAGACTAACCAAGTCTTGTTTTAACACATGTGAAGAAACTTAAGTAATTCCACCAGCTTGCCATCATCAAACAGGCAAGCAAGAAACAAGAGTTTTGCTTTTCCTCCAATCAGAAGTTCTAGTTAGGATCCCATCAATATTTTCACTATATCCAATTATAGGCCATGTAGATTGACTAAAACTCCCTAAATCAGTGATGGCGAACCTTTTAGACACCGAATGCCGAAAACCTGTCCCAACCCCCACCCTGCCCATCCGCAGGCCCTCCTACCGCCTCCACGGCCCACTGCAGCAGATTGCCAAGGTGGCCCTGCAGTGCCATGGCGGCCACACCCTCTGCCTGCGCCCTGTAGCATTATCTGCACGCAATAGGGCCTGAAGGCCGAGTCTTGTCCCTGCTGCCCAGCTGCCATGACCTTTGCTGTGCTGCTCCGCGCAGGCCGTGCCTGTGGGCGACTCTCCTCTGGGGGGATTGCTGGTGAGGTGGAGGCTGCTGGGGGAGGTGGGACTGTGGTGACGGTACCCGTGCCCACAGAAAAGACTCTGAGTGCCGCCTCTGGCACGCGTGCCATAGGTTCACCACCACTGCCCTAAATCTATGGCCAATACAACCATACAGTGGATATTCTCGAAGAGACCCACAGGATGCCTCCTTTTGCTTTACATACATAAGGTACTGGCAGTCCTTAGATCATAATTGGGATTGGCAACTCTGTCACTAAATAACGCCATTGTAAAGCAAAAAAAAAAAAAAACCAGAACCACGCTGACTTATGAAAGCAGTTCTAGTTGCAGTTGTTAAACAAATCAAAGCAAGATGTCCATGACCACAACCTGCCACTTCCTGCCCACGTTCCCACTGACTTTGCTTGTCGGATAGCTGCACAGAAAGCTGGAAATGGCAATCACATCATCTTGAGATACTGCAATTGTCACAATTACGTGTCAGCTACCAAGCGCCCAAAGCATGATCATGTAACTGTGGGGACACTGCAGCGGTAAAAGTTTCAAGGATGGGTCATAACTTTCCTTGTTCAATGGTGTAACTCTGAGCAGTTGCTCAACTAGTGGTTAGTAAGCAAGGTCTCTACCTGTTTACTCTTGGGGGAACCACTACCAGTCAGCTGTGTGATCTCGCTCAATATTCTCCTGATAGCATATGGCACGACTAATAGCAGAAAAAAAGTATTTGAGATATCACATAGCTTCATTATGAAAATTTAGTCTCTTAGGATAAGATACCTACCAATGGCATTAATATTTGTTGCAATTTCAAAATGGTATTTAAATCTAATTAAAGAGGATACGAAGAAATAGCTAGGAAGGAGTTCTTGAACTCAGATGCACAACAGTTCACATATAACATAGTCACTGACTCTGCTTTTGGGATGACTGTACAGAAACAACAGGTTAAGAACATATATGTGTCAGCTGTGTTAATTCATCATTTTTTATGACCTTCACAACAGTTATGAGTTTCAGATCTTGGGGGAAAGCGGGAGCTACAAAAATAGTTCATTGCAATACGTTAATTCCACTGGAAGAATTAACAAAAATGGGTTAATCAGCTTTTATTTTAATTCTATCATTATTTCTAGATATTTGGAATGTTATTCTTCAGGATGTCCAGAATATCTTTTCGGTACTCAAGAAAAAGTGAAGGTTTTCCTACTACTTCCAGCCCCTGGTTTCCTGGGTTCCAAAAGAGGGGGGAAAAGGAAATCACGCAATTTATTCTTGTTTCAAGGAACACCAGATCTAATTTCCTGGGCTGCCTTGGCAACAGGGTTTATTACATTTGTAATCTCTCCTTGAATCTATATTTCCCTCCCCTGTCCCCTTGTGTGTTGGGAAACAGCTGATATTGTCAAGACTTGGCTTTTTACATTTTCCCCACTGATCAGTCTCTGCTCTTCAGCCACATAAAAGTCATACCACCGCCTTCAGGCAAAATAGCTATAAGAATAATAGTATTAGGTTATTACAGAAATAAAGAGATTTTTAAGCTTCTATATGTTTCTGTGTAAGGTTAAAAAAATGCAAATGGGAAAACTAAGACTTTACTTCAAGGAGTGGTAACCACATCACATGTCCAAAATTCAAAACACAAACCAATGGCTGAAACCAATATAAAATTTACATAACTAATTGTAAGGCAGCCTCACTGGCTGCGTTCATATAGCAAACAGCTTTAGCTTATTAAACAGACCATAATGCTTTGGTGTCTATAACAAGTGGGTTCACCCCAATACTTCTCCCAAAGCAACTAAATCACATAGTGTGATGTATGATCTAGGTCATTCCGCTGTGCCTATAAACTACGTCACTCCCTATTGCTAAAGTAAAACAGATTTGGCTTCACAAAGAAGCAGAAAAAAAATGAATCCAAGATCCTAGTAGTTTTTGATGTGCCCCCAAGTAAGGCAAGAAGCCTATCGCTCATTACAGGTAGTCCTCAACGTACAACAGTTCATGTAGTGACCATTCAAAGTTATAACGGCACAGAAAAAAAGTGACTTATGACCATTTTTCATGCTTGCAACCACTGCAGCATCCTATGATCGTGTGATCAAAATTCAGACACTTGGCAACTGGCTCATGTTTATGACGGTTGCAGTGTTCCAGGGTCATGTGATCCCCTTTTGCAAACTTCCAACAAGCAAAATCAATGGGAAAACCAGATTCACTTAACAACTATATTACTAACTCAACAACTGCAGAGAGTTAACAACTGAGGCAAGAAAGGTAGCAAAATGGAGCAAACTCACTTAATAAATGTTTTGCTTAACAACAGAAATTTTGGGCTTAACTGAGATCATACGTCAAGTACTAACTATACTACCCAGCTATCTTTGCAATGTATGTATATTTATGCATGTGTGTGTGTGTGTGTGTGTGTGTGTGTGTGTGTCATCATCATCATTTTAGCCACTGTCTATCTACTGCAGGAGGAAGGCCTCTTCTGCATCTTTATCTTGTCACCAGGTGAATCTCTGAAAACAGACTTTCATAGAGCTATGAAAAAATATAGATTTATAATAAATCAATTATACATTTATTTTCATTAATCTATGAGGACAGAAAAAGCTCTCAGTTCCGATGATTATCCAACTGAATGGTACAAAAAATATGCTGAATTTCTTTCACTCGTTTACAGCAATATTTTTCCTCTTAGCTTCCCTGAATGAGGCTTAGATAATTTGTGATTTTGAAGGCTCATAAAGGTTCTGCAGATGGTTACCAATTGAATAGCAAGAGATATTCCCATGCTTTAAGCTGATTGATCAATTATAACATTTAAAGGGAAAAACAATGCCCAGCCTAAATGTTCCTTTGTAATTTACAGCAATTGCAGAATAATGGAGGTTCAATTTACCCTATTTTCAATTTTATAACTACGGTACGTACATTCTGTAACTTCTATTTCTTCACAGAATGTTAAGTAATTAAAAAACCACGATGGACTCAATTAGGTATTATTTGGCTGACTGATACTATGGCAAAGGCTTCTGTGTGGTGGCGCAGTGGATAGAATGCGGTATTGCAGGCAAAACTCTGCCCACTGCCAGGAGTTAGATTCTGATAGGCTAAAGGTTGACTCAGCCTTCTATCCTTCCCAGGTTGGTAAAATGAGGACTCAGATTGTTGAGGACAATACGCTGACTCTGTAAACCGCTTAGAGAGGGGCTGTAAAGTACTATGAAGCAATATGTAAATCTATGTACTATTGCTATTGCTTCCTTTTTTTGGCTGCAATTCTATTGGTTGTTTTTTTTTAAAAAATATGAATGGCTACAAGACAAATTTGGACAAAATAGAAATGCAATATAAATTTGACTCATTCAAATTTATTTGACTTACTTCAAATCCCAGTTTGCAAATAAATAAATAAATTAAGGGCTATATTTAGGATTAGCTTATTGTGTTGTTAAATCAACTTTTAAAAAGTCGTTTGAGGTACTGAAGAGGAATTTGAATAGTATAAAATGGTAGTATATCAAAACATCTCCTGAATTCACAACCTAATGTGCGTGGACAATATCTAAGACCTGCTTTACAATTAATACTGCAATATGTTTACAATATTATCTACATTTTTTCTATAAACAATAAAGGAGGTTGTGAAGCTGGACATCAGCTATTTTAAGAACTTTATTATAAAGCGTTGGAATAGCTCATATTAACAAATCTATGATTAAACATCTTAAAGAATATTAAGTCAATGTTTTATCATCCTAAATCTTATTGAACAGGTTTCCTTTTATTTTAGTTGACACATTGGATCATATCTTTTAAAAGTTTGTTGTTGACCTCAAAATAACTTCAATTGCCCAGAGTCACTGAGATTCAAGCAGCATATGAAATTAATAAATTATATTATTATTGTTGTTGTTATCATTATTACAGCATAAAATGATGGGGAGTGTTATGGACTTTTGTCCATACTTACTGTTTAAATATTGGTTAATATGGTTTTGGGAGGAGTAATATGGTTTAAAGTATGTGATGTTGAATTTTATACTATTTTTAAAAGGTTTCATCATATGAAAATGCATGGATGTATTGAGCAAGGGATGGAGCAAAAGGTTGAATTTTTATATTGGAAAAATCACTTCTCCAGATTTAATACAATGTGATGAGTTTGATCTTTGCTCACAAACTGCTCCTTTAATGATGTAATGGAAAGACATTCATATTATGCTGTACTGTCATGGTTTAATTATGTGTTTAAATGCAACATACGAAGACACTTTCTATATATAAAGAGAGAAATCTATTCTCTACTCATAAATACAGGGTATATCAAAATTCAGGTCCTAGACAATATATACAATATATTAATTGTTCAAATTGGTTGTCATTTTCTTCTTAACTTTTCCTTACTCATATGACACGTTTGAATATTCCTAATTACAGTAATATTTTCTCTGAACAAAATAATAAAACATACTGTTACTAGCCTATTGAATCAGATTTTGGTACATTCTGCGTGTGTGTGTGTGTGTGTGTGTGTGTCTGTGTGTGTGTGTCTGTGTGTGTGTGTCTGTGTCTGTGTGCATGTATTATGCCCGTACACAAACATTTATATATGGTTTTGAAAGAGAAAAATGAGGATTTAGCTTAAATGGAAAAGGGAATCATATACTTATGTTGTTAGATATTTCAATTAACTTTTATTGGACCTTTGCTGATTAATAAGGAGAGTTGAAGATTTAGATATGGGTTAATAGAAAATGGGGTGAGTTACGGAACGAAGGTATCACTGGTTCTACTTAAGACACAGCAATGAATCATTAATGTTGAATACACTTGCTGGTAATGAATGGGAAAGTTTCTTCATACAACTTCCTTTTTTTCTTTTGGGGGGGTATTTTTCTGCACTTTTTCATATTTTTTCATTTTAAAAAATGCATTAGTTTTACCACTTTAATATAATTCTTAATGACACTACTGGATAAAAATATATAGCCTTTATCTGTTGTGGTCCCGGAGAACCCCTGGGCTGTGACTTGTAAAAACTTATCATAGAAGCCTTGAATAGGTGAATCACATTTAAAAAAACAACAACAATGAATCACCCCTCCGAACTTTCCCACATGTATGACATTGTCAACCTTGTGAGACAGTCCAGACAAGAAGCACATCCATAAGTATTAGATGTACTTTATTGTAAGGCTACATTAACAGAAACTTGCAAGTCTCAACATCCATTTTCTCCCCTTTATAGCTCAAGAAACTTGGGAGGGTTCCTCTGAGATGTCATGCTCACATTCCTTTTGTGAGCTGTTATCCAACACTGCCCTGGCTGTGGCTCTTCTCTTTGTCTCCCAAGGTCATTCCCACATACCATCACATTCGCCTCCCTCTCCATTCTGCAGAACTTTGTCCTCGCCAAACATTAAGTCCACTCCTTGATCACAGAAAAGCTGCTTGCCCCAATCTACGCTATCAACAATGGCAATCAATACCTTGCATCCCCCAAAGCAATACGCATCTCATCTCTTCCTTTGGGAATCATTCCAAAAGAAGGTTTTGTGACAAGTATGTATACATCTCATCTCTTCCTTTGGGAATCATTCCAAAAGAAGGTTTTGTGACAAGTATGTATACATCTCATCTCTTCCTTTGGGAATCATTCCAAAAGAAGGTTTTGTGACAAGTATGTATAACTTATTCTCTGCCGGGTTTTCACTGAAGAACTTGTCAAAAGCATCAAAGCAAGAGAGAATTCAGTAACCCTGCTGAGGATTTCATCTCAGAATCGTCTTGTACACAAATATTCAGGAAAAACAATGTCGTATCCAGGACTCCATACAGTGTGTCAAAAAGTAAGCTATCAGAGCTTTTACAATAGCTAGTCAAACTGATCACACAGAACATGCTACTCATAATGTGCCAAAATTCCAGTTGAGACACAATAACATGCTAGGAAAGTCAAAGTATAATGTCTCAAAGCAACTTGGCTGAAGGTAAACTGGTAAAATTATTTAATCAAGATAGGAAAGTCTAATTTGCTACATCAAGTTAAATCAGTTGACAGACTGTCATTTTAAGACATGTTGGCTTAATGTTTCACTGCCATTTTGGTAGGGTATATTAGTGTAAGAGGCACTATTTTGTGGCTTGTTTTGATGTTAATGCCGTCAACAAGTCACAAAGGCATTTCTATTAAAATATGGGCAATCTTTAACTTTCTCCAGTTCTTCCCTTTTGATTCTGACAAATTCCCAGGAGTGCCATCTATTTTACTTCCTCAGGCTTCAGTCCCAACATTTGCTTTCACACCAACCCAAATTATATTCAATACAAATAAATTAAAATGCAACAGAAGAGAAGTGTTTTAACTGCATTTCCCCCCAATTCTGGAAATGAGAACCCGGAAGAGAAAATTATCACTTCAAAAGACC
Organism: Vipera ursinii; assembly: GCF_947247035.1. Lineage (NCBI taxonomy): Eukaryota > Metazoa > Chordata > Lepidosauria > Squamata > Viperidae > Vipera > Vipera ursinii. The sequence continues at coordinate 140,323,749 of NC_139516.1, read as the reverse complement.
ATGTCTCTGAAAAAAGAGTAGACTCAATTTTTATCTTTTCCAGGCTGGGCTTCCTCCGCTAACATCTAGCTTCTGTAAACAGATATGCTTTCTGAACTTCTGCTTTCCCAGGCAAACCTGCCTCATCCTCCTCCTCCTTAAAAAGGAGTTTCACTTAAAACAGTGAAAATTCTCATTATCTAATCACAGAGCCAGTTGGTAAACAGGCCCAAAGGATTCACTATTTTTTCCCCTTCAAAACCCACTCCTTCCTAACTACTCCCACACACCATTCAAATGAAAACATTTTTTTTATTAAAAAAAAGAGCCTTCACTTGCTACCAGCTCAACCCATCCTCCTCCTTGTCCAGTTTTGAATGAATATGAGAACTTCCTGCACTCAGAACAACATGAATAGACCTGGCAATGAATCAAGGAGATAGTACAGGCCTATGAATGCCCCGAATTCAGCTTCAGTGCTACCGCTAAATTAAAAGCAATTCAAAGGCTTCACAAAAGCTTGGCTATTTAACGGATTCAGTCTTTTATTTGATAATATAATTAGGCAGCATACAAATAAAAAAAAGGCCTTTTCCAAGTGTCTGTGCTGAACAAGCATGCCCAGTGACTTCTTTACATCCACTTTTTCTTTCCCTTGAGATGACATTGTTAACACATTCCTGCAATTTCTTTTAAAAGTAGGTTTGTGGAAGCTTAAGAGAAGAGATTCAGAATTTTTCCTGTAGTTATTTTAGACTGTGCAAAAATGTCCTTTCCCTGCCCCAAATGATGGACACACTCCCATTATTTTTACGGCCGAATCTTCTACTATTCTAGTTTGGTACTGCTCGCTAAATTGATGCCTAGCTGATGAAAATGTGTCTGGGTCAGTTCTTCTCAACTTCTTTGGAGATATTGGGCTTAACAATTCCCAAGCTTCTAGTCAATGTGGTCAGTTTGGTTAGAAATTCTGGAAATTGTAGTTTATTTATTTATTTATTTATTAATGGGATTTATATCCCGCCCTATCTCCCGAGGGACTCAGGGTGGCTAACAACAACAAAACTTAAAGGTCTCTGTACAGTAAATTAAAAATAAAAATTTGAAATAAATTAAAATAAATTAAAGAATAGAGTTAGAATTGTAAACATAATTAAAATCCCTGTCAGTCTAGGTCAGCCAGGTGGAAAAGGAGTGTTTTGAGGCCGCGGTGAAAGGACTGGAGATCTTGGGCCATCCGAAGCTCAGGGGGGAGCTGGTTCCACAGGGCTGGCGCTCCCACAGAGAAGGCTCTTCCCCTGGGGGTCGCAAGCTGACATTGTCTAGCCGACGGTACCCTGAGGAGGCCTTCTCTGTGTGAGCGTACTGGGCGATGGGAATTCGTTCCCGGCAGCAGATGGTCCTGCAAGTATCCCGGGCCTAAGCCATGTAGGGCTTTAAAGGTAAGAACCAGCACCTTAAATCTCACCCGGAGGGCAACCGGTAGCCAATGCAGCTCACGCAGGAGGGGTGTAATATGGAAGTATCGGGGTGCTCCCATCACTACCCGTGCAGCTGCACTCTGCACCAGTTGAAGCCTCCAGGTGGTCTTCAAGGGCAGCCCCATGTAGAGAGCATTACAGTAGTCTATACGGGAGGTAACGAGTGCGTGGGTGACTGTACGTTCCAACACGTTGATTATTATACCTTCTTCTGAAGAGTGATACAAACCGTTCTTGGCACATTTACTGTATCTGGGAAAGACTGCCAAATGTACTTGCCATCAGTTTAACCAAGACACACACACACACCTTTAAATAAGGCAAATTTATTCTTCTGGCTTCCAGAGAAAGGAAGAAATATACCAGCACTGATGCAACCTGTAAGTCAAACAGATCTTCTGTACTTCAAAAACAAGCAGCACCTATATTCTACAACTATTACATAACAGATAATTCTGACATCCCATTTTAAACTCAGGCAGTCCCTTCACCCTTCAAAACCAAGTCAGAAGCAAAATATTACAGCTAATTAGATTTTTCACAGGGGGGGGAGGGAAGTCAACCCAAACTGCCTCTTTGTTGATGCCACCTCCCATCCCAACATCCCAAAAGTCCAGATCAAATAATACAATGCTCTAGTGATAAGACAACTAGCTGTGTTCAAATTATTATTATTATTATTATTATTATTATTATTATTATTATTATTATTATTATTATTTAATTATTATTATTATTTTAATTTGTATACCGCCCTTCTCCCAAAGGACTCAGGGCGGTGAACAGGGCAATACATAAAAACAAGATACAAAAATTAAAAATTATTAAAAAGTAATTAAACAGTGCCTGTAATAAATTAATACAGATTAAAGTTAAAATCCATTTATAAAATCCAACCCCATCCCATCAGGCCAGGCCAGCTTGTTCAAAGAGATGGGTTTTAAGATCGCGCCGGAAGGAGCTGAGATCGGGCGCCATCCGGAGCTCGACCGGAAGATGGTTCCAAAGATCCAGTGCACCCACAGAGAACGCCCTCCCCCTGGGGGCCACCAGTCGGCATTCTTTGACCGGTGGCACCCTGAGGAGGCCCTCTCTGTGGGAGCGTACTGGGCGGAGGGAAGTTGACGCCGGCCGCAGGTGCTCCCCAAGGTATTCCGGACCGATGCCATGTAGGGCTTTTTAGGTCATTATTAATACCTTGAACCTCACCCGGAAGACAACTGGAAGCCAATGCAGCTTGCGGAGCAAAGGTGTGACATGGGAGTGTCGGGAAACTCCCAACACAACTCTCGCGGCTGCATTCTGTACCAGTTGGAGCCTCCGAGTGGTCTTCAAGGGTAGCCCCATGTAGAGTGGTCTTCAAGGGTAGCCCCCTTCTCCCCATTTTCTTACGGAAGCCCATTACGTTTTCATGAACATTGCTATACACAACTGTAGAAGGGATGGAGTTAAAAGAGGGATACGTCTAGAATCCCTAAGTAGACACAATTTGTGTTAAGTCCAATCCCCCTTGAATTCCATGGACTAGTTCCAAGCAGGAGCTAATCGTTATTGGAGAAGATTTAGCAATGAACCAATTTAATTGAACCTTCACGTGTAGCCCTGGTCTTTCCTGCTGAAAAATATTGAGTATGTATCACAGTTCAAGGAGACTTAAATAACATAGTTCCCCCCCCCTAACCTTACAGCTACCCTCAAATTTAGAATTCTGCTACTTTGGTATCTGATGTACGACCATAAGCTTCAGCCTCAATCTCTAAATGATTCAGTAAGTAACCTAAGTTGCTACAGGACAAGAATATTTTTCCTCCGATACAAAGTCTCTCTCTTTCTAAACACAATGCAATTAAATTGACATTCAGCGCTTGCCAATTCTCAGAGCCAACTTTTTAAGAGTTTGCTTTTGCAGGATCTGTGCTAACTTCATATACCCACAGTTAGTCATCTTAAATTGTTCTATATTTATTATGGTTTAATTTTTTTTTAACCACTGGAAACCTGGACAAAGGATCAAAGGTCAATAACAAGCCTCAGAAACATGGAGTTGTAGAGAACAAAGAAGTTAAAAGTAGGGCAAAGGCAACATTTACGTTGCACCAGTTCCTAGGGCAGAACATCAACTTTGGTTCATGGTTTTAATAAATATATTTTAACAATTTAGAAAAGGTAAAAATTAGTTCTCTCTCTCTCTCTCTCTCTCTCTCTCTCTCTGTGTGTGTGTGTGTGTGTGTGTGTGTGTGTAAGAGGGGAGGAGAACTTACTACTTTTTATTTTCTTTTAGCACCCAGCCAGGGTGTATCCTACATGTTAACAGTTAAATTTATTTGATCACTTTTTTTGTACACTACTTTTTTCTTTGTTGTTGTTAGGGTTGAATGTGTTTTTTCTTATGTTTCATTTTGTTTGCTTTACTGTTTCATTTTCTATGATAAAACTGCAAATACTGAAAAAAAGAAAAGGTAAAAATTATCCTGTTGCTTGTGTGTTAACGTATTTCATATTCTTACAGTCAACATATAAGGCTAGCTAAAAGTCTACCAACATCAGGCAAGCTGCTATAACCATTTTAGTCATCAAACAAATATATGTCTGTAAATCAATTGGCACCACCTGACTTCTTCAAAGTAGTACAACCTGACTCTTTTGAAAATATTTTTAAGAACAGAGAAATCATTCAAATTAATCAGGTCAGAATTTGAGTCTCTGTAGTGATCACATGCCTTATGGAAACCTATAATCAGAATTATGAAAGCAGCTATTCAGCTTAATTATCAAACACTCACAATTTTAACAATATTTTTGTCATTCAGTATCATCCACATAGAATTAATTTACAAATGCTTTATATCAACCTTCCCCACCCTACTGATGCCCATAGAGGCCCATCAGGCCATAGATGACAGGCTACAATAACCATAATTCTCAGTGTGGTCAACATGGAAGTGCCATATTGGGGAGAACTGGTCTAAATGCAGATATTTAAGACAACATCTTAAACATATTTAATCAGTATCTAATTTCATTTCCAAGCCTTGATATAAAAAAGTTATTAATTAGACAATAAGGTTAGATCTCAATGCTAATTGTGTCCAAATAGGTCAGCATTTATGGAAAAAAATTCCATAAAGCCTAGACTTACCACAAATTGTTGGAACTAGTTAGTAACACCTCAGTCCTAAAATTTTAAAAGCTGATAGTTTTGATGTAGGTTCTTTTTTTCCCCACTTGTTTTTTTTTGGAAGCATGAAACTAAAGCTGGGAATCATCTTAAAATATATTAATAAATGTACTTTCCAACATACAAAAAGTTTAACTAGTAATTATAGATGGCCTCTGGTAGAATTGGGATGGGGACAGTGCATCCAGTGCTTCCTTGATATATCAGAGATTTTCAATAATACCAGGACTTAAGAATGGGAACTAGAGTGCTGCATTGGTTCTTCTCTTCGGGACCATTTCCAATTGGGAGGGAAGGTCTAACTATAGGCATTGTGGAGTCCCTCTGACTCTATTTTCCCTTTACTCTTAATATCTAAATGAAACTGCTGGCTGAGGTCATCTGTTGGTACAGGGTCAGGTATCCACAAAATCATCAAGGCTGACTCAGCCTTTCATTCTTCTGAGGCAGATAAAATGAGGACCCAGATTGTTGGGGGCAATATGCTGACTCTGTAAACCACTTAGAGAGGGCTGTAAAGCTCTATGGAGGGGTATATAAGTCTATAAGTGCTATTGATATTGATCTCACTCTAGGACAGGGGTCTTCAAACTTGGCCCTTTTATGACTTGAGGACTTCAACTCCCAGAATTCCTTAGCCAGGCATGCTGGTTGAGGAATTCTGGGCCAAGTTTCAAGACCCCTGCTCTAGGCCAACCAAATGGTAAAATCCACGTTCTTTCCCAATGCCTGTAGACTGTTAGATCCAATTAAGGAAAACAAGCTTTGGCTCAATCTTAGCAAGACCAATTGGCTTTGGGTTTTCGGATCTCCTAACTTTGGGCACGTTCTTTTTTTGGTCTTGGAAGGGGTTTATGCTTCCCCAGACAGATCTGTACACACAGAATATACTCACACAAACAAAAAATATACCCAATGTGGGGATCCTCTTGGACTTTCAACTCCCACTGGAACAACAGGCAACAGTCCTTTTTGCATAAATCTATATTTTTCTGACAATTGTGTCCATTTTTGGATTAAGGGGTGTGTGAAGTTTTGATGGCCCAGAAAGCCTTAAAAAACTACCTCAGGCATGGGCCCAGAATAAGGGATAAATGAAAGAGCTTGACTATAACATGTCTGGACTGGCCTTGCTTAATTCTGGCCTTATTGTTTGTTATTCTATTATCTTATTGCTTCTTAATGTTCTACAGGTTTATTTTAAATGGTAAGCTGCTCAGAACTATTCAATGAATTGGACAGCTATATAAATCTAATAAATATGTAAACTGCCCAAGGCCTTTTTATTACAATTTTTATATCTCACCTTTAGGAGAACAATCCTTACAAATATCCATATTTGTAATAACCATACAACAAACATCATTTAAATAAAAAAAGAAAGAAACTCCTAGGATCCTTTCTGCAGTGCAGTGAACTTCCATTCCAATTTTCAGAGGCGTTATTGCTCTTGTAAGACTTTCCCAAAAAAGTTACATTCATACATTATGCTAACCTGGAATAAGCAATATATTTGCAGAGAAGTGAAGACCTGTAATTTAAAAACTGAACCACTAGCTTCTGAGAGTCACTGAGGACATGGGTAATAATGTGATGCTATTGTCAAGAGTAATACCATTTTTAAGGTTTTAAAGATTTAAGGAATGACATTAGTATGTAAAAAAATTACACTGCCTCCAGAAGTTGTGAATGCTCCAACATTGGAAGTTTTTAAGAAGAGACTGGACAACATTCTTGCCTAAAAGATTGCTATAACAGCATCATTAGGGGTGCTGTGGAGGCCCCAGGATAGCTGAAAGGGGGACCACAGTTTGCCCATTTTATGCTAAGTACTCATGTGTTTTGGCTGAGGATACTGATAGTTTCACCCTTTTATCCTAGACCAGGGGTATTCAAACTTGGTCCTTTTACGACTTGTGGACTTCAATTTCCAGAATTCCTCAGCCAGGCACACTGGCTGAGGAATTCTGGGAATTGAAGTCCACAAGTTGTAAAAGGGCCAAGTTAGAAGAACCTGTCCTAGACCCTTATCCTACCTACCCAATACTCAGATAAGCAGGAAAAGAATTCCAGATAAGCAATCTGAAGAGGAAACCATATCTTAATCAAGAAATCATGAAGTCACACCTGCCAAGACAGGCGAATAAGCTATTATATATAGACAGCCAATAAAGCTCTCTCTCTTACTCTGATGATGTTATCTAGATCAAACTGTGGTTTACTGCCACATAATATAACTACTGTTATGAACATTTTCCATGGCACATGTACCTTTGCTGAAAAAAAGCATACAGGTTTCATAGGTTGGCCTCTGAGTAGTCACTATATATATATATATATATATATATATATATATATATATATATATATATATATATATATATATATATATATATATATATATATATCATTAACTATAATTTAAATCCAGCTGGCTTCCAAGCAGCCAAGCACATATTCTGTGGCCATCTGGCTAGAACAGGATATCGGTTGGACTCCAGGGAATCAGTGGGATGTGGAAACTTAAAAACCACTTATCAAGGTTACCGTTCACTCATCAAAACAAATTTGAATGAACAGGTGCTAACTTTGGTTTATTGCTATCCTATTTGCTGGGGAATTTGTAAAAATATTCTGCCAAGGATTAGCACGTGAACAAGTGCTATCAAATCCAAGAGGACATTATTCCTACCTCTATCTCTGTAGACTAATTGGTCAATAAAGAATAAGGGATCAGTAAATAGTTGCAAAATATCCTCTGACACTAACAATTCATTCATGATCAGAAGCAGGTAGACTGAGAGGGCATAGTATTCTGATGTGATGTTTCATAAAGCTTTAATGCATTAATCATATGTAGCAACACTCTCAATTTTGTTAGAAAAGCTGATCTCCTGGTAAACATTTCTCTAGCCAAGTAAACCTTCATGTGTGAAATACTTTCTGCTGTTATGATAAATAAATGCAGAAGCACACAGCAGCCACAGTAAATCATGTTAATCTCTCATTTCTATAGTGGACTAAGTTTGAAGATGAATGTTAATCCACTTTAAGTACAAGATGTATCCTCATTTTACCACAGGTCTTAAGCATCAATCATCAGAAATCCTTGGAATGTGACTCTCAACACCATCCTCACTTCAGAAGTTGAATTTGTGAGACTAGGCAACCACAAAATGAATTTTAACATATTTGTCTCAAAATATGGACTAAAATATATGGCACAGCCTAGGGCAGCAGGGAATTATAGATAATGTTCTCTCTCTCTCTCTCTCTCTCTCTCTCTCTCTCTCTCTCTCTCTCTTTGTGTGTGTGTGTGAGAGAGAGAGACACACACAAAGAGAGAGAGACAATAAAGCTATGCTTCAATGAGCAGCTCCCAGAAATATTACTACTAAAGAAAAGTGCCCAGTGAAATACACTTCCAAATTTTATATCTCACATATTGCATTCTATCTTGTTTAAGACATTAGGAGAAAGAAGTAGATCAGACATGTCAAACACAAGGCCCGGGGGCCGCATCCGGCCCGCGAAGTGGTTTCATGTGGCCTGCGAAGCCATCCTGGAAACAGTGAGGGAACGGCCCCCACTGCCTTGGCCCTGGCCCAGAGACCCTCCTTCTGCCAGAGACCCTCAGATCTGTCCCACTCCTGCCCAGGCACCCATAGGCACCCTTGATGCCAACGATGTAGAGCTGGCCACGCCCACCCAGTAGGCCATACACACTGTAGCCACGCCCACCCAGTAGGCCACGCCCACCCTGGCCATACCCACCCGGCCCCCTGAGGGCAACCGCAATGCTGATGCGGCCCTCAATGAAATTGAGTTTGACACCCCTGAAGTAGATCTTTAGAAATCTACACTATTTGCAAACAATTCTCTCCCCTACTTTTGTCCTTTCCTCTCAAGACAACCAAAATCTTTAATTACATAAAATTGAAAATAGGCAGTTTGGAGAACAGCGCAAGATGTTCAATTAAACTTCATTTCTTTGCAATTTGCATCAGCAAATATCATAGTCATGTGATGCTAAAATAGACAAGCTGCAGTACTTTTAGCATAACTTTTATTCCCACAGCAGTCTTCAGTGAAAAACATAACCCTCAATCCAAACATATTATTCCTCCATTGATTTCAGATCCACGAGAAAGACTTGAGAGAGACAGAAAGAGGAAAGAAAAGATAGTGTTGCAATGTTAACAGCTTACTGTACATTACAGAAACACTATGGCAACAAAACAGTAGTTATTACGAAGAAGAAAACTCAACCAACCTTTAATCCTGTGCTAATTAAAACTGCCAATTTTAAACAAAAGAGAAGAGGAGACATTCAGCATATTATACACGATGGCATCACTTCTTCCCAGTGCAAAATGCAAATCAACTTAAATGACATGGAGCTGGTTAATATAATTATAGCACTGTCCTAAATTGCATAATGAAAAGCTGGTCAGAAAGTCAGAGGTTATCTTGGCAGAAACTACTGTCATGAGTTACTCTGGTTTAGATGCATCTTACGTTGGAGCATTAATAATGTTTACTAAACATAGACACTTCCTCTTATTTGATAAGATTAGTTTTGATGGATAACAAGCTTGTGAAGAAAACAATTCCCCACAAATAGTGGGGCTTCTGCTATTTCACTAGCCTACAACAAACCCATGATATATAAAATGAACCCCATAATGAGTGCTGAATTTGGACTGACGTACTAAAATCCTGTTCCCACTGGAATAATATTTATTTATTCACTTTGCAGATCGGCTGACACCCAAAAGACGCAGGGCAGCTTCAAAGGCATACATACAAAAAAACAGGCACATCCAGAAGAGTGAAACAACAAAACATGCCCCAAACTAGCAATAAACTAATGAAGGCTACTGTGGCCCAGATCTGGGAGCAAAGTGACATTTTTAAAGCCCTCAGGAGCAACTGTGGGGATCATGTCAATCTCCAGAAGCTGTTGTTCCAGAGGGCAGGAAATGCAACACAGAAGCCGAACTGCCCAATTGCCAATAGATGACACTATTTGCCTGAGGGAACCTGGAGATGCTCAATTACACCGAATGGGCACAAATCAAATAACCAGGCTCTATAGGTCGAGGGCTCTATAGGTGATTACCAGCTACCTTAAATAGCACCTGGAAGTTATTTAGGGACCACCTACCCTCAGGGTTTCTCCTGTCCCATACTTTCTGACAGCATGCTCCATATTCCAGTGCTGATGGGGCCCAGGAAAGTAGCTTTGTCTGGAATGGCCTCTGCCCTCTGCACCATTTCCTTCGAGATTTGTATAGCTTCCATCTTGAATTTATTTAAATGAACCCTCAAGACTTGGCTGTGCCCCAGGCCTTGTATTAAGTGTGTGTGACAGACCCTTTGTGTGGGTTTCAATTGAGATAGTTTCTCCAGCCGCTTTGGGTGTTTTTGCATCTTTTTACATTCTATTGTCTCTTTGTTTTTGTAAAACTCCCCAGAGTTGTGATTATGATGGCTGATAAATGTTATAAATAAATAAAATTTGGCTTCCTTCTGTGACATTCTATCTGTGATTAATGAATAGCATTAATCTATTATCTTATAAGCGTATTAAAAATACTATTGAAATAACCTGTACCAAACCCTTTTAGACATTCAATTAAAAAGAGATAAGTTTCAATAGGTTAAATAGGTTAATGACATTAGCCTTTGGCCATATTTTTGGGTTTCAGTCATAAATTCAATTCCTAATATTTTTCAAATATACAGAGCAAAGAGCTGATTAGCTTGCACAATACTGTCACCCTCCAGCATTTATGCTTATCACACAAGCATTTGTGAAAAGGAAGTGGTAACTGGAATTTCCACCTACCCAATGTCCGCCTGAAATTTCAAGATGAACACAGTGCTGTCATTAGTCACTTCCTACGTAGGGGTTGTTTCTGCCTAATAGCAGGTTATAGCACAACTATGGCATCCTAGAGAAACTAAATCCTGAACAAAATGAGTGATCCCTTGTACTTCTTGAGAGGCGTAAGGAGAAGGCCTCCAAAGAATAATCAAATTTACATAGCCTAGGTGGTATCGTCACATTCTAGCTGTATTTATTCATTTTTATTTGTGTTTATATCCCGCCTTTATTTTTATAAATAATTCAAGGTGGCAAACATACCTAATGTTCTTTCTTCTTCCTATTTTCCCCACAACAACCCTGTGAAGTGGTTGAGCTGAGAGTGAGGGATTGGCTCAAAGTCACCCAGCCGGCTTTGATGCCTAAAATGGGACTAAAACTCACAATCTAGTGTCTTAACCACTAGACCAGGGGTCTTCAAACTCGGCCGTTTTATGACTTGTGGACTTCAACTCCCAGAATTCCTCAGCAAGGCATGCTGGCTGAGGAATTCTGGGAGTTGAAGTCCACAAGTCATAAAAGGGCCGAGTTTGAAGACCCCTACACTAGACCAAACCAACTTTCTGAAGTACTACCACTATGAACCTCTATGTAGTTTTGCCTACAAAGTAGCTCAGCTGTATTTGAGTGCCATTATATTTGGCCTAATTATATAGATGCAGCAGGAAATAAATTAAAGCAGAGGTAAGCAGTTTGCACTACTTGGGATGAATTTCAAAAGCTAACTTTATGTGTGATCACTCTACTCTCATTGATAAATTTTTATTTATTTCCAAAGCTTTCTCTTTTTTGTCTTTTTTTTTCTTTTCAGATTTTGTATTTTAACTTTGGAAATAAAAATATATCAACTCTACTCTCAACACTGGTTTCAGTCCCTCCCTTAGTAAAATTTAAACCCAGTCCTGCCACCATCACCACCAAAAGGTTTCCACACAAATGTTCTAAAATATTTCAAAGTTTTGACTAACAATTATCCATATGTATCTGAGAACAATCGTGACTTCCACACATTGGAGATTTTCTACAAGCAACAACAGCAAAGTCAAATCAAATTATTTATGTAAAAAAGCTAATTTGGACCATAAGGTATCTAGCTGAAAGTGGACTGGATTATGTCCTCAGAAACTCACTCACTTTCTACAACAAGCGAATGCAACTCTACCACTCCAGAAATTGATGAACTTCTCAGCATCCTTAGGATTGTTTGGGAAGATTAAAGAGTACTAAGGAACCCTATTTTTACTAGAAAGACAACTGGCATTACAGCACAGACTGGTACCTAGGTTGAAGAAGACAAATAAATTAATACCTATAATACCTGGATTAGATCCTGGAGTCACCAACAAAGTTGAATGGTGAAAGAATCAGAATAAAAGAACTACTTCTTCATATGGCATGTAATTAAAATAATGGAATTTGGAACAATATATTGTAATGATGGCTGAAAGCTTCTACAATCCTAAAGGGGCACTATGGATAACACTATCCATGGCTACACAAACTACTAGTCATGCCAATTACATATTATCTCCAGTAATATAAGCAAGTATAAATATGAAGCACCACTTTTGAACCCCCAAGATTGTAGCTTCTGCTCACAAATAACAGGTTATTCTTTTTAATTGTTCACAACAAGGATAGATAACCTTTCATTTCAACAGTAAGCTCTTGACATGGAGTCATGCCAGCAGTATATAATGAAATGGCTAACCAAGATACAAACACATTATTCTTTTCCAAAAGGTCCTGTGCTGATTAGCAGTGGCATTCATACACACTGTCTGCCAGCCTTCCAAGTAAAAAATGATACACACTATGTGGTCAATTCTTTTATTCTAGCAGGATTACAGCAGCAAGAGCTTGGAAGGGTCATCACACGAAATACCAAATAATGAATCTGGACACATAAGCAAAACAAATCCATAGCTGAAATCAGTGGGAAAATGAAGGGCAGAAAGTATACACAGGCAAACTATGCCTGGGAAACCTACACTACAGCTCCTTATAATTTTACACAATTCAGTTATGACATAGCACAAAGACTAGGATTTTACCCTTTGTGAGATTTATATACATGCTTGGTCCATATCTTTTTTTTTAACTGAAGAACATGAAACCAAGCACCCTCTGATTTTTATTGGATTCCAATCAGCTTTGCACAATCTAACCACTAGTTAGAAAGTTGATTTTAGAGATGATTTAAGTTGTGGTGCCTAATATCTGGAGATGACAGGTGGGGAAAAAAGTGAGACTAATATTTGGATGATATTCTAAACTGGATCACAGTGTATACACATGCTTCTCTCTTTAGGACATGCTAAAAATTTCACACAATATGTAGCTAATAAAAAGACTTATGGTTGGCGTAACCATAATTTTTAATAACAATAGTTGTCCAAGTTCAGGCAGTAACTATATATAACTATAACTATAACTAACTACAAATATTAGCAAACCATCACCTTAATTCATGCAACACTGTGAGTTGTGTACATATGATTAGCTTACTGGGTGAATCCATTTCAAATACTATAGATGTTCAGTCCTTTAGTTTTCAAGGCAAAAAGGCAAAATCCCAAGAAAAGGCATACAGGCAGTCCTCGACTTACAGCAGTTTGTTTAATGACCATTCAAAGTTACAACAGCACTGAAAAAAGTGACTTATGACTGTTTTTCACACTTACAACTGTTGCAGCATCCCCCATGGCCATGTGATCAGAAGTCAGACGCTTGGCAACTGATTCATGTTTAGGACATGGTAAAAATTTCACAGAATATATAGCTAGTAAAAACAGACAAATCTCAGTGAAACATTCCAGAACATTAAACCATTGTTGCTGGCTAACAAAACAGAGTGCTTCTAGCTCTGTAACCTGTAATGAAAAGAACAGATAAATTCTCTGCCCTCGAAACCAGAGCTGAAAGGAAAGGAATACCTTCACTATCTCAAACTCTTCAAACACGATTTAAAATGTTTTCAATCTTATACCCTGTCTTCTAGAAAAAACAATTTTCTGGTGGTTCCATTTTGATGGGGGGGAGAGGAAGGTTTAAAATAACAGCAGTTGCATATCAACTAATCCATGTGTTGGCAGAAGACTGTAGCCAAGAAAAATCCACAAATTAAAGCCAGGGTAGCAGCTTTAGTGGACCAAAGACAATATCTTATACTCCCATCAGAAGGATGACAGCAGGGAAATCAAATGTTACTGGATGTGGAGAAATGTTGGAAGGGGTTTACCTCTAAGAAAAGGTCCAGCGGATACATGATAGCCAACACTGTAGCTAGGAGATCAGAGAAAGGATTACATCAGAGAGTTCCCTATCTACTTGCACAAGGAACAAAAGACGCAGTCCCCTAACTGATCCCCCAAATACCTTTTTCAAAGCAGAAATATAATCCTAAACTATAGCAACTGTTCACTCCTAGACCAAGAGAGGAGCCGAAGGAACAAGAAACATGGGGACATCATCTTTATAGTCTCCAACCTCAGATGCCCAAAGCTGATACTTAATTTCCTTTGGCGGAGGTAGCAAGACATTAACTACACCTGCATTCCTTTACACAATGGGTTCACAGCAGGGAGAGGGTGAGCCATCATCAATGATTTCTCACAATTCGCAGCTCTTCAGATATGGAGTTAATCTTTTCCTATCAGGTCCATCGTTCCAATGATCACAAAAGGTCCTTCGTTGCTATGTCCAAGTACTATGCAAATATTACATGAAAAGCTCTTTGAAAACAAAGCACTTCCAGGTAGCTGTATTTCAGCTGCTTCTGCAAAGCTAGACTTCATCCACACTACTTGTAGCAGGAAAAACAGAATACAAGGAAGATTTTCTAGGTAGCCTTTGAATTGGTAAGAGAACACTATTCAGTAAACAAAAGCAAGCACAAAGCTGGTGGGAAGTGTTTGGATGAGAGCTTTGAGTTCTTTTTTATACTGTTCTGAGGGCTTTCGTGTGGCTGTATATCACTAACAGATTGTATCAAACGTCTAGTGTTCCGAGTTGAACAGATGGATAGTTTAATTGCACAGAATGCTCCGAGGTATATCAATACCACCATCGCCAAGAGGAGAGTTATTACAAAATTTAAGTAAGAAGCAATTGAGGTCCAATAATGAAAGGCAAAAGAATCAGCAGGGTGGCACTCTTTTAGTTCTTAATAGATAGGACTAACAACCCAAGCAAAGTAAAACTGGACAAAACTGGTTAGAGACAATAGAACTCAATTGCTTTTTGGTATGTGTCTCGCGGTATTATATTAATATATGGCTGCAATCCTAAGCAAATACTTAAGAAGTAGGTCAACATGAATTCAGTGAAAATCCTTTGAAGTTAATCCACATAGATGGGATAAGTTCAAAATATGCAAACCTCAGGGCACGGGTACAAACACAAGGGGTAGTAACTGTTACTTCCTAAACTAAAGGAGAAACAAGGCAACATTTCTCAAAGGTCACTCCACCATCAAAAACATCAAATTAGGGAAGGATGGTGAAATTTTTTTACTAGAAATGGGAAAACAATTCAACTGGCTAGAACTTACAGGAAGCTGCAATTCAACAACCTCTGAATAGACATTACCCATGCCTTTTGATTTAGCAACATCTGGGAGACCCTGCATCAATTTAAATTTTAGGACCTTTTTGGTCAGGGGTTTTTTTGGGTGATAACTTTTTTAAAAATGTAGATAAGGTTTCAAAGGAGATTGTCAATTTGTCAAAAGTTCAGCATGTTCTGGTTCTGCAGCTAACTCCATAAAATCAGCGAGTACTTTCATAACTGGGAGGTAAACAACAGGTGAACACAGCTGACAATATGCCAAGATAATTCATTACAATTTTCATATAGGTGTTTAATAAGATGATCAACAGTCCTTACTCTGGCAAACACATATTTAAGTCACATTGAGAAATTTAAGAAAATAAGAGAGCAGTCAGCTTGTTCACACCATTTTGCAGGGCCATACAAGTAGTCCTCAACTTGCGACTGTTCTTTTACACCCACCATTTGAAATGATGATGGTGCTGAACCAAAGGAGTTACGGCCTCTGCCTGAAGTTACAGCTGTTGCTACATCCCCAGAGTCAAATTAGCAAAATTCAGGCACTTGGCAGCATGCCCATCCTTATGTCCGTGTGGGTGCTGCAACACTAATCTCAGCTGCCCACCTGGTCCACCTGGCCCAAAGCTGCCAAAGACTCCAGGGCAGGATTCCCCATCCCATCATGCCTGAGAGACTTGAGTCCCTTCCCCAACCCCACTTGGGGGGGGAGGGGGCAATTACATTGGCCTTATTCTGAAAGCACTGGGGGGGGGAACTACCTGCTAGTGAAGATGATCATTCTTAAAAACAAACTGCCTTTGCTACCTTTGTGGAAAGGAAAAGATGGGGAGAGGGACTGGGTCTTCTGAGCATGGTGGGGCAGGGAAAGGGACCAGGCCTTCTGGCCATGGCAGGTTTCTGTGCTCCAGTGGATACTAGACTTCTCAGCGCCCCCCCTCCTCCCCCAGGTATCCCTGCAGATCACTTAAGACCACAATTGGGAGAGGCAGGATTTCAGTCATTGAGCGAAGTGGGTCATGGGCATGTTACTTAATAACAGCTTCACTCTATGATCAAGATTCTGGTACCAACTGTGATTTTAAGTCAAGAACTACTTGTACTGATTGATTATTAGCTTACTAAGAAGTTATACTGAAATTCAAGCTCTGCCCACTTTCAGATCTTGTCTCCAAAAAGTGCTTCAGAGCCCATCAAAGCACCTGCTGCAGCAACTACCACGAGATCTTAGGAAAAGACGTGGGTTCTCTAAAGTGTTGCAAATAGATGCTACATCCATACTACCAAACACATCAAAGCGTACTTTGGAGACTGAACCTGAAGCAGGGGACATCCCAAAAGAAGAAGACATAACTTATTCAAATGGTCCTCTAAATCTGTCCATCATTCACCTGCTTGCATTTGCACATCAGAGCCCTCAGATTTATTCCAAAATATTTATCACGGTTATTCAATGAGACTTTTAATCAGAAGGCAAGCATTTCCAAGACAGCTTGTGTCAATTATTTCTTCCAAGCACCTCTCAACATACTTCCTCAGGTCTGAATCTTCTATTTCCTCTTGGGATCGTTGCTGCTAAGAGAACAAAGAAAGTCATCTCAAACAAAATAACTTGCTTTCTCAACTTTCTGTTGTGGGAACAAGCATTCCACAGATGATTCCAATAAAGAAAGCAGGTCAGGTTGAAAACAGAATTGATCTTGCAAGGCTTCAGCACACATTTTCCTCCTATTGCAAGGCCTAGATTATTCTCCTTTCTTCTCCCCACATGCCCTCAGGAATCTCACTTAATCAAGTGAATTACTTCTTGCCACAGCTTTAAAATCAATGCTTCCAGCTACAAAAAGGCAAGCAAAGTGTAAAAATAAATGTATGCTCAAGCTCTTGAGGGGCAGATATTTTAAGCAAGATTTAAATGAGCCAGTCTGAAACATCACAACTATACAAGGGGATAATCGACTTAAAGAAGACAGGACATCTAAAGCTTTAAATTGTACATAGAAAAAAAATGTTGATAGCACAACTTCTCAAATTAAGTGTTTTTATAGTGCTTCAAAGATAATGTTCATATCAGATAAAATCACAAAGTTCCATAAATTCTACTGTGGATCTTAATAAATGAAGCGTATTTGTATTCAAACATTCTATTTATATAGTTTTTTGCATATCTGTCTTATCTTTCCACTCCTTCCAACTAGCTTTTCATTTATTACCCTCTAAACAAATAAAAAAGCATTAAACAAAGCAATCCCTAACAAATCATCCCAACATGTAATATCAACTAACTGGAAGGGGAAAAAAAGACTGCAACCACAACCAGCAGCTTAACTTTATATCATAACAAATGAAGTTACGTAAAAATTATTTGGAGCACTCCAA
The DNA here is from genome assembly GCF_947247035.1 of Vipera ursinii. Lineage (NCBI taxonomy): Eukaryota > Metazoa > Chordata > Lepidosauria > Squamata > Viperidae > Vipera > Vipera ursinii. Next base: position 140,306,273 of record NC_139516.1, on the reverse strand, counting down.
ATGCCTCCAGAGACTGTGTAAAGGTTCCCCCGCACATGTGTGCTAGTCGTTTCCAACTCTAGGGGCCAGTGCTCATCTCCGTTTCAAAGCCGAAGAGCCAGCGCTTGTCCGAGGACGTCTCCGTGGTCATGTAGCTGGCATGACTAGACGCCAAAGGTGCACGGAGCGCTGTTACCTTCCCACCGTAGTGGTCCCTATTTTTCTACTTGCATTTTTACGTGCTTTCGAACTGCTAGGTTGGCGGAAGCTGGGACGAGTAACAGGTGCTCACTCTGTTATGTGGCACTCGGGATTCGACCCGCCAAACTGCCGACCTTCTGATCGACAAGCTCAGCGTCCTAACCCACTGAGCCACCGCGTCCCTTAGAGACTGTATATCAGGCCTCAATATTAATATTATATACAACTCTTATAAGCAGATGTTTTCCACCAAAGTCACCCAAGAGGATGTGTTTCAATTCTCTGAAACAGAACTTCACAATGACCATTTTGAGGAAATTCATTCCAAGACTATCACCAACTGTTAAATGTCTGACAATCAAGCAATCTTCTCCAACCATCATCATGTTCAATTACCATAATTAAACTTCTGAAGGACACCCAGTTGGAAAAGGCTGTCTCATTAGCAAAATATTTCAACTGCTGCAGCTTTTTCAAAGAATGACCAAATACAGGTATCCTCAACTTAACCACCATTTGTTTAGTGACCATTTGGAGTTACAACAGAAAAAAGTGACTCAGGATTAGCCCTCATACTTACCACCATCACAGCATCCACAAGGTCACATGATCAAAAATCGGGAGCTTGGTATCCAGCATGTATTTGCAACAGTTATGGCACCCGGGGTCCTGTGGCCACCATTTGTGACTTCCCCAGCTAACTCCTGACGGGAAGCTGGATTTGCTTAACAATTGAAGTAATTTAATTTAACCATGGCAAAAAAATCATACAATTGGGTGGGACTTATTTAACAACTATCTAGCTTAGTAACCAAATACACAGTCTCAACTGCGATCATAAGTCGACGAATACTTGTACTTTATTTACAACTGCTTTTTAAAAAGGAAGAAGCAATATTCAAGAAAAAGCTACTTTGATTTCAAAGATCCTGTCAATTCGTTCATACAACCAAGATGGAAATCTGGAATTAAAAATCTCTTCATTACTTTCCTCTGTTCAATCAACCCCCAAAAGCTAAGCTCTTACAATGCTGGCTTATGGCTGGCTTAACCATATTTTTTATAACAATAGTTGTCTTAAGTTCAGACAACTTGCTAACTATAAACATTAGCAAACCATAACACCTGAATTCATGCAACACTGTAAGCTATGATTAGGTTACTGGGTGAATCCATTTGCAAATAGATGTGCAGTTCTTTGGATTTCAAAGCAAAAAGGCAAAATCCCAGGAAAAGGCATACAGGTAGTCCTCAATTTACAACAGTCTGTTTAGTGACCGTTCAAAGTTACAATGACACTGAAAAAAGTAACTTATGACAATTTTTCACATTTACAACCATTGAAGCATCCGAATGGTCCTGTGATCAAGTCAGACGCTTGGCAACTGACTCATATTTATGACGGTTGCAGTGTCCTGGGAACATGTGATTACCTTTTGCGGCCTTCTGACAAGCAAAGTCAATGGGGAAGCCAAATTCATTTAACAACAGTGTTACTAATTCAACCACTGCAGTGATTCCCTTAACAACTGTGGCAAGAAAAGTCGTAAAATGGGGCAAAACCCATTTAACAAATGTCTCACTTGGCAACAGAAATTTTAAGCTCAATTGTGGTCGTAAGCCGAGGACTACCTGTATTTGGTCTGAAGTAATGCAGATAGAATGTGTGCCTAAGGGTATAGAACACACCTTAAGGTAACCTTTTGTTTTCAAATCCAAAAAGTGCTGCACAGCTTAACAGATATCAGGTCAATAGGTCAATGACCATCGATGTCATAAACAATATATATTTAGCTCTCTACCTAGAACTAAAAAAAAAATCTTGGCTTTAAGTTAAGATGATGATCAAGACTTGCCAGGATAAAACAGAAGAATGCAGCTGCCAGGCTGCATTTAGTATTATGGACCTAAAGCAGACATGTCAAAAAACAAGGCCTGGGGGCCGGATCCGGCCCGTGAAGTGGTTTCATGTGGCCCGCGAAGCCATCCTGGAAACAGTGAGGGAACGGCCCCCACTGCCTTGGCCCTGGCCCAGAGACCCTCCTTCTGCCAGAGACCCTCAGATCTGTCCCACTCCTGGCCAGGCCCCCATAGGAACCCTTGATGCATAGGTCATACACACTCTAGCCACGCCCACCCAGTAGGCCACGCCCACCCGGCCCCTTGAGGGCAACCGCAATGCTGATGCGGCCCTCAATGAAATTGAATTTGACATCCCTGACCTAAAGAAATTAAAGTAAATTGAATATCAGAAAACTGATGTTTTACCTTTCCATTTTTAATATGTAGTGATTTTCACCCATGAAGAAACACAAATTCATTCCCAGATTCAAATGAATCTAAGCTGCACCAGGCAGATTTGACTTTAGATTGTCAACAAAGCTTGTTCAGGTAATTAAGCCATAGGTTATTATTATCTCAGCAGTTTCTGACAAGCCTCAGACTTTTTAGATCCCTAAACCTGGTATTTTTATTTTGCCCCAGAACACTTTTACAAACCAACAAACAGCATTTGGTAAACAAGAATTAGTTCCATGTAGAAAACAGAAAACTTAATCTTTCACTTATGCATATATTTTTCTTTTGCCTGATGAAAGGAGTTGCAAATGCCTTGAAACAGCATTCCCTAATTTCCTCTCAGGTGCCTCGATAAAACAGGTAGTGGCTGATGCTCCCTCTCCTAAAGGTGAAGTAGTAACTTTGCTGACCTGGTTCTCTTATTGCAAATTTGGAGGGGGGGGCAGGGAGGTGAGAGAAAGAATATCTGCAGACAGTAGAACCCATCCACAAGCCTGACACACAAGTTTCTTCAGACAACCTTCAGTCCCTTCCTTGTTCATGAGTGTCTGAAGAAATTAGAGAGTAGACAGCAAGTTCCAAAAGCCAATCAGCAGCTTCTCTTTTCTAACAGATCTTCTGCACTCAATTCTTTCTTCAGAACCCTTTCCCTGCTCCTGTTTCTAACTGAATTATTACAAACAGACTGGAAAACGGAGACAAAAGGGGAGCAGAACTCAGGACATTTCTGAGCCATTCTTGGAAGAGGTCTTCCCAAACTCCACGCTACAAGAAACACGGGGAAAGAGAAAAAGCCACAGGGATCCCACCGCTTGTAACGGGGAAGGCGAGGACATCTTTCCACCTAGAGTCCCCACCCACCCACCCGCCGAAGCCCGATTTTCCCGACCTCACCCGACTAGTCGTGGAATTACTCTCTCCATTAAAATACTCCCAGGTTAACTATCCCTATAACTCAGGGGGTCTTCAAACTTGGCCCTTTTAGGACTTGTGGACTTCAACTCCCAGAATTCCTCAGCCAGGCACGCCTGGCTGAGGAATTCTGGGAGTTGAAGTCCACAAGTCCTAAAAGGGCCAAGTTTGAAGACCCCCCTGCTCTAACTAAAGACACGCCAGAATAACGTGAGCAAACCTCTCGCCTTAATTTTTCCCATCCCGTCTCTCCCGAAGAGATAAGAGCGATTCTCTCCCCCCCCTCGCTTCTTTACAAACCCAGGGAGCGGGAAAAGGTAACGGGGGCGATTCCCACGCTCCTCTGAGCAAAAAAAAAAACAAAACACGCCTCCCATTCATTTCTCACCCACCTGCGTAGAAACGGATGAGGCAGCCGGTCTCCGAGTCCATGCCCTCCTCCTGCACCCGCCACGGGTCCCGGAAGCCCAGCTGCGAGAGGTAGTCGTTTTGAATCTGCAGGGGCTTCTCGTGCGACTCCAGCCTGCGGGCGGTCTCTCCGTGGAGCTGGACGTACAAGGCCGGAGGCTGCTGCGGAGAGGCGGCTTCCCCAGCCGGAGAGGAACTTCCCCGCAGCGCCTTCCCTTCGGCCGGGGAGTCCCCCGAAGCTCTCCCAAGTCGGGATTCCGGACTGTGCGGCTCGCCTGGCCGGCGCGGCTGTCTCCTTCCAGGCCCCGATCCCGCTCCTTCTTCCTTCGCCGCGGCCGGAGGCGCAAGATCCGCTTCCGATTCTTCCGAAGACGACGAAGAGCCCCCGCCCCCGCTATAAGGATCCAAGCGGTCGGAAGCGCTCTCGGCGCTGGGGCTGAAGCTCTCGGTATCCGAGCCTCCCAAGAGGGACGGGCAAGAGAGCGGCGGGCCCGACAGGTAGAGTTCGGTGCGGGGCGGCGGAAAGGCCCGTGCGGGGCTGCAGTCGGAGGGGGAAAGGCTGGGCTGCCCACTCCCCCGGCCGCTCTCTCCTCCGCTGAGCGCCAGGCGCCTGGGCCGAACAACCGTCGCCTCTCCAGCTCCCAAGCCGTTGGGGGTCCCTCGACGGCTTCGGGGCCTTCTCCCGACCGGGATCGGGGTTAAACTTCCCGCCGGAGAAGTCGGAGCCTCCCCGGGCTCGGGCAGCGCCTCTTCTTTCCCGCCGAGAGAAGCTGATGGTTGTAGGAGCAAATCATCTGCCGCCGCCGCCTCCTCCTCTTCTTTAGGGGGCAGCGGAGCCTCGGCCATGGTGGCTGCCGCCTTCCCCCAAAGCCGGACAGCGCTACTACTCCCTCCTCCCCGCTCTCCGAGCTGCAGCAACCGAAGCGCCACTTCAGCAGCGGTGGTCTCCAGGTTGCAAAGCACGGGGAGCAGAGAGCAGCCGCCGCCGCCACCCCGCTGTTGCTGCTGCTGCTGCTGTTGCTGGTGATAGTAATAGTAGACATGGACGCATCCTCGCTGTAGGTCCCGCCGCACCCAGTCTCGCTCTGGGGCTTGGAGAGGCTGAAGCTGCCGGGGCGGCTTGGGCAGCAAAAGCAGCGTCTTCCGATCTAAGCTGCGGGTGCCCAGCGCGGCGGCGGCGGCGATCGGAGCGGCGGGGGAAGAAGCCGCCGAGAGATTCCTCTTCAGTCTGCCTCGCCGCAACAGGAGGGAGTTGGCGCCGCTGCTGGGAATCGCCGCCGTCGCCGCCGCTTGAGTCCCGTTGGCCGCTAACGCCAACGAAGCACCGCAGCCGGCCACTGCCGCGGCCCCTCGTTTCCTTCGCCGATGGGGGCCGCCGACTGCCCCTGCCCTCGCCGCTCCCGCGACGGCGGCTGTTCCTTTGCCGCCTTCCAAGGGGCTGGGTCCTCCTCCTACGCCGTTGCCGCTCTCCAGGCCGGGCTCGGCCGCCTGGCCCGAGTGGCTCGGCCGCTCCCCCTTGATGCCGATCATCGGCTCCGGCGTTGCTCTGCTTTCGAGCTCTGCTTGCTGCGCAGGTTCCATCGTAGAACGCCCGGCCGGGCCGCCTTCCGCAGGGGGAGGGGGCGCGGGATTATGGAGCAACAGCGGACATTCCGTCGGTGTCTTTCACGTTCCGATTCGGCTCAGCCTCGCCGCCGCGCAGCTGCCGCCGTTGTCGCGAGCGCCATTAGGGGACTGGCGAAGAGACGGGCTCAGCGGCGGCGGTGGTAGCAGCAGCAGCAGCAGCAGCAGCAGCCACCGCCTCCTCCCTCCCTCCCACCCGGCGTGGCCTCTCCTCCTCAGGCTCCTTATGAATATTAATTAAAGCAGGCCCTCTTACGAAGGGTGTAATTGTCGGTTTGCCCAAGGGTAGGCAAACCTCGGCTCTTTTATGACTCGTGGACTTCAACTCCCAGAATTCCTGAGTCAGCTATGCTGACTCAGGAATTCTGGGAGTTGAAGTCCACGAGTCATAAAAGAGCCGAGGTTGCCTACCCCTGCTCTAGCACCCTAACGAGCAACGCCATTCGAGCGCTGCCTTAATATTCATGAGGAGTGACGACATCCCTCGTGAGTTAGGAAAGGGCGGGGCTCCAGCCATAAACAAAACGTGATCGTTTGCGCCCAAGATGGGAGAGATCGACCTGTCGTGAAAAGGTTGCTGGGAAGCGTAGTTCTGAAGCTCGGCTCTGCTTCCCGACATCTCCCAGTGTTGACTACATGTCCCTTCGGCCGTCGCGCTCTTTTCAATTGGGCGGGAGAGGGGAAAAAAAAGCAACACCCCAGGATTCCTTCCTCCTTTAGCTGCTCGTTCTTCTCTTGGCTTGGGGTATCTCGCGTGTGGCGTGGTGGTTTCAGTTGTCCTTTTCTCTTTCCTTATCCCTCTTTGCCCTTGATCTTTATATATAATTCCACAATTGTTAGAGGCTTTCACAGATGCAAACATCTGTACGTATATTATTTGCAAAGGATAAATCGGAGAATATTTCTTCTCAAACAGCCTCTGGCTCTTTGCAGAGGAGGAGAGGACCTGGAGCTTATGGAGCGAAGGAACTGGATGAGGCTGTCGGCAGACCCAGAGGAAGAGAGAGAGGCTTTTGGAGGAGTTGGTGGTGGCGGCGGCAGCAGCAGTGTGCTCCAGGGGCAAAAAGAAGCAAGGCTTCTTTAAGGAAAAGGTGGAAGAGTCAGGATCAGAGAAAGGAAAGAAGGCGAGATTGTCAGAATACAAGCGAATTTGAGGGCTAATCCATAGGGAGCCCCATTTCCATCTGTCCTGTGTGCCATCGTTCACTCCCTAGAGCAGGGGTAGGCAACCTTGGCTCTTTTATGACTCGTGGACTTCAATTCCCAGAATTCCTGAACCAGCCTTGCTGGCTCAGGAATTCTGGGAGTTGAAGTCCACGAGTCATAAAAGAGCCAAGGTTGCCTACCCCTGCCCTAGAGACTAAAATGGACAATGTGAAATTTGAGCGGGCCCCGAACAAGAAGCATATATTGGAGGTGGTGACCCTTTGAGAGCTGTATGCAACGAAATTTCATTTTAATGTATGCCGATTGGTGTACATTCAAAGTGACAATAAAGTTATCATCATTATTATCATCATCATCAATGTCCAGAGACTTAGGACATTAGACTCCTGCTGGCTCAGGAATTCTGGGAGTTGAAGTCCACGAGTCATAAAAGAGCCAAGGTTGCCTACCCCTGCCCTAGAGACTAAAATGGACAATGTGAAATTTGAGCGGGCCCCCGAACAAGAAGTATATATCGGAGGTGGTGACCCTTTGAGAGCTGTATGCAACGAAATTTCATTTTAATGTATGCCGATTGGTGTACATTCAAAGTGACAATAAAGTTATCATCATTATTATCATCATCATCAATGTCCAGAGACTTAACGGTACTGCACTTCACCAGCGAACATCGAATTCACTGCCTATGCAGAGGGCGTTTTATTGCAGTTTGATTCATTTCTGTTTGAGACATGCTATTATGAAAATTTGGGGGAAATTTCCCAGACTGACAAGACTAGACTGGGAGAAAAATAATTAAAATTCATGCATCCAAAGCAAATGAGCAGGCAGGAGTCTGACCACTGTATCTCTGTGATTATATGATTAACTGCTCTGGCTTTATTTACTCCAGTCAGGAAGTTTATCCAAGCCAGAACGATGACTCATACTGGTAGAAATATAGGAAGTTGCCATTCTGAGTCAGACCACTGACCCATCTCACCCAAGAATCTAAAGGCAAAATCCAACAGCAGTTCCTTAGAACTGAGCTTACAGCTGAAAACTTCAACATACACTGCAAAATACGTTTTTTTTTACCTTACATATAGTTAGGTAGTGGCCACTTCTGCCCAAAGTTGATAGTTACCTTTACACCGTACATAAGGAACCTAAAGGTCTGATCCCCTATTGGCATTTTTCTCCATTTATCAAATCTTTCCTTGTTAATATTAATGGTGTCCAAGTGGTGCACCAGTTGTTCTGTAATAGCACCCAAGGCACCTATTACTGTAATGCAGTGCTTTTTTTGTAAAAGAAAAAGGTGCCGGAACTCACACGTCATACAACCCGCCTTGCCTACTCTACAAGACTCCATCCAAAAAAGGTGCCGGAACTCCGTTCTGAGCGTTCTATGAGAAAAAAAGCCCTGCTGTAATGTCCAATATCTACTTTTTTTCTCTTTCTTATCAACAGTTGTTAAGTCTGGAGTATTACGTGGCAGGTGTTTGAATTATAAAGTTCCAGAGCACTTTAGCGTATTTATTTTCTACTACTTTGTCTATTTTGGGCTCTCGCTATTTCTTGCTTCCAGGCAAATGGTATTTCTTGCAGCTCTTCCAATGCACCATTATTATACTTTGTCACGCCATTGTTTGTGGTCAGTCTATGTGATCTTCTTGCAGCAGCTACCCAGGTAGTTTCTGCCAGTTGCTATCTGCTCAATTCTGGCTTTGTACGCATTTGTTCTTAAGGTTTGGTCTTGTGCAAACAGAATTAGCCCCTCTGTCTCTTCCTTTAACTTTCTGGCTCTTAGCTTTTGCCAGGACATGTTGTTATCTGCTTTGCCTGCTAGTTTTTTGTGACCTGGCCATGTAATGCTTTGCCTTGCAATGTCACTTTTTTATTTTTCATTTGGTCTTCTTGTAGGCAAGAAGACCAAATGATGTGCTAGTTTCAGTGCATCTTCCTTATTGTCCTTCAGATATTCTTCCAATAGCCTTTCTTCTTCTTCAACTGTCTTTGTATATGCATACTCTGTGCAACATTAAGCCACCCAGAGTCACAGTATGTGAGATGAGTGGCATAAAACAAACAAATAAATAAAATAAACATTCCTCGCCCGTTTATGCTCCTTGGTAAGAAGAGTCTGTCAACGACACAGTGAAGGGCATGATTCATTTTCATTTTTTTTAATTCTTTTAATACGGCTTGAGTCCAGTACACTATGCCAGCTAGGTATCGAATGACTGGAATTGCCCAGGTGTTAATTGTCTTGAAGGTATTTCCTCCACTGACTGGCATCTTCTTCACTCTCATGTAGTCACTACAGTACTAACCCTCTTGACTTCAGTGTCATTTGAAGGGTGCCCAGGTATTTTGTTGCGATCTTCTTCATCCAGACTCTTGATATTACTTCCATGGTGCATCTTTATTTCTTCAGTTTTCACTACTTTTTCCCTGTTGATGGTGGGGGTGGCATATTTGTCTAGTCCAAATTCCATTGCAGTATCTTGGCTGTATATAAGTATAGCATTGAGCAGCAATTATACTTCCATACAGCTTCAGATCGCGTAAAAGAGATAAGACAGCTAGATGTTTTTGATGTTTGATAACCATGGCATGACTTGTTCAGTATTATTGACAGAGGAATCAGTGCAGTGACAAACAATAGTGGTGAAAATGAGTCTCCTTGAAAGATTCCTATCCTGATATTAACCTATCCTCATTGATCAGCAACTGTGTCTTCCATTGTGCCCCTCATCTTTGCACAAAGCTTCTGATATTTCTACTAACATTATTATTGTTGTTGTTGTTATTGTTGGACACACAGCCAGATGTTTAGACTGGGTGACAATATTATTGTTTAAACTGACCCTCAATCACTCTGGGTGTTCACAACAATCAAATTACATGAAATCAATAAAAGATAAAGATAAAAGATGGCAAGCATAACGGCATGAGAGGGTCTCACTCAACCTCACCAAGGCCTGGGTGAACAGCCACGTTTTTCCAGCTCTCCTAAAGAACAGCAGAGTGGGAATCATCCAGTTCTCGGAAAGAACAAGTGTTGCTACAGAGGGGGCACATTTCTGGGGTCTGGATAGGTGCACCAACCCTGCAGGATAGAATCTGCCATGATTAAAACAACAAAAGAGATATATGGACCAAGTAATAATTGCAGCCGTAGGATAAGAAAACAACACCCAATGCTGGAATGTTGACATTGATTCCACTGAATAATACACATGATGCCAGGTCATGAAAAAAATAATCATAACGAAGTACCAGCAAATATCAGCGTATGCATAAAATTCATGTTGAATGCAGAACTGGTTCCGTTCTATAGCCTCTTATTCCTTCTTCTTTGTTTTGACCCGGGTACCACTGATTAATTTGCCAAACATGCATCTTGAAGCAGAGAAGAATCGTTCATCTCTTCCCACAGAGGAAGCCTAAAGAGCTTGCTTTACTCTCTTCGTGATTGATTAATAACTGCAGCTTTTGCCTGTGGCTGTGCGTCTTTCCTCCTACAGGCTCTCATTCTGTAAAGGCTGCAGTGAACCCTTGTGCCAAATGCTTGTTCAGAAATGCTACATTCTGTCCTAAAGTGAACGATGTTGGCAAGAAGCTACAAACATTATCATTGGATGGAGACAGACAATACCTTTTCCTCCAACAAGCATTCTAAATATGTTTTCAGTCAGCAAAACATGACCGGTTGACTTAATGCAAAGCCTGGCTGCAAATCTCAGTGCACTCGGTTGTATAAGCAGGAGCAATGCCATGTAAATCACAGGCAACTCAGGGGTTTTTTTTTGCCAAAGGGAGAAACAAGAAGAAAAAGATTTTACTATCACCCCTTCCAGTTTTCTGTTTTAACTATTAAGAGTGGAAAGCTTTAATCAGCAGTTAGTAATCTAAAGCTGCAGTTCATTAATCGGTGTGAGTCATTTTTAATCAATGAAGCTGGGAATTAAGTAACAGTATGTGTAACGCGGTTCACATTTCTTAGCATAAAATGGGGTTTCAAATTTTCTGTTGAGACTTGTATCTTCACACAAGGGATAGCAATTTGTTTAGTAAATAAAGTTTATCTCAGAAAGATATTTAGAGATTTGCTGGGTGTCCTAACAATGCCTGCTCAGATAATGTATCTCCTAACATGTTTGTTAGTTCCATGTATGGTAACAGTTCCATCAGATCGGTGGAGTCTGTGGCTATATTCGCACAGTGTGCTAAACCCCATCTGTAACAGCCCTAGTATGTCATCTAAACCCAGAAAATTCCAAGTTACAAGAGAGGGAGCTTTGTTTCCCAAACGCCAACGTTAGTTATACCCTACTAACCATGCCACTTGAAACTAAAGAACAAAACCCACCCATTTGCCATGGAGAGTAGACCCTGCCTGATCTCTGGTTATGTTTCCTTCACCCATATTCAGTTCATGGGAGCAAAGTACATCAGGGACATCTCATTTTTAGCCAAGATTGTGTCTCAGATACACATATATCTGCACACTTGGATGAGAAATGAAACACGTTCAAGGAAAAACAACAACAAAGTCCAGTTGCCTTTTGGAAAAGCACCTTTGGAACAACTATGACCTGGATGGTTGAGAATCTCCATAGATACTGGATACATAAAATAAACTGGATGAGGTTTTAAAAATTAAAAGGGAAATATAAATGTTAAACCAAGAGAATCACCTGGAATTTATTTATATCCTCTACAAAAAAGACTTGTTAAAGTCTTGAAGAAATTTGTGGGATAGGATAAAGAAGAATTGAGGAGAAATCAAATCCTACAAAAATATTTGATTGAATTACAAATTGTTATAAGTAAAAGGAAGAAATATAAAGTTGGTTTATTTGATCAAGGTTAAAATAAGACCTTTTTTTTGCAAAGTTCTAGCAACCCTTATAGGCTTTCTGCTGACTTTGATATTGAAAAGTTGATGATTTTTAGATTTGCTCTTACGGACACTGAGCTTGTCAATCAGAAGGTTGGCAGTTTGGCGGGTCGAATCCCAAGTGCCGCATAACAGAGTGAGTGCCTGTTACTCGTCCCAGCTTCTGCCAACCTAGCAGTTCGAAAGCACGTAAAAATGCAAGTAGAAAAATAGGGACCACTCCGGTGGGAAGGTAACAGCGTTCCGTGCGCCTTTGGTGTCTAGTCATGCCGGCCACATGACCACGGAGACGTCCTCGGACAAGCGCTGGCTCTTCGGCTTTGAAACGGAGATGAGCACCAGCCCCTAGAGTCGGAAACGACTAGCACGCATGTGTGGGGGAACCTTTACCTTTACCTTACCTTTAAGTGATGGAATATGGGCTGAAGAGATATCTATTTAATGTTAGAGGGGACCAAACTTTTATTTCTATACTCTTTCTCTAAGTTTAGTTTGTATTAGTTTTTTTACAACTGTAATGAATAATAAAAAATATATTTGAAAAGAAATGGTTGCTGCAACTGCAAACTCTGTACCTTTGAGAAGTTACAAAGAACAGAGGGCAGATCCTGGAATCACAGCTAAAAATGGAAATTCAGTTCTGTACGTATGCATGTTCTAAAAAGGGAAGCACTGAATATATATCACCTCTTCTTAACTATCTTCATTCCTGGTTCAATTATTCCCTGAACAGTCATCCTCCTTCGAAGCAGAACATAGCTCATATCTCCAAGTTTGGTTGGTTTTCTCATTGCACAACATTAAAGGAAGATTCAGCTCTATTTCTGGCCTTTTAAGTAAACAACAACACTTATTCAGGCTATGGTGTTGAAAAAGGCTTCTGCGGATTCCTTGGGCAGCAAAGACGACAAATAACTATTGGAGTGTATAAAACCATAGAAAGAAGCTGGAAGAGAATGCAGGAATACACATGGTACACAAATCAGCATTTCCTTAAAGGAGCTGTGTCTTTATTTGGACTCACATAACCCCAGGAAAAGACACAGTTTAATTAAGGTGGTTCCAACAAAGGGGCGGGGCTTAGATCAGATATTAGAAGTAGCCTTAGCTGGAATAAAGCATTGCCTCTTTACCATATGTACATCTAGCCCAGTCAGAGGAACCAACTAGAGTTGACTTACTGTATCACCTAAACTGTATCAGCTTTATATTTCTCATTGCTACTTTTTACCCTTGTGGCAGTATCCTTCTTCAGAAGATTAATAGTTGCAGAAGTGTCCATAGCTTCAGATTGCAATGTTTATTTTCCAACCCTTTTCTTTCCACCATTTATACAGGGAATCATTCGCTCACTGTCAGTCATAATTCTTGTTTTTTCAGTGTTTACTTACAATTTGGTTCTGTCAATCACCAGGATATAAATATTTTCACCCTTTTACACTGAGATTTTTCACCTATTCAATCAGAATCTGTATTCATCTCCATTCTGCATAGATGATTCTTATATACTGTTTGAGTCTTTGGGTAAAAATTCTAACTCTGTTCTCTCTATAAAATATTTTTAATTTTTAATTAATTTTGAATTCAGACAGCTTAATGCACTTCTATAAAATACATGTAATGTAGTGGGTCCGACGCAAGGAAGAGACGCCAGCCGGAGTATGTGTTCAGCTCTTTATTGGGGGGGTAGCGTACTGCTGGAACAAGGGCTACCTGGCCTCCTTAAATACCCAGCCAGGTAGGCGACCAGCCAATGGGGTTGGCCCTAGGTTTCCCGCCGAAACTATGTTTCCCGCCAAAACTGTCCAGGCCAACGCCCCCTGGTGGCTGTTGCTATGCATATGACTTGGATACATAACACCCCTCCCCCCTTAGAGAAGAACCACATTACAACTATAGAACAATATTATAACTATATACACTGTGTGTTAATGCAATGCAACTGTGGGGTGGTCACTTGCACACATAGTCCACTAAATAGGCAGGTGTCCTGTGGGGTCTGGTGGACCGTCTGGGTGTGGCTTGGCCCTGGACTTGGACAGCCGGCTCGTGAAGCCTCTGTGCTGGGTTGAGCAGAGCTGGTTGCAGGAGGCCCTCCTCCTCTGGTTCCGGTTCTGAGTTGTTTCCGGTTGGGCTGACCTCCCCTGGGGCATGGCTATCCTGTTCGGCATGTATGGTGCACTCAGGGACCCTTCCTCTGAGCTGGTCGATGTGTCACCTTATGTATCTGTCCCCCTCCACCCCCACGATGTAAGTTTTCTCAACCACTGTCCCCGAAATCCATGGATGCCCTGCCCCATAGTTCCTTGCCCAGACCAGGTCCCCCACGTTGAGAACCCTGTGTGCTGCTGCTGCTGATGATGATGGTGGCCTATCCGTCTCTGCTGCTACTCAGTCCGGGTGTAAACGGTCCAGCTTGGTGATGAGACGCCGTCCCCATCGAAGTTCTGCTGGGCTCTTTCCGGTAGCAACGCATGGTGTGGTGTGTTGGGCAAGTAGAAATTTTGCCAGTCTGTGATGCCAGTCCCTGTTGATGATGCGCCGGAGTGCGTCCTTGGTCATCCTTACCATCTGTTCAGCTTGCCTGTTAGTCGATGGATGAAAAGGCGCGGAGGTGGCGTGCCTAATCCAATTCGCCTTCAAGAATGCCTGGAAATCAGTAGCGGTAAACTGAGGCCCGTTTTCTGATACAATGACGTTGGGGAGGCCGTGTGTGGCAAAGAGAGCTCTGAGCACCTGGATTGTCCTAGCCGATGTCATGTTGGGAACAGGGACTACCTGCAGCCACTTGGAGTGGCTGTCCACTACCACTAAGAACAGTTGGCCCTGAAATGGCCCTGCATAGTCAATGTGGATGCGGGACCAGGGTGTGTGTGTGGCCTCTCACCTGTGTACTGGTGTGTGTGGCATTTCTGGCCTGGATCTCTGGCACGTGTAACAGGCCTTGACCCGTTCCTCAATGTCCTTGTCCAGCCCTGGCCACCAGAGGTAGCTTCTGGCCAGTGCCTTCATCCTAACCACCCCCGGGTGTCCCTCATGTAATGATTCCAATACCCTGCCCCGGACTGCAGTGGGGATAATGACCCTGCTTCCCCAGAGGAGGCAACCCCTGTGCGTGGAGAGCTCATGACCCCTGGTGAAATAGGTCTGGAACTCAGGCCCCGGGAACTTGTCCTGCCACCCTGTGCAAACCCATGCGTGTACCCTGCTCAAGATGTTGTCAGTGGCTGTCTTGCTGGCAATGTCCTTGGCATGAACTGGGCATTCTGGTAATTCCTGCAGAGCTAGGATCTGCGTTGCTGGTGCCGGGTCGGGTTCAGTGGTGTCAAGGGGTAGCCTACTTAAGCCATCTGCGTGGCCCATCTCCTTCCCTGGCTTGTGCACCAGCTTGCAATTGTAAGCTGCAAGGAAGATGGACCACCGGAGCATTCTGGGGGACAGTATTTGGGGGGTCTGCTTGTTCGTGGTGAATAGGCCTAGCAGGGGCTTGTGGTCTGTGTAGACAGTGAACTCCCTGCCATACAGATAATCGTGGAACTTCTTGATTCCGGCCATGATTGCCAGGGCTTCCCTGTCAATTTGGGCGTAGTTCCTCTCTGCTCCAGACAGCGTCCTTGAATAGTAGGCTATGGGGATTTGAGCCCCATTAGGCTCAAGGTGACTGAGTACTACGCCCACACCATAAGGGGATGCATCACATGCGATGCATATGGGCTTTGTCTCTATGAAGTGTGTTACCGTGGACTTGTCAGACAGCAGTGCTTTTAATGCTCTAAAACTTTGCTCAGTCCAGGCCCATGCTGCCTTTTTATCCAGTAACCTGTGAAGTGGCTCTGCAATGGCTGCCTTGTGTGGGAGGAATGTATGATAGAAATTTAGCAGGCCCAGGAATGCCTGTAGCTCTGCCTTGTTCTTGGGTGTGGGTGCCAGTTTGATTGCCCTCACCTTGGACTCTGTGGGGTGGATTCCCTTGGCGTCTACCCTGAATCCCAAGAATTCTGTGGAGGGAACACCTATGCTGCATTTCTCCCTCTTTAGTTTGAGGCCAGCTGTGCGCAGCCTGGATAGCACCTCCCTCAGCCTACCTGCCAGCTCTTCTGCTGATGCTCCTGCAATCAGGATGTCATCAAAATAGGGGCAGACTCCTGGGATGCCCCTGAGTGTTTTCTCCATAATTTCCTGGAAAATACCAGGAGCTACGCTGATCCCGAACTGCAGCCTGTTCACCCAGAACTCTCCCCTGTGTGTTACTATGGTTTGAATGTCAGCTGTTGCCCTAGTAACCGTGAGTTGCTGGTACGCCTGCGCAAGATCGAGCCTTGCAAAAACGGCGCCACCTTGGAGGGAAGCGAGAACGTGGCTGACCGTGGGGACCGGGTAAGTGTGCGGGTTCAGGGCGCGGTTCACCGAGCACTTGTAGTCGGCGCAGATTCTTATCTCCCCGTTGGATTTGAGCGGGGTGACGATTGGGGTTTCCCACTCCCCCCCATCTACGGGCTCTAAGATTCCCTGGGCCACCAGCTTATCCAGCTCACACTCGATTTTGTGTTTGAGCGCGAATGGGACTCGCCACGGCCTAACCCTAACGGGGGAACGTTCGGGCTTAGCTTGAACGACAAGGGGGGTCCTGTGTACCTGCCCAGTGTCCCATCGAAGACGTCTGCGAACTCCTTGCAGACGGCCTCGATGGAGTCTCCCTGGATCCGGTGGATCCCGGAGACTGTGATTCCCAGGGCCTCAAACCAGTCTAGACCGACTAGGCTGGCTCTCCGGCCCTCTACCACTACAACCTCCAGGTTCTCTTTGCGACCCTTAAACCCCACCGAAACAGTGGCCTCCCCCCTTACCTTGACCGGCGAATTCTGGAAGTCGGTCAGGATTAAATTTGTAGGCCGTAATTTAATCCGCTGCTTGCTCCGGCTGTTAATGTGGTTAAGGGTCTCATCTGAAATGATGGAGACCATGGATCTGGAGTCAAGCTCCATGCTGCAAGGAATGCCTTGCAAGCAGATTATTAATCTAATTTTGGGTTTGAGCAGCTGGCGGCTATCCATGTGATTTTGGTCAGGGCCCCAGTACCTTCGAACGGCAATTCCTCCGGTTGCAGCTTGTGGATCTCCTCTCGGGGGCGGCGGCTACAACAGACCGCGGCTATGTGGCCTGTTTTCTTGCAGGCCCGACACGTGGCCGACCAGAACTTGCAGAGGCTGCGCATGTGGTTTCCACCACGCCCTGCGCACTTCTGTGGGTTAGTGGCATTGCTAGAGGGCTTGGGCTTATCTGGGCATCCGCCTCGATGGTCGGGGGTCGACTTCCGCTGGAGGAGGTCGATGCTTTGTCTGCCCTCGTCTGAGGCAACCTACTGGTGGACGCTGGCTGCCAGGCCACTGGGGTTGGCTTCCTGCATGGCCTGGATGGCCCCACAGGCTGCCTCGTGGGCCAGGATGGCGTCCTGGGTTTCCTGGAGCGAAACCTCCTCCCCCTCGAACAGGCACTCCCGCAGCCTCGTGTC
The DNA here is from genome assembly GCF_947247035.1 of Vipera ursinii. Taxonomy (NCBI): domain Eukaryota; kingdom Metazoa; phylum Chordata; class Lepidosauria; order Squamata; family Viperidae; genus Vipera; species Vipera ursinii. The sequence continues at coordinate 140,289,285 of NC_139516.1, read as the reverse complement.
CCGTAGGCCGCAAACCAGCCTGTCTCGTAGCCGCTCCTCCAAATTTGAGAACTTGCAGGTGACAGCGGCTTCTCGTAAGGCGGCGATGAAATCGGCCCCGGACTCGTTGGGCCGCTGGTTCCTCCTCTCGAACTGGGCTCGGGCAGCCAGCTTGGATCTGTGGGGCCGGAAATTGGCGTTTAGCTTAGCTACAAGGTCCCGGTACGAGACGGTATCGATGGCTTCTGGAACGAACAGGTTTGCGGCGACCTCGAGGAATGCTGGTCCGCCCAGGCAGAGCAGGGCTGCCGTTTTCGAGCCGTCTTCCGAGATTTGGTTAAATCTCATGTACAGCTCGACATGTGACAGGTACCAGGCCCATTTCTCTGGGTGGCGGGTGTCGAACTCGTGGGGTTGACCAGCTCGTGCCATTGTCCCGTCGGTCGTTGCGGCGTGTGGTTCCGTTGCTAGCGTGGTGGCCTGAGCCGGTGTCTTGCGGTGGCCGGTTGGCGGTGGCTGGCGGTCGCGTTGGGAGGACGGGAAGATTCCTCCTTCCTTCAGCGTGCAGTGCGCTCCTCAAGTGACTTCAGCTCCTTGTCGGCAGCAAATCCCATCCTCGTCGCCACTGTAATGTAGTGGGTCCAACGCAAGGAAGAGACGCCAGCCGGAGTACGTGTTCAGCTCTTTATTGGGGGGGGGGGTAGCGTACTGCTGGAACAAGGGCTACCTGGCCTCCTTAAATACCCAGCCAGGTAGGCGACCAGCCAATGGGTTTGGCCCTAGGTTTCCCGCCGAAACTATGTTTCCCGCTAAAACCATCCAGGCCAACGCCCCCTGGTGGCTGTTGCTATGCATATGACTTGGATACATAACAATACATGTGGGTTATAATTCCACTTTTTAAAAATGGTGCAATCAGTCATAGTTTGTTTCTTCCTCCAGGCAGCACTGAAGATAGTTTTGGATGCAATTAAAACAATCTTGGCACATTATAAGATTAATATGAACACCAGCATACCATTCAAGCATTCCATCTAAGAATAGTTTGTAGATGCTGCTAAATCAGAACTTGCTGATGGCTGGATTTAGCTTGGCTTACTATCTGACTCTATCCATTGTGGGTGTAAACCATAATTTATTATTTAATAAATGTTCATAAACTCAGCTAACTGGTCTGTCAATAAAGCTTGACTTAAAAATGACTATCGTGTTTTATCAAAACATGGCTTGTGTCAGGCTTTCTTTAGGGTAGCTAGAATATAGCTGAAGCTTCTCCAAAACACTAAAATTGGCACTTATTCATCTTGCCTTTCCTGCTTTGTTCTTCCCACATTCTGTGCTAGGTAGTGGCTGATGATTGATGCTTTCAGAATTCCTGTGAGTGAAAACTCTAATTTCCAACATATTTCCCACATTACTTTGGAGTATTTTCAATCTGCTATGGAAACAGGTTTTTTTGTTTTCTAAACCAGGATTACCAACCTAGCAAATTATAGTTTATTCAATAAACTATGATTAAGTAAGTCTAAGCTTTGGGTGATGTGTGACCCAATTCAATATGTTAACTCAGTTATTATAGGGGAATAGAAATGCAAGGGTAAAGAATTTTCTCCCATTACGACTATGTATCACCTTGACTGATGAAAGAGTTCTTGAGAACATAAAACCTGCTCACTTATTCTGGGCTCCAATGAGATCATTGCCTTAAGACAGACAAAGGAATTTATTTCTAAAAACAAGACTGAACAATACGCAGCCCATAGCAATCTAAGATGATCACTTTGTATATTTAAGAAATTCCAATATTTCTAATGCAACTCAATTGTTAATTTTTCAGACTAATCTACATGGCTTCTTTTCTGAAAAGTGCTTATGAACGCTTAAATACTCATGTCAATAATGAAACTGAAGGAAGTCTTATTAGAATAGTTCCTATGTTCATTTGTGCTCTGTATGGTACATATTTATTGCTACCTTTAATACTGCTTGATCTTTTGGCCTTGCTAAGTGAGATTATTCCCTCCTACCTCCTCCACATCATGTTCTTCCCACGGACAGGATTAATCTATCTAATAACAGGGTCCCACTGACAAAATTGGCTGGAACACATCAAGTTTGATGCTACCATGAGGGGTCACAAAGCAAGTTATTTCAAGAAAACGCATGTCTGCATGCACCAGTAAACATCTGTTATATGCAAAGGCATATTAAACAAACTGAAATATCCTCTCCATTGTCCTCTTAGATCAGGGGTAGGCAACCTTGGCTCTTTAATGACTCATGGACTTCAACTTCATCATTGACAGAATTCCCTTATTATGCAGGTCTAACCAGTCTAGGGACGCGGTGGCTCAGTGGGTTAGGACGCTGAGCTTGGCAGAAGGTTGGCAGTTTGGCGGGTCGAATCCCGAGTGCCGCGTAACAGAGTGAGCGCCTGTTACTCGTCCCAGCTTCTGCCAACCTAGCAGTTCGAAAGCACGTAAAAATGCAATGAGAAAAATAGGGACCACTGCGGTGGGAAGGTAACAGCGTTCCGTGCGCCTTTGTCATCTAGTCATGCCGGCCACATGACCACGGAGACGTCCTCGGACAAGCGCTGGCTCTTCGGCTTTGAAACGGAGATGAGCACCGGCCCCTAGAGTCGGAAACGACTAGCACGCATGTGCGGGGGAACCTTTACCTTTACCTTTAAGCCAGTCTATTGAGCTGAAACACCTGGACCACGAGACCTCAGGTGAATAGTCCACCTTTTCTGCAAAGCCTACTTCCCATCAGTTTCCAGCCTCATTGGAGGCATCTAGCAGACTCTCAGGCTAGAATTTGCATCAGACCTTTCCTTCCTGAGCTGGCCTGCTCCATCTGTGCCTGGAAAAGAAAACTACCGGTAGTAAATGAAACAAATTTCCTCATTATGTGAAGAACAGAAAGAGATACCAATCCACATTCTCCCTACCACTGAGACATGTGCAAATTGAGTCTAAATAGCACGATGGAATCATATCAGTGAAACCCTACTCTCTGTCATCATCTTCCTCCACACTCCAGGTCTAATGGTACCCTGGATACAATTTTTTACCCTGTCTTACAGTCATCTTCAAAAATATTATGGGAACCGACCATTCCAAATTTCAGTACAGACCCTATTTTGAGGCAGACCTGAAGCAGTGAAAACAGATACGCTTGCATTTTATGTTCCAGAGCTTAAAAATTGCTTTGCACTTTCTTTTATTAGTTATATTTGATTCTCATTGTTTGTTTGTTTTTAGCAATTTAATGATCTTATTCTTAACAGGACTTTAGCTTGAAAACTACACATGGTAAGCAAATTTAGCATTCAAATACATTAGCTTGGATTCCGTCCCAGGGTGCAATTTTGCAAATGCATTTCAAATGTCACTAAATATAAAATTCTGTCTAGGTGTACCAAATGCCTTGATAATCAGCCTGCAGCTAAATATAGAACAACGGCGTTTTGCATACACAGGCATGAATCCTTTGGCACAAAACTGTGTAGTGCAACTTAGTTTGCCTTGCGAAACTTTCTGTGGATAAGAAAGAAAATGATTACCACTGATTACCGCATTAACCTCCACATTTGTCATTAGTGACCTTGAACTGGTAATTCTGGGCCGCCTGCATATTTTTCTTCAAAGACTCTCTTTAGTGTAAAGAGGTATGCTTGCAGTCAATTATTCCTACAATACAGTACCTAAAGCAGTTCCGTTTAAAACATTTGGTGGAATAAAACCTTTTAAGCCACAGCTTACCAGAGACGTTGCCTTTATCTGAGAATAAGATGGATGTAATCTATCAGTCTTATTGCTAAGCATTGAAATGCTCTGTTAGTCATAACCAAAATACCTCAGTGGATTGTGTGCAGGAAACTTATCTGGAGTGAGAAAATATTATATATGTGGCATCACTGTCAGGAACACTGTCTGGTCTTAGTAGCTGCTAGCTTATCCTAAAAGCAAGAGCTTGCTTAGTTAGAAATATAAATCTCACACGCCCCATTCATACAACCAGGGCTTTTTTTCTCATAGAACGCTCAGAACGGAGTTCCGGCACCTTTTTTGGATGGAACCTTGTAGGGTAGGCAAGGTGGGTTGTATGATGTGTGAGTTCCGGCACCTTTTTCTTTTACAAAAAAAGCACTGCATACAACACATTTCCTTGAATTACAGCAGGGGTAGGCAATCATGTAAACTTCCTAATCAGAATAATCCATACACTCAACTAAAGCTGAGATAGTTTTTGCTTAAAGTAACACCATTTAGTTAGCTCCAGGGCTTTTTTTCTCATAGAACGCTCAGAACGGAGTTCCGGCACCTTTTTTGGATGGAACCTTGTAGGATAGGCAAGGCAGGTTGTATGACATGTGTGAGTTCCGGCACCTTTTTCTTTTACAAAAAAAGCACTGGTTAGCTCTATCATGCAAGTAGTTCATGTACTGACATACCTCCCACCTTCTAGGACACAAAGAAAGGGTTCCTAATGTACTGAAATGTGATCCTAGACAATGGCAAAAAGGAGGAAACCATAGTTTATGGGTAAAGAAATGAACCCCTTCTTCCCAAAAAGAACAGAAGGGAATGTGATTTTCTTCAAGAAAAACAAAGGACTGTAAATGCTACTTTAATCTCTATTGCAAATATACTAAGTCCATACTGATTAATAGAATGTTCCAAGCCCATCTCTTTAAAATAACTATTGTGTCAACATTTGGGATCATCTTGCACTTCGGAAGATACCTGCCTTTAAAGAGAATTTCCATTGGAATACTGAAGCTCTCCTTGTTGGATTTTGATTTTAGCATGGATGGTTTGATTGGAGGCGGAACAATTGCTCAAATATTTTGCCTTTGCTGCTATTTTTACAAATAAAGATAACCATTTCCTTGTTTTAAGAAAAGGTAGCAAAATGTCGAAAGCCAGTCTGGTGTGGTGGTTAAGGCATCAAACTAGAAACCGGGAGACAGCAAATTAGGCACAAAGCCAGCTGGATGATCTTGGGCTAGTCGCTTTCAGCTCTAGGAAGGAGGCAATGGCAAACCACTTCTGACAAACTTCGCCAAGAAAACTGCAGAGACTTGTCCTGCCAATCTCTAAGAATGAGACATGATTGGAAAAAAAGGAAAAAAAATATCCTAAAAACTAAAATATTAATTTGAACTTTGGTGTTGGAGAAGACTCCTGTAAATACCATTGGCAGGGAAGGAAATAAACAAATGGATCATCTAATAAATTAAACCAGAGGTTTCATTCAAGGCACAAATGACCTTGCTCAGATTATCCTACTCCAGACACATTATACAAAGGTCTAAGTCTATGGAGAAGGTTCAAATACTTGGAAAGGTGGAAGGATAGAGACGTTCAAGCTGGAAGACTATTATGCCCAAGAGAAATCTGAATTGTGAGAAGGAAAAATAAAATGAGGAAAGATGAAAAAGTCATTCTAGACGGGAGGGCCCACAAAAAATATCCATGGTTAAGTTAAATTTGTAGACTACTTTTCTTCAGGTACAATGTTATTTATAATGGGAAACTTTAAATAAAACCTCAAGTCAGTCTCCTTTCACATTGATGTCATGTTGGTTAGGGATTATGGGAGTATTCTTGGTCCGGAACTTTGGCATAAATTTGGGGTCTGGGGCCTCTACTCAGGGCATTAATTCTGCAAAGAAAGAAAACTTACATGCAGCCAAAATGTCCTCCTCTTCTTCTATTTCTGATATTCAGGCAGTTATTGACATTACCTCTATATTTTCAAAATATGTTTCATCCATTTCTAAAAGAAGTATTACCAATAAACTGTAAAATTTTGGGGGGAAAAAAATCAAGGGAGACTTGAAGGGGAAAAAAAAGAGGGGAGGAACACTTCCAAACATGCTATTTTGTTCAATTGGCATGAACTGAGTGTTGCAAAGAAAATTTGAAAAAAAGAGTAAAGGAGCAGAATTCCATGGAATAGGAAACATTGCAGCAAAAAGTAAACACGTTTAGAATTCATCAGCACAAGAAAGGATGACAGTAGTCTAATTATTTTATTTATTTATTTATTTATTTGTTTGTTTGTTTAATATTTCATGTTTCTAGACCACCCATCTCCTGTAAGGATTTGCCTTTGTCCAGCTGTGACCCTACTTAGCTGATTTTGACTGATCTAAAGAAGAAATTAAGTAGGGTCACACCCAGCTAGTACTTAGATAGGAGAACACTAAGGAAAGTCCAGGGTTGTTTTTTTTTTATTGAAAAGTTTTATCATACATTTTATCTTTAACAAACCCCCCAACCCCTCCCCTATCCCTCCCTCCTTACCCCTCCCCCCCTCCCCCCCCACTTCCCAGAGCTAAGTACAAGGTATAAAAAACAAAAAACAAAAAGAATCATAAACAACCATATGCTAACAACCGTAAACTCTAAAATCTATTACTCTCTAGCTCATATAGGATAACTACAAACACTATTAATATAAAATATATAAAAATATATATAAAAAAAGAAAGGGAAAAAGAAAAGGAAGACTTATTCAAATGCTACATGAAACTTCTTAATCCCGTATTTGTTCTGGATATACTCAATCCATTTTCTCCACTCCATAATATAGCGTTCTAGCGAATGATCTTTCAAATAGGCCGATATCTTTGCCATCTCTGCCAGGTCAGAAACCTTTAAAGTCCATTCTTCTATAGTCGGCAGTTCCTCCTTCTTCCAATACTGACCTATTAAGAGTCTTGCTGCCGTAATTAAATTCAACATCAACTTAGTGTCCACAACTGTAGCATCTGTAATTATTCCCAACAAAAAAAGTTGCGGACAAAACTTTATCCTCTGTTTAAAAATCTTCTGCATGTTCCACCAGACTTTTATCCAAAAAGCCTTAACCTTTTTACAAGTCCACCATATGTGAAAATATGTTGCGTCTTCGTCACCGCACCTCCAACATTTAGGCTGATAATTCGGATACATACTTGCAAGCTTTTTAGGATCTAAATGCCATCTATAAAACATTTTGTAAAAATTCTCTCTTAGATTTTGAGCTTGTGTAAATTTTACGTTCCTCACCCAAATCCTTTCCCACGTATCCATTGTAATAACTTCTTGGATATTTTGGGCCCATTTAATCATACAATCTTTAACAAGCTCTGTTTCTGAGTCAATTTCTATCAATGCAAGATATATCCGTTTGATATGTGCTGGACCCTGAATTCTAATTTGCTTTATCAAATTTTCATCAGTCATTGTAAAACCAAAGTCCAGGGTTGTTGAAGAACACAACAAGCAAGCATCTTCATATTTTAGCAAAGAAAATCCTGATGACATCAGGAATCAAGCTCAGTAAAAAAAAGACTATTTAACTGATACAATAGTGTAATATGTACATAATAATGGAATCATAAACAATTGTGTAAAAATGAATTTCTTTATATACCTAAAATACTTCAGACCTGATTTACTCAATCTTCCTTGGCAGTACAATAAGCAAGAATACGGTATATATGTAGAAAGTAACTGAGGGAAATTGAATGGACAACATATTACAAAATATGATTTCCAAATGCCAGATAAGCATAATATTTGTGATGTTATAATCCCATTAAAGAAAAAAAAACATGTGCATAGAGCAGAAGAAAACCTAAACATATATAATAGAAGATGTTTTCATAATTTCTGTCCCACAACTGTTGGAAAAATAATCATTGCATATGTGTGTGTTACACTTAAGTATGTTTGTGTGTATGTGTGTGCTAGACTTAACACAAACCCAAAATAACTTTGGAATACAGATATATTTTGTATTCTTTTTGCAGTGGTTTCAAAAGAGGCAAAGCTGCTGGTCTCACTGAGGAATTGATTGTGTGGTTTGACCCTCAGTGTAATAACAATAAAAATATATCTTCTGTGGCAATTGCAGCTTAATTTCTCTTGGCTATGTTAGATATTCTTATAAATTTTTACTATCTGGAATTGTGAATATAAGCACGCTGAATTGCAGAATTTTGTTGCACAGCACTTTTGTAGACACTAAACCTGTTCATGCATAGAGTATACGCACATTTTATTCAAATGGAAAACATTTTATTTTTAGTTAATTAGTCAGGATTCCAATTTTCCAGAGTATATATGGGACTATTTCCACATTTTTCCAGGCACAGAAATCTCCATCATTATATACAACTAATCAAACTATAAAAGGCCGTAGCTTAATATTCTAATCCATTATTTAGAACAATGCTAAATTATTAGACTGTTTAATCAAAAAGAAAAGCCTCTCTTGAGACCACTTTGCTAGCTTCATTTTCATTTATTCTCTAAGACAGGGGTAGGCAACCTTGGCTCTTTTATGACTCGTGGACTTCAACTCCCAGAATTCCTGAACCAGCCATGCTGAGGGGAAAGAGAGGTTTCCAAGCTGAGCCATGCTGGCTCAGGAATTCTGGGAGTTGAAGTCCACGAGTCACAAAAGAGCCAAGGTTGCCTATCCCTGCTCTAAGAGTTAAAGCTGCTTGATCCCACCTGCTGATGTCTTAATAAATGAGTTGGCAGAGAGGGCTCTAATTGTTACACTGTTCATCTTTTGCCAGCAGGAATAAAAAAAATGCAGAGATTTATCAATGCTCCCCCTCCAAAAACAAAATAAAACACTATCTATGATGGGAAAATAAGTTATACAAGCATAAAATATTTTTCTTGATTTATTTTAGTTTTTTAGTGTGCCTCTGTTATTGTATTACATTATATTAATGTTAATATCTGGGAAATGCATCATTACAAAGAGTCATGTTTCGCTTTCTTAGGTACCATTTAATAGCAACGGTTGCCTGTGGTTGATGAAAACCGTATACAACTTTGGGACTTGTGGACTTTAACTTCCAGAATTCTTCAGCCAGCCATGCTGGCTGTGGGATTCTGGGAGTTGGAATCCTCAAGTCTTAAAGTTGCCAAGGCTGGAAATCCTTGCAGTGTATACAATTCCAGCAATTTAATTAAGGTTTTCAGTTGCCTGTAGAGGCAACTATTTCCAGATAAGTCTATAATAGACCTCTAATTGATGCAAGATTTTGTTAAAAGTTAGAGGAATATGTCAATATTTCAAGATATCTGAAATTCTTAAAAAAGATCCTAACTTATTTTCTCCCAAGCTTATTTCAAATTGCCTCAGCCCACATTAAGAAATTTTTGGTGAGTGAATGATTAAGAAGAGAGTTCCCCCCACACACACCAAGTCAATTCTGGGAAAATATTGATAGATTATATCTGATCTATGAGCCAGCCCAAATCTTATTTAAGTCCCAGTGAGTCAATAAAACTTTTCTCTGAGAAGGTCAGCCTAGCATAGGATTGCAAGACAGCTAAGCAGAGAAGTTTTGTGATTGTATCTGAAAGGAAAAGCCATCTTGGAAATGAAATTTCTCTATACTAACTTGTTTCTAACCCTTTTTAAAATAGTTTGCCATACTTCCTGGCTTGTCTATTTATTTGGGCTTCCATGGTATTCTAGAGCCAATTCTTTATTTTACAGATCATAATGGAATCATTCTGTGGGATGTCAATGAGGTTCCTAGGACAGGAAGACAGGATGTTGGTGGTGTTATTAGATACCTGCTCCTCTGCCAGCCCCTCGCCAAATACTAATACCCTGTGGAAATGTTCCTTACAACTTTTACTTCATTATTTCTCAACATTATTTATTATGAGTAAATGAAAATGAAGGGAAAACGAAGTATAGCTCTCACACTACTGAAGGTATCTGCGCTAATTATAGATATAGGAGAGCTATGTTAAACCATGGTGGCAGAAATGACTGCAGTTCATGAAAGCTTATGACTTTTAATAAAATGTGTTAGTCAACAAAGGGACTGCCAGACTTCTGATTATCTACTCTGATGTGTAATTCCTAAAAGACTTCCCTACTTGGCTGTCTGAGAGGAAAAAATTAAACTGCTGTGAATAGTTCTACTATATCTGTATATTTTGCAAACTATGCTACATGGGGCTGCCCTTGTAAAGTATCCAGAATCTTCAGTTGGTTTAAAATGTGGTGGCCTGCATGGGTTTGTGCAAGCTTAGATTTGGATGTTTGTCTTCTCTCTTATGGGAGATTGGCTGCTGATTTGCTTCTGGTCCTATTCAAGATGCCGGTTGTCACCTTCAAAGCCCTACTACACGGCTTTGGATGAGGTTATTTGAGACACCAACCTTTCCCAGTCATATCTACTTGACTCACCAGAGTGGAGAGGCAGGGAATGTTATAGGCAGTGATGGGATTCAAATATGTGAACAACCGGTTCTCTGTGTGGATGCCGCTTCCGGAAGTCCATTCTGGGCCTGGGCAACAAAAAATTAGCTACCGGTTCTGCCAAACTGGTGCGAACTGGCTGAATCCCACCACTGGTTATAGGAATCTAAGGATAGGCTGAGAAGTAGGGTCTTGTCTGTGGGGGCTCCCTCCCTCTGAAACCTCATCCCTGCAGAGATGAGATTAGCCCACACTTTGACACTTTTTCACAAGGCCCTGAAGATGTGGTTCTGCTAACCACTCTGGGGTCCCCAGAGTGATATATGAGTCTATCAATTGGTCAGCCTGATTATTGCTGCCAGGTGAATGGAGAGTCATTGTTTTTGCATTGAGATTTTATCTTTGTAAGCTGCCCAGAGGCACTGAGGGTGAATTAAATAACTAAGCAAATAATTTGCAAACCTTCAGGGGATTCCATGTTCTTTATGAACTATTCCTGTTTTTTTGTTTAAATATTTGCAATTCCTACTGGAGTGTGGGGGTGGAGAAGGGAGTATCTATGAATCTGATGACAAATTCTTTAGCAGGTGGAAACACCAAGCTGACCTTGGCTGATCACAGAAGCTAAGCAGAATTGGCCCTGCTCAGTAGTTGAATAAAGGAAATACCGTATTTTCCAGCGTATAAGACGACCCAGCGTATAAGACAACCCCCAACTTTTAAGAAGATTTTCAAGGTTTTTCGTCTTATACGCCGGAAAATACTTACATGCCAGTTGCCAAGTGTCCGACAGAAGCCCGATTCAGCCCTGTCTGATGCAGATGGTGCAAAGCCTCCCTTTTGAAGCCCAAAGGGGCTTTTCCTTCCACCCACCCATTTGAGAGCACATTTGCAGATGGAGCAGCCGTGCGTCTGGAGCCAAGCCCCACCCAGGAGGCGGTCAGTCAGGTGGGCTCGGAAGATGCGCTGGAGAGGCGGGCTTGGGGCGGCCATGCCGACGTCGGCTGGCGAGGGCCGCTGCGTGGTCTGCGGGCGAGAGGGGCGCCAGGCCCGCCGGAAGTCCCCGGAAGTTCCTGGAACGGGCTGGCAGGCACGCTCTTCCCTGGCCCACCGGAAGTCCCTGGAAGTTCCCCAAACTTGGAACGGCCTGGCGGCGGCGGGCACTCCCTCCCCGATCCGCCAGGGAGTGTCTCCCAAAGCGCAGCGTCCGGCGGCCGGGAGTCCGTCGGCCTGGGAGCTGGCAAGCTGGCCCGCGGCTAGGGCCAGGGCCCAGGAACCGGTAGCTGGGTGCGGGTGGGGGGAAGGAAAGCCGGGCGCGGGCTTCTGCGGCTGGTTGTGAGGCCGGATGTGGGCGTCTGCCGGGAGAGATAGCGGGTAGCAGGGCGCGCTCTGCTTATGCTCAGATGCCGCTTGGGTGAGGGGGAGGGGCTTCCTGCCACTCCCGGGGTCTGGCATTTGCAAGGGGGAGGGGAAGGGGCTTAGAGGCTCTTGGTGGTGGGAAGGGAGAGTCACCATGGAGGGGGGACTGGACTAAGGAGGCTTGAAGTTGCTTTGCAAGAACGGGGACGCTCGACTGATTTATGTTTTTTTTCCGGCGTATAAGACGACTGGGCGTATAAGACGACCCCCCAACCTTTGAGAAGATTTTCATGGGTTAAAAAGTCATCTTATACAGCGGAAAATACGGTATCTAGGAATTCCAGTAAAGTTAGGTAGATGAGAAACTGAAAAAAATATCTCAGAAGACAATGGCAAATCACTTCCGTAATGCTGCCAAAAACCTGCATGAATGCAACCTCCAGGAGTCCAGTTTGACTTGAGGGCATGTTTACTTTTCCTAATCCAGTTAGCAGAAAAAGGAAAAAAAAAATCTTGGAATTGCCAAATTTATTGCAGCGTGTTTCTCAGCTCAGGCCCATTTCATTTTCTCTCCAGAGGAAAAAATCATACATAGGGAGGGCAGACAGAACATCACTCTACTGAGTTGGCCAAATGTTTATGGCTTGTGATACAAATGGTATGATTCAGGTGTGATCCTCATTTGCAACCTTCTGACAAGCAAAGTCAATGGGGAAGCCGTATTTCCTTAACAAGCATGTTACTAACTTAACACCTGCCCTGACTCACCCCACAAATGTGGCAAGAAAAGTCGTAAAATGGGGAAAAATCCACTTAACAAATTTCTCACTTGGGAACATAAATTTTGGGCTCAATTGTGGTCGTAAGTCAAGAACTACCTGTACACTGGGTAAGAAAGAATTTTAAAATTTAAAAAGGGGGATGAGCTGAGGTGCAGAGGTAGGCATGGGCCAAGAGAGGCATACATCATTTGTAAATCACCCAAAGTTGCTGGCAGTGCATAAATTTATTACATCATCATTATCATCCCCATTATCAAATTCTTCATCATTTGGGGGCAAAATGTGATCCAAATGACTTTATAAACACAAACTAGATTGCAATATGCCAGGCTCTCCTCCCAAATTCTGTATTTGGTGTATTTCTCTTAGGGAGAGTATTAATAAAAGCACAACTTTTGGAACTAAATGTGGCAAAGGCGATGTAATACCCTACAGATGTTTAGTATGTACAAGATAGACATGTTGTTGTTAGCTGTGAAGTCGTGTCCGACCCATCGCGACCCTATAAACAACGTTCCTCCAGGCCTTCCTGTCCTCTACCATCTTCTGGAGTCCATTTAAGCTCACGCCTACTGCTTCAGTGACTCCATCCAGCCACCTCATTCTCTGTCGTCCCCTTCTTCTATTGCCCCCAATCTTTCCCAGCATTAGGCTCTTCTCCAGTGAGTCCTTCCTTCTCATTAGGTGGCCAAAGTATTTGAGTTTCAGCTTCAGGATCTGGCCTTCTAAGGAGCAAGTCAGGGTTGATCTCCTCTAGGACTGACTGGTTTGATTGCCTTGCAGTCCAAGATAGACATAGGAAGGGAATAAAGCAAGGTCTTTTCCTCTTTATGAGTTGGAACACTGAAGTCTTACTTCACTCCCTTCCTTTGCTGAAGGAACTAGAAGAGAAGACCTCCCAGAAAAAGAGGAAAGATGATGCAGACAAGTAAAATGTCTGCCTCTCACACTTACATAAAATCAAGCATTGGCTTCCTGAACCTTATTCCGATGACAAAATTGCCATCACTCTTGGGTTTTTTTTTAAATCTAAATGGCATAGCCTGGCAAGGTATGTTCTGTTCTTCTACAAGAGACACAGGGAGAGAAATAATGACAGTAGGGATTGTGGAGAGATATATGGTGCTAGTACTGTACTATCCAGTACAGCATTAAAAAAATCTTTTTTTAGAATGTGAAATAAGATAGATTTCTAAGACTGTAGTACAATTATAAAATAATCTGAAATGATGGCTGGGATGATAGCTTTACATTACACTAACCCATATTTTATTAAATGCTGAATAAGTCAGAATAAATTATATGTTGACTTAATAGTATGCTTGCCTAGCCCCTCATTATTTTCTTTACTGAATGAAGGTCCATTAAATTGAGAGAGACAGAGAGAAACAGAGAGACACAGAGACACAGAGAGAGACAGAGAGACAGAGACACACACACACACACACACACACACACACAGAGAGAGAGAGAGAGAGATGTTATGTATTCACAAGTATTTGTAGCTTGGTTCTTGGAAAAGAAGGAAGAATTCTTAAGGAAGAATGAATTAAATATGTTCAAGGGAGATACCAAAAGAGTTAATGAAGTTAATTCAGAATTTTAAGAATGTTCTATTCTTCTGCAAAAGTCAATTGGCAAAGACACATAGGAAGTCTTCAACAGACAATATCAGGATTCCCTTCAGACACTCCTTAGAAAGATAATTTAGACTCTTTAAGCAAAATCAGGCAATATAATAAAAGTTGGCACCAGTAAACAGCAAAATCCTTGACGTTGCAGAGAACAAGTGCTTTAGCAGTGTTTCATTCAAATTCAGAGAACTGTTAAGTTTTAGATTATTTTAAAATAAAAGTTGACATTTCAGTCATTTCCCTTTTGTATGGATTATAGAAACGGAAACACTTCTGAACAGCAGCAGATTGAGGAAGGCACATTTTCTACATCTTAATTAAAATTTGGCAGGCCACTGGGGTCAAGTGTAACACCATTTGAGTGTGGGACTTGAGCCAAACATCACCCAATAGGCATCATTCTTTCACTAGGTCAGTTTTAGAACATGGTGGCTTGGCTCTTTCCATATCTGAATGCAACCAAACTGATGGGCGAATCCCATTTAACGTTGGTGGTGGGACAACATATGCCATAGAATCTACAAATCACAAGGCATGCAAAGTGGACAAAATGGTATGGATAACCTTGTCCTCCAGTATCCCTTGTCTGCCTGGTCTTCCCCAGACAATCAGCTCATTCTGTCTATCTAGAAACAAGGTGAATTAATGCAGAGAGTCATTAAGAGAAAACTTCCACTCCTCACTGTTTTCTAATCAGGAAATAATAAACTGGAATACATTTTGAATGTGGTTAGCACTGTTTTCACAAGAATTAATAGAAGTTATCTTTTAAATATTGGGTGACTACAAATAAATACCTTGCTCAATAGTAGTAACTGTTATATACTGGGTTCGATGCTTGATTGACTAGACGAGGCGAGTGAGTTCAGCAAGAATCATTCTTTATTTGTTGCAGGAACTGAACTGAGAAACAGGGCTGCGAATGCAGCAATTTATACCCTGGCCTCTAGGTGGCAGCCAATAAGTTTAAAGCAACCTATTGCCGCCCAAGAAGCAGCCAATGGTGTCGCTGGAGACGGGTTGTCTGAGAAGCTGGGAGCCACTAGCCAGCTTCCCTGCTTAACCAACCTTTCAGCAATTAACCCCACGTGATATTCTTAAGTAAGACAAAGCCCAATACATTACAGTAACTGTGAGAGGGATCTTGGAGTCCTAGTGGACAATCACTTAAATATGAGTCAGCAATGTGCTTCAGCTACCAAAAAAGTCAACACAGTGCTAGGCTGCATTAACAGAGGGACAGAATCAAGATCATGTGAAGTAGTAATACCACTTTACAATGCGTTGGTAAGGCCACACTTCGCATACTGCATCCAGTTTTGGTCACTACGATGTAAAAAAGATGTTGAGACTCTATGAAAAGTACAGAGAAGAGCAACAAAGAAGATTAGGGAACTGGAGGCTAAAACATATACGGAACGGTTGCTGGAATTGGGTATGTTTAGTTTAATGAAGAGAAGGACGAGGGGTGACATGATAGCAGTGTTCCAATATCTCAGGGGCTGCCACAAAGAAGAGGGAGTCAAGCTATTCTCCAAAGCGCCTGAAGGCAGGACAAGAAGCAATGGATGGAAACTCATCAAGGTGAGAAACAACCTAGAACTAAAGAGAAATTTCCTGACAGTTAGAACAATTAACTAGTGGAACAACCTGCCTCCAGAAGTTGTGAATGCTCCAATACTGGAAGTTTTTAAGAAGAGACTGGACAGCCATTTGACTGAAATGGTATAGGGTTTCCTGCCTGAGCAGGGGGTTGGACTAGATGATCTCCAAGGTCCCTTCCACCACCACCACCACCATCATCATCATCATCATCATTATTATTATTAACATTTTTGTTAATCATGTGCCAAGTGCTTGTCAAGAATTTGTTCTGCACTCAGAACTGAAAATATATTTGCTTGGAAGAAAACCAGATTGATTTCATTCTCAAGCATATTTATTAAAACCTGAACAAATCAATTTGGGGCATACAGTGGTGAAATCAATATTTATGCAGGCTATCTTAAGAAAACAGAGAAATGCTTCCAACCAGCAGACAATCTTAGCATTATTATTTCCCTGTGACTAATTTTGTCTTGGATGTGGTTCATTTATATCACTGAAGCCATTTACTCATTGGGGGTTATACAGGACAATGTTGCTGACATACAGCCAGAGAAAACAAATGAGATGTTGGAGTACCAACTGCTAAACCACTCCTTCTGTAGCAATACTACATTTATCCGAGGCCAGGCATTTCTTCTGGCAAAGGGATGAAAACTTCTGAATAAAGTTAATAAAGCAGATCATGATTCTGAAATCTTTCCAGGTTATTCTGCAGATCCCAATTTGACCATTTTCTATCTGATGTAAATAAGATTTCCTAGACTAAGAGCATTTTGTTACTCTGGTTTCTCATTCCTTCCGTATCCTATCAAGACATCAATTTGGATTTTTGGCACTACTGCAGACTTGAATCCCAATAGTCCAGGGTGGAGCATCTGGAGACCCTCCAAATGTTGTTGGAACTAAATCCCATCAGTTCAACTAGCCTGTACTCAGAGATGGAGTCCAAGAACATTTGGAGAATTACCAATGATTCCCTATGGTGGTGGACCTGAATATCCACCGAAGCTGGAGCTTGCACAGAACAGAGGTAGGAAAAGAAAACAAGGGGCCAAGGAATTGTCTAATTTAAACTGAAAATGCAGTTATTAATGACGTAGTAAAAGTACAGGTAGTCATCGGCTTAAAGTAAAGGTAAAGGTTCCCCCGCACATGCGTGCTAGTCGTTTCCAACTCTAGGGGCCGGTGCTCATCTCCGTTTCAAAGCCGAAGAGCCAGCGCTTGTCCGAAGACGTCTCCGTGGTCATGTGGCTGGCATGACTAGACGCCAAAGGCGCACGGAACGCTGTTACCTTCCCACCATAGTGGTCCCTATTTTTCTACTTGCAATTTTACGTGCTTTTGAACTGCTAGGTTGGCAGAAGCTGGGACGAGTAACAGGCGCTCACTCTGTTACGCGGCACTCGGGATTCGACCTGCCAAACTGCCGACCTTCTGATCGACAAGCTCAGCGTCCTAACCCTCATTTAGTGACCATTCAAAGTTACAATGGCACTGAAAAAGTAACTTGTAACCGTTTTTCACACTTATGACTGTTGCCACCTCCCCAGGGTCACATGTTTTACATTCAGATGCTTGACAGCTGCTTCATATTTATGATGGTTGCAGTGTCCCAGGGTCACGTGATCATCTTTTGCGACCTTCTGACAAGCAAAGTCAATGGGGAAACCAAATTCATTTAACAAGCGTGATACTAATTTAACAACTGCAGTGATTCACTTAGCAAATGCGGCAAGAAAAGTCTTAAAATGGGGCAAAATTCGCTTAGCAACAGAAAGTCGAGGACTACCTGTAAGTTGGGAGTTAGGAGTTTAACACTTGAGGTGTAGGCACATGATGGCATTTTTCATCCTTGAAAGCTTTGAGATATGCATGCAGCAAATGCCTTCCAAATGGTGATGGACCCCAGGGGAATGTTTTCGTTATAATTCTCACGTTCATATTTTCCCCCAGTCTTTCCAGAAAAGGTGTGATGGTCTCCAGGCAGAAATCTAAGATTTTGTTCTTTATTGCAGTTTGTCGGGGACTTTCCCGGGAGAACAGATAGCCACATGCTTGGGTTGTCACACCATAATCAAACAAAACTTGGCACTCAGTTGAGAGATGAAACTACATGCCAGGATTACAAGAGGGTTACTGCAACGATATGTCTCACTGAAGAGTTTTTTTAAAAATAGTTGTGCTGGCATTCAAGTTACAAGATAGTAAACCAGTCACGAGTAAATAGATAATCCAGTTAGTCTAGCTTATAGCTATTATTCAAGAAAAGTGGTATCAGTTTATTACCCCATGATCCACAAAGCTTGGTTCCTGTTGGTTTATTCCCATGACATGCTGGTTAACTCAGTATGACACATCAAACCATAGAAGTAACCACATGGCCTGAGTTTCCAGAGCTCACAGACAATTGGCTAAAGTGTGGTTAGTTAGCTTTGATTCAAACCCTTATGTTGCTTCTGTGCAGGCAAGAATCGTTGCATCATTGATGTTTTGAGCCATTCTGGGAGCCTTTTTGGGATAAAAAGTAAGGTAATATTATCTGAAGAAAAACACAAAAGTACTCACAAAGCATACTCAAAACAAGATGAAAAGAAATCGAGTCCAGGATATGCTGTCGGTTGCCTCTTTGCTCCTTATCTGTCTGCGCTGAGTCTACTTTTGACCAGATACGCTGTATCTGAGATACCAGATTAATCTTTTCACTATTTGCCAAGACCAATTTTATCTGAGAACTTCTTAATGGTGGTCCCACAAATTTATCATCATGGTTTTCATCTCTTAAAAAAAAGCAAAGATGTGTGCTACATAAAGGCTCTTTTCCTGGAAATACAAATTCCTCAGTTCCAGATACTTCCTCCCTTGAATGTATCAGGTCTACAAACAGAAAGTCTTTTGAGGTGTTAAGCTTCTTAGAGTTACAGCAATATTTCTCCTACTCAACATGCTTTTTTTTTAAACCTAAAAGATTTAATCCAAAAGACGAGGAGAGCATATTCCTTGCTATTTTGCCTTCATTTAAGTCACCAAATTTTTTGAGCTGGGATGCCTCCTGTCCAAACATGGGCTAACATGAAATAGACATAAGCTATTCTGTCATGCAAGGTGAGAAATAGAGATTAAATCATTGTTTGTCAGTAAAGAGCCTTGGTGGAGC
This sequence comes from Vipera ursinii, assembly GCF_947247035.1. NCBI lineage: Eukaryota > Metazoa > Chordata > Lepidosauria > Squamata > Viperidae > Vipera > Vipera ursinii. The sequence continues at coordinate 140,270,530 of NC_139516.1, read as the reverse complement.
AGTGGGCTAATGCCTCCTTAAGTAACACCAGCTGCCTGCAATTAGTGCAGGTTTGAGTCCCACCAGGCTCAAGGTTGACTCAGCCTTCCATCCTTCCGAGGTAGGTAAAATGAGGACCCAGATTGTTGGGGGCAATTAAGCTGACTTTGTAATAATGCCGCTTGGGTGTGTGTGTGTGTGAAAGCCCTAATAAGCAGGCATATACATAGAATGAAGGCTACTGCTAAGCTTGTAAGCCGCCCTGAGTCTTCGGAGAAGGGTGGGATATAAATGGAATTAAAAAAAAAATCACTGGTCTGATTGCTATTCCTAGTTGCTGTCTGTTGGTTATTCCGTTAGAAACTGTCAGTTATTATATTTATTTATTTTATTTATTTTATTGGATTTGTATACCGCCCTATTCCCGTAGGACTCAGGGCAGTTTACAGGGCAGTTAAAGCCATGAATACAAAAAATTAAAAACAAATAATTAAATTAAATTCAAGCCCCAAGAGTAAATCTAAAACCCAGTTAAATTAACAACCCCACAGTCTGGACCAAACAGATCGAAGAGCCAAGTTTTCAGGTCCCGGCGAAATGAGCGAAGGTCGGGGGCAGTCCTAAGTTCTGTGGGTAGTTGGTTCCATAGGGCAGGCGCACCCACAGAGAACGCCCTTCCCCTGGGAATAACCCGCCGGCATTCATTAACCGGCGGTACCCTGAGAAGGCCCTCCCCGTGGGGGCGCACAGGAGGATGGGAAGATGATGCCGGCAGCAGGTGTTCCCTTAGATAGTCCGGACCCAAGCCATTTAGGGCTTTATAGGTCATTACCAGCACCTTGAATCTCACCTGGAGGGCAACCGGAAGCCAATGCATGGCGATAGCAGTGAAAAAATGTTTCCAGCATAGCTGCTTTGTAGCATTTTCTTTCAACTGTGGCTGTAGAAAACTGCCTGACAGTGAAAAAGAAGAAGAGAAAGAAGACACATGGCTTCAGATTACTATTTGAGGTGGTTATTGAGAACACCATGGGCTGTACCAAGCAATCAGTCTTGGAAGAAATAAAACACTGACTGTTCCCTTGAGGGGACGATTAGCAAGCAGAAACTTGCATATTTTGGACATGACCTGTCAATGGATGATCCAGTAGAAGAGATGTCTGCTTGGCAAGGCTGAGGAAATACAGCAGGAAAACTAGATGAAAAAGGTGGGGGAATGGGATCAGGGATCTCACAGAAAGGCCTGCTGAAGATTGTCTCCAGGGCAGATAACAGCAGAAAAGACCAAGAGGAATCTATGTCACCACCAGGAGTCAGCACCTAATTACAATGAGTTTAGTCCAGACATGTCAAACACAAGGCCCGGGGCCCGAATCCGGCCCATGAAGTGGTTTCATGCAACCCGCGAAGCCGTCCTGGAAACAGTGAGGGAACGGCCCCCACTGCCTTGGCCCTGGCCCAGAGACCCTCCTTCTGCCAGAGACCCTCAGATCTGTCCCACTCCTGCCCAGGCCCCCATAGGCACCCTTGATGAGAACGATTTAGAGCTGGCCACGCCCACCCAGTAGGTCATATGCACTCTAGCCACACCCACCCAGTAGGCCACGGCCACCCAGGCCACACCCACCCAGCCCCTTGAGGGCAACCGCAATGCTGATGCGGCCCTCAATGAAATTGAGTTTGACACCCCTGGTTTAGTCTAATAAGTAAGCATTCGGTGTAAAGCCCCACTATAAATTGTTCCATTCCTGCCTAAAAAGAAAAATCTATTGCTTTTTCCTTCCTCATAAGGATCTGAAAATACTCGTCCTCAGTGTAGTGCCTCTTGAGGAAGAAAACCTCTAGATTCTACTATTTTGCACAAATTATATTCAACTGTAGGGTACTTGACAGAGAGTTGGGCAGCAGATAAATTTAATCAATAAAATAAATTATCTTAGCATGCAGGAGGTCCCAGTTTCAATCTGCACCATTTCTGGTCTGAAGTCCTAGAGAGCATTGGCCAATTAGTATAGATTGCACCCAGCTGCATGGGCCAGTCCTCAGACTATTGAAAGAAAATTATATTCAACTGTAGGGTACTTGACAAAGAGTTGAGCAGCAGATAAATTTAATAAATAAAATAAATTATCTTAGCATGCAGGAGGTCTCAGTTTCAATCTGCACCATTTCTGGTCTGAAGTCCTGGAGAGCATTGGCCAATTAGTATAGATTGCACCCAGCTGCATGGGCCAGTCCTCAGACTATTGAAAGTAAATTTCTTATTTTTCACATCACTGATCAAAAGTTCATCCTTTTTTTTTTAAAGAAACTGCATCTGAGAGAGATGGGGTTGTATATAACAAGACCTGAAGTTGTGAAGATACTAGTTTAAACTAGAATTCTCTGCCTCCACCTGGCCTTCAAGTGCAAAGTGCTGGGAGGGTGTTGTCTGTATAATGGAACTTTCACTTATACAACCACACCCCTCCAATTTGCAATCCAAAGTCCTTTGGCACAGTCCACAGTCAGTTTTATGATTTTTAAATGTACTATGCCCCTGAAATCTTTCCTATGGGAAAAGTCAGAAAGATAGTATCCTTGCATATAAATGGGAGATGCACAGCACTGAATACAGCGCACGGTTTTGCATAAATGAGTTCCTAATTTTATTGTTTTATTCATCTGAGAGCACTTAATGCAATTATTGATCAAGGTGATATGTCAGAAAGCATGAAGTAGAAGACTACTTTAATATTATGCCAGTACTGTCAAAATGCTTAAAAACCAGCTATGGCTGGTTTTTAAAATAAAATAATGTTGGGAAAGAGAGTAAAATACTCAGACAAAAGCATCCATCTGAATAAATTATTGTTCTTGGTTGACCCAACTATCTTTTCATAATGGGCATAATTTCTCCCAGATATTAACAATCTGTGGAGTCAAAATTACATGAGTAATAATAAAATAATTTGGTTCAAAGCCAAAATACTCTTCCCCTCAGAGTTGCTCTGTTCCTTCTAAAATAATTCACCCAACTGGAGAAATAGAAGGAAAATAAATGGAATTCAATATGATTCAAATCTTCATTGACCGTTAGCTATCTTCTTCAAAAGTGGCCGGCAGCTGTACACAAAAAGAAAACAAGAAAAATATTGGTCTGGAGCCTTGACAGTGAAACCCCCTTCAGCAATGCCAGAAGCAGGTCTAGGATAGGCCAGTTTGTGAAGGAATTATGGAAACAGCTGTTAAGACCTCAGGCAAAATAATTTGAATTTTCTAGGGAATTCCAATAATCTTTCTCAAGATTCTTTGCAGCTAGAATTATGGCTCCTTTACAAGAGGGGAGCAAAAGATACAGAGAATGCACACCAGCTGTGGTGAAAGGAAGAGCAAAATTCCCTCCTTATCCTAGAAATTAAAGCTGCTGTGTGCTCTCAGAGCTGACCCAAACAAGAAGCAATCTTGCCGACACAGGTTGCAAACTTTCGGCTGGGGGATGTAATTAGCAGCATATTTTCCTTTCAAACCTCCCAGCTGTTCCCTTCTGTTTTAAACAGAGCTGTGCATCTTATGAGGCCAGTTCTCTAAGACAGAATAGCATCCGTAAATACGTTTAGAAAATGCTATCCTATCATCAGTGTTAAAGATTTAACTATGGGTAGTCCTCAACTTACAACAGTTCATTTGGCGACTGTCCAAAGTTACAATGGCACTGAAAAAAAAGTGCTTATGACTATTTTTCACACTTACAACTGTTGCAGCATCCCCACGGTCGCATGATTATAATTTGGATGCTTGGCAACTAACTCATATTTATGACGGTTACAGTATCCCAGGGTCACGTGGTCCCTTTTTGTGACTTCCTGACAAAGGAAGCCAGATTCATGTAACAAGTGTGTTGCTAACTTAAAAACTGTAGTGATTCGCTTAACCACTGTGGCAAGATTCATAATATCCATAAAATGGGGCAACATTCACTTAACACATGTTTCACTTAGGAACGGAAATTTTGGGCTCAACTGTGGTCGTACGTCAAGGACTACCTGTACTAGTGCAGAGATTTCTGTATATGATGCGAAGCGTCTTCTGTTCCTGGATTAGATCCAAACCTGCTCTACAATCTTATGTTTATTTCCTCAGAACTGAGTTCTAATACATTCAACCCAGTATAATTACAGGTAAATCAAGTATATATTTGCAGTCTTAATGATTTCCCATTAAAATCGCTACACTTAAATACCATCAAATTACTAATTCTGTTCTTTGGGCATTCAGTTGTAAATCCTATTGAATTTGGATGGCAAATCAGGCAAGCGTGTATGCAACCACAGTTTGGATGCAACCTGGTGTGATGAACTTAATGACCTCATTATTAATGCCATAGTAGTCTTCATTATTCGGAATTTTTAAAATTAATTCCACATGTAGTTTCAGATATTTTGCAGGTGTTTTTCAGAATTGTAACAACGTGTTGGTTCCAAAGGTGCTTTTTTCAACAGGCAACTGGATTTACTTTGTTTTGCTGGAAGACATTTCGCTTCTCATCCAAGAAGCTTCTTCAGTTCTGAATTAAAGAAGCTTCTTAGTTGAGAAGTGAAACGTCTTCAAACAAAAACAAAGAAAATCCAGTTGCCTGTTGAAAAACAAGCACCTTTGGGATCACCATGACCTGGATGACTGAGAATTTCCATAGACAACAACATGTTAGGAAAAGACCATCGGCTGAGAATCAAACTTTTCCTTCCATTGTACCGGAAGTCTGGATTATCAAGAAGAGAAACAAAAAGTTCACATATCTGTAATAGAATATAATTGTCCACAGGAAGGCCTGGAGGAACGTTGTCCATGGGGTCGCGATGGGTCGGACACAACTTCGCAACTAACAACAACAACTACGGTAATTATTATTTTGAAACTAACACGAAATACAACGTATACAGGACAAACTATACAGGATCTAGTTTGGTGTGTACTTTGCTAAATATATAAAAGTCATATTACTATTATACAGAAAATGCATACCCATTACAGAATAATGGCAGGTTTATAATTCACACATATTTACTCCTCAGTAGATTTTAAAACATTAAATATAACTACAGAACTTCAAGCCATTAATAGCTAATATTAAATTGTATAAATTCTGAAATTACCAAAATCTGCATGGTGTTACTTTTGTTGCTATTAGCTCTTCATAGAATTTTTTTCTAAAGCAATGTTTACTCTATATGCTGTTGAGAGACAGAGAAGAAGGAAGGAAGGAAGGAAGGAAGGAAGGAAGGAAGAAAGAAAGAAAGAAAGAAAGAAAGAAAGAAAGAAAGAAAGAAAGAAAGAAAGAAAGAAAGAAAGAAAAAGAAAAAAATTGTAGCAAGCTAGAAATGGATTGGACCATGAAGGAATTATTTGTTTCTACTGTGAATGACAGATTTCCCAGCTGCTACAAATCCATTTGCACCTAAATATTTCACCAAGTTTTCCGCTATGAATTTTTGACACAAAAGATTCTCCAAAGATTCTCTAGATTATTTAGATGAAAGTATCAGATCAAACATCCAAGTAGAGGCAATAATGGTATTCAGTTACTCAAGTAAATTTCAATTTCAGTATCTGACAGGTAACATTTTGGCAATATTTGAAAAAAGCCAATGCTAGAACTTCATTACTTCTCAACTGAAAACATGGCTCTTGAAGCAGCTGAAAACGTCGACGGATAGCAGTATTTTAGTAATGATGAAAACGTTATGATTTCTTATTTTACCCTTGGCAAAATTTAACCAGATTCATATTGGAGTACAAGAATGGTGATCCAAAGGACTTAGTAGCATAGGAAATGCTTGGGGATTGGCTTAATTTTTCAATAATTAATCCTTGGCCTCTTCTGGGGTTCTTTGATTTTGGCAAGAGCATGGAAGACATAACTGTTTATATTTTACAGAAAGAGAGAGACGCCTACCCCCAGTTCTCAAAGAACAACAACAAAGAACTTCTACTTAACATAACATTGCATGCCTCGACAGGCTAATGCAAGTGGTTTCTATAGCCTGAAGAGCTTTGTGTTGCATAGGGAGACAATTTTCTTATTTAAGGCAAAGGAGCAGTGCAATTGATGCTGATGAAGCTCTTTGTGTTCCCTTGCGCTCGCCTGCCACCTCCTTTGACTGTTGCAGAAACTGGAGAAGGCTTCTTGCTCTGCTCTGCTCCACCTGCCTTCTCCAGAGGTTCATCCGATGCTTCTGGTTGACCCAAAAGTGCCAGAAGAGACTTCTGCACAACTGCCACATATTTTTTGCCAGTGTTTCATGCTTTGGAGAAAACTGTGGTCTGCCAGAGGGAGATAAGCAGAATAAAGTGAAGCAATGTGGCCTCTTGTTCTTCAAAGTGAGGGTGCTATGCTGCTTTTACGGAAGCATTTTCAAGCACTTCTTAAAGACCTGTAGAACCTAGAGCTCATTCTTTCTACCAGAATAAAGATAGTCCTCGACATACAACCTCCATTGGGTCCAACATTTCTGTCGTTAAGTGAGACATTTGTTAAGTGAATTTTGCCCCATTTTACGGCCTTTCTTGCCTCAGTTGTTAAATGATCACTGCTGTTGATAAGGTCGTAACCCGGTTGTTAAGGGAATCTGGCTTCCCCATTGACTTTGGTTGTGTGAAGGCTGCAAAAGGTAATAATAAGGTAATCTAGTTCAACCCCCTGCTCAGGTAGGAAACCCTATACCATTTCAGGCAAATGGCTGTCCAGTCTCTTCTTAAAAACTTCCAGTGTTGGACCATTCACAATTTCTGGAGGCAGGTTGTTCCACTGAGTAATTGTTCTAACTGTCAGGAAATTTCTCTTTAGTTCTAGGTTGCTTCTCTCTTTGGTTAGTTTCCATCTGTTGCTTCTTGTCCTGCCTTCAGGCACTTTGGAGAATAGCTTTTACTCCCTCTTCTTGTGGCAGCCCCTGAGATATTGGAACACTGCTATCATGTCCCCCCTTGTCCTTCTTTTCATTAAACTAGACATACCCAATTCCAGCAACCGTTCCTTATATGTTTTAGCTTCCAGCCCCCTAATCATCTTTTTTGCTCTTCTCTGTACTCTTTCTAGAGTCTCAACATCTTTTTTACATCGTGGTGACCAAAACTGGATGCAGTATACCAGGTGTGGCCTTACCAAGGCATTGTAAAGTGGTATTAATACTTCAGTAATCTTGATTCTATCCCTCTGTTAATGCAGTCTAGCACTGTTTTGGCTTTTTTGGCAGCTGCAGCACACTGCTGGCTCATATCTAAGTGATTGTCCACTAGGACTCCGAGATCCCTCTCACAGTTGCTACTATTGAGCAAGGTACCACCTACTATACCTGTGCATTTGGTTTTTCTTGCCTAAATGTAGAACCTTACTTTTTTCACCATTGAATTTCATTTTGCTAGTTAGCGCCCAATAGGGTGATCACATGACCTTGGGACACAGCAACGGTCATAAGTATGAGCCAGTTGCCAAGCATCTGAATGTTGATCCTATGACCATGGGGACACTACAAAGGTTTTAAATGTGAAAAACGGTCACAAAAAAGTCACTTTTTTCAGTGCCATTGTAACTTTGAACAGTCACTAAATGAACTGTTGTAAGTCGAGGACTAACTGTAGATCCACTTACAATTCTGTTTACTTTGCAAGAGCTTTTGTGGAATATCGCATGTTTGAAATGTGTGGGTTTTTCTTTGGAAAATGTGCACTTTTTCATTGATAATGATATGGTTTATTATTAGTCTGACTGATGTATCATACTATCAGTGTAGTCCGACAAGTGTATTCCTATTTATTTTGCCTTCATCTAATATATGAAGTTCGTTTATTGCTGTCCAAATAGAAACTATGGAAGAGTATTATTTATGCATCATAGTTTAAAGCTATATTTATATGGCTAAGCACACACCCACATGCACACAGTAGAACCTGTACCATTTCAGACAAGTGACTGTCTACTCTTCTTAAAAATCTCCAGTGATGGAGTGCCCACGATTTCTAGAGGCAAGCTGTTCCACTAGTTAATTATCCTTACTGTCAGGAAGTTTCTTCTTAATTCCAGGTTGCTTCTCTCTTTGATCAGTTTCCAACCATTGTTTCTCGTCCTCTTTAGTGCTTTGGTGAATGATGTGACCGGCTCTTTTTTGTGGCAGCCCCTCAAATACTGGAAAACTGCTATCATGTCTCCCCTATTTCTTCTTTTCTTTAGACTATCCAAACCCAAGTCCCGCAGCCTTTCTTCTTATGTTTTAGTCTCCAGGGCTTTGATCATCTTAGTTGCTCTTCTCAGAATTTTTTCCAAACTCTCAACATCTTTTTTGTGATATGGTGACCAAAATTACCTACAGCAACACCTGCGGCCGGCGTCAACTTCCCTCCGTCCAGTGCGCTCCCACAGAGAGGGCCTCCTCAGGGTGCCTCCGATCAAAGAATGCCGATTGGTGGCCCCCAGGGGGAGAGCATTCTCTGTGGGCGCGCCAGACCTATGGAACCGCTTGCCGGTTGAGCTCCAGACGGCCCCCGACCTTCGCTCCTTCCGGCGCGATCTAAAAACGTATCTATTTGAGCAGTCTGACCTGGTCTGATGGGTTAGGGTTGGGGTTTTAATACATCTTAATTATTGTTTTAACCCTGGGCATTTATTTAATCGCTTTTAACTTTTGTATCCTGTTTTTGTATTTATTGCCCTGTACACCGCCCTGAGTCCTTCGGGAGAAGGGCGGTATAAAAATATAATAAATAATAAATAATAATATATATGGTAGTAACAGCAGACAATCAAACCATGAACTCCTAGTAGATCCCTCTAAGGAATAGCCCTAGGTTTCTGGGAGTCTGAATCTAAAGTCTTAGTAAGCATACCACAGCAGAGTCAAAATTTATATGTTCCTGGAAGCAAGCAATAAAAACTTTGAGGCCACCACCAATTGGCAGGATTAGAAGTTGTGTAAATTCCACAGAACTATGTTGGCCTACAATTTCAAGAGAAAATAGAGAGGATATGAGAAGAATGAGGGCAATGAGAAAGAAAAAAACCAATAAGCTGCTTTTGAAAAATAAAGCTCTCAACTGCATTAACAACATGTCAAAAACAAATTCAAGAGAAAACACAGAATTCTCTTCTGTGTATTATACAGCCAACAGAAGAGAGGTCACATCACAATCTATGTGATTCCCTGTTCATAAATTCTACAAAGCGGTAGGTGCTGTCATGTCAGAAAATGTCATTCCTGTTTTGTCTTTTAATTTATTTGCTCACTGTTTTTCCTAAAGAAAAAATGGTTAGCCCCAAAGTTAGCCAAGATGTTAGTGGTGAAAAACAATGTTTAAGATTTGATAGAATGCATAATCTGAGAGCTTCAGTAAATATCATGTTCATCTCCTGATCACTTCATGGATACATCCATTCAGTTGTCTTAGCAATCATATAGTTTGCTCTTGTTTTTTCTAGGATTTATTTTTTTCAGTTAGACTATAGCTCTGGGATTTCCTGGTGGTCTTCTATCCAAGTATTAATCATTCTAATTTTTTTATATTGGTGAAACTTGGCTAAATGCAAACAGCTAATTAGGCTGTTAGATTAAGGTCCAAATCTTCACTCAGTACAAGGTGAGTCATTCATTCAGTTAATGATTTACTATTTCAGTACCTCAGAACTTCATTGTACTCTTTTAAGGATAGAGACAAAGGGACTCCTGTAACAGAGGCAATCGAGCCTCACAGCCAGATCTCTAGAATAACAGGATTTTTTTTCTACAGACTCTTCCTCCATCTACAAGTCTTCTAGATATTCTAAAATGTAATTTTCACCATCTGCCATCAGAATAGCTACTAAGCTTAGGTCCCAGCAGTTCTCACCCTCCTGAACTGATGCAGAGGATGCTTGCTTGGTGCCACAAGTTGATTAATAGAATAGCTCACCTGGTTCCCTTCTTCTGTTGTTGTTAGTTGCGAAGTTGTGTCCGACCCATCGCGACCCTATGGACAACGTTCCTCCAGGCCTTCCTGTCCTCTACCATCTTCTGGAGTCCATTTAAGCTCACGCCTACTGCTTCAGTGACTCCATCCAGCCACCTCATTCTCTGTCGTCCCCTTCTTCTCTTGCCCTCAATCTTTCCCAGCATTAGGCTCTTCTCCAGTGAGTCCTTCCTTCTCATTAGGTGGCCAAAGTATTTGAGTTTTAGCTTCAGGATCTGGCCTTCTAAAGAGCAGTCAGGGTTGACAGTGGCGTAGCGTGGGGGGTGCAGGGGGGGGCCAGCCGCACCGGGCGCAACATCTGGGGGGGGCGCGCTCGCACTCGCAGCTCTCTGCCCCTGCCTGGCTCACTCACTCTCTCTCACTGCAGTGCTGGCTGTGTGAATCCGATCCGAGCCGCCGGGTCGCCACCCACTGTGGAGGGAGGGGTGCCAGGCATGCGGTGCGGAGAGAGAGCGAGGGACTATCTGGGGGAGGGACAGTGCAGCAGCCGCCCAGCGCAGCGCTGAGCGCGGAAGAGAACCACACCAGACCAGGCACGCTGAAAGGGGGCACGAGTGCTAAAATCCACGGGTTAGGGGGCGCAAATTACTTGCCTTGCCCCGGGTGCTGACAACCCACGCTACGCCACTGAGGGTTGATCTCCTCTAGGACTGACCGGTTGGATCGCCTTGCAGTCCAAGGGACTCGCAGGAGTCTTCTCCAGCACCATAGTTCAAATAATCCCTTCTTCTACAGCACTGAAATAGGGCTCCTCTGACCTGGTGCAGTTCCTTCTTCCATTACCAAGGCTAAAGTCCAAAAAGAAAGTCACTGGCCCATAAAAAAAATCAGAACTGTATCACACACAGCCAAGTTAAAGAAGGAGAAGAAAATTTAAAAGACACAAAAGGAGAAAGAAAGAAAGAAAGAAAGAAAGAAAGAAAGAAAGAAAGAAAGAAAGAAAAAGAAAGAAAGAGAAAGAAAGAAAGAAAGAAAGAAAGAAAGAAAGAAAGAAAGAAAGAAAGAAAGAAAGAAAGAAAGAAAGAAAGAAAGGAAGGAAGGAAGGAAGGAAGGAAGGAAGGAAGGAAGGAAGGAAGGATATATGAACAGTGACTTCTGGAGAGTTGATTACTGTAAAACTGCTGCTTCTTCAGCTAGATCACCACAAAACAAAGTCCTTCAACACCAGACACATTTCGTAAAATAAAACCAGAATTTTAGCTCTATTGGTTTCTAGTTTGCTGTATAATTTTCCAATTTCCAAATCAGGCCACTATGAAGTTCTTATGCGGCTTTCAGCTGGCATGGACCAGAAATGCATCCATTCCTCCTGAGAGACAGAGAGAGACAGACAAAATTGCCCTCCTTTAATAAAGGGCAGTCTGATTGACTGTTTGGAATCTCATTTTCCTGGGGTTCAGATATTTTTGCCCACTACCTGCATTGACTTATAAATACCTAGCACATTTCTGTTTGAATATCACTAAAGTTAATGCACATGAGAGCAAATTTTATACTTGAGTCTTCTTAATTCTTTTGCCTCCAAGGTAGGAAGTGGTTTACCGGTTGAAAAAGTTGGCAAACATAAAAAAACAAGATGATGGTCTTGGAATGTGTTGGTAGAAAGTTTTGTACTGTAGTATGAGAAGCCAAATCTAACTAGCTCCCTGTTTTAGTTTTAATACTATACAAAACATTGCAAAAATGTGCTCTCAGAGAGACGCCAACAGTTCAAACCGAAACACTCCAAGGGCTACAAAAGTGCAAAATTATTCCTCATTAGAAACAGTCTCTGCCAACTTGCTAATCTTCTAATTGAATTACCAAAAGAGAAAGAAAGAAAAACCTCATAAAGTAAAATATTTGCCCTTGGCTTAGCAGGTACCAAACCCTCCATTAAAAGAGATCCTGTTTATTCTATTGTTATAACATGTTCTTTGCCCTTAAGATGAAATAATCATTCATATAAATATAAATGTACAAATGTACATTGCATATTTTGCGCGGCGCGGTAACTCAGTAGACAGTGGGCTTGTTGGCTGGAAAGCCGGCAGCCTATGTCCAAGACCCAATAGGGCGAGCTCCTGTCCTTGCCCTAGCTAGCTCCTGCCAACCTAGCAGTTTGAAAGCATGGAAATGTGAGTAGATAAATAGGTACCACTTCGGAAGTGGGAAGGTAACAGCGCTCCGAGACATGATGCTGACCACATAACTGTGGAAAAATCAGCCGTGATCTGTGTAAACTACAGTACAGATCTCCTGAATATCTGTACTTACGGTCAAGACCCACAGTCCTTTTTATTTTTAACAAGCAAACGCCCTTCAGAACTGACTTCCTAGAGTGCCTTGCTTCATGTCTGCACTACACACACTCAACTTTGAACTGAGCTGTTTTTTTGTTTTTTTTTGGAAGGGGGTGTTGTTCACAGGTTCTGCTGAATCAAAAATAAACCCCAGAGGCTATGCCCACATGATAGAGTAAGCGAGGATGTGGCTGGCTGGTTTCTGAGTTCATGCCGATTATGTGGTCCATGCATGGTCTGTCGTTACACAACAACTTTTCTGAGTGTTCTCATGGGCTCCTGCAGCTTTGTAGGCAACCTGCTTGTTACAGGAACAAGCATGCTGTGTCACTGTCTTAATGAGAAAACTGTCGGCAGGGCACCTCAGGATTAGTTTGCAATAAGCAAACAGTTTAAATGTTAAATACCCACCCAGCACACATTGCTGTACATAATAAACCCGCCAAGCTATCCCTATCTTAAATGGTTAGGTATACATCTAAGAGGATTATGGTAAACATCCCAAAATCTGGGAGCTTGGATTGATAATTGGGTTTGGTCTGGGAACTGCATAGGGGCACATTTTCTATTTGAGTATGTATTTCACGATACAAGTAGTCCTTGACTTACAGCCACAGTCATGCCCCAAAATTCTGTTGCTAAGCAAAACATTTGTTAAGTGAGTTTGGCCTCATTTTATAACCTTTCTTGCCACAGTTGTTAAGCCAATCACTGCAGTTGTTAAGCTAGTAAGACAATTGCTAGGCGAGTCGGGCTTCCCCCTTGACTTTGTTTGTCAGGAGGTTGCAAAAGGGGACCGCACGACCCTGGGACACTGCAACGGTCATAAATACGAGTCAATTGTCAAGCGTCTGAATTTTGCTCACACGACCATGGAGATACCGCGACACTCCTAAGTGTAAAAACAGTCCAGAGTCACTTCTTTCAGTGCTGTTGAAACTTTGAACGGTCACTAAACGAAAGTTGTAAGTTGTAAGTCGAGGATTACCTGTATAAACAGTAACATGTTACAAAATATTTTGTATGTTGTTGTAGAAGAATTTGTGTGTAGATTAGTTAATATGAACTGCTAGCTAGATTTTTTTAAAGTACTTTTCTTGGGTATTTTGATGACTGGGAGGGTATTTTTTTTTAATCTTCCTTATATATTATACAGTGATCAAACTTATAGACATACTCGCTCTAGATTTAAAGGAGCTGAGATCAGCAAGCCCTGCAATGCATCTTTGACTCAATTGGTAAGCGGCACACCAGATAGCACAATTAGAACTGCCTCTATTTTACCTTTCCAATGTAGTACCATTTTAGGCATTGAGTAAATCAAAAGGGCAGATATATTCAGCTGTCTCCTAGTTCCTGGAACAATGAGATAGATCTGGTTTAATTCAGAAATAAGAGGAAAGTCTGTTTCTAAAACAAGCTGCATTTTGGACCAAACCTAGACAAGTGATTTTGGCATATTGTAATTGTCAGAAAATCTCAGCAGGGTAATAAAAATCAAATAATAATTCTTACTTTTTTATGCCATTTCAGAAGAGTTTTTCCATTCTAATGAGTTAACCCTTTAAGTATTATTGCGCACGTGCACACACGCACGCACGCAAACATAGACTCATTATTAATATTAATCTAGAGAGGCAGACTGTTTCAGAATGCACAGAAAGGACATTTAATTTTTTTCCATTGAAGGAACAAAATTGGAATCTCACTATGCGTGGAAAACTGCTGCAGTTTCAAATATGACAGCTTTTTTTTAAAAAAATACATTGGATTTTTTTGGATTTGTTTTACAAGAGGAAACATTTAATTTTGAGTTTAAAGTGTTTCAAGATATTACTTCTTCGTGTTAAGTTTCTACTCAGGAATGACTGAAAAGATCATTGGCAGTTCCCTCCCTTCCATCCAGGACATAGCACATAAGCGTTGCTTGAGCAGGGTCCACAAGATTGTCTGGGACACTACACATCCTCTTCATGACCTGTTTTCCTTGTTACCTTCTGGAAGGAGACTCCGAGGTATCCGAAGCAGAACATCTAGATTCAGTCACAGCTTTGTTCCATACAGTATTAACCTTGTGAACTCTAAATCTTCCTCCTTCCGTTATGTATTCAAGATGGACAGTAACTAACATTTATATGTTAATTATATGTAAGGGTGTAGGTCTGGACATATGTTGTATATAGTATGTTTTTAAATGTGTGTTATGTATGCGTACACTTGAGAGCAAGCAACTAAATTTCATTTTTAATGTGTGCCATTGTGCCCACAGGAAAAAAAATGACAATAAAGGTTATTATCATGTTGCTGAATTAAAATTTTCGAAAGGATCTGCCAACATCCTTCACTATGTACAGTAGTTTCACAATATTTCAAGAAGCACACCTCTGGCCTTTATAATGAATATTTCATGTCTAAATCAAGACTTATGTTAAACCAGATAAATGCAGAAAAATATAATTATTATTCAGGTCAATCCTTTAAAGTCTACAAAAGATGCTATCCATGCTGGATGAAGACTTTACTGCCATCTGAAGGGCTAAATTAGATTTACACCCAGATCTACACAACACAATGTTTAAAATAATGTACAAATATGTTTCTGAAGAAGCAATTTACACTGAAGAAGTGGCACCGGATTTCACAGCTGCCATATGCACTGCTTTCCTACAATAAATACTTTTTTTAAGAGTTCCTCCTGTTGCCGAGTTGAACTACTAAACCAGATGGTTTCACGTGACACACTGACCTACTAACTAGCCAACACAGCCATCTTATTACTATGTTCTGTGAACTCAGACTTGATTAGCCGGTGATTCTGTATGTCATATGGACACATTAAATTAAGAGAGTAGTTCAAGGATAAATTAACCACTGAGTAAATTTGTTGTGAGAACAGGTGCAAAAGTCCCTTTGTCAGAGAAAAAAAAATCATGCACACACACAGAGGAGGAACATAGCCTAAAAATTAAGGAGAATTGGTGAAACATTTTGGCAGGCATCCTATTAAGATTGGACAATAAACATGTGTTGATTCTATAGAAACCTATATTGGTACTTATACAGATGTATATAAATTTTGGCAAAGAAAAACACATCCTGCTTAAGACGCTCAAGCTGCCTTAAACAACTGGCACATTTTATAATCCCCCCTCCCATCTTAAAAAATATTCCTTTGTTTCACCTACCCTTTATTCTATCAATGTGATTCCAGAAAACTATTAGGGATTGTATAGAGCGCAGGTGTCAAACTTGCCACATCACGTGACATGTTGCAACGTATCGTGACTTTTTGCATTGCTGGCAATGGGGTGGGCGCTGCTTTGGTATGATGAAACCAGCCCGTGGGCTGGCAGTTTGACACCCCTGGTCTAAAGGCTACTAAAATAGAGTGTTGTTTTTCATTATGTAAACTTCCTACTCACTAAGGACACATCTGGATTTTATTGGTCAACCCATCAACAGAACTAGAAACCAACAATTTCTAGAGAGAAGCATCTGATATCATTTTCTAGTCGTTTTCCACTTACCTCCAGAGCAACTTCCATGCATATTTTTCTGCACCATTTCCAAAGCATATATTCTTCCCAATGTTGCCTCATCTATTTGCAATACCTTCTAAATTGATAATAAGCTAAACACAGCAGGTAATTGGCTGCCACTCCATTGTCAAAAACTGCCAGTCTCCTTTCACTAAGGTGGTTCCAGCGCTGAAGCACCATTTTTCTTGACAATCAATGCACAAGCTTGAACTCTTTGACATGATTTTTCACCACTTCTGAGGGCATTCAGCAGAATGCAAAGGCAATTTTAGCCATTCTTTCAGAAAGTTATTGAAAATATAGACTGGAATCCACTCGTATGAAATGCAAAACTGAGCAGCCCATTTAAGCACTTTTTCAGAGGGCTGTAATAAGGAAAGTAAAGGTGAAGCAAAACACAAAAGCAGACCCGGATATTCACAGGGAGGGAAAGAAGCTTAATTGACACAGGTGAGTGTAAACCGGAGTGGAGAAGTTATCCAATCGGCTTCTAGAATAGTTTATAATCCAGCAACTGCATGTTTAACAAATTGTCTATTTTAGTACGGACCAGTTTTGCTTCAACTGCTTTAAGCTGTCACCTGACCACAGTACAGAAACAATTTAAATGGTTAAGTGTGGATATCCCTTTGATCATGTTACCCAAAGATCCAGTTTGGAGTAGTTAGAAACCAGGAGGCCCCAAGTTCTAGTTCCTTCTTGGGAGCAAAGCTAGTTGTGTGAACTTGAGCCAGTCATACCCTCTCAGCTCTTGAAGCAAGCAAAGGCAAATATCACTTCTGGAAAAATCTTTCCAAGAAAACAACATGAATTTGTCCAAGCAGTTGTTGTCCAAGGAGTCAAAATTTGACTTGATCACAGTGGAGAAGGAATGGAAGACATAAAAAGGCTTTTGCTGTTAAAAAAAATAGCAGATGAAGAGCCAGGCCCCACCTCTAGTGCAGTTTTAAATTTCCCAACTCTTTTAAAAGCACTGTTGTGTAATAGCAATCACACCTGTACTGTTAACCCTCTGAAGCAAGCAATAGTTTTTAGAAGTCAAGAGGAAATAAGATTATCTGTTATGTCTGGTCAGAACATCTTTCCCATACTTTCATTTTTTTTTTAAAATGAAGTAGAAAGCTAATTGCAGCCTTATGCAAGGTTTTGAATCAGTGTTATTCCCCTGTGGTGCCAAGAGGGAAATGAGATTGTGTGGGGATTACCTCAGGCAGGGTTTTTCAGCAGGATATGTGAATTTAGGAGTTTCATGAGGACCTGGGGGGTGGGGAAGAGTTCATTTAAATCAGGGGTCTTCAAACTTGGCTTTTATGACTTGTGGACTCCAACTCCCAGAATTCCTCAGCCAGCATACCTGGCTGAGGAATTCTGGAAGTTGGAGTCCACAAGTCCTAAAAGGGCCAAATTTGAAGATCCCTGATTTAAATGCAGCCAGTTTTCTGTCTCCAGAGCTGTGTCTATCAATTTTGGCAACTTTAAGATGTCTTGGCCCTGGTTGAGGAATTCTGGGAATTGAAGTCCAGGCAGTTGTCAAGGTTATAAAACACAGCTCTACAGCAAGACTGCTTTTTGATCAGGCATTTTGGGATATTTTTTAACAGGTTTTGCTGCTTGAAAAAAATTGAACTTGATAATTGCCAATGCAGAATTGAACCCCACACACTCTTCTTTATGTGTTGACTGTAGATAACCAGAAGCCACCAAGAAATGTCATTACAAAATAAAGAAGTAAAAACAAAAAAAGGATTTAAAGACATAGATTACAAAGATCTAGGTATATTAATGATTCAGAATGAATGTGACAAACTGAGGAAGCAAGATGAATAATCTCAGTGAATATTTAATAATCCAAAATTACTGACTTGGTTCACCTAGAAGGCTAAAATATCCAATTGCTGTCAATGGGCAATTTCAGTCTTTATTTATCCCAAATAGTTTAGTGACTAATCCGTGCATTAGAACCAGTAAGCTCTGGATTTGAGGTAAGCAATAATTTTCCTCGATGCTAAATGTATAGGTAGTCCTCAACTTACAACAGTTCATTCAATGACCAAAGTTACAACTGTACTAAAGGGACTTATGACCATTTTTCACATTTACAATCACTGCAGCATCTTCATGGTCACGTGATCAACGTTTGGATGCTTAGCAACTACCGGTTCATATTTATGATTGCAGTGTCCCAGGGTCACGTGATTACCTTCTGACAAGCAAAGTGAATGGGGAAGGCAGATTCATTTAACAACTGTGTTACTAACAACTGTGGAATGACTGTGGAAAGAAAGGTTGTAAAATGGGGCAAAATTCACTTAGCAAATGTCTTGCTTAGCAACAGAAATTTGGGGCTCAATTGTGATCGTAAGTCGAGGACTACCTGTATATAATTGTTCTATAGTTTAGTGATGCAGTGTAAAATATTTAACCTTTTAGCATTCTAAAATTCTATTTTACTGCTACATTTATTTATTCCTAATTTAATTGTGCTCCTATTTGAACTCTACAAACCCTAGTCTAAAATTACATACTATTCTGGTCAGCAACCAAAATTTATTTACCATTTTATTAATGCCATTTATTCTACCTCTTCAAGAAACTGTTCCATTTGCAATTATTTTACCTTTACAAAAGCAAAGTAACAAAGTGCTTTATGTCAGTTACATGTTCACATAATAAAATCCAAGTAAAACACTCTACTAAACCGAACAGCAAGAAGAGATTAATTAAGTAGCAGTAAATGCAGCAATTCTTTCATGGCATGAAGGTTGCTTTCCCAAGAAGGGCTCACAACAATGAATACAACTCTGGGGGGAAAAAGGTTGCTGGGGAACTGCTTGTTTAACTTCAAGAGGCTCAGAGCAGTTTCTTTGCCAATTGTAATGAAGGATCTGTGAGAGAAAGTACCTCTTGATCCAAGGCAATTTGAAAAATATAACTGCTTCTCTGGGAGAAAATATTTTTTAAAGGAGCTGTATATCATCCTTTTTAATCCAAGGGTGCTGATCACAGTGAATTCTTGATCTGCGGAAAAGAATAAGCTCATATAGATTGTTATAGCATCCTGTGAAAGAGTAAATACCTTTCTGTTGATGCTGTTATTGCTCCCCATCCACCAACAGTGACTCAGTGTTGGTCACTACATATGAAAGCTACAGATCAAATGATATAGTGATACACGATACTGTGCTGCATGGCAAACTGTTGTTTATAAACTTGTGTTTCTAAGATACCTATTCCACAATCTAAAACAAATGTTTTTAACATTAGATTGGTATGACATGCTCATTATAACAAATCATGTGGTACACTTTCTTGTAATATAGCAAAATTGAAAGAGTGGTGTAAGAATATTGATGGGATGACAAATATTGCACAAGCCTTTGTAACCTACACAGGTGGATATGAAACCCACTAAGTTACCCAGCATTATTTGTTTTCCTTGTACATTCAGAGCCAAACCTTCTTTTTGGAAATAATTTTAGGCAATAGAAAATATGTTATTTCTACCTGTATACCCCTAAAACCCCTATCCAAGTTAGAGATGTTCGAACTCGTCTGACTTGAAATCATGAAATGGGTAAACCGATACAACTTCTCACTGTCATAAATAATACATTATTTTCAAAATACGATTTTTTTTGTTTTTATTGCTGTTAATTCAAGGAAAAATGCTGCATAAAATCCAATCTGTTCTAGAAATATAAGTGACCTTTCCAGTACATAACATTTCAAATATCAAAGTATATGGTAAACATACAAATAAAGAGGAAGGCAACATACTTCCTATTTACAGTACAGTATCTTAAATCACAAAGTAAGTTCCATAAAGTAAACTGGAAGATAATTGAGAATGCAAGTTCACTGGTGCTTTACATCTTTATTGATCTCAGAAGCAGTCATTTTACTTAAATATGGTCCAACATACCCAGCGCAAATAATTTTTAACCAAAATAATTTCCTATACTAATTTCTTTTAAATTAAAGCTCTCTTCTACTCCTTTATTCTTTACTTTCAAAATATATTGGTGCTATAAATATAAATGCTATCTATGAATAAATGTAATAAATCAAGTTTCTTCAAGTTTAGCAATTAGAATGAATCAAAATGTTCTGACTGGTATTCATCTGCTGCATATCTAATTTTAAAAAAAGTAAAATCTACATTTTAATGAATTGTGGTATATGGAGATACACAAATATATGGTGGTAGTTCAGTGCTGATTTAAACGGTCAAAAGTTTTCTTCCAGATAAACTCAGTGCAATTTAGTACAAGTTGGCTTTGAGAAATAAAATACAGCAGCAATAAAGTTAGCAATATGACACTAACATGATCAATTTTCACACTCATTGGAATTTTTCACATTATAGTGTGATCACATAGTGGTAAATTGTCATAAGAAAGTGACATCGCTATTTGGTAGACTCTTCCTAGCATACAAATATTAAACAGATTTTTAGAATACACACAGGTTTTTGTCCAAAATGCTATACCATTTACATTCTAAACACAACACTGTAGTAACTTCAGGAGAGTAATGTTAAAAACATTAAACATCCCATTTGTGTGTCTTTTATACTGACAAGGTTGAAAGGTTAATAAAGATACTTGCTGCCGATATCCATTACAAATGCAGATATAAGCTAAGGCATTCATTTTAATTTTTTAGTCTGAATCTAACAAGTTTTAAAAACTGCAAACCAAAGTGAAAATTGTTTAATGTCTGTGTCAGAAATTTTAAAGATTGTATCATTTTAAAATGCTCCCCATCCAATTTTTAGCATTCAGGCACATTAAGAACTGTATATATATTGTGAATGGTCATCTCTCAAAGAGAGCAAGCAATACCCCCATCAATTCATAAATGTAGGATTTACTAGAATTAATGAGCTGATTATCTACCCAGTCCCGTGGAGACAGGTACACTCAGCAAGATGGGAAAGAAGTTTAGCAGCATTAAGAAAAGGGAAGGGAAGGGAAACATGACTTGGGAACATAACCCGGTTTCTCCTTTTAAACCATATGGCTGTTCACCAGTGTAGTTGGAGATTAAATGACCTTTTAAAATATGCAGTAAACCTCGCATCTCTCAAGTCTTCAGTGCAAAAGTCAATTAATTCAAATGAATGATTGGCTGAGATAGCAACATGCTTTACGCAAGTCAGACCAGGAGAGTAAAATTGCTTTCTTCTTTTCTATTAGAACAAATGTTCACAAGCAATAAAAAAAAAGCAACAAAACATAAACACACACAAAGAATCTCTCAAATCCAAAGAATTTCCCAGATTTCTCAAACTTCATTTTGGTATGTAGGCAATGTTTACTTGGTTTCAGTCAGCAGAATCCAACGTATCATTAGAAGGGGGTGGGGGAGGTGCATATCTCAATCTGTAAGTGCCTAAAATAGGAAAAAGAACTTACTAAGTCACTGCTTACACTTCATAAGGTTATAAGAAAAACTACAAAAACCCAAGGTGAATACTGTCTTCCAAAAAATGCTATACTATTATCCCAGAGAGGTTCCACATGTACATAATCTATGTAGAAATCAGTTTATTTTTAAAGGAAAATCTTCGAAAGTTTCTCCTAAAGAAATAAACACACAATGGCTGCAAATCAGACAGGATACCAAATTGTGGTTTAGCTTTGAGAATAAATTTAGCATATATAGTGTTCTCTGGCTCCCATGCCTCTCTTCCCCATCCTCCCATGTAGCTTTAGAGAGGACTGGAAACTTCCCCTTCTGTTTTAGATTGGTCAATTTAACATGCTACCTAACGTTTGGGTTAGGGTTCAGATTAATTATCTATCATGAAAGTCAGGCAGTTTCATCAGCTATTATCCACAACTAAAGGTGAAAATTACTATCTGTGCATCTGGATCTATGTTCAGGTGATCCACCAAACAAAAACTCCTGATTATGGTGGAGATAATCTGTTGAGAGAGGGAAAGCTATCCTGACTCAGCATTATATCCAAACAAACTTATAAATAACTTCAAAATCCTTGGATGGACTTAACTGTGCAATGGGGACTATTGTAGCAAATATATCTTCCAAACATCAGCTTACAAAATTGGTCTTTAGTAGTCAAGTATCAACAGAAACAAAATAATAAATATGAAAATGGATATACTTTACAATTACAAATATAAAGAATTAAGGTATAAAATTAATAACATCCCTTGTTTTTAATGGTTTAACCAACACCTCTGCATTTAAGGTAATTTTTTTTCCCTGAAAATATCTCTGGTCAGTCACATTTGCAGGGAAAACAAAATCTACCTATGCATTAATATAAAAATATGCTCTTTTTAAAAAAATAAGCTGATAACGTATAACAAATGTGACTTACTTTTAAAAGCTAGGACATTTTTGCCTGACTGCTCTGAATGTACCTCTGAAATTTTGGCATCATAACTGTTAGCAACTAGACAAATACATTTAAGTTTTAGTCTGCTTTCCATCATGGTTATCAGTGAATAGGTTAACTCAAATGGTGATTAGCTATCCATGAATTCCAATATATTATTGTTGAAGCAATGTAACTCTGAACCAATTTCAAATAGTTACTTGGACCCAAGACATAAAAGTACATAGTGATTTTATACTCCTCTCATCAGATTTTCTGTGCCTAGGGATTATTACACTGCTTATTTTCAGTGCTAAGGGACATGTGGCAGAGAAACAATTTGCCCTCCCTGACAAATTTTCACTTTTTTCAGGGGTACAGTTATCTTAATGTCTTATGCCTATTCTAAGGCTTAAAACATCAAAACAACCCATAAAACAGCCGAAAGTGATCTTCAGCTGTCAAGTCTTTTCTGCTGAATTTTCAGCAATGTGGTTGGAGGCTGCGGGCTGCCTACCTCTGTAACAGTCAATCGTACATGCATACACAGACATACAAACCATAGATAGCAGAATGAGAATGGCATGGTCAATGACCAAAACTATGTGGACTTCAGAAGCAACTGTGTTGGGTGTTATGATTACCTTGTTGACTGGCCTCCATAGATGACTGCTTACAATCCTGTGCATAGTGCCCAGTAACGCCACAATTATAACAGGACACATTCCCATTCTTCTTGGGACCTGATCCATTAGAATTGGCAACTACATTTGAAGCTTGATACACAGGATAAAACCCCCGATATCCTGCCATTTGCTGCATGCCATAGTTGATTGGGCTCCCCATTACTGGGTCATGCATTGAATATGGGCCCCGAGAGAAGAAATAAGGAATTTGTGTTCCACTGGTCTGATGTCCTTGGTTGAGGTAGCTCCCATTGCAAAATGGCAGATGGAAGAAAGGTGAAACTCTGTAGACTTGTCCTTGAAGTTGATTAGGATAAAAGTAACTGTTAATCTGAATATTTCCATTGGTGCCGCAGCTACACCTACGACCACAAGAGCCACAAGGCCCAGACCCCAACTGCTGTGGGGACAACAGTGTTCCATTTGCATTAGTATTCCCGACAGCATTAATATAGGATGTACTGTCGCTCTGTGCAGTGCTGTGTGTTAAAGCCGGGCTTGGACTAGGTGCAGGACCTGGAGTGTGGGTCGGTATTGCAGGAGGAATAGTGGGCTGCACTTGACTAACACAAAGACCTGTTGTTGGAGATGGAGGTGTTGATGCCACAGTGTTCAGCACTGTTGTACTTTGATTAGGCAAAACGTTGGTAGCGTGAAGAGTTACTGGGACAGTAAAAGGAGCTGGTGGAAGTGCTGTAGAGAGCCCAGTTGCAGGAACCACTACTTTTAGATTTGGAGGCTGAGGGATCACTCCTGTGTTTCCATCAACGTGAGGCACCATTTGATTTAAGCCCATCACATGTGACACGGATTTTGAGACTGGATCTGCTGTTGGGACGGGAGATCCTGGAAAATTACTTGGGGTGTGGACTGGAATAAAGGCAGTGTTTGGCGATCCAATATTTAAGCTTCCAGTTTGTTGCTGGGCTCCATTAACTGCACAATTTTCAGAAGATGCCTGTGGTGAAGATATTTTCATTCTGTGTATCGCTAACTGCAACGCAGGGCTACCAGACTGGACTGTAGATGGGAAAAATGTGGCTGGCAAAGGGGAAGACAGAAGTTCAATGTGTTTCTCAGATTCAACCGAAGATCCCATTCCAACTGGAGCGGAATTAGCAACTACCATTCCCAAAGTTTTCCCATCAGCAGATATAGGTGGCGGCACTACCGTTTCAGGCTTCTGTGCGCTATTGAGCACAACACAGTGCAGGGCAGGCATAAATGAAATGTGTTGAAACTGTGAACTCAAAGGCTCCTCCACAGTATTTTTATTGTTTGATGTCACTGAAATTTGTGTCGGTGCCTTATTGAGATCCGTAGCACCATATTCAGTAAACCTCAGCACATTTTGGTTCCCAGAATCTTCAGAATTGCTGTCTGTGTCTGTGAAAAAGGCATTAAACAGGATATTCAGATTTCTAAAAAAACAATGTTTTCTAGGCAAAAACATTACTTTTACAATTACTTTTTAAAATTACAAAAAAATTTTATTAGAAGTCAATTATAATAATAGAAAATACAGAGTTGTAAAAGCCTGCATCAATATAATAGAACAGGGGTCTTCAAACTTGGCCCTTTTATGATTTGTGGATTTCAACTCCCAGAATTCCTCAGCCAGCGGGCCTGGCTGAGGAATTCTGGGAGCTGAAGTCCACAAGTCATAAAAGTGCCAAGTTTGAAGACCCCTGTAATAGAAGGTATCATTTACAACTGACCAATAAACCTGGTATTTCAAATCACTATTACTTTCTAAAGGAAAACAGTGTGTTATAAAAAGCAATTGTATGAGAGCAACTATATGAAAATTGTGTACTTGAAATAACATCTTTAACAGATATATGGAAAAGATACATTTTCAATGCTAAGAAAAGTTTACTAACTGCATTTTAAATAGGCTATCTATTTTACTTGATTTCGCTTTGGGGAATGAGAATAGTTTAACATGAGGTAGTTTATAACAATCAGGTGCAAAATGTTTTAGGTTTAGATACTTTTGAATTCAAAATGCTCCCATTCTGAGTTCAAAACAATTCTTTGAATCAACTGGTTTGAGTTATAATGGGCTGTTTCAATTTGCTTAAAAAACATTTCAAGCTTGGAACTGCCTTATCAGATTTCTCTTTAAACTTAAAATGGAGCACTTCAGTTCTGAAACATTTTCAATATCCCTAGCTTTTTAGCTTAATATGATGTAGAATCCCACCAATTTAGTTGCTAAAACAATTGATTACAAAGATATGGCTTAGTTCATGCACAAATCCAGCTTTTGGGTAAATAAGCATGGCTTTGCAAATTTGGAAAACATGAATAGACATATTTCATCTGTAACAACTGTTAAAAATAATTAGGCTGCATCACACCAAAAGCTTGTCTATTCTCATTACAAGCAAAGCTCATGCTTCTCAATAGACTATAAGCAGGATTTGATTACATTATCTTCATTTCCACTCACATCCCATAGCTGCTGCTGAAAGCCATTCTGATGCTGTTACTGTAAGGAACAGTTATCTTGATTAATAGCCTTATCCACCTTTAATTTATTAACTTCCCATTAGGAAACCTGCAAATTAGTTATGTATGGTTTTTTTAAAAAAAGCATATTTTGGAATAATTAAAAATAATTACATACTTTTGGAAAAATAAAGCAGATCTTTTACTAAGCGAAAAGCCCACTTTTCACAAAGACTATAATTATATCATAAATTTAAGTTTACCTCCCCCCACCTTTTTCTTTTTTCAAAACATTAAGAAATAGATTGTTTTAAGAAGCAGATGTAAACAATGCAGCTATACAGAACAGCAACTGCATGCTCTGTGAACAAAAAGTTTCGAAGACACCCCAAACATGGTTCCAGATAAAAGTCAAAATTAAATTTGGGCATTTTGCAAGGTGTTATAATTTATAGGAACTTCTCTAAATATGTCTTGTTGTTTTTATCAAAACTATTATTACTTCTACATGACATGGGAGAAGGAAGGACGATTCATGTGTAATTGTCATCCTATGTATAGAATACAGTTTCTTGCATTCTCATCTATAACTTACTGTATATAACTGTATGCTGTAAACTTTCATCAAATGAAATTATTAAAGTCTATTCCTGATGACTGTTACTTGGGGACACAAAACCAAATTAAAGAAGCAGCATACTAAAGTGATTTTATATCTTCTTATTTTAAATACAAAAATACAACCTCTGTCTTTTTCTTCTTCACTTTCAAAACTTTCCCTTCCATCATGCCGTGGACTAGAAGGAGAACTGTAACTCTCTGAAGAGGTTTCCCCACATGTGTCATTTCCAATTGTAATGTCTAAATTTGAATCTAGAAAAGATGTCATAACAGCAAGATTACTGCTAAACACCACTAAGTAGTACGCAAATCAACTTGGGGTTTTCTGCATTTTTACTTGCTACCCAAGCACCAACTCTCTGTATATTGCAGCCAATAAACAAAAAGTATAATCTAATATCAAAGGGTAAAAACCACTGGACTGCACAAAATTATTGTCACAATATATGTAGTACACGGGCAGGATTCTAAAACCTACTTTTTACTAAAGAAACCTAGATGTGCCGAATACATATTTTTTAGCTTTCTCACCCCAGACGACCAAAATTCAACATACAAAAATGCTTTTGCAATTCCCATAATTGAAAAGCAGTCTTAAGTAACATAGATGCCTTTTATTCAGGAAAAAAAATCAAGGCTGATATTATGCAGTCTTTAATTAGGTCTTGAAAATAAATTCTGAACTCCACAATATATTCTGTTAAGAGTTCAGATTATTCTGCTAAGAGTTCAGATTCCTGCTTTTTAACTTATGATTTGTATGTTTCCACGGAGATTGCACATTCTAAACTCCAGTCCAGAAGTAGACACTTTTTGCTCCCACTTAAAAGGAATGTCTGCACATGACTTTTTTTTTTTAAAAAAAGGTTAACTTCATATGCAATTCCTTTCCAATTATGATGCAAAGCTTTTGTTCAAGTACATAAAATAGTTCCAGCAGGAAAGAATGACAAGTTGCATGACTGTGAGAAAAGCATATACTACAGGTAAGCAAGCCGTTTCATGGGCTATATCAGGGGTAGGCAACCTCGGCTCTTTTATGACTCATAAAAGAGGTTGCCTACCCCTGGGCTATATGCAATTTTACCTCTATTGGCTAGTCAAAATATTTCAAATGACAATTCTGCAAAATGCTACATTACTTCTTGAAAATCCATCAAATGTATACTGTGGGAAACACGGTCTGATAGTCCCCCCCTCCTCCCCAGATGCATTTCTGTTCTAACAGACAATGGAAACAACCATTCCTCAATTATAGGCAGACCTATGGCAGCCATATATAAGATATTTTGGTTCAAGGAAAGCATATGAGAATAAATCTTTCTTTAAGATAAGTTTTGAGACTAATGAGAAAGAAATCCTGTAAAATAAAAACCAGTCAAACTTTCTTTTTTCAGAAGAAGAGAAACAGTCTGAGAGAATTATCTTACAGTTCAAATAAGTATATTTTTGGTTCTCAGGATTACTGTAAAACCTTGATACAGTTTACTATTTCAGATGCTTATCTTTATAAAGTTAGAACAATAGTTTGAATCGCTATTTCTTCTTTTGAAAACAGGTGTTTGGGCTAAAAACAGGAGGATAAGCTGGATAGTAAATTCAGCTTTTTGAGGGTAATGATAACGTTCGCTGTTATCAAAGCCCTATTCCAGAACAAAGGCTCAGCACAGAGCAATAGATATCTCAGTTTCTTTACTTTTTCTTCATCATATTCACTAAAGTACAGGTTACGACCATACAAAATTAGCACTTTATTTATCAACATCTTGATACTGATGGCATTTGTTGAGCAACCTATTGTGGCATGGGTACACAACCAATTGAAATCACTGATAAACCACCCCCAGGTTGCTGTCTTAGCTAAAATAGAAGAAAAGGAACAATCCTCCAATGAATAAGCTAGAATTCAAGAATTCAATAAAAAATGTCCTCCTCCAACTTCTCCAAGTCACCGCTCTCCTACCAACCAGAAAGAAAATGGGCATTTGGCTTTCTTTTCAAAGCAAGCCCATCCACAGAGATACGATGGGTGACTTTGGCTAGGCGTGCTCTCTAGCCCAGCCCTCTTCATAAGATTATTGTTGTAGGGAGAATAAGAGGAGGAAGAAGCATTATAGTAGGTATGTTTTCCGCCTTGAATTATTTATAAAATTAATATAGGCAGGACAGAAATAAACAAAAAAGAAAAAAGAAAAGAAAAAAGAAATAACATTCCTGCTTGAATAAAGGATTGTGGGCAGCAATTCCCTGATATGCCAAGTAGACCGCATGAACATGCAGAATCCATATGGGGAACTGCACAAAGGTGACTCATACTATATGAGTATCCACACGACCTGAACTAAACCGTGACTATATGTCTTGCTATCTCCCCTTACTATTCCACAAGCAATAGTATAATGCTACATATTTGCTAAGTCTATTGCCCACTGTATAAATCAAAGAAGAACATTAAAATAATCTCTAATGTGTTTGAAGAGTGTTTTGTACCTTTTGCTGTTCCCGGATGCAGGTGATGAGTATCTGCAACTCTTACATAGTTGGCTCTCATGGTTAATCTGGAATCAGTCCTCTTTATTTTATCTCTGTGCAGGATAAAAACATTAATCAAAAGGATGTCTAAAATTCTCTTCATGGAACCATGAATTCTAAACTTCTACTATCATCAACTTGTGAGTATCTAAAATGGCATGATATCCAGGTTGTGATTAGAACATGTCTCTAATACTTTTTTAACAATGGCAAATCTGACCAGAAGCTCCAAAAATCACAAATGTGTACCCCATCCATCCTAGCCCTATCTCTTCTTGTTGATGCTAGACAGTTGGAACTATGAAGAACTAAGGAAGTTTTAAGATATCGCAGATCCCAAAAATCAGTCGACTTGAGTTTCCAAATATGTGAAGGGAAAAGAGAAAACTAAACACTACATTCTAAATTTAACTTTTCCCCAAATGGGCCAAACTGATTGGCTAATTCCATTCTAGTGATAATTAATCATGTCTCTTATAGCTGTCATAGCTATAAGACAATGCAGCTTCCAACCACAGAAAAGCTCCCTATGCAAGCCCAGAATAATACCTAAATGCAGCTACTTGACAATAAGAGTTTGCTTTGTAAGTTACTGCTAAATCAAACTTAATAGCTCTGCTAATCTTCTCTGTGCTGCCAAAGCGAGCATGTAAATCCAACTTAATGACTTGGTATGTTATGTAAACCTGCTTGTCATGCATCAGTGGTAATAATAAGTATCTGAAAAGAGTTCAGTGATGGTTAATTCTACAATAACCAATCTTTTAAAGCCCCAAACAAACTCAATGAAATTCTTCAGGAAAACCATCATATCCAAGTTGTCCATAATTATGAAAAATAATATAAGATCATTTAATTATTTCTGTAATATGACATCAATTTGTCCACAGGCAATATTAAAATTAAAAAAAAATTAACTCCTCAAACTTCTATTAACTAATTAACGTGAAGCAAACTCCCCCTTGTGTTCAGTCAGAAATTTACTATATCCTATTACTTATAATTTTAAGCTACATTTGTCAATTTTGTACATGCTATTCTTAATATATATGCACTCCCCTGTCTAATATTGCTAGCAATCAAGATTATCAACCATACTTATCTGAATTATAAACATTCTTTTTTTTATAACAAGATAGCAACATAATTGATTTCAGGGAGAATAGACATATATGGGGAAAACCTTTAAATAATACTCAGTTTCTTTTAAAAATCAAATTAACACCTACTTTTCGGGTTGTTGTTTTCCTTTCTTTTTGCTTAATACAGGCAAATTCCTTTTCTCTCCTGCCTGCTAGATGATATAAA
Organism: Vipera ursinii; assembly: GCF_947247035.1. Classification (NCBI taxonomy): domain Eukaryota; kingdom Metazoa; phylum Chordata; class Lepidosauria; order Squamata; family Viperidae; genus Vipera; species Vipera ursinii. The sequence continues at coordinate 140,240,808 of NC_139516.1, read as the reverse complement.
AAACAGATTAGTTTTTCATCTGTGTACAATCTCACTTAAAAATGTAACATTGGTTGCATTTCTTGCCTTAATGTGTAACAGTTGCCAATTGGCTATTACTTTAGATGCAGCTATAAGCCTTCAAAGAACTTAACACTGTCATTTTGGTATATATTTATTTATTTATGCACAGCAAACCTCTCTCTTTTGTATTATATAAATGAAAAAAGATTTCATCCTCTCCTACCGATACTAGAGCATTTAGATACAACCTGAAACAACAAACTCTTTAAGGCACATAATATCATCTCGCCTCTGTGCACAATCTTTGAAAGTCACACACTTATATTTTTGAGTAACGAAAGCTGGATGTCATTTGTCAGGTTGAGGTCTGTAACATGTTTGTATGTATCTCATATACCATCTGAGATTAAGAAGTTCAGCCACAGAGTGTTATGCGTGTAAGAAGAACGGGAGAGTGATTGTTTTATTTGTTTGATATGTTTAGTCTGCTTGCAATTTTGGAATTGTCAATTCAATCATACCATCCGAAAGATAAACCCATCGGAGAGTAAATAGTTAAAAAAACTTCAACAGTAATCAATACTTTCATGAAAACAACAATTCCCATTATATGCTTCCAGGTGAATTATCATCAGGCCATATGCTTAATACTGCCCAGGTGTACTAAGACATTTATTTATATTACCGGTAATTGGACATATATTTTAAGAGCAAGATGATAGTTTACTATTCAACCCCTTTGTATATTCATGAATTCAACTTCTATATATAGTAAACCTGTTGGTTAAATTGCAGATCTACGCAAGACAAAGCTACAAAAAGGTCTAATTCATTTTTTATTTTTATTTATTCATTATTTATTCAAATAATTAGTAATGAAATGGCAGATTGTAGGAATCATATAGCTTCGTAGAACACTGGAAGATAGCCATACCAATCTAATTTGATAGAAAAAATTGGCACCACCCAATCCACAAACCATACATGAGTTAGCTATGCTGGAGGGGGATGGGGAGGGGTAATTATTTCTCACCCAGTTTCAGATAAGAAATAGCACTGCCCAAGTTAAAAAAACAACAGAGAAAGATCCACATATCCAGATGTGTTAATTTGCTACAGTCTAGCACAGACATGTCAAACAAAAGGCCCGGGGGCCGGATCCAGCCCGCGAAGTGGTTTCATGCGGCCCGCGAAGTGGTTTCATGCGGCCCGCGAAGCCATCCTGGAAACAGTGAGGGAACGGCCCCCACTGCCTTGGCCCTGGCCCAGACACCCTCCTTCTGCCAGAGACCCTCAGATCTGTCCCACTCCTGTCCAGGCCCCCATAGGCACCCTTGATGCGAACGATGTAGAGCTGGCCACGCCCACCCAGTAGGCCATACGCGCTCTGGCCACGCCCACCCAGGCCATACCCACCCGGCCCCCTGAGGGCAACCGCAATGCTGATGCGGCCCTCAATGAAATTGAGTTTGACACCCCTGGTCTAGCAAAAAAAAGAGATTGAAATGCCCCTATTCTAACTAGCCTACTTCCCTTTTATTTATTTTTTTCCATGAAATAATTATGAAATAAATACTAATCTCCTACCCAACTTACATATAAAAAAATTACTGTGGGAAATTATCTGCATTATACCTTAGAGAGACGACAAATTTCTACTGCAAAAAGCTAATATTTTAAAATGAAACCAATCAATTCAATAAGTCTCACAAACCATTACATTGCTTTCTATGCAGCTTTGCTGTCATTTTCTTGCCTAGTTTTTCTAAGATGGAAAAAAAATAATACCTGATCAAGTATTGCGCAATGCTCTGGATGCTGCTGTAGAGCCCAGCCTTTTCTTCTCCAGTCAGCTACACCATTATATTCAGAATGTGTCATGTCAAAACCATCCAATGAAGAACATCTGGAATTAATAGTGCTGTTGTAAAATAAATAAGAAACTATAATTAAACACACTGCTAACTTTCCAACCATCCAAACCAGTGGTTCCTTATTCGGGATAAATTGGGCATATCCTGGGCTAAAGCATCCGGTTTGGGACTACTGCTGCCAAGACATTTGTGTGTTTTGTTTTTCAATTTGTTATGGGGCATTATTTGAGACTAAGAAAGGGGGTAATTGGGTCAAACTGTTTAAGAATTGCTGATCTAAAGTACTTTTTCCTCTAGAAAAGTGATTGCTGTTTACCTTTAACTGTAGAGCTTTGGGTGATTAACTGTATATACACAAATTTGGACGTGCAGATTATTATTTCGGAATGATCCTGTACTGAGCTTTATTATATAGTAGGCATACCGTTATCTCACTTTTGTGAATAGTTGCTTCACTAGCCAGTACAGATGCCCTGAAATATCGGACAGGAAATACTTATAGGACAGGAAAGAGAAGTATTTTATGTATGCAGATGCCCATTTGAAGAAACACAACTATAGTCATTGTCCTGTCTTAATCGTGATGCAGAGACTATAAAGAGCAGTTGAATTATATTTTTTTTGTAAAAGTGAGATTTCAAAACTACTTTCAAGAGACAAATTAGGCCTCAGTGTACTGTCTTGATTCTAATGTATGTTAACCTTACATCCTTGTGAAATTTTATTAGCTGACTTGATTATCAGAGTAGAATGGTACAGTATAAATTATACGATTCATATAAAGTCACCAGAGTCTTTCTGTTTGCTTACAACATGAAAAGTTTGCTTTCTTATGCACTAGTATTATAGTGCATGTGCTGGGTGATAAAAAGTTCCTATGCCTGCTTTGGTTGATGTCAAATATGGTTGTCGTAGCCAGTTGTCTGATCTATTAGCTTTATTGGCTCACATAGTTCCAGAGCATTATTACTTTATTTAACAGAATAACATAGTGCTTACAATAAAAGATTCCCTGAGTACAATTCATGATAATTACAATGAAATGTATTCTCAGTCTAAATTTATATTCTGCAATTACAGAATACTCAGTACTTGGAGTTCTCGGTTGAGAACTCAGTTGAGAAGATATATTTTTTAAACAGAATAAAACTTTCAAAAATACCAATGACCATTCAAAAAAACAAACTAGCTGTATCTGTAACATTCCAGGCAATTTTTGATATTATGAAAGCCAAAAAAGGTTCCTGGAATAGAGCATAAGCATAGAATGGTATAAATGTGTACATTTCTACAGAACAAAATTAATCTTTGATATGAAATGATGGATTTGATTTAATTTCCTCAATTTTAAAGAATACTACTATTTCTTAGCTTTAATATTACATTGAAACAAGCTAAGTACAGGTAGTCCTTAACTGACATTTAGTGACCGTTCAAAGTTACAATGACCCTGAAAAAAGTGACTTGACCATTTTTTATACTTACGACCAGTGCTTTTTTTTGTAAAAGAAAAAGGTGCCGGAACTCACACATGTCATACAACCCGCCTTGCCTACCCTACAAGGTTCCATCTAAAAAAGGTGCCGGAACTCCATTCTGAGCGTTCTATGAGAAAAAAAGCCCTGCTTACGACCATTGCAGGCTCCCCATGGTCACATGATAAAAATTCAGACACTTGGCAACTGACTCAGATTTATGGCAGTTGCAGCGTCATGGGATCCTCCTTTGCAACCTTCTGACAAGCAAAGTCAATGGGGAAGCCAAATTCACTTAACAACCGTGCTGCTAACTTAACACCTGCAGTGACTCACTTAACAGCAAGAAAGGTTGTTAGATGGGGCAAAACTCACTAAGCAAATGTCTCACTTAGCAACATAAATTCTGGACTCAATTGTGATTGTAAGTCAAGGACTACCTATATGTTCTATTCTGGGCTCAACTGGGTAGCCATTGTTTTGCAACTCTCAAGTCTGAGATGGTATAGGTTCTCCTGCTTGAGAAGGGGGCTGGACTAGAAGACCTCCAAGGCCCCTTCCAGCTCTATTCTATTCTATTCTATTCTATTCTATTCTATTCTATTCTATTCTATTCTACATTATGAATTAAATTTCAAAACAGGATTCTCCAATTATGCCTAACTTGTTTAATTTCTGTACCCACAAGAAAATTTCAATATATTTATTTCCCACCTTTATTTTTATAAATAATTCAAGGTGGCAAACATACATAACAGTTTACTGTTTTCCCAAAACAACAAACCTGTGAGGTGGGTTGAATTGAGGGAGAATGACTAGCCTAAAGTCACTCAGCATCAGATCATTTATATAATAATGGCTCCTATTTTAAGAACTCTCAAACTTATCCAGGTTTGTCAAGTTATGAAAATAACTTTAAATTCCTTTTATGAATCAAATACCAAACACTAGTTTAAATGAAAAGAAAACATTTAACACCTACTTAGCAATAGGACATTTCCCATTATGTTTCTTATGAATCACTGGGTGCTGTATCATATCTAGATAGAAAATAAAGGATGATACTATTAGTTAAATATTACATTATACAGGCTTTATTATACAATATCATACAAATTTCTTCATATAAAATATGTGAGAAATTATGTTTTTAGTATCTTATCATAGCTACAATACCCAAAATAGTATTATAAAGCAGGCATGTCAAACTCGCGACGTCAAGTTACGTCGCGCGACGTATCGCAACTTTTCCCCCATTGCCGGCAATGGGGTGGGCGCGATTTCAGTATGATGCATCCAGCCCATGGGCCGGCAGTTTGACATGCCTGCTATAAAGTAAAACATTTAGTAACTTAGCAATCAACCTAATTGCTAATTAATATCTTTTACAATTACCTATATTTATTCTGGTAAATGTAACTTTCTTACTCATATTGCAATATGGTTAAAAGTACTAGACCTATTCAAGCCAGATGGTACAATATAACTAACATTCTGTTCAAAAACTGAAACATGTAATGTTTTAGTTTTTACTTTCTAAACATTTTTAGCCTTGAGTGTCTTCTGTTTAAAACATACATACATATTTATCACATTATTCCCCTTTGGTGTAAGCAATTCTATAAAAAGAACAGAAAAAAGTAGTAGCAAGCAATAGAAATTGAAAGCAGGTGATAAAAGGTGGATAAAAAAGAAAGAAAATCTGAAACTATCTTATACTACTATTATTTATTACACCTCTCCAAAGCAGAAACTTCAAAATACAACTCAGAAAGAAATTTTCATTTTATCTTGGAACAAACACTTACCTTCTTCCTGGCTTGAGGCTTCTGAGCTATCCTCCTTGAAATGTTCTGGGATCTTAGTTGTCTTCAGGGAAGACTGGTAGTTATCTGAAGAGTAACAGTCATTAAACAATAAACTGTAATTATTTTAAAAGCTTAAGTAGAACAATAAACTGGATTTACAAAAAAAACCTGCTGAATGTCTTAAGTTAGAGCAAGTGCAAGTGAATTCTAACAGCTGCCATTAGCAGAAATCAGTTCCTTCTGTAAGCAATATTCAATGCCATGCTCACAGGAAGACAGTATTTATAATATTTCTAAACAGCATCTATAGACAGGCCAAATGAAATACACACACACACACACACACACACACACACTAGAAGGCTACAATGAAAAAATTGTGTATTTTAATATATTTATAATTTATAAGCAATTGTGGAATTTTTCCTAATAAAAAAGAAAAGTCTTTGTCAAACATCTGTCAATGTCATGGGCATGTCCATCTAGTTTTCTTGCCTACAGACGTGGTTTGGCATTACCTTCTTCTGAATCTTTTTCAACTTTCTGGTAAAGCTTACAGAACTGCTATTTCTTCCTGGTATTCCACTCAAGTTTGTATACGACTGATTCTGCTTATCATTTTGAAATTAGATACCAGTTACATGCAACCACAGAATGTAGCTTTTCTAATAAATTAGAATCTATTAAGGAGCTGAGGTATTTCTAGATATAGGTCCATGGTGGCGAACCTATGGCACATGTGCCACAGGTGGCATGCAAAGCCCTCTCTGTGGGTACATGCGCCATTGCCCCAGTCCTAGCCCTCAGCTAGGTTTTATAAAATCTTTTCGCTATAGGCCTCCACCGTCTGCAAACAAAAAAAAAAGGTTCAATAAATCAATTCCAACTTCTCGTGGGGGGAAAAAAATCTAGCAGTTGGAATTGATTTGATTGAACTTTTTAGTCCCACCCAGTCTGCCATTACCACCGCAGCCACACCACCCAATGGGTCACGCCCAGCCAATTGGCCACTCCCAGCCAATTGGACCCGCCTACCTGGCACCCGACGATACGTAAGTGGGTTTTGGGTTGCAGTTTGGGCACGTGGTCTCTAAAAGGTTCGCCATCACTGATATAGGTAATCTTTGACTTATGACCACAATTGGGACTGGAAAATTTGTAATTAATGGGTCATTAAGTGAGGCATTGCACAATTGCACCCTTTTATGATTTTTTTTTTGCCTGCGGTCATTAAAGCAAATCATCACATGAGCATGATTTGTGACCTTCCCTATTCAGTTTGCTTGTTGAAGGTCAGCTGTAAAGGTCATGAATAGTGATCAGATGACTGCAGGACACTGCAATGGTTGTAAATGTAAGCTGACTGCCAGGTGCCTGGATTGCAAACAATGTTACCATAGGGTCACTGCAATGATCATAAGTGTGAGGACAATCATATGTCACTTTCCTTTTGTTGAAGTGCCATTGTAACTTCAAATAGTCACTAAATGAATGGTCATAAATCAAAGACTATCTGTAAGTATTATGTTGGTGTTCATTTCATATATTCTCATTTAGTTAATTCACTTGGTTTTCATTCAAGCTGATGTACACCACAATTTGGATACCTTCATATTTTGGAGCTTAAGTCAACAGTACATCCAATTTAGGAAAAATAATTCACATGGACAGAAAATTACCTAAGCTATATTTACATTTTATCTACATGCATTTTTCTTCGATTATAATACAAAATAAAATTTAAGGTTTCAGTTCAGGTTTTTATCTCCACTCATGGTGATCCAAGTGATGCTGTCACTGCCCTCTTGGGGTGGCCAAGGCTTTTAAAGCCAACCAGAATCTCCTCGAGGTAAGAAGGACGGTAAATGAATGAATGAATATAAATAAATAAGATCGTATTTTATGGCTGTGGAAATGGGATAGTTTGTTCAATCATTCTTTCACTACTCTTTACTGCAGATCTCTGTATCATTTCAGGTAACACAATCTTCTCTGCTATAACCCAACATTTGTCTTTGTTTCCTTTGCATACATATGTATAATCTAAATGCTGCACTCAACAGAAATGTGATGCTTGTAGGATGCTTTGAGGTACAGAGGATTGCTGAAGATGAAAAAGATTGGTTGCATGAGCTAAGTTACAATACATACAATTAAAAGATGCCACCCATTAACAACTATCCTGAAAGTAATATACCAAGAACACCTAGTAAAAACTATCTGATCAACAACTTGAGATGACATTCAAATCCTATAATTTTAACTGGCATAAGGATTAAATATGCTTGAAAATAGAATGCTTGTGTACAAATTTATAGCAGAATAAAAATAAATCAGAGTTTCTTACTATGAGAAAGTACATCTTCCGAAGACAGAGTTTGAAAGAAGTTGTTTACTTTCTGATTCTGGAGGAAAGCTGGAGAAGTATTTGCAAAAAGTTGCCTAAAACATATTAGAAAAATCAAATGTACCAAGCAATACATTTAAGACTAAAATTTAACATAGAGAAATGCCACTGTGCCTCAAACCTCCATGCAAATAAACAGATAGATAAAAATACTGGAAGGAAATAAAGGAAAGGAGATTTTATTCTGGGCAAAGTCAGGGATGTTTAAAAGTTTGTGAATCTTTTTTGAATTTTCAATATTTCTGCATAAATATGACCTAAAACATTATCTGTTCTCCACATAGGTCCTAGAACTCAAAAAAAATTCAATAAACAAAACATTTATTTATTGTTCATTTATTTATTGACAAAAATGATCCAAAGCTACATATTTGTGTACAGTAAAAGTATGTGAACCTTTGCTTTCAGCAAATGGCATCCCCCCTTTCCCCTTGGTCAGCACTAACTGCAGCTGAATGTTTCCAATAACAGTTGATCAGTCCTGCATGTTGCCATGAGACAATTTTAGCCCTCCTTGCAAAACAGATTCATCTCAGGGATGCCGGTGGGCTCCTTGCGCATACTGCCCACTTCAGGTCCATCCACAACATCTCCACAAGATTAATGTCAGGACTTAACTTTGGTATTCCAAAACATTAACTTTCTTCTGCTTTAACCATTCTTTGGTTGTACAAATTGTGTGTTTTGGGCTACATTCTTGCCGCATGATCAACTTTTTCTTGAGCTTCAATTCACAGGCAGATACTCTTGACATCATCCCATAGAATTTGCTGGTATAACCCAAATTCATGTTTCCATCAATGATGGCAAGCTGTCCTGATGCAGAGGCAGCAAAGCCGTCTCAATTTAGGATACCACTGCCGCGTTTCATAGTTGGGCTAAGGTTCTTGTGCTGGAGTGCAGTGTTTGCCTTTCATCAAAAATTGTACTTTTCATGCAAGCCAACAAGTTCTATTTTGGTGTCATTCTCCACAGAACATTCTTCTCCACATGGTTTTTCATCCACTGTGGATGGGCAGCAATGTTCTTTTTGGAGAATACTGGCTTTATTCTTGTAACCCTGCCATGCAAACCACTGTTGTCTGGTGTTCTCCTGATGATATTCTTATAAATACCGACATTTGTCAGTGCAAGAGAGGTCCTTGGTTCCTTAAACCCTGAAACTTTTCTGAAACTTCCAGAGGATTGCAACCCTTACTCTTGGTTTGAACTTGGTTACTTCTGGAGAGAGTGACAATGTTGTTGAATTGCCTCCATTTAGACACAATCTGCATGGCAGCGAATAACTGGAATCCAAATCCTGTTCTTAAATAAGGCAGGACTTTCTAGTCACCCCGATTAACATTCCGTTGATTGAAACTCTTGGCTCTAATTTTCCATTCAAATGAACTGATAGTGCCAGAGGTTCACATCCTTTTGCCACCAATAAATATGTCCTTTGGATCATTTTCCTCAATAAACAAATGTACAAGTATAATGCTTTTGACTCATGTGTTTAACTGGTTCTCTTTATGTGGTTTAGGACTTGTGTGGAAAACCTATCATGGTTTAGGTCATATTTTTGCAGAAATACTGAAAATCAAGTGTTCACAAACTTTCAAGTACATCTGTATAATAAAATGTCACAGAAACCATGTGAGCAAAATATAATAATAGTATGATCCAAAAGACATTGCAGCTATCTAGATTTTAAATGACTTAAGCCATTTAGACCTATACTTTTTTCATCATACCCATGTCTACATATGTATAATCCAAATGTTGCATCCAAAACACTTTTGATACTAGTATCATACTGCATACACAGGGACAGAAATGATCCTATACATAAATATATTATTTTAAAGACAAAGCCTCACACAACTGGGAATTTTGTAGATTTTGTGTAGAAACTTTTATGCTTAGGGCCTATACCGGTAGTTACAGAGTAGGGAGGACTATAGCTTAATGGTACAAAATATGCTCAACATTTAAACGTTTGTATGTTCAACACACTTAGCAATATTCAGCTAGATCAGGAGTAGATACCTTGATACCCACTGAATGTTATAGTTACAACAACCCCTGGTTATTAAACACATTGGTTGGACCTGACAGAATTGAGAAAAATGTAGATTGCTTTACCCTGAGGTAACTAAATCTGACTCTATATAAAAGGCTGATTTCTCAGATCTCTAACTGAACAACATAATAATAAAGGAAGTGATACATTCAAGATAAATTGTGTCTTCCAGTAAAAATAACTATATTCATTGCTCAAAAGTTTTACCTTATCATAGGCTCAAAGTCTGAATGCCTCCTTTCTTCTTGTTTCTGTAACCCCTGATTTAATGCCGCTAAAATAGTCTTGTCAAATGATTCAGAAGAAAGATCCTTTGGAAGCTAATGAAAGGCACAGTATTAATTATTGGAGAAAAAGTAACATTTATCATAGGTAAATGGATAGACGATTATTACATTTAACTGACCCTATTAGAACTCCCTTCTTCATTCCAGAAATACACAGATCAACAATGATTTGAATGATTTTTTTTATTTAAATGGATTAGTATACCTAATAACACCGCATGACAAAGGTGAAAAGGCCATCACAACATGCACAGTAGCCAGTAGAATAGTCAACTGAACTTTATTCTCTACAACAGGTATGGAATTTTTATTTAGTGAAAGGTGAAACCCACCAGACAGCAATCTTTAGAAACAGGAGATGCAAGTATAAGTTATGATGAGAGTAAGAACAGAAGGGCAAAGATGGAGTTTTGCAAGGCAAAGCACACTGACGTTTGATCTCCAGATATCCAAATATCAAAGTGAATCATGTTAAGAAGTCGTGTCCAAACTCTCTAAAATATGTTATAAAGTAGAATGTGTGTGTGTGTGGGGGGTGTAGGTGTGTGTGTGTGTGTGTGTGTGGAGAAAGAGAACACGTGCTAGGGCGTATGTCAAATTTATGATTATGTGCCTTTGGGGCAAAAGCATTGCTTTATCCATCATTCAACGCACCCTTGACTCTCATAAAACAAGCCCATTCCTGTTCACAACTTCCCTTACTGGAAATGTTTACAAGTGCCACAGAGCCTGTAAACAACACCTGGAAGGTACCTTTGACTCACTTTCAAGATGACATCTTCTTTTCTACTATGAAGAACAAGAGTCTTAGGGAGAAGGATGTAATTGTGAGGATAAGAAAGATACTTTTATAGGAGGAATCCAATTTTTGGATGATAAAACCTGCATCTTGTACCAGGGAAACTTCCTTTAGAAAGACAGAGCGCTTTGCTTGTAGATAATTCAGTCATTAGAAAAACAGATAAATGAATTTGTGTATGTAGATCACTTGATAACTTACTAGACTGATGCAAATATAAGTGAATGTCATGCACTGTCTAGATAAGTGGCTAGACTGTAAACAGAAGACTTACTCCATTTTGGTACTACTGCCATTAAAAAAATATAATCTGTCACTTCTGGAAGACAAATCTAGGCTGCCAGGTAGCAGGCTGAATTCCAAGACTGCCAAACAGCATTCTCAAAAATGCTATTTATTTCACATGCAGGGCCAGCTACACAGACAAAGATTGTGAACCTGCGTGAGTGAAATGCTCGGGCCAGCAATAGGAATGTAGTTTTGTTAAGCATGGAGGAACATTCTAGGACAAGCTGAACCAAATGCCAAAAGCATTTGAACATTATATATATGTTTCTATGTCAGTGCTGCAAGTCTCTGAGCCAAGATGAAGAAATTATATGATTGTAAACAAAAACATAGATATAATGGGTAAACAGAAACTAGGTGGAACAGAGTAGAATCCAGTCATTCCTGAATCCAACCTAAGAGAAAATACAAGGAAAGACACAAATAGTGGTGTTGTTCTTTATATTATGAATCCATAAAATATTGGAAAGCGGAATACTTTTACAGAATCACCACAGTGGCAACATCTGGCCTAATTAATGTGAAGAAATCAAAAAGCCTGTCCCAATGAAAACCCAAAAAGGAGCAAAACATACATTGTTTTGTCAGAAGATACGTTAAGATGACAAGAGGGTATACATACAGAGAGAGAATCTGAGCAGCATGCAACCAATATCAAAGAGAATCGCTTTGAAAAATATATTTGATGTGGAGCCCTTGATGCCCTCTGAGCTTGGCTGTTCACTTGCAAACATTTCACTATCCAATTATGTAACATCATCAGTGCCCGTGAGTGTGGTGCTTGTTCATTTTTATATAGAAGCTTGTCCTGATGGGATCGGAAGAGGTGTGACAGAATAAAAGGAATGCTCAAAGACAGTATGGAGCCGGCAGGGAAACTGAATTACTTATTTCTATCCATCTTTACTACAGAAAATATTGGATAGATACCTAGGCTTATATTGACTTTTAGGAGCGAGAAGACTGGAAGAACAAAAGTAAACTAAAAAGGTAAAGGTAAAGGGTTCCCCCGCACATGCGTGCTAGTCGTTTCCGACTCTAGGGGCCGGTGCTCATCTCCGTTTCAAAGCCGAAGAGCCAGCGCTTGTCTGAGGACGTCTCCGTGGTCATGTGGCCGGCATGACTAGACGCCAAAGGCGCACGGAACGCTGTTACCTTCTCCCCATAGTGGTCCCTATTTTTCTACTTGCATTTTTACATGCTTTCGAACTGCTAGGCTGGCAGAAGCTGGGACGAGTAACAGGCGCTCACTCTGCTACGCGGCACTCGGGATTCGACCCGCCAAACTGCCGACCTTCTGATCGACAAGCTCAGCGTCCTAACCCACTGAGCCACTGCGTCCCCTCAAAAGTAAACTAAGGTAACATAATTACCTGAATTCTAAGTCATCTTGTGAGAATACAAATAGCAAACTCTCAAATCCTGATAGAATCCATCCAAGAATTCTTAAATAACTCAAAAGTGCTGACTACTAGTAAAAATAAATTATTTGGCCTGCAAACTGGGCTCAAGCAACAAAAGGACTGGAATGTAGCCATTGTGATACCAATTTTTCAAAGGGACTCAAAAGAAGATCTGGGAAAATTATAGGGCCAGTAATCATAGTATCTGTTCCAGAGAGATTAGTACATATGGTAGGTAACCTAATTAAAACACACACAAATGCAAACATATAGAACAAGAATTAAGGTAAATCAACATGAATTCTGATCAAGTAAATCCTGTCTCACTAGCTTTATACTGCAGACTTAAGAGCACTAAGAGGCATGTGGATGGAACTGTTAATAAGATATACCTCATTTAAAAAAAAGCACCATCTTGGCCAAAGTTGTTCTTCAAAGATGCTCAATTAAATTAGCAGTCATGGAACAAGAGAACTCAAATATATTATAAATTGCTAACTTTTTTTTAAAGAAAAGTAAAGAGAAGTTAAATGGTAATTTTCTTAATGGAGGGAAGTAAGAAATAGATATATTTAGGAATCTGTGCTGGACCAGTGCTTTTTAACTTGTTCGTAACTCATCTTGAAGTATAGATAAACAATGAACTGGCAAGTATGGATGAGAGTAAACAAATTAGGATGTTAAAAACTGAACGGAAGATTAAGCACTTAATTAATCCATGGAGTTAATTCCCACAGTACATGTGGATGACCTCTAAGTTGAATGAGTGATGAATAAAATCATGGAATACAGGTTTATCAGAGGCTATTAATTTTGAAAACTTAGTATTATATCTATATTTGGGGTACATGTCTTCAAACATCAATTGCAAGAGAACAATGGCAGGAAACGGGCATTTTTGGTCCAGAAGCATATGGTCAGCACTGTAACAAAATGCTGAACTACAATGGTACTTGGCTCTATTTATGTTATCATATTCATCAAAAGTAAACTGGATGAGCAGAAATGTACCTTCTCCTCTGTGTTTTCAATTGGTCGCAGTAGTGCAATTTGACTCATAACTTTTTGCCAACTACCCCAACATTTCCTGATGGGTTATTTTTTAAAAAAAAAACAACCCAGCAAAATCAGCACAAGGATGAAACCTTATGAAATTATAGAGTGATGTTCATAACTTGTGAAAAGTGGAATAAAAATGTTTGATTTGACCCTTGCACAAGTTGAAGAAAGTATTTTCTGAAACTAGAACAATATCTGTATCACTAGAAACAATTTATTGCTTCCTAAGCAGTTATACGTGGTTAATATTTCATAAGAAATAATACCTGTATATATTTGTCTAGAAATTGAATACATGAATTTTTTGACAGATTAGCAGATCAACGCGGCGTATCAAAATCAATCTACCATTGCAATCTGAAGTAAAACATCATGCCATCTAGCTTTATTGCACAAGCCTTTGAATGTTTACCTTTAAGAGAAATTCTTGTAGTTCCTGATGTGTTTTTGTTACAGAGGATACAGAATGATCAGACCAGATTACCTGAATGAAAAAGAAAAAAAATCCTTGAAAGTTCTGTTTCTATAAAACTAAGCTACAGGTAGTTTTTTCGATTTATCACCACAATTGAGCCCAAAATTTCCACTGCAAAGCAAGACAGTTATTAAGTGAATTTGCCCATTTTATTATATTTCTTGCCACAGTTGTTAAGTGAATCACTGCAGTTGTTGTTAGCAACACAGTTAAGTAAATCTGGCTTCCCCATTGACTTTGCTTGTCAAAGGGTCGCAGATACTGGAACAGTCATAAATACATGCCAGCTGCCAAGCTTCCAAATTTTGATCATGGGGATGATGCAACAGTTGTAAATATGAACAATGGTCATAAATCGCATTTTTCAGTGCATTTGTAATTTCAAAAGGTCACTAAATTGAGGAATACCTGTATTTCATACTCAAACACTAAGTAACTAAGACAGATTTTAGAAACAAAAAACTAGAAAAATTAAGAAATTGGTTCCTACTGGTTCCAATCAACAGCTTGTTTAGTCCAGCAGTCTTAACAGAAAGTGACCAGTCTGGTGTATTCAGGAAGTTCACAACCATGGATAGCCTTTCTCTGCTGCTGATCTCAAGTAGCTATGCTAATTTCAGAGGTTACTGTTAATCCTGGGCCATACTTCCAGGGGTAGTTAGCAACATTTAAGACCCCCATGAGTTTATTTAATCTCCCTTTAGGATTATCTAAACTAGTGATCGTCACTACGTGTAATGACAAAAACATTCCACAGCTTATCCATTCATTTTTTTATTTTTTTATGATTATCTGGACCCGTACCAATCGGGCTTCAGGCCCGGACACAGCACGGAGACGGCATTGGTCGCGCTGGTGAATGATCTCTGGAGGGCCAGGGACAGGGGTTGCTCCTCTGTCCTGGTCCTATTAGATCTCTCTGCGGCTTTCGATACCATCGACCATGGTATCCTGCTGCGGCGTCTCAGGGGGTTGGGAGTGGGAGGCACCGTTTTACGGTGGTTCTCCTCCTACCTCCAGGGCCGCTCGCAGTCGGTGTTGACAGGAGGGCAGAGATCCGCCCCGAGGTCTCTCATTTGTGGAGTTCCTCAGGGGTCGGTCCTCTCGCCTCTCCTGTTCAACATCTATATGAAGCCGCTGGGCGAGATCATTCGTGGTTTCGGGGTGGGGTATCACCAGTACGCTGATGATACCCAACTTTTTCTTTCCACCCCGAACCAACCCAGCGATGCCCTCTCCGTGATGTCCCGGTGCCTGGAGGCGGTTCAGGTCTGGATGGGGAGAAACAGGCTTCGTCTCAATCCCGCCAAGACTGAGTGGCTGTGCATATCGGCATCTCGGGTTAACCAACTTATTCCACCTCTAACGATGGGGGGTGAGGTGTTACCCCCCGTTGATAGGGCTCGCAACTTGGGCGTCCTCCTGGACTGACGGCTCAATTTTGAAGACCACATAGGAGCCGTGACCAGGGGGGCTTTTGCACAGGTTCGCCTGGTGCGCCAGTTGCGTCCCTATCTGGACCGAGACGCCCTACGCACAGTTACTCATGCGCTTGTGACCTCCCGTTTGGACTACTGTAACGCTCTCTACATGGGGCTGCCCTTGAAGACCACTTGGAGGCTTCAACTGGTGCAGAATGCGGCCGCGCGAGTTGTAATGGGGGTCTCCCGATACTCCCATGTAACACTACTCCGCGAGCTGCATTGGCTTCCGGTTGCCCTCCGGGTGAAATTCAAGGTGCTGGTTATTACCTATAAAGCCCTACATGGCCTGGGTCCGGGCTATTTGAGGGAACACCTGCTGCCGGCATCAAACGCCCTTCACCCAGTGCGCTCCCACAGGGAGGGTCTGCTCAGGGTGCCGTCGGTGAGAGATTGCCGGCGGGTGACACCCAGGGATAGGGCCTTCTCAGTGGGAGCGCCTGCCCTCTGGAACCAGCTGCCGGTGGAGCTGAGGACTGCCCCCGACCTCCGATCATTCTGCCGGGGCCTGAAGACCTGGCTCTTTGAGCTCTCAGGCCCAGGCTGAGGAGAAATTTTTAATTGGGGTTTTAAGTATACAGGGTCAATTTAATATTTTTTTAATTTGGTTTTTTAACTTTTGTATGGTGGATTTTTTAATTCTCTGTAAACCGCCCTGAGTCCTCAGGGAATAGGGCGGTATATAAATGTAACTAAATAAATAAATAAATAAATAATTATTCCATTCAATCATGTCCTATTCTTGAACACTACCTGAACAAGTCCAAGCAGGTTTTCTGGCAGTAGTTTTGACAAGTAGTTTTGCCATTGCTGCCCTCCTAGGGCTGAGAGAAAGTGACTAGATCATCCATCTGGCTTTGAGCATAAGGCGGGAACTCAGTCTCCTGATTTTTAGCTTGACACTTGAATCATTACAACAAAATGACCCTCCATTCCTTATTTACTGGTCCTAAATCTCCCCATGTTTAATCTTGTTAAATTTAATTTTTAATATTACAAGAACAAACCAACTTTTGGACCCTTATGAATCTAAAACGCAGATAAATGTCTTTGTTTCATTCACAAATTTTATCTATTATTCATATTTAATGTCCTTATTCTGGGACAGATAAATTTGTTTTATTTCTCCTACCAGCTATGTGAAAAGAAAATTGAGCAGCATGCAAGTCGAGCATTTTAATAGGCTCCTTGTTAATCATGGCACTAAACTATGATTTACCATTATGACTAATGCATGCATGAATCAGTTTTTTTTAGATCCCATGTAATTTTTAATTACAGAGATGTGACCATCAGATACCGTAGATAACTTACTTTGAAAGTATACTCCAAATGTTTATCAGATCTTTTCCTAGGTACTCCTTTAAGCATTATTTTCTGAATGTGTACAGCTGAAAATAAAGAAAACAAAACACAATCAGTAATTCACAGTGCTGTGTAAGATATATCTTTTTCACTTATTTGGCCATTGTGTTACTAGACATTTATTACTATTACTATTGTGTAACTATAACTAGAAATTTAGATTTTTAATAAATTTCAAGAGATCAATGGAATGTCAATTTGCTTCTACCCTTTCAGTTTTATAATTCCTTAATTACAATTATAATCCATAATTATCCTTAATTATGGATTAACAGCAACTGGGTCACTGCACTGAAGGTCTTCCCCACAGTATTATCCATTCCGTGATTGCTTTGAGCAGTCCAAGTGTATGAAACAAATCTGAGTACGTGGAATGAAAGTCTTCTCATGTAAGACTGGATATAACATAGGACTCAGTTACTAAATATATGTTATCCCTGAAATAGTTAACATAGATTCAACAACGCAAATGAATACTTTTGCTTCTGGCCTCCTAAAGAGTTAGTGGAATGCTAATAATTATTAAATGTTCTCACTCATTTCACCAGGTACAAAGATTGGAAGAAACTACAAGTTTACCAGATATTAGTTGTATACTTATCACAGCTAGTTTGTAATAATATGATAAACAATTTTCCTAGAAGTGAAGCTTTTCAAGACATAAATATATTGAAATACCTTCTTGCTGTGATCTGTGAGTGGCTACCATAAGTTTATCATGAACTGCTGCCCTTTGTTCAAGTGAACTGCTTTCGCTGGTTGGCATGCAGTTATGGGAAAAGTTCTAAATTGAAGGAAAGAAAAATCAGTGTTACATATAAATGTTATCACTTTTAACAATACAAAAAATCAAAATGCTGTAATCTTAAAGTTTCAGGTATTTTTCACTCCCTACTTGAATCCCACAAAATTAAGATGAAATACTTACCGTAAGTTGAAATGTTGTCAAAACATCTTTACCCAGAAACTTTAGTTTGCCATGTACATCATTTGTGTAGCAAATTCAATGCTTATTCTTTTCCATTATACTGGCAGTGTATTAAAAAGCATTTTTAGAAAAAAATGAAACCTATCCTATGCTAATCTTCAGTGCTATATAAAATATACAGACAGCAACAGCTCATATCTTTTAGGGATTTTGCTCGTTTTCCTTTAAAAAAAACCTTATGAACTTAAGGTAAAAAAAAACTATGTTTCCCCACTAAACTTTTAACATTTATGATCTACTCTAGAAACTTCGGAGGACACATTGTGTGTGTGTGTGTGTGTGTGTTTGTACTCTCATCTATTAATTATCAGTCCATGTTTATTTCTCCTTTCATTCAATTACTACTCTTAACAAGAATGGTTTGCTTAAGGAGAATGATAGACTACTACACATTTCAAAACTTAAGCTGTGTCTTACTACTTCATCTCTATGGTTTGTAGGTGTTGGTATCTTTGACAGCAATGCTTATCACTTTTTATTCATGGAAGCTTGTGCAGAGGTGTTTTGCATCTTTTAAAATCAATAATATTGCAACTTGGGAATCAAATATATAGGAATCCAAATAAATCTGACATTATCAGCTAGCTGGTACCGTTACAAAATATGGAATCCTTTAAATCAACATCATGGCATGAGACCAGGATATTTAAGGGACATTCTATCTCTACCTACAAAAGGGATAGATCTGGCGAAAGGGTGTCATCTGGCAAAACCTAGGAATATGTCTTGTCTGTAGCAGCATCTGCCCTTTGGAGCATCATTCTTGCTGAGATTAGATTAGCACCAATCCCACTGGTCTTTTGTAAAGCCGTTAAGATTGGCTTTTCTCTCAGGTGTGGGGGTTAGGAGGCAATTGAGTGGATGAGTTATATGTATTTGTTTTGGCTGGTTTTAGCTTTGGTAGCTACTTTTCTTTTCGCTTTTCAAAGTGTTTTTATTTATTCAGTTTTTGTAAACTAAACAATGCAAACTTCTTACTGCATTGGTGTTTTCAATGTATCAGCTATCAAGAATCATACTATGTGAGATGAGCAGCTATGTAAAACTAATAACTAAATAGGAAGCTTCCAAGACACTTATCAAATAAATAAAGAATAGTCTCAACTTCTTCTATTTTTATGAAAGGACACCAGATCTATTCATCAGAAATGTTACCCTAAAATAAACATTTTCTGGTGACAAAGGCTCTGAGAAACAGCAATTAAACTTTCCGCAATCTCCACCGTGTAGGAATACATGAAACTGACTTTTAACTTTAAAATAGCAAATACACTTCCACTTATAATCAACAGATACTGAAGGCTGCCAACATTTATTTTCTTTTAATTATTCCATACTATCAAAAACATAAGCAACAAGATTAACACTAGGCTGTTCTGCTTTAGAATGAAGTTTTACAGTGTGGGAGCCTAAAGAAAAGTATTCCAGTTTAAATAAATCCTATCTACAAAAATATTTTGACTACTACTCTCCTTCACCATTAAAGCAAAATAGAGATTCTGCCCGCATTAAAAATAAAGAAAAGATAAAAGGCTTCCCTCGTCCAGTCATTTCTGACTCTAGGGGGCGCTGCTCATCTCAGTTTTTTAGCTAAGGGAGCCAGCATTGTCTAAAGATATTTTCAATGGTCATGTGGTCAGCATGATTACAAGCCGAGGTGCATGGAGCGCTGTTACCTTCCCACCAAACTAGTACCTATTTATCTACTTGCCTAAATACTTCCTTTGCCCTTCTTTCATTACCCATTAGATAGGGGTGTGCAATTAATTTTCTCAAGGGGCCACTTGAGAAACTGGGACTGTTGCGGAGGACTGCTGCTGCCTGACACGCAGCTCCACCCTGGGATTGCCCGCAGGCTGTAAAATGCCCAGGTCTGTATTAGATACTCTAGTGACTAATCCATTCAGGATACCATTTTTCCCAAGGGTATGATTAAAAGAACCATTTCTATTCCCATTGGGAATAGACAAATGGTTAAAATGGCTCTTTAGCCCAAACTCATCCTTCCTACAGATTAGCCACTCCAGTATCTAATTTCACAGTTGGGTGGACCCTGCCCTGAGCACTTTATAAGAGGAAAACTTTTATTGCAAGAATGCAGACTGAAGAACAGAACAGTCACCACAACAGGAGTGGCAGACATTTAAGAAGAGAGAAGCAGGTAAACTCATGGAATTGGAGAACTGATAACGGTAAAGACTTCATTTGCTGCCAGCAAAATTGGTCAACCACTGTAGGTTTAAGTTAAAGTTTAAGTTTATTGAATTTATATACCGCCCTTTTCCCGTAGGACTCAGGGCGGTTTACAAACTATTTAAAAACATCAATACAATACAAGAGTTAAAAACAGTTAAAATAATTAAATTTGATCCCTGAGGGGAAAAAAAAACCCTCTCAGCCTAGGCCGGAAAGCTCAAAGAGCCAGGTCTTCAGGTCCCGGCGGAATGACCGAAGGTCGGGGGCAGTCCTAAGCTCCACGGGCAGCTGGTTCCACAGGACAGGCGCACCCACTGAGAAGGCCCTCCCCCTGGGTGTTATCCGCCGGCAGTCTTTTACAGGCGGCACCTTGAGAAGGGCCTCCAAGTGGGAGCACACAGGACGAAGGGAACTTGATGCCAGCCGTAGGTGTTCCCTCAAATATCCCGGACCCAAGCCATTTAGGGCTTTATAGGTTAAGTGCTGCAGCACCTAAATCTGTGGACAGGGATCCATTTTCAGTGCGTTCAGAAGTAGCACCTTTGCCTTGATGGCTGGAATAAAAGAGTTTATTCCCTCCACCTTTCTTTCCTCAGCAGTACACAAATCCCTTAGAAGAGGGGGCTGTGGCCCGTTCCGAAGTGGGCTGCAGAAGCGGTGGGCGCGTGTGTGCATGCACACAGGTCTACTTGTGCATGCGGCAGGCGTGTAAGTGCACGCAGCTCCATTTGTGCCCACCACTTGTGCGAATGGAGCTGCGTGTGCATGCCCACCACTCACACGGAACCATTCCCTCTCCCCTTTTAGTTGCTCCTCATGAAGAAACTGTAAGACAGTGTTTCTGGCAGGTTTACAGCTCTGGGAGAAGAGAGAATAATTAGCTTGCTGAAACCATGATTGGTGCCTTCAAAAAATACACTGGATTTGTATTTCTTTTTCTAATCACTTATTGACTGCTTTTCAGAAAACATGATAGGGTGACACCTTGAAGGTTGGACTCTAGAGGGATCTAGAAGAAACTGAAGATTACAGGTAAGGAACAAAACCTCTGTAATTTGACTAATATAGAACAAAGCAGAATATTTAACACTGGACATATTGAAGGATGTTTTTGAACAATGAACTCAGAGGGTGTAAGCCTCTGTAGACACTGTTTAAAAATATTATAAAAGAGGAGCAAGTTATATGTGACAAGACTGAGACTCTCTGAAAGTGGATTTAAAAATAACAGTCTACAGAAATGATATGGAAAAAGATGGTACACCGCACATACAAAAGAAGATGGCCAAAGTCTTAATAATTAAAAACAATATACAAATAACAAACCAATAGGGTAACCTAGGCAATTTTCCTATGTTGATTTACAAAGAGTCTTGCTAAAGCTTTTAAAATTTTTGTGAGAAGGGTCAAAGAAAAAAATGATGAAGCTTTAAGGATTTATTTTTAGATAAGATATGGGAAGAAGAGATTATTTATTTTAAAAAAGTCGTAAGTTATTAAAAGTGTTTAAACTTGTGATGAAGGGGGAAGCCATTTCTTCATATATTTTCCCTTACATTTTTTTCTTTTCTGCACTTTTTCTTTTATGGGTTGTATTAGTTTTTATCTTTTTAATTATTTTTAATAAAATTACTATATAAAAAACACACCCAAAGGACAGAAGAATCAACAAATTACAGCCCTTCCCCCACTTATGTTTTCATAACTATAATCTTTGGCAGCCCAGAGATCTGTTATCAGGTCTGGCAGGATTTGTAAAAGATTATTGTTTAATACATTGGGAAGACAGACCATGCAAAAGGCAAATGGCACTGAAAATTAGTAGCCAGCAAACCAGAAGGTGAAGGGGCATGCTCACAACAACCCCAAATGACCAAGTGAAATTGGGCTGGCCCCATCTCTACTTTTATTGTGATATGAAGTGCTGAAGGTGACATTATTAACTTTTATGTCCCCTAAATACAGGTGGTGAGAGATCTCCAGATTTAAGTTAGTAAGTCATGGGGAAAGAGCTCACCAAACCAGCTTCTTCCTTACCAACGGATTATGTTATTAAATGCTGTAAACTAATCCTGTTTGTGCATTACCTTACAAACAGGTCAAAGCAAAGCAAAACAAAACCCACAGGAGTTCTTAGAAAGGATGAGGAAACAGCCTTTAGTTGATGCTTCTCAACTGGCCTTCCCCAAACAAGTTTCCTCTGGATGGGAGGCATTACAATTCTTTAGTCTGTGTTGCTGTTAACCCATTCTGGATGAGGAAGATGGAAGCTGTGTTATCAAAGTGAGTGAGTGTGTGTGTGTGTATTATAGCAGGTAGAAGCAGCAACAAAGACACTTTCTGAAAGAGCTCATTCTTGACTACCGATTAAACGTGAGAAGGGCTGCAGTGTGTGTGTGTGTGTGTGTGTGTGTGTGTGTGTGTGTGTGTGTATAATAGCAGGTAGAAGCAGCAACACTTTCTGAAAGAGCTCATTGTGACTACCAACCTGAGAAGGGCTGCTCTGTGTGTGTGTGTGTGTGTGTGTGTGTAAGGGATGCCCTTACCCGTGACCCCCCCCCCCCCCCCGCAAGTGAAGATGGAAGCTGTGTTATCAAAGTGTGTGTGTGTGTGTGTGTGTGTGTGTGTGTATTATAGCAGGTAGAAGCAGCAACAATGACACTTTCTGAAAGAGCTCATTCGTGACTACCGATTAAACGTGAGAAGGGCTGCAGTGTGTGTGTGTGTATAATAGCAGGTAGAAGCAGCAACACTTTCTGAAAGAGCTCATTCGTGACTACCAACCTGAGAAGGGCTGCTGTGTGTGTGTGTGTGTGTGTGTGTGTGTGTGTGTAAGGGATGCCCTTACCCGTGACACCCCCCCCCCCGCAAGTGAAGATGGAAGCTGTGTTATCAAAGTGTGTGTGTGTGTGTGTGTGTATTATAGCAGGTAGAAGCAGCAACAAAGACACTTTCTGAAAGAGCTCATTCGTGACTACCGATTAAACGTGAGAAGGGCTGCAGTGTGTGTGTGTGTATAATAGCAGGTAGAAGCAGCAACACTTTCTGAAAGAGCTCATTCGTGACTACCAACCTGAGAAGGGCTGCTGTGTGTGTGTGTGTGTGTGTGTGTGTGTGTGTAAGGGATGCCCTTACCCGTGACCCCCCCCCCCCCCGCAAGTGAAGATGGAAGCTGTGTTATCAAAGTGTGTGTGTGTGTGTGTGTGTGTATTATAGCAGGTAGAAGCAGCAACAAAGACACTTTCTGAAAGAGCTCATTCGTGACTACCGATTAAACGTGAGAAGGGCTGCAGTGTGTGTGTGTGGTGTGAATGTGGAAGGGATGCCCTTACCCGTGATCCCCGGCAAGTGAACCCCTCCACCTCGTCTTCATCCCGGCAGAGGGCTCTCCGCAGCCGTTCCAAGTGCTCTCTGAACGTGACTCTCTGATGGAAAGAGAAGGCCGGGTGCAAAGAAGCCATGGTGAAAAGGAGCAAGAGCTCCTCTTGAGCCACCAGCCCCAGGCCCGCCGTCTCCGGTCCAGCTAAGGCGGCCTGGGCCTCCTCCTCTTCCTCCTCCTCCTCCCCCACTCCTTTCCTTCCCGGGTGCGGGGGCCCAAGCGACCGGCAGCTCTGCAAGATGGCATCCACACGGGGCAGCAGGCGATGGAGGCGGCTGGCAGCCTCGCGGTTCTCGGATCCCAGCAGGGCCAGATAGACGATGAGCTTGGACCGCACCGCCGGGTCGCGGAAGTCGCTGCCGCCCAAGGCGAGCAGAGGAGCCGACGGAGGGGGGGAACCAGCCGCCGCAGCCCCGGGAGGAGAAGACGGCGGCGGCGGCGTCGTGAGCAGCTGCGGCGGCTCCCGGCTGCCTCCGGCATTGCTTCCCGCCGGGGCAGCGGCGGCGGTTCCCGAAGCGGCGGCGCCCCCGCCGTTAGCTTTGGCCTCCGAGTCCCGCAGGCAATGGTAGTCCTTTCGAGCCAGCTCCTCCAGGCAGGAGCCCAGGAAGCGCAACTCCAGCGGGTTGAGCAAGTCGAGCAGCCCGACGGCGAACTCCAGCCGCTGAGCCGAGCCCAGGGCCAGGCCGAACCACTCGTAGACGGCTTCGCGGGCCCCACCTCCGGCCGAGCAGCCGCAGAGGCAGCGGAGAGCCGCCGGAGATCCTGCGGCGCCCGGGGCCACCATCGCCCCGGATCCCGCTTGGCTGCGTGGCGGCTGATTGGTTAGGCCTCCGCCCCCGCAGCTGCCGTGGAGCCGCAGCGGGATTCCGGCGGCCGCTCCCGCCTCGTCTCCCTCCGCCCTTTTACGGCTCGTCGGTTGCCGTTGCGGGGGCTGCTTCGCCGGCAGCTTCATCTTCAGCATCCTCGAGGCGGAGGAGGACGGGAAAGGGCGGGAACTGGGCGGACTCAGCGCCGCCAGCGGGGTGGTCAAGAGCCGTCGCCGCCGCCGCTCATCGCCTTCCCCTCCCGCCGCCCTTTAGAGAGGAAGCCCTGGTGCCAGCCGAGGAAGGGCGGCGGGAGGAGGACGGGGGTAACTTTGCAACGGCGCTGGCTGGGAAGGAGGCAATGGCGGCCGCCGTTCCTCTCGTCAGCCGCTGAAGCGGCGCGCCAAGACCTCGCGGGCGGGGTCAGCGAAGGAGCGAAAGGGAGAACGGGCCGGACTGCGCAAGTCACCCTCGTCGCTCGACGAGAATTCTCCTTTTTCACCCCCACCCCCCCAGCGAAGAAAAGTGTGAAGCGGGGTTGGGAGGGAGAACGGGCGGGAGAGTTCAACGGAGGCGGGGAGGGGAGGGGGGGGAAATCGGCGAAAGAGGCAAGAGAGAGGACGAAATCGAAGTGGAACATTCCGCCGCGGCCAATCGGGGGCGGGTTCGCCCATTGCGTCACTGCGCGTAGTTCCGAGGGCCTTCGGGAGGTCTCGTGGCCTCGGCGGGGGAGCGTCCCGCTGGGACCCGCCAAAGCGCTGGGCTGTCTTAAGTCATCTCCTTTTCGCAATCGGCTGTGGGTCATGTTTGCAGCCTATATTTGTATCCATCATCTGATTAGGGCAGGGGTAGGCAACCTCGGCTCTTTTATGACTCATGGACTTCAACTCCCAGAATTCCTGAGCCAGCTTGGCTGGCTCAGGAATTCTGGGAGTTGAAGTCCATGAGTCATAAAAGAGCCGAGGTTGTCTACCCCTGGATTAGGGGTTTAAACTGAAATAGGTTTCACATTTCATCCGGTGTATTTTATTTTTATTTATTTTTTTATTTTAATTCCATTTATATCAACTCCCCTTGGAGCTCCGGATGGCCCCGGATCTCCGTTCATTTCGTCGCGACCTTAAAACATGGCTTTTTCAACAGGCCGACCTGGACTGATGGAAGGGAGGTTTTCTTGATTTTGTTTTATTGTGTTTTTAATTGGACTATTTATGGGATAATTTGATTTAATACCTTTTAATGTTTGTATTTTGTGTTTTTATCATCGTTAGCTGCCCTGAGTCCTTTGGGAGATAGGGCGGCATACAAATCCCATCAATCAATCAATCAATCAATAATAAATAAATAAATAAATAAATAAATAAATAGTAAGTCAGTCATGTTTCAATTAGTCATGGGTTAGTTGATTATACAAACCACAAAGTCAGTTTAAGCATGCAATAGTCATGTTTACATGGAACAATAGTCATGTTTACATGGAACAGCTAGGATTCTGCGGTTATTCCCCAAAACTCTAGGATATCACAAAAACGGCCCCCAAATTTAGTAAGCATCCACCATGCCACAATACCTAATTTAGATAATATACTAAAATCATTTCTAACTTGAGTATTTAGGTTAGAGAAGCATTTTCCTGCCTGCTGCCATCCAGATCAATGGGATAACAATTCCCTAGATTGTTTAGCCAGTATTATTCCTAGAATGTTACTCCATCAGAGAACAAGAAGGTTGCTCCTTTTTATTTGTTAATTGTGCTTCCCACATGTAAAACCTCTTCAGCAGGTCTTGCTGTGGTTGCATAATGTCTAAACTAATAACAGTTAAATTCAGAATATGAAAACATAAGCAAATAACGTGGCCCAGTGTGTTGCCTGAAACTAGTTGTTAATGGTATGTGCACAAATGTTTATAGTTAAATTAACCATGATTATGTAGGCCGGGATCAGCATCACACTGAATTACAAATTAGTCAAACAGGTGCTGTATGCATCCAGCTGAAATCTTACAATACACATGCTTTGCCCATTACCCACCCCACCCTATAGAAAATCACTGATGAGAGGGATGGAATAATTACAAAATGCCTTTTTGTTCTTAGCTCAAGAAATTATTCATCTAAAACGAGTGATTGTCAAATTTATCAACTTTTAACTGTAGACTTCCAATCCGTAATTCCCCAGCCAGCATGATGGCTAGGGAATTCTGGGAGTATACATTTTAAAGCTGCTGAAGTTAAGCACTGATCTAAAGGACTCAAAATACTGTGATATTAGCTTTCATGGGCATCATCCTATTTTCATCCAATCTGTGATGTGTATTTAGCCAAGAACTCACTGGCTGCCACATCACTGTTGTGTAGCTCTTAGACAACTGTTATCATTTAGTATAGATCAGAAAATCAAATTGTTACAGAAGGCCTAGTGTGAAAAATGTCATCTAGCCCTAAATTTCCCCAAGAATCTGCTAATTAAAGCAGAAATGGTAGCCAACAGCCTCAGGGGCATGTATCTCCAAGCCCCTTTTCTGAAACTTCCAAAATTTCTTTGACTAGGAATGTTGAAAATTGGCAGCTCTTTTGTTTGAGGAGAAACATACAAAAATGTCACATAAGCCCCAAACAGACAATACTGCATACTGTCTACTAATTCTTCCAGTAAATAAGAAACAAAAATGAAAATCCTGGCCACATCCATTGGCTTGATACTGATCTACCTATTTTGCATTATTGTCTCATGTAGTCTGGTCCACAGAAAAATGTTTTTCAGTGCTTTGTCACAAAATAAAAAATCGTAACACAAAAGCAGCAGTAAAATATATGCAGACATCAATGAGAAACAAATCAAGTTGTGAATTAAAATTCACCCACACAATACTGCTTGACTTTCATTTGAAAAAAAAAGTGAGTAAACCAATTGGAAGAACATTCCAGAATTAGATGTCAAAAAACTAGGCTGCAGAACTGCAAATGGTGGATTCAGTAAAACTGCAGCAAGTCTTGGTAAACTGCAGGGATATTAGATTTTAACCAGCAGAAGTCTGGGAATAGTTAAATGTGACATAAAGAAACCAAACAAATGGGAAAGGTCAGTAGGAAATGGGAGGAGAATTTAATAGAGAAGGAGAAATGAAAGTTAACTTGCTCTATTATCTATGAAATGAAACCAAACCCTAGAGCTATTTCTAAAGCTGTGTGTGCTTGCTCTGCAGTTTGACTTTCCACCAGCAGAAGAAAGGTGAAAAAGTATTTCAATCAGCTTGAGTATATTCATTTGGAAATCAATTGTGATCATGAAGATTGCTAAGACTTAGATCATGGTAGCCTTCTTTTATAGTATAACTCAGAAGTAAGCTTCACTTGTGCTTATAGCCTATGGAGTAAAATAAAGTTATTGTTGTGATTACACTAAGCAGTTGTAAACAGAAATGTTGTAAGCTAATAGCTAAGTACCCTGTTTCCCCCAAAATTAAGACACAACTGGAAAATAAGCCCTAGCATGATTTTTCAGGATGCTCGTAAAATAAGCCCCATCCCAAAAATAAGCCCCAGTTAAGTTTGTCAGCCAGGCAGATGCATTTAGTATTGCATTTTCCCGAATATAAGCCCTAATGCATCTTTTGGAGCAAAAATCAATATAAAACCCGGTCTTATAATAATAATAAAGTTGGAAGGGACCATGGAGGTCATCTAGTCCAACCTCTTGCTCAGGCAGGAAACCCTATACCATTTTGGACAAATGGCTGTCCAGTCTCTTAAAAACTTCCTGTGTTGGAGCATTCACAGCTTCTGGAGGCATGTGGTTCCACTAGTTAATTGTTCTAATTGTCAGGAAGTTTCTCCTTAGTTCTAGGTTGCTTCTCTCATTGATTAGTTTCCATCTGTTGCTTCTTGTCCTGCTTTCAGGTGCTTTGGAAAAATAGCTTGACTTCCTCTTCTTTGTGGCAGCCCCTGAGATATTGGAACACTGCTATCATGTCACCTCTCATCCTTCTCTTCATTAAACTAGGTAAAGGTAAAGGTTCCCCCGCACATGCGTGCTACTCGTTTCCAACTCTAGGGGCCGGTGCTCATCTCTGTTTCAAAGCCAAAGAGCCAGCGCTTGTCCAAGGACGTCTCTGTGGTCATGTGGCCGGCATGACTAGACGCCAAAGGCGCACGGAAAGTTGTTACCTTCCCACTGTAGTGGTCCCTATTTTTCTACTTGCATTTTTACGTGCTTTCGAACTGCTAGGTTGGCAGAAGCTGGGACAAGTAACAGGCACTCACTTTGTTACGCAGCACTCGGGATTCGACCTGCCAAACTGCCGACCATCTGATCGACAAGCTCAGCGTCCTAATCCACTGAGCCACTGCGTCCCTTTCATTAAACGACATACCCAATTCCAGCAGCCGTTCCTTATTTTGGGGGAAACGTAGTTAAAAATATAAAAAGATGAAAGAATTTAAATATTCATTCTGCTCAGCTAAGTCATTTATGACAGGATGATTGGAAAGCTGAAATTGGTCTGTGGTTTTGGAGGGATGCTGGCATATATTGATAGCCAAAAGTGGAAGTCTGATCAGACTTACAAACTAATTATACTTTCAAAATACCTGTATGCTCTCTCTCTCTCTCTCTCTCTCTCTCTCTCTCTCTCTCTCTCTCTCTCTCTCTCTCTCTCTCTGTGTGTGTGTGTGTGTGTGTGTGTATGTGTGCGCACACCTTGTGAATCGTTGATTCCTGGCTACTGCCTGGGCAAATCCCTGCAATTTTCTTGGCAAGAATTGAGAAATGGTTTGCCATTGCATGCTCCTAGTGATGAAATAGCCTCCTTAGCTTAAGGCATGATGTTTTCCCAGATTAAATTCAACTAGTTTAGCTAAACTAATTGGAGTGAAAAGAGGGCAGTGAGAAGCCTTTATGGCAGTGTCCCTGGGATACTAGGGCTGAGAGTAAATGACTATCCCAAGGTCACCCAGGTGGCTTCATGTCTAATTAACATTTGCTTGAAAGTAAGTCTCAAACTTTCTTCTGGAACTGATATCTGCATTTTTGTTTTGCTCTTGTAGGACTCAGGAAGATGCAGGATGAGTTCATGTGTGGATAAGCCATATGAGGCAGTTTGCTTGTCATTGGTCTAGTGCCTAGTCTATTGTGTGAAAGAGACTGAAATTGGTGAAATAGTTCAAGGTGCCAGAATAAAACAAACCTTAATTTCTAATCCTGCTTTAGGCACAAAGTCAGCCAGCTGACCTTGGGCCATTCTCTCTCTCTCACCCTAGGAAGCAGGCAGCGGCGAACTATTTCTCAAGTCTAGCAAGTGCATGGATTAGTCCAGCCAATAGCCAGGAATCAACACTTTGTCAAAAACCTATGTTCTGGATGTTTTGCCCTGTTTTATAAATATGGGTTTACAGTTTTAACTACCTGTTGCTCTGATCTGTGTGGTTTGTAAATTCAGCATTAGGTTATTTCATGTCTGGCTTTAAAGTATATAGTGAAATCTTTTTGTGTTGTCTACCCAAAAATACAGCAAGGTGCTTAGTTATATTGGCTGCCAGGAAGCTTCCCATGACTGGCTTTGTTGATACTAGAATTCCTTAGATATGGTAACCCAGAGGTCTTCAAACTCGGCCCTTTTATGACTCATGGACTTCAACTCCCAGAATTTCTCAGCCAGGCATGCTGGCTGAGGAATTCTGGGAGTTGAAGTCCATGAGTCATAAAAGGGCCGAGTTTGACACCCCTGTGGTAACCAGATGTTATTCTATTGGGTTCAAACTGTCTGGAGAGAATTGAAATCACAGTAGTTTCTTTCAATAAGGACAAAACCAGTCATATGCGCCTCCTTCTGGTCAGCGTAGCTGAAAATAGCACATATTACACACACATATATATTCCCCGCCCCCAAGAGAGCAGTGGATATAATGTAGAAGCTGTACATGGGTGGATGACATAATGCAACATCTGTATCTCTCTACTCTTGAGACTTTAACCGTAGGAGGATTGCACATAGCGTTCTCATAGAACAAATTCCTTGTATAGACCATTAGGGGATGCTCCATACTGCAGTCAGACTGGTCTATGACTTGGCTTTTAATGATTCTAAGTGCAGAAGAGGGAGGAAATTGTTTAAATTTAGTAGATATTCAATCAGCTTGTATTTTTTCAGCAGAAAAAAAACCAGGAAGAAACAAATTGCTATTATGAGCAGTAGAATACTGTACTGATCTTATTAGGGATGGAAATACAATCCATTGTTTGTAGTTATTCTAAATTAGAAAAAGTGTATGTTTTGCTCACTTGCCGTGTCTATTCCTCCTTTCTTATATTCTGCTTTGCCATTAACTTCATCAGAAACTGCTGGTGAAATAACATTATTTCAGAACTGTCATTACAAATTATAAAACTTGAAAGATGGAAAGAACTTTGTTGCTAGGTTTATGTTGCCCTTCATCTCAGTTTCTGATATAAAACTCCTTTTTTAAAGAACAAGTTGTTAAAAATGAAAACTTAAGTTCGCTTATTTGTGTTAGTTGTGCAAGTACATAATATTGGGTGTTTATGTATTTTAGGAATCACTACCCTTTTTACGCAAAGTTGAGTCATTCCCCATGATGTTATAGGTAGATTGTAAAAAATGTGTAGATATTGTTAAAAATATTCATTTAAGCAGTTTTAAATGTAGGAAGAGCATGCAGAAGCACAGCTTCTGAAAGTTTTTCCAAACCTTTTCATAGCAGCTGCCAGTAAGTAGTATTTACATTTTCTTCTGGGTAATGAAGCAACATGTTGAATCTGTATTTCTATTGTCTGTTACCTCTCATGTTATCTCTGTGTATATGTATGCATGTGCATGTGTGCATGCATGCATTGGGTGAATACAAAGGATCAACTTTGTGGTCCTGAAGACTATTGCTGGAAATTGCAGATGTGCGCATGCCACACATCCTTGCACTCACATGTTGCAAAAGTGGGCAAGGTGACTGGATGGCCCGATCTCTCCTTCCAGCGATCCTACTATAATTGTTGCTTTCACAGCTGGATACACCCATCTTGAGTAGGACAGAAACAAATGAAAGAAACAAATCAGAACATAGCAACTTACTGATAATTTATGATCATTTACTTATTATAAATGCCTGAAATAAACATGACCATTCCTTCAGGGTGTAAGTACTCCCTTTTATTAATGTACTCTAGGGCAGAGGTAGGCAACCTTGATTCTTTTATGACTCGTGGTCTTCAACTCCCAGAATTCCTCAGCCAGCATGGCTCAGCTTGGAAACCTCTCTCTTTCCCCTCAGCATGGCTGCCTCAGGAATTCTGGGAATTGAAGTCCACGTGTCATAAAAGAGGCAAGGTTGCCTACCCCTGCTCTAAGGTGATATTTTTGTTTCAGTGTGGTGTACTGGGTTAATGGTGACTTAGTTAATGACCATGGTGGAAATGAGGTAAGTCTGTTCTGGTCACATGTCTTGTTTAATGACTGCATCACTTAGTAACGGGTTTTCCAGTCCTAATTGTGGTTGGTAAGGGAGGACTCATTGTAATCTTCTTACTCATTCTGTACACCCTATACCTGTACGATGCCAGTTGAAGAAGGCGAGAGAAAAGCACTCTCTTGTTTAGGACCCCCTAGTTCTTCTCAGCATTTTGGCATCCATGGGAGGGAGCCAGAGGTTTGGAGTGGATAGTACTCCGTTAATATGAGAATGCTTAGATCTTCTGTCACCCCAGACTTGAAAAGATAATTACAACGCTCTTACCTGCTAATTCTTGTCGTCTTAATTTAGGTGATTAAATCTCCTTTCAGCTACATGGCTCTGATTGTACAACTAGTGAAGTGAGCTCTTCATGGAGCTCAGTCACATTAAGGGTTTTTGTCAGTCATGTTTCAGTATTTGACTCATCTGTATGTTCCCCAAAATATTTTATCAATCTTTTTTATTTCCACTCGTTATTGTTCATATGCTCTCCTGAATCGTGGGTGGGTGTTAGGATACATCTTTGCTGTCATTTAGCTGTGGGAGTAGAATAGTTGGCCCACAGTAGCTTATTAGGAATTTGACTGTCAATGTACTGAAGTAAATAACCATAGAACTTTATTGTAGCCAAGGACTACCTGTATTTCTCAGGTCTTTCCCAAGGACTGCTTTACTGTCAAATCAAGATTTACACAAATGCGCTCAAAATGTTTTAAGAACATATAAGGTAAAGGTAGAGGTTCCCCCACACATGCGTGCTAGTCGTTTCCAACTCTAGGGGCCGGTGCTCATCTCCGTTTCAAAGCCGAAGAGCCAGCGCTTGTCCGAGGACGTCTCCGTGGTCATGTGGCCGGCATGACTAGATGCCAAAGGTGCACGGAACGCTGTTACCTTCCCACTGTAGTGGTCCCTATTTTTCTACTTGCATTTTGATGTGCTTTTGAACTGCTAGGTTGGCAGAAGCTGGGACGAGTAACAGGCACTCACTCTGTTAAGCGGCACTCGGGATTTGACCCGCCAAACTGCCGACATTCTGATCGACAAGCTCAGCGTCCTAACCCACTGAGCCACCGCGTCCCTTTAAGAACATAGAAAGAAATGCAAGGAACCAATGAAAAAGATATAGCTAGAAATAATTAAATGCATATCTATTTAATTTTAATTTTTATTTAGTGCACCAAAATGCACTTCATCTTTGTATCATTTATAATGAATCCGATCTCACATTTAGTACGACATTAAATTGTGCAATGTCTTTTTCTTTCTGAGTGCCACTGAACAACTTTATCCTGACTTTTAATACTCAAGTTCAAATGAATGTTTTAGGTCAATTGTAAAGGCAGTTTCTTCTAGGATACATTTCTTGAAAATTACATATTCCTAACTTTCCACATAATCACCGTTTATCTGTTTTGCTTAGCAAAGGAAATTTTGGGCTAAGTTGTGGTCATAAAGTCTGAGAACTACCTGTAAACATTTTGCTTATATATTATAAAAACACTAACACTGCTTATACGTGTTTCACTTACATGTGTTCAATTTCAGTGCTTCAAGACAAGAGAATTCATACTAGATTCCAATGGGACAGAATATGCATCTTGGGGGGGGGTTATGTACTTAACATTAGAACCATTTATCGTTTTATTCTGTATCATGGAATAGATTCTTTGATCTGTCCTCAAATCAACACATATGCGGGTAGTATGAAGTAAATGATAGCATCCTCTAATCCTTTTTCTTTCTTCCAAGATCATCCTCATCCTCATCATCTCTTCACAACCTGTTTTCCTTGTTACCTTCTGGGAGGAGGCTTCGTGGTATCCGTAACAGAACATCCAGATTCAACCATAGTTTCATTCCATACAGCATTAACCTTGTGAACGCTCAGGCTTCTTCCTTCCGTTACATATTCAAGATGGACAGAATTTAATATTTTATTGTTATGTATATGTAGGAGTGTGGGTCTATACATATGTTGTATATAGTATGTTTTAGGTGTGTGTCATGTATATGTTTCACTTTGAAAGCGGGCAACTAAATTTCATTTTTGATGTGTGCCTTTGTGCCCACAGTAAAAATGACAATAAAGAAAGAAATTATGCACAAAACACATGCATCACTGTGTGTGAATCTGTGCCCTTTATTCAAGATTTCATTCATTTCTTTTCATTCCATATTCCTGATAAATGAAGTCTTAATTTCCGCTAAATATATAGAGAAGTAGCAGGATGACATTGTGCCACATGTGCGTTAAGTCTATTCTGTTACTCTTACATCCCTTCCCTAAGTGTCAGTGCAGTCAAAGTGGTCCTTGACTTACATCTGTTTGTATAATGACCATTCAAAGTTAACGCTAGTGCTGAAAAAAGTGACTTACAACTGGTCCTCACACAACTGTCATAGAGCCCTAGTGGTCACTCAAAACTTGGGTGCTTGGCAACCGGCATGCATTTACAACAGTTGCAGCATCCCAGGGTCACATGATCTTCCGGCCAGCTTCTGACAAGCAAAATCAACAGAGGGAGTCAGATTCGCTTAACGGCCATGGTGATTCCCATAACAACTGCAGCAAAAGGTTCATAAAGTTGAGCATGTCTCACTTAACAACCATCCCACTTAGCAACAGGCATTCTGATCCCAACTGTGGTCGTAAGTCAAGGACTACTTGTAGATGAGAAAAGTGAAAACTTGCAAATAAAACCGGGGGATCGGGGAGAATGGGAAAGTGGAACTTTTGACTCTTTGGTACTCCATCCATCAAACTTGTTGGGAGTAATTACTAGCCATAAACAAGTTTTGGAAATATTGAGATAATAGTGAATATTAAAGCTGGCAAACTATTAGTGGGTTGGGGTTTTTTTGGCTTGTTTTTTTTTTACAAAATTAGAATTTTAGCAAATAAAACTATTATAAACATTCCCTAAAAACTTGCTGTCTCATTTCATAAAGTTATTACTGCAGTTTTGCACATTTTGAAATATATACTGCATACAGCATGTCATTAATGTCAAGAAATGCCCCACGAGGCTTTGGAGTCTTAGTATCAATGCAGAACAATATAATTTGGGTGTCAATACAATCCAAAGGACTGTTATTCCATGCCTCTGATTTGGATTATAATCATTCGATGATATTAAATGAACTAGTCACCTTTTTTCTGTGTATACTATACTGGAAGTTGCTCTGCCAGTCCATGACTGGGAACAATGTTAATCCTGGATTGTTGTAAGTTACTTATCTAAAATACAAAAGCCCACCTTTCCTGCCTGAGAAAAAGTGCTCATTAGCAGTCAGTCTTCTTTCACACCATTAATGAGAATATGGGGGAAGGAGTTGTGAGTACACACAAAGTGTTAAGTTTCATTGTTTTAATTTGGAATCATGGGCTTCATAGCAATTAAAAACACAGTGTGATGGGGCTGTTCTATAAGTGCAACTTGCCATTTACTACTCATTCAGTGGCAAACTTTTGAAAAAGTGCAAGACAACCCAGCAGGAGTGTAGGGTGACATGAAGCTAGCTCTTACTGAGGCCAAGAGCAATTTCAATTTCCTTTAAAAAAATTAAGTTCATGGACAAACATTTAAGGGTTAAATGTTATGAAACATTTTAAATGAAAAAAGAGGGCTAGAAAACTTACCTGAAACATGAGGACAAACAAAACTAAGTTAGGTTTTACTGAACTTTCATCTGTTTTTTTTCTACCGCAAAGGTAAGTCAACTGTGTTAATGTTACCGCTGTATAATAAACAGGAGCTACCACTCTAAAAACACAAATCCTCTGGATGAGTCTTAAGTAGCACGTGTCAATCGTTGGCATCTGGAAGAACAGCAATGACACAACGCATCTCATCCCTGAATCCCCAAACATTACCCTTTTCTTGGCAAACCAAAATATCCCACATAGCATTAATAGTATCCAACAGTCTCCTCTACCAATTTTATAGTGGAGCAAAGAAACCCCTTGTAAACCAACAGTCACAGCAATCTGAAATCTCAGCAACCAGCAGAAGGCTTCTTTCATTTAGTTAGTGCTATCTGCATCTGTTTTCCAGATCATGTTCAGTGGATGGTAGTGTTCTTTTGACTGAATACCAATAACAAGCATTAGTCTGTGTCAATGCGCCATCTCCTTTAAGAATACCCTGGCTTCCCTTCCTCTTGTATAGGCTGTGAGGCTTCACGAGGAAAGTTCTTCTTCTGGCTTTCACAATTCTCTTCTTGACCAATAGGCCCCAAAGTCCTCATATATCCTTCTACAATGCTTTGAGGTTCTCCGGATTCCATGCTGTGAGACGTACTGGTTTCAGCACATTTTTCTTTATACTGGTGAGCATTGCCTGCAAATGTCTCACAGCGGTTTAGGTTTTCCTCTTGCACTGGGTTCCCCAAGCTGTCGTCACTTGACCCAGGAGACATTGATCCTTCCTGGGAGTTCTGACTAACGTAGACAAAAATAATTTCACCCTTAAAATTCATGACTTGTCCACTTGAAATGAATGTAGAGTTCCCATTTCCCGTCACGTTTCCTAAAAGGGGTCAAAGCGGAGGGAAATACGTACACACACACAATTAATATAGCAGTAGAAGAAGTGCAACCAGTCAGTATCCCAAGGAAGGACGTGGTTTGTGCAAAAAATAAGAAATGGTATCCCAAGGCAACATCAACTGGAGGTAAAATATTGTCTTTATAAACCTTGTCTGCATTTCGGGAAAATTTCTCATTCAAATTACCTTAGCAAATTAATGGGGATACCCTTTGAAAGTAGCCAAAATGAGACGTTTTAAACATACAGCCAGACAACAGGTACTACAAATAAATACAGCACTACCTCTGCTTAACACTACCAAAACACCATATCAGAATTAAGATATCGGCAGTATATTGCATGTTTACACATTCTACTAATTAGCATTATTTTTGCATCAAGTGTGCATAAATTGCACAAGCCATAATATGCTTAATTTAATTTTAGTTTAACCTGTGGTGTGAACCCCACAAGTAAATTATAGTTTATGGTTTAGTTTGTTGTATAAATTTAGGTGATTGTGATTTAGCTAATTATCCATTAGCTAAATCATCATGATCATCTAACCACTATTAAGACATCAATTTGTTTTACATTTTTGCATCAGACACTAATGATCCTATGTCAGGGGGGAAAAAACTGTTACGAAGAATTTATTCCCTGCTCCTTGAAGTGTACATTTCCATTAGCTGTAGAAAACAGGAGGTGATGCCCATATTTTAAAAAAATATACAGAAAATATTTCACATTTTCCAAGGCAATGTGATAATCAGGGCCACTCCTGTGATTTTTCTCACCAAAGTTTTGATTACTAACGTTAAAAGTGGTGCAAAAAAGATAAATTATGGACTCCTGATCCAAAATAACCAAGATCTGAAGTAGAGGAGCAAGGATGAGAAGAGTTATATTGCTAAGGAATTAATTAATAAATTCTTATTAATTAATAAATTAATAATAAATTTATTATTAATTAATAAATTCTGAAAACGCAACATCATTTCCAGGCTTCATCCAATATTATATGAATGCCTTTGTTCACTGCATGAGTCTTGCCCTGAGATTCCTCCAAATATCTGAATTAAATCTGGAGAGTATGCAGAGGTCAAAGAGGAAAGAATATTCTGTTCTACTGATGGAGGCCACAATGCAATGCTTGGAAAGTGCTGGGATTTGCTCTAGAAGTAGTCCTTGTTTCATAAGCACTCGGTTCAGTAACTGTGTAAACTTACGTTGGTGCTGAACAATGTTACTTATGACGAGTTTTTGTATTTACATCAGTTGCAGTGTCCCCATGGTCACATAGTTGTGATCCAGGTGCCTGGCTTGCAATGACAGGAGAAGTTAATCAGAAGGTCACAAATGGCAACCACGTGATTCTTTACTTAACAACCCCTGTGATTTCAGTTAACAACAGCAACTGGAAGGGTCAGAATTTCCATTGCTAAGATGTAAAGTCAGGTGGCATCGTGCTTTATCACTGCATCACTTCGCCACTGAAATTACCCTCATTATACCCGTCAAAGACCTGTAAGTACATATCTTTACAATTATTAGCACTTGTTTAGTCTTTTAGAACTCATCCTTTGTTTCTGGGTGCAGTTTCAAGATGCTGGTTGTTCCCTACATGACATACAGGCTGGTATGAGCAACCCCCATTCCTTTAACATCTTGCCTGCCAATCTGATCCTGCAGGGACAGACTCTGCAGGTTCCTTCAATTAAACACCATCATCTCTATCAAGACCCTGGAAGTGTGCCTTTCTCTCTAGCACCACCTGCTGTCCGGAATAAATTCTTCCCAAGTTTCATGAATTTTGTGGTTATTATTGTGAATATTCCATATTTTGTTTTAACAGGATAACTGTCAAGGTGCAAACAATAATTATTCATCAAATTACCCTGAAAATATTTTTCGAGTGCTTATATACAACAAGCTTCTCTACATTCACATGAAACTACAGGGTCTACTATTATAGCTAATTGCTTGTCAACTGTAAATGATGAGGACTATAGCCAAACATATTGGGAAAATGTACAATATAGTATAAAGGATGCCATAAAAAAAGTATGACTAATATTTTCATCTCCTTTAGTTGTACCTCTCTATTTGTAATTGGAGGTTCACTGTGAATGTTTTTTTTCCCTTTTAAACCATCACCACAACATTGGCTAGCCAACTAGCTTGACCAAGGTAAAGAGTGCCAAAAAGTACACTTTGTTTGCTGGGTGGAGAAAAACCACTGGCACCAGAATATAATCACACTGGGTCTAACTCATTTCCAAAATCCCAGAGAAAAATGAATGTTCTTGCCTTAAATGATCTTTAAAATTAACTGCAAGATTAACATGCAGAGCCAACCTTACTATGAAAAAATATGAAGTAACTGCTTTAAACATGGTTTTCCGCTTTTCTGCCTCTAGCTTACATTTTTATACTCTATTCTCAAAAATGAGTAAAGAACAAATATCAGTTTTATGTTCAGATTTGTCTAGATCACAGGTGTCAAACTTGGCGCGTCACGTGACATGTCGCGACGTATTGTGGCTTTTTTCGCATTGGCGGAGCTGGGGTGGACACGGCTTCTGCATGATGCAACCGGCCCACGGGCCAGCAGCTTTGACACCCCTGGTACAGATCTACAGTAAGGTCTACAATGCCTTCATTTGACTTACCTTCCTTTCTCATCTTCTCCTGGAGGTCAGTGGAGAAGATGAGAAAGGAAGGTAAGACTACATATAATTCTGGAGAATTATATATACTGGTACATCTATCTATGTAGTCTTGACTTCAATACAGAAATTGTTTGCTATTGATTTAATTTCCCAACATAATCTCTTAGTCTCCCATCCAAGTACTAACAAAATCTGTCTTTACTTAGCTTTTTAAAGAAAAGGTGAAGTGCTGTAGATGCTTAATAATATCTAACACCACCCACCCACCCACCCAACTACCAATAAAGTATGTTCCATATAGAGAGCTTACCAGATGCTGCTGGGGGATCTGAAACATTGTAGCTTGACTCAGATGTTCTTTTTGCATTCTGGTCCTTTGTGTCCTTTCCACCAGATGATTCACTTTTGTCTCCAATATTGTTTGCTGACCCCTTTTGGTCTACAGAAAAAGATTCCAAGCCACAGGTGCCTAGCAGAGAAGATCCATTTTCTTTTAAGGAATCTGGGGCATTGTCCAGTTTGTTAGGTTGTCTGCAAGATGAACTGGCGAACGTACGCTTTTCTTCAGACACTAGTAGGGAAGTACTTGTACCTTCATTATCAACATCTCTCATCTTGGGACAAGTGAAATGATTGCAAGAACTCTGCAGGTTTTTGTCTGAGGAAGCATGAGTAGGGTCCATTGCACATGATGGATCCAAGCAACAGCAGTTTACTAATTCCTCCAGATTTTCTGTTCCCGTGAAGAAGTAATTTAAGCTCTCATTCTCTCCCACCTCTAGCGGTTCGGAGAAGGGTGATTCAGGTTTGCTATCAGATTGGCTCACTAAAGGTAAGTAACACTGCCCGTGGGATACTTTTTCTGTGTATTCATCCTCCATAGGACTCTGTCTAAAGTGGCCGTCTTCAGAAAGGGTAGTAAGAAGCAATGTTGGAAAAGTTTCTCTTGATCCGTAAAGTATTTTATTAGGACCATCTTTTTCGCTCAGCAGGTGCTCACATGGGTAACATATCTCATCTGGAAAGCAGTATTTGTCAAGATCCAGCAAATAAGTCTCTCCCAAAAGCTGAAGGCCAGCAGGATGTGCTACATTTGTGTTTACAAATGTATCACAAGAAGAATCCTGCAAGAAAAAAAAGGTCTCTTTCTGGTCAGGCAATTGCATTCCAAAGCAAAGCAAATAATTTTCCAAAAATCTATAGTATTTCAGTAGGTTCTGGGGATCCAGAAGCAGTTTTAAATTGAAATGGTGCTGGGCTCTGCGACATACCATTTTCACTTGTTTTTTAAATGGATTATTAAAGAATTAAAGTTAGAAGGTAGGAAACATGGAAATCCCAGACAACGGTCTAACCTCATCTGCTTCAAAACTCGTTCGAATTTGGTATTCAATGTTTTGAAGCAGAAATCTTGTTCCGGCACTCATCTTTCTCCCAGCAGTCAACACGTAAGGAAGAACGTGCTGATGTTGGCTGCCTATGATGTCACTATTTCTTCCAGCTGAAATAGCGGGTTACGTGGTAAGTCACGTGGTTTTATTGGCACCCATCAGTTTAGTATCCGTCGCGGTTTCTGGAACAAATTACTGACGAATACCGAGGTACCACTGTACTTCATCCAAAGCTAAATTAGCTCCTGATTTCTAATTGTTCTGAATTTGATGCCAATTAATTGTGCCTGCTAATTCTGTGTCCCAGCATTTTGAAATGGAAGAGATAGGATCTACTTCTAGAAATCTCCTTAACCATCCTTTCTCTAGATTTACAAATCTGAATGACTAATTTTCAGCGATATGCATTTACCTTGCAAAATTAATACAGTACAATTACAGAGCATGTGAAGAGTTGATAAGCTGTCATGATGGACAGAGATTCAGAGACTTATCAATGTTAGCTATATACTGAATTATTAACTTTTTCAGTAATTCTTAGGATTTTTAAGAATTAAAGCATTCTGCCATCCATTACCTGTTTTCCATAGCTATAAGTAAAGGGTAAAGGTTCCCCCGCACATGCGTGCTAGTCGTTTCTGACTCTAGGGGCCGGTGCTCATCTCCGTTTCATAGCCGAAGAGCCAGCGCTTGTCCGAGGACGTCTCCGTGGTCATGTGGCCGGCATGACTAGCACGGAACGCTGTTACCTTCCCACCGTAGTGGTCCCTATTTTTCTACTTGCATTTTTACGTGCTTTCGAACTGCTAGGTGGGCAGAAGCTGGGACGAGTAACAGGCGCTCACTCTGCTACGCGGCACTCGGGATTCGACCCGCCAAACTGCCGACCTTCCGATCGACAAGTTCAGCGTCCTAACCCACTGAGCCACCGCGCTCTGAAAATGCATACAAACCAGTATATTAACACCAAATAAAGCAATAACTAGAACCAAAAGGAGTACTACACATAAATAAATAACATACTCAGGGCTTTTTTTCTCATAGAACACTCAGAACGGAGTTCTGGCACCTTTTTTGGATGGAACCTTGTAGGGTAGGCAAGGTGGGTTGTGTGACATGTGTGAGTTCCGGCACCTTTTTCTTTTACAAAAAAAGCACTGAACATACTATAGCATTAATGAAAAGGAAAATAATTGTTATGCAGCTTGGATTGTGTAGAGCTTTAAAATGCCCAACTTTCTGCACAGGAAAGGTCCTGAGAAATGCTAAGTAAACATACTGCTTCTGATAGTAAAAGTGATAATCTGTTAAGTAAACCCAGCAAATTGCAGACAAATTGCAACATTTTTTTAAAAAAAATTCCTATGATTTAAAGCCAAGGGAGTCTTTGTGGTTCTTTGTTTGTTATACTTTCATCTTTTCCTTTTGACCTTATGTCCACCAAGCAGTTTTACAAATTACAACTTTATTTCACTGCTTGGAGGGTTCTCCAGCAAAGAAGGATATCAGAAGAGAGCAACCAGGAAACAACATGAAACAGTATGAAAATCCATAAAGCCTTAGAATTCACCTTTTTCCTTTTTATTTGGTGGCATATTTCCTGAGCCCAGTATTGTAAATCTGCTGGAAGGAAATAGAGAAACAGTATTCAGTTAGATTCTAGCATTTTAGCAGAATATTAGCGAATCACAAATGCAGTCACACATATTATGGCTAGCTGTAGGAAAAAATCTTTACGAAAACGCTTATAAACACTCAATATTTAAAATAGGATTAAACTATTCATTCACAGTATCAGATTGAGAGAATGTTATAATACACATAACGTTAAATTTCACCCGAGTGAAGCATACTTAAAACCATTCATTTCAATAGAGTTGTATACTTATTTATTTATTTATTTTTGGGACTTATATGCCGCCCTATCTCCCGAAGGACTCAGGGCGGCTAACAACAATAAAAACAACAGTACAAAAGTTAAAAGAAATTAAATAGACAGCCCCAATAAATATGTTAAACAATTAAAAATTAAAAAAAATTGCTGTAATTGTGTTCACTGGCTTAAGAGTAAGTGAAAAAGATGGCACGCATGTGCACAAAATAATAAAGCTTGTGTAATATTTCATTCTTAAATATTGTGGTGTCAATTTGTTTTTAAATCTACTTTACTAAAAAGTTTGGTTTTTGGAAAGGTTTCTGGTAAAATGTGAGTTGCAAAATATTTCCCAATGCCCCCCCCTTTACGCTACAAATGGAAGATGTGTCTATCTCGAGAATCTATCCATGACTAAAACAGAACATTCCATATCACTTGGGTCTTTGTTCCATGTCATGTGCCATCAATTTATGACTGACTTGCTAATGACCTAGCTGTATGTGAGTGATTGGTTGGCTAGTCTGTTGCAAGGAATATCACATGAATTACCAAAAGAACAATTGTATATATATATAGTACTAGGAAGAGTTGGAAAAAAAAACCAATAGAAATGCTGCCATCAGCTCAGCTGAGGAAATGGGTTTCATGAGTTTACTGGGAAATGTATTCTACGGATTTAGTAAAAAAATAAAATAAAATACATTACTGGATCAACAAACTGCTTGATTTTTATGTGGAAGAATACAATTGTTTATGCATGTTGCTGAAGGAATGCCATATACAGATTTAATTATTAAACTAAAAAAGTTAATACATTCACTGTCTGAAAAAAATTATCTTTCTCTTGCCTTAAAATTCTAGATGATACATACAAAGTTATCAAATCCAGAAACTACTATGCCTTGATTTGCTCTAGGAAATTTGCTATTAGTGCCCTCCCATTCATTTAGCGCAGTGGTGGCAAACCTTTTAGAGACTGAGTGCCCAAACCGCAACCCAAAACCCACTTATTTATCGCAAAGTGCCAGGGGTGCATCAGCATTGTGGTGCCCTCGGGGGGGGGGGGGGGGAAGGGAGGCGCCTCTGGTGCTGCCTCTGGCATGCAAAAATCAGGGGCAGAAAAATGGGCAAGGTGCAAATATGGCTGCTGTGGCGCCGCAGGGTGCAAATACAAGGCATTGCACAACGCAAGAATCAGGCAGGGCTAGTGAGTATCACGCAGGCACTAGCCCTGCCTCATTTGCAGCATGTGCATGCATACGGACACGTGCACTCATGCACACATGTAAAATGCTTCCTCCTCCCTTTTCTTCCAGTCTGCCAATCGGCAATGGTTGGTGACCTCTGCTCTACTTGAGCTTGCTAGTTTGTGTTGGGCAGTGCTCCTTATCCGGGCGGTGGTGGCGGCCTGATAGAGCTGCTGCTGGCGGCAGCACGTGTGCCAACAGAGAGGGCACTGAGTGCCGTCTCTGGCACACGTGCCATAGGTTTGCCACCACTGATTTAGAGGATTCTTCCCAGAGAGCAGAAGTCACTTAACCTTGACTGACATTCAATTTTGAAGTTGAATTATTTGAGCTTGACCCATAGCCTTAAGTCAGGACCCAGTTCAGATGTAAAGCCATTTTGTCCAACTATATTTAGCTGCATCAAACCAACCTCAAAATCCTATTTTCAGCTTCAGAAAAATCTATTGATCGTGAGTGCCATGGAGACAAATAGCCCTTGTAAGTTCTTATAAGGAGTCCTATTTCTTATAAGGAGTCCTATTATTTCAGTTGAGGAAGCAAATTGCAATGACTTCAATTAAATTTTCCTTTGAAACAGATGTGCATGTTTGTCTGTCAGCTACCCTTCTAGAGTCTGACACACAAGATGATATAAATGCGAAGATCAAAGAACTGAGCAATACTTTCATAATTGTGCACTTCTGTTAATTCCATTAGTTCTATGTAACATAGAACTAGTAAAGCACCTATGTGGGGTATAAGACTTTTCATTTAATTTTGGCTCAGGAAATAGCTTGAGAGAGTGATTTCTCAAGTGGTAAGAGGGACAGAGTCCTTAGCTGTAGATCAGGGTGACACAGCTGGCAGCCTTATGTGTCCTCCCTCCAATTTTTCATGCAACCCAGAAATTATTAAACACATATAGGCGGTAATCGCAAGCAAACTATTTACTTTGAATTCTGAACTGAAATATGTCAAACTTGGATTTTGTCCTGGCTGCAGAAACGTCTTTGCTCTGGCCTCACTTTTCCAGTTGCAGCTGCCAAGATACCCCCCAAAAGCCAAATGTG
Organism: Vipera ursinii; assembly: GCF_947247035.1. Lineage (NCBI taxonomy): Eukaryota > Metazoa > Chordata > Lepidosauria > Squamata > Viperidae > Vipera > Vipera ursinii. The sequence goes on along the minus strand of NC_139516.1, from coordinate 140,196,424 downwards.
ACCTTCAGCCCAGAAAACATTGCAAGCTCCCCCATAACCTTAGATCACATGGGGACATTTGTGACAACTGCGACAGACTTCTGAAAGTTAGAACTTAAACGATATATAAAAAGAGAAATGTAAAAAAAATTCGGCGTTTACAATAACCAAATCAGGAGATTTGAAGAAAAATATCAGATAAATATAGATTTATAATAATATAAGAAGTCATTAGGTATTACGTACCTGTCAATACTTTTCCCTTACTTCGATAGTATACAGTAAAGATAATTATACCAGCCAAGGCGATGAGGAGGAATGGAACAATCAACACATAAAATAATGTCTTGTTTTCTGGAAAATGAAAAACTGACAATGAATTATAAAAGCTTAGACTCCGGAAACATCATTTTGGATCTGCTTTTTTTTTTAAATGCTTTTTAATCAAATAGTACAGGGAAACATTGTAGTAGTGGACTGTTACATTTCACTGTCTTTCATTACTGAAAATAGAAACATCATAGGACAAACTAGGAGTTAGTTATGGTTTACAGTACGTGCAATCTTCAATCTATCCTTGCACTATTTGTGTCCTGCAAGATAACACACAAAACCTACCCATGTCTAAGATTAATTTTTAGCCCTGAATTTTCATGCCGGGAAAAACAAGACATGACGTTAAGATATTTTGAAGGTATTGTGCATTTTGGAGTAAATCAATGCTATGATCCTATCCCAAACAGCTGAGCTATCATCACTGAAATAGTTCAAGTTGTTGATGATTTATTTGTCAAGAATCCAACATATCTTAGAGCACGAGGGGCAGAAAGACGAAGATAGCCTCTACCCATGTGCACATATAATGGTTTTCAACCTAGCGGGTTCTGTGAAGTAGTGTAGACAATACTGAGCCTTTCCTGATAGTCCATGTTTAATGATGGCAATTAGGACCAGAATTTCCATCGCTAAGCAACACAGCCAGAAAGCACAATGTTATGTGACCACACCGCTTAGTGGCAACAATTCCAGCACTTCCTATTGTTGTCGTTAACCGAATTCCATGCCTTCATCATGTGGTCATCTTTTATAATCTGCCAGCTTCCCCTTTGACTATAGTTTGTTGGAAGCTAGGAGTTGTGATCCAGGCACCAGGAGCCTGGGTCTCAATCATGTGACTGCAGGTAGCAGTAACAGCCCCAATTATGAGGACTGGTTGTAAATACCTCTCATTCAGCACTCTTGTAAACTTTAAACAGTCACCAAACTAGTAGTTGTTAAATGAAGACTACCTGTAACTGGATCTTTAAAACTTACAAATGGTAAACAGAAGAACAGAATGCATAATAACATACAAATGTCTTTTTTTAAAAAAAACACAAGTTTTTCTTTATATCATGGCGGGACACAGATTTTCTGAACACTGCTAAATGGCATTTAAGATATGAATTCTGAGAACCAGTGTGTTAGCTAATAAAGATGTGGCGTATGTTTGTCCAATTTAACCTCGTTAAGGTTTTCCCTTTTTAGGCCTCTTGTATTCTGGTTAAACTAGAACTGGGCAACCCATAAACCCAGCCCCATTTTATTAACTCAAGAGCACCCTTCTATTATGTTGCCAAAAACTGACAGAAAAAAAAATCAATTTCTGATAATAGGATTTCTTTAGTTTGCATCTTTAAATCCTTGCAAACAAATAGAGGTAAAGGTAAAAGTTCCCCCGTTTCCAACTCTAGGGGCTGGTGCTCATCTCCGTTTCAAAGCCAAAGAGCCAGCGCTTGTCCGAGGACGTCTCCGTGGTCATGTGGCTGGCATGACTAGACGCCAAAGGCACACGGAACGCTGTTACCTTCCCACCGTAGTGGTCCCTATTTTTCTGCTTGCATTTTTACGTGCTTTCGAACTGCAAGGTTGGCAGAAGCTGGGACGAGTAACAGGTAGTCACTCTGTTACACGGCACTCGGGATTCGACCCGCCAAACTGCCGACCTTCTGATCGACAAGCTCAGCGTCCTAACCCACTGAGCCACAAATATCTATGGACAAATATCCACTATTTCAAACTGCCCACAACGATAATCTGTGGTGGTTCCAATGACCTTCCTGTGATCAGCCTTTGTCAAGCATGAAAGATCAGGTCCATACATGAAAGTCCAATTAAACAGATTAAATGCTAAACAGCCTACAGTTAGGAATCTTCTCAAGTAATGGTTAACATTTGCTTGGAGTTAGATAAGAGACCACAGAATTCAAAGTGGGGTGGTCTTAGTCTGCTTGTGGCTATGTAGAGATTCTAGGCTTGTAACCCCACGCCCAGGATCTGCCACTCCTTTTTCCACATCTTTATCCATTCCTCTCCATCTAGTTTATCCATTTTATTCCTCTTCTTTAACTTCTCTCATCTTTGCCAAATGAACTCATTATTTTTCTATACAGTTTGTGGACATCCCATACCCAGGTTATCTGAGTTATGTTTGCTTACTTTTCCAGGCTGGGTATTTCCAGCATGTGTGCAGGTAATCCTGTAGCTACCAAAGATTGCTGGTCAACTCTGAAGCACACTACAGGCAATCCTATATACTCAGAAAGTCTTTCTGGCTATAAAATTCAATCATGCTGTTACTCAGTCCTGCAGAATCAAAGCTGCCCAGCCCAGAGCATCCTTGGCATATCCTGAAGATTGTTCAGGATGGGATGTATATTGCAGGCAATCCCCAAACCCTCTAATCTGGAAGCATTTCAACTTTCTCCCACAATACTGGCTTCAGACCAGTATTTCTTTACTGAGACAAATTGGATGGCCTGTCTGCCTTGGCCCTTGGCAATGTAAATCACCTCAGCTCAACAGCCCAAATCCCTTTGTTGAATAGGATCTCCATTGCTTTATATATGCCTGACTGGTCTCCATTTCTCTTTATTTTGTCTCCTGCCCTAAGGCAATTCTGATATAATCATTTACTATTTAATCTAAAGTGGTCCATTCAGGTCAACCAAAATCCATTCAGTTTAGTGTACTTCATTCAGGCATTTACAATTTCAAATTGTTCTTGGTTTATATGTTTCATGTTCCAATTGCACATGTCCTTGTAAAACCAGAAACTACTTTCAATATTGACCATCAGTGATTAAATTTTCTTTGGTCTAGTGATGTCATCACATTCAATTCTACTCATAAGAATTCAAGATATTTTTCCAGTAACTGGAAGAGTGCCTTCCTGCTTCACATTCTCATCATCTGGCACTTCACTTCTTATTTCAGCCATGTTCATATTACGTTTCTTGTCAAAATACCGAAGAAATTTGCCATTTATTTTTTTGGAGTTTGATTGTGGAGTTTCTACTTAATAAGCAAGTTAATACTTAATAGGCCTTGGTGGAGCAGTGGGCTAATGCCTCCTTAAGTAACACCAGCTGCCTGCAATTAGTGCAGGTTCGCATCCCACCAGGCTCAAGGTTGACTCAGCCTTCCATCCTTCCGAGGTAGGTAAAATGAGGACCCAGATTGTTGGGGGCAATTAAGCTGACTTTGTAATAATGCCGCTTGGGGTGTGTGTGAAAGCCCTAATAAGCAGGCATATACATAGAATGAAGGCTACTGCTAAGCTTGTAAGCCCCCCTGAGTCTTTGGAGAAGGGCGGGATATAAATGGAATTTTTTTTTTAAAAGTTGGCTTTCCTTATGCCCCTACACCCCTGTCTGTCCTTAGTTCTGTTATGGATTTCTATTAGCATCACTCTTACCTTTTGGAATTTTATTTATTTGGATTGATTAGCTACCCAACTCCAATGCACTTCTATCAGCAATGAAACCCTACCAGGAGCTCCTGCTCCTGCTCATATCACTCATAGCATTACTGAAGTTATTGAGTAGTTCACCATATCATGGGATGAAACCAAAATAAAGGGTAACTTTAATTATAGAAATCCCAGAAAATCTTAAAATAATATTACTGTTCAGTGGTGCTTTTGTATTTACCATCTTCTAAATGTGTTTTCTCATGTGTCTTACAAACTGCATCAGACCAATCATTCCCAGGAATCTTTTCTTCAGTTCCCAAAGCTGTGCAACTAAATTAAATAAAAATGGAAAGAAAGTAATAAATTATATTGTTTTTGGATAAGACATGCTAATAAAGTAGTGTATGTTTTGGAGAACATACTAATAGCTTAAAGAGGTAGTGAGGCAATGCTTAATGCAATGACATTCATATCAGATACTATATTTCCTTCAGTAAATTTTTGGGTTCTTTAGATATGATAGTCTCCTGCCAGTCAGTAAGGTGGACCAGATCAGGAAATCGATTCCACAAGAAGTCTAGAATTATATTGAAATGGGCTATAAATAATAGAATCTTGCAAGCCTGATTATACTTTACTTCCCCTTTTATATCCCAGTGAATTAGGGAGAATTGTCCATGATATTTTCCAAATACTATCTTGTTTCCCAGATTTTAAGGAAAGCTTTAGCCTTCTTTGCTTATATGATAATTCTTCCCTATTTCCCCCAGAGTCACATGGACTCTCTACAATTTCTCCCATAATTCCCCACCACTTGGGAATGGTACGGTATATCAGGCTATCTGATCTAGAGAGAAGCAGACTGTAGAAGGCTGACTTTGATATTACGATGAAAGAGGAAAAAGAAAGCCAGTTTCATGTATAATAACTTATATCTAATGAAGTTCAAAACCAAATTTGTAAATATTTATTCCTACACTGTTTAGTCCTGATAGCCTCATATGTATATATGGGACTCTGAGAAATAATGATCAATAAGGAGGCCTGTTAGTTTTCCACAGCAAGCCAATGATTGCATTTGCATACATAGATCTAACACTAGCCAGAATTTTTAAAGCAAGCAGGTTATCATGACATACCACACAGTAACATTATATCATAACAGATGGGTTTACAATAATGCTAAATTGCATTATGATGATCCCTAATCGCTACTCAGTTAAAACAATTTTAAAAAATACTTCAATTTTTTTTAGGATAGTTCTTATTCATATTACCTTAAATTAGAGTTCCCCAACGTTTCCAGCTTTGTGGGCTGGCGGCGGGGGAGAGGGGGCTGGTTCAGGGCAAGTGGCTAGCAAGTGCATGTGCAGCTCCATTTGCGCGAGCAGCATGCTCGTGCACCTGTTGCTCACTTAAATGGAAGGTGCATGCACGCTCGTCGGCTCGTGCAAGTGAGGATGTGTTTCTGCGGCCTGGTTGTAAACCCTTCACGGCCCACTAGTGGGCCACAGCCCACAGGTTGGGGACTCCTGCCTTAAATGGTCTTTTCATAATTAAATAATAATAATAATAATAATAATAATAATAATAATAATAATAATAATAATAATAATAATAATATAAAGTTGGAAGGGACCTTGGAGGTCATCTAGTCCAACCCCCTGCTCAGGCAGGAAACCCTATACCATTTCAGGCAAATGGCTGTCCAGTCTCTTCTTAAAAACCTCCAGTGTTGGAGCATTCACCACCTCTGGAGGCAGGTTGTTCCACTGGTTAATTGTTCTAACTGTCAGGAAGTTTCTCCTTAGTTCTAGGTTGCTTCTCTCCTTGACTAGTTTCCATCCGTTGCTTCTTGTCCTGCTTTCAGGTGCTTTGGAGAATAGCTTGACTCCCTCTTCTTTGTGGTAGCCCCTGAGATATTGGAACACTGCTATCATGTCACCCCTCACCCTTCTCTTCATTAAACTACACAAATCATCAAATGATCAAATCAATTAATGTTTCGGTTTATTCAATTCATTTTAACTAAAGAAAAGAAAGGAATGGAAGAGAAATGAATTTCCTTAATTTGAAAGAGCAAACAACATTCCTACATCCTTTTTGTCTCACAATCTATTTCTCATTTCCCTACTGCTGTGTTTCTCAACCTAAGCAACTTTAAGAAATCTGGACTTTATCTCCCAGAATTCCCTAGCCAGCATGCTGACAAAGGAATTCTAGGCAATGAAGTCTATATAGTTGCTGAGGTGGAGAAACACTGCCCTACTGCAAGTCTCAATTTTAGATAAACCACAAATACTTACGAATTGGTGCTGAGAAAAGAAGCAAACCCAGCCATCACTGCAAAACTAAAGCAACTTTAATATGCATTTATTAATATCGCTAAGTATACATGGTCAAGCAAATGAAGATATCTAGATTCTAATTTTCAGAGACTAATAACTGGCAATGACAAATTACTCCATTTCTAAAAGCAACATCAGTGTTTCTAAATACAGTACAGCACAGACATCCCAAGATTTCCTTTGTATCTTTGCTAGTGCACTGTTAATGAAACTTACTTTGTCCAGGCTTTGCATGCATCAGTTGCAGAGGAGACATTAGAGAAATAACCAGTAGGACATGGTATGCACACTGTATTCTTATCTTGCTGTACTGTGAAAACATAGCAGGTAAACACACTGAGCAGAGAGCATCACTTCTCTGAAAAGCATCACTTGAAAACAATTTGCTGGTAACCAAATACTTAGGGTATATTCATGTACATAGAGCCTTGGTGGAGCAGTGGGCTAATGCCTCCTTAAGTAACACCAGCTGCCTGCAATTAGTGCAGGTTCGCATCCCACCAGGCTCCAGGTTGACTCAGCCTTCCATCCTTCCGAGGTAGGTAAAACGAGGACCCAGATTGTTGGGGGCAATTAAGCTGACTTTGTAATAATGCCGCTTGGGGGGTGTGTGTGTGAAAGCCCTAATAAGCAGGCATATACATAGAATGAAGGCTACTGCTAAGCTTGTAAGCCGCCCTGAGTCTTCGGAGAAGGGCGGGATATAAATGGAATTAAAATAAAATAAATAAAATAAATAGTAAAGTGTTACTATTTAGAACACTTCAGCCTTTTGACTATTTCTTAGATAAAAAAGGAACACAGGTCTTTAAATGCTTCAAGGCACTGGGAGCAAGCATACTGATCATTATTTTTGCATATAAGCAGGTTCATATACATACAGATATACATCTACACTTTCATGCAATTATAACACCAAGAATGTACTGAATAACCAATATGACGTTTAAAGTATTATTTCTACACACTATTCCTCCCAGGATAAAACTGTTAGCTAACAATCAGGCAAAATAATAAAAAAATAAGATATAACATTATAAGATTAATTGAGGCATATCACCCAGGATGGAAATTTACCCCAATTTCAGTGGCATAATATTAAGCAATGTGGAAGAAAACTACATTTCTCCAAGACGTTTCATTATCAAGACATTGCCGCTGACAATCCAGCTCATCAGTAGTACATTCAGCAGGGCTGAGTGATAAAATAAAACTTTCAGAGGTGTTAATTTAAAGCTTACTGGGAAATTTCACTCCAGAGCCAGGAGAGCATTTTGTGTTTCGCCGACAGCAATCACAGTCTCTGTTCCAATGGTAGCCAGCAATACATGCACATTGTCTTTGGAATGTGCTGTTTCCTGGAATCACTTCTATTAAAGCTTTTCCTTTAAATGCAAAAAAAGGGAAAGCGGGTCGAAATTAAAGTTTAAGCCATGTATTCTGAGCCTCCTCGACATAACGTTTATATCATAAAGGACACTGCACGAAGCCTTCTTTTTAAGTGAGGCAATGTTGCTGCTTGCATAATGTACAGATTCCTGATTCATAACTGATTCTGAATGCTGCCTGTTGCAATTCAAAGTGATACACATGAAACAAGCGTTAGCTGCTATGTTAAGTCTTAAGCAATAATAAAAGTTCAAATTGTCAATCAATTTGAAATCACAGAGAAACAAATATGTGGTAAGTGGTGAGAACTGAAGAGAGCCTTATGGAAAAACTGAGTGCTTATGGTTTATTGCAGAAAAAAATGGTCTAGAATTGAATGTTACAGTTGAGCTTGATGTTGCTCAATGTTGTACAAGGTTATACGGGTCATACAAGAAATTTCTTATGGAGGCTAAAGGGATGATTTAAATAGAGATGTCCCTTTTCTTGTAGGATTTCAAATATGGTGTCTATATGAACTCCAGTAATATCCACCTTTTGCTTGTCTAAGAAAGGCATCCTTACCTAATTAAAAAAAATTATAATTATAGTCCTGTATTTTGAAGCTGACAGATGTCCTTGAATTAAGGGTTGATGAAGAAAATTCTACAGAACTAAAGGGAATGGCAGAGAGCCAAGGGTATTATTTCTTTCTGTTTTGCTGTATATTTTCTTTTGGTGAGATATACTGTATGTGTCTGTGCTTGTGACACGCTTGTGTCTGTGTGTTTGTACATTTCGTTATCAGCCCAAATCAATCCATTTCAGCATGAAGTCCTCTTCACTGAAGATTATGTATTGTAATTTACCATGCTGGTCCACTACAGACTGATAAGATATTTTCAACTTCCCAGAATGTAACTGACCCAAACTCAGGACTGGAACCTGGGTCCAAAGATATGGTCTAAACTTTGATGCTCGTACCCCATCTTTTCCATACAGTACCTTGACTATGTTATTTATCTCAGACCTCATCAATTTGCCTTCTGGGATATTAACATTTTGGGACAGGCCACACTTATTTATTTATTTATTTATTTATTTATTTATTTGGATTTATATACCGCCCCTCTCCGAAGGGACTCGGGGCGGTGTACAGGGCAATTAAAACACTATAAACAACACACAATGTATAAAAATTAAAATGAGATTAAATCAAATAGCCCTAAACAATAAACACATTCTAAAATTTTAAATTTTTAAAATTTAAGATCTAAAATCCCAATCCCTCAGTCCAGGCCGGCAAGTTCAAATAGCCAAGTCTTCAGGTCGCAGCGAAACGAGCGAAGGTCGGGAGCCATCCGGAGCTCAACCGGAAGCTGATTCCAAAGGGCTGGCGCGCCTACAGAGAATGCTCTCCCCCTGGGAGCCGCCAGTCGACATTCCCTGACTGACGGCACCCTGAGGAGGCCCTCTCTGTGGGAGCGCACAGGGCGATGGGAAGTTAACGCTGGCAAGAGGTGCTCCGGTAAATAACCCGGACCCATGCCATTTAGGACTTTATATGCCATTTAGGGCTTTATGGCAAGATACTTGTCATCTAAGCAGTCATTTTGTGAGAGTTGTCCTGACATTCTAACATCCCTAAGGGATTTTGATTAAAGCTCAGAGAGATTTTGGAACCCCCCATCCTCTTTTCCAACTGTTCCTCTTCTGTCACCTCCACCAACTCAAAATACAAGTCTTCATCTCCCTGACAAACGAGAAGCAGTGTATCAATCCATGTGTTTGCCTTACCCCTGTCACATATTTTATGAAGAAAGCACTTTTCCTCTTCATTCCAGATGTCCATATACTCATTTGAGCCACAGGGTTTGCATACAGTCTCTGAAAAGGCAGTGCACTTTTGGGCCATGTACTTTCCTGAGAAGAATAACAGAAAAGACTGATTAAATGTCCAATACTTCAGAATTGGCAATTTTGGCTTTTGCAGGCCTACACAGTGGAGTCAGCACATGGCAAGACATGGCCAATTATGACCGAATCAGTGGGCTGAACAACCAAAACACATATTGCCATCAATTTAGATGCTTATTACATTATCAGAATCAAACGCTTGCTTAATAAAATTGATTTAACAACAGAATTGGAAGTGAAGCATGTAGTTAGCTTGGATATGGGGTACTGAACAATCACTGTCTATGTTGAACATGGGATTTCAAGATGTTTTAAATGTACAATTGCTCTCTGCCTTACGTGCGAGAACGTATAAATTGTTCAGTTATTGTTTTCCATTTGTAATATTCCCACATTTTCCCATTATTTGTATTTCAAAAATTCAGAGAAAAGGAAGAAATAAGCACATTATGGTTTTTCACATTATAACAGAATCTGCCTGGAAGCACCACAAGTCTTTCAGGTTCTTCCTTGGAGGCCTCTTCGGATTGGTTTTAAATGCTGAAGCTATGATTCATTCTCTTTAAATAGCTTATGTGATTCAGAAGCACTGTCTGCTCTGAATATGACCACCTAGGAGGAAATTGGCCAAAATGAGTTGAGTTCAGAATACTTCTTTCTGAACAGAATTTATTCTTTGAGACTCAAGGTTTTCCCAACTGCTGTGTAGAACCTATATTCCTAAATATCAGTGTGGGATACATGGCATTGCTAAATCAACCACTGCAGAATTCATAGTTTGAGGATATGACTGGCAAACACAATTCTGAGTAGCCTCTACATCTTCCTTCAAATAATAAAAGCTATCTTTAAAATTAACTTTTTAACCAGGAATACAAATCTCTGCTAAGTTACCTCAATAAGTAAACATTCCATCATTTCCCTTTTCAAATTACCCTGCGATTCAACTTGCATATAATAAAATAATACTGGGCTAGTTACTATACCAGATTCATGAGGAAAAATTGTCTGGATCTGGGTGCAAAATTTGTGGGCTCAGGATTCTATTTAGCCCTCAAGTGAAGCTCTCCCCATACTCAAATTACCTCAAAAGGTTTCACTTTACTATATTAGAATGTAAAGTATTACATACTCCTATAATAATCCTACTAACTACATTTAATTAATTTTAAATGTATACAGGTAATCCTTGACGTATGACCACAATTTAGTCCGTAATTTGGGTCCTAAGTAACTGTGGTTATCAATGACTTGACACAAATTTACAACTGTTCTTGGAGTCATTAAGCAAATCACGTGGTTACTTGCTGATCCATGTAGTCGTTAAGTGAATCCAGCATATCCAATGGGTGTTTTCATTGGGAAACAGCAAAAAAAGTCATAAATTGGGATGTGATTGCAAGACCCTGCAATCAGTTATAAATGCAAGACAGTTGCCAGGTGTTTGAAATGCAACCACGTTAAGTTTGTTTGTGTGTAGGAGTCATAACTTCAAGGACCAGTCATAATTAGTTGTTTTTGAAGTCTGTGGTAATTTTAAACTGATTGTTATACAACAGCTCGTTAAGCTAGGACTACATGTTACTTATTCTTTGAATTTTGGCTCCATAGCTTGGCATTTAAAACCCAAGTGTGGGTTTTAGCCTCAAAATGTTTGCACAGTTCTGCTCTTGAGAAACATAAAAAAGTGTTCTATATTAATAAGAATGCAATTCACCCTCTCCCTAATGAGACATCAGATTTTTTAAAGAAAATAATGAGATTATTCTCTTACTATCAATTTTGACTTATGTGTGAGAAGAATGTTGTTAGCATATTACCTGGTTCACATTTGGTGCAGCATCGGCCAGAATATTCATAATGTTGCTCACCGCTACAGGAAGGCCTGACTTGTAAGTACAACTGAAGGACAGAACAGAACAGTAATAATACCTTAGTTAAATTGCTTTTAGTTTAATACATCTTTCAAGGACACCCAACTTTTATTTTTGATTGTGTTTAAACTATACATTTGTATCATTACAATTGGTACTCTTCAGGTATGTTGTACAATGACTTCCACCATATCCCAACCAGGAGAATAGATATTATAAATCAACATTTCAGAACAGCATAAATTTAGAAACAGCAGTATAGGTAGTCCTTATTTAGCAACTGCCTTGTACAGCAACTGTTTATAGTTAAACGATGTCGAAAAAGTTTGCAACCAATGGCCATATTTATGATCTTCACATCTCCCTCTGTCATATATTTGCCATTACAGTCAGTTAGCATGCATTGCCCTGTGCTTGATCATTGTTTTTCACCCAACCCCACACAGAGATTGGCTAATAAAGCTATTTTTTTCCCCTGAGTTACTTTTCTTAGGAGCACAGCGCTTCCCTAAAAAGTCCTCACAACAAGTTAGCATAATTAGTGGATTAGAACCCTTCAGCCACTTGTAGCTGCTGCTAAGAAACTGACAAGCCCCTAATCAGTTTTACACTAAAGATTGTTGTTCGCCTTCTAAGTCAAGTGCACTAGGTGAAGAGCTGGTGCTAGTGCATTCCTTTCAATGTGTACTCTCCAATGTGTGTCTTCCTACTCTGTTGTATCCCCTCCCTCTCCTCTGAATGTACAAACATCAATTACCTTGCTAATTATCTCAGCCCCGGGAAGAGCATCCTAAAGCCTTGGTGCAGCAGTGGGCTAATGCCTCCTTAAGTAACACCAGCTGCCTGCAATTAGTGCAGGTTCGCATCCCACCAGGCTCAAAGTTGACTAAGCCTCCCATACTTCCGAGGTAGGTAAAATGAGGACCCAGATTGTTGGGGGCAATAAGCTGACTTTGTAATAATGCCGCTTGGGGGAGGGGCAAAAGCCCTAATAAGCAGGCATATACATAGAATGAAGGCTATTGCTAAGCACATTGATTTGTGCTTTAAATTGTAAGCCGCCCTGAGTCTTCGGAGAAGGGCGGGATATAAATGGGATAAAAAAAAAAGCAAGGGTGTCAAACTAGCTGGCCCGTGAGCCGGTTTCATCATACTTAAGCTGCACCCACCCCATTGCCGGCAATGCAAAAAGAGTTGCGGTATGTCGCAACACGTCACGTGACACGGCGAGTTTGACACCTGTGTTCTAAAGGGTGGAGAGTGGAGCTCGGGAAACTTTCTTGCAATTTAGGTTTACCCAACAATTTGTGATTGCATTCTTTTAAAAGAGAAGCTGAAGTAAAATTGTAAGCACACTTGTAGTCCTGTGATTTTTCACTTAGCAACCAAGTTGTTAGTTCCAATTTTGGTCGCTAAACAAGGACTACCTTTAAATTAATATATATTAAACTGATGACTTGTACGTACTTTGGACATATTTTTTGTCTTTATATTTAGGTTTACCATATCTGGATGGCTAAAATCCAGGGAAATACTAGTTAGTAGCAAAGAGAAACAATAAACGGTTAAGGACCTGCCTCAATTAGATCTCCCAAGAAAGCAGAACTCTTGAAACAGGCATTGTTTCAAAAGGAACTTTTATTGAGAATTATTGATAGCAGGAGAGCAAAGCAAGGTTGAAGAATTCACGCGCGAAAGGTTACATCACAATGCCCATTTAGAACTCCTCCCCTAAGTGTCCAACCGTCTGGTTGAAATCCAGCCAATCCATAGATGTCAGGTTGCTTTGAGAACCTGGTGATTTAGCGCCCATCTCAAGGTCTCTCTTGGTTTCGTTTCCCAATGGTCCTGGGCTCCGCTGTATGGAGATAAGGCACATGTGTTCACGTCACATTCCTTTCTCATGAAGGGAGGACGTTTCAAACAGGACAGAGCAGAAGAAGGCAAATACACTCCCCATTTATAAAGGTAAAGGTAAAGGTTCCCCCGCACATGTGTGCTAGTCGTTTCTGACTCTAGGGGCCAGTGCTCATCTCCATTTCAAAGCCGAAGAGCCAGCGCTTGTCCGAGGACGTCTCCGTGGTCATGTGGCCGGCATGACTAGACGCCAAAGGCGCACGGAACGCTGTTACCTTCCCACCGTAGTGGTCCCTATTTTTCTACTTGCATTTTTTACGTGCTTTCGAACTGCTAGGTGGGCAGAAGCTGGGACGAGTAACAGGCGCTCACTCTGCTACGCGGCACTCGGGATTCGACCCGCCAAACTGCCGACCTTCTGATCGACAAGCTCAGCGTCCTAACCCACTGAGCCACCGCGTCCCTATGCCCATTTATAGGTCACCCAAATTTTTGCAGCTGGATATATCTCCTCTTTGGCTCCTATTCCTTTTGGGCTGCAATTTTAGATAGTTCCATTCAAGGTGTTAATATTAAGGCAATCTGCTTGCATTAAGGAAGGCAATATAACTGCATAGTGAATGTGGAAAAGTTAAACTAAGAGCCATGGGCATATGAAGAATGGGCAGAAAAAGAGGCAAGTGAGAAAAAACACATCACAATGTTGTGCCACAACCTAACAATAGCAGCCCAAGACTGATTAAAGACCTTAAAAACCTAAAAGGGTTTTAAAAAGTAGCATTTTATGGAATATTTAAACATACTTGTTTTATCTTTGTACATCTTTAGACAATTCCATTTTGAAATACTACACAAAAACTTGAATTACCACTTTCCTGGACCTACATCATAATGATTCTATTACAGGCCTCTTATCTTTTGATCCAAATTATGTTCACATTGGGGGGAAATATAAAAAAACCTTCTTCTGACTTTTTTTTGGAAAATTGAGTAACTTCCAACATATACATTTTTCAAAAAAATATAAATGGGTATTTATACATGCTTCATAGAGTTTCATTTCATCAGAAGATAATTAATGCAGGTGAGATGGGAAAATTCCCAATTCTCAGAAGTCATAATCTACTCCCTTTTAACCATGATAGATTAGAATGGCAAAACAACAATATAAACACAAGGTGGAGAACGACTTAGCAGACAACGATCCAAGGCAAGTATGGCAGGGACTGCAGAACTTAACCAACTACAATGGCAGTACGAGGAGCATGGTTAACACCAATGCCTCGTTGGCTGAGGAGCTGAATATCTTCTTCGCTTGCTACGAGGTAAAAGGACCAGACCCCGTAGCCTCTGCTGGCCGGCCTTCTGATTCTCAGCCACTCACCCTGTGTGAACACCAAGTGAGAGCTGTATTGAAGGCTGTGAATCCCAGCAAAGCCGCAGGCCCAGATGGGGTGCTGGGGATAGTGGTTAGGAATTGTGCCGACCAATTAGCAGGGGTCCTGACAAGGATTTTTAACATCTCCTTGCAAACAGCATGTGTACCATCGTGCTTGAAAGCAGCTACCATTGTCCCGGTCCCCAAGAAAACTGCAGTTGAGTGCCTGAACGACTACAGACCTATTGCATTAACGTCTGTAGTCATGAACTGCTTCAAAAGATTGGTTCTCAGGACATGCCTCCCACTGGATTTTGATAAACATCAATTTGCCTATAGGGGAAATAGGTCGACAGACGATGCCATAGCTACTGCTTTACACTCTGTAGCAAGTCATCTTGAGAAACCTGGAAGTTATCTCAGGATGCTTTTTGTTGACTATAGCTTGGCTTTTAACACCATTTTGCCGAGCATTCTCATTGAGAAGCTGACTGACTTGAAATTCTCCCCCGCCATCTGCGATTGGATTCAAGACTTTCTCAGGGACCGGTTACAAACAGTGAGGGTAGGGTCTGCTTTGTCCATCCCCCTGAAGCTTTGCACTGGCTCGCCACAGGGCTGTGTGCTTAGCCCCTACCTGTACTCTTTATACACATATGACTGTGTATCATCTGACCCATCCACTGCGATAATTAAGTTCGCAGATGATACAACTGTGGTGGGCCTCATTACAGGTGGGGATGAGACAGCATACAGGGCGGAGGTACAAAAACTATCCATATGGTGTAGTAACAACAACTTGCACCTGAACATTGGCAAGACGAAAGAGATAGTGCTAGACTTCTGGAGAAAAAAGGAGGAACCTGCCCTACTTTACATCGGGGAGGACTGTGTGGAGAGAGTTTCCTCCTTTAAATTTCTGGGAGTCTACCTCTGTGAAGATCTGACCTGGAAAGTTAATACAACCAAGGTGGCTAGAAAGGCCCAATAGAGGCTTCACTTTCTCAGGGTCTTGCGGAAGAACAGGGTAGAACAATGGCTAATGACCCTCTTTTACCGGTCTACTATAGAGAGCGTCCTCTCGTATGGTATTGTGGTTTGGTATGCTGGTCTGACAGCTGCGGATAGGAAAGTATTACAGAGGGTGGTGAGTACAGCACAAGACATCGTGGGCTGTCCCCTGACACCACTGGATGACATCGCCACAGCTCGTTGCCTTGGAAGAGTGAGGAAAATTCTCAGGGATGACTCACACCCTGGACGGTATCTCTTTACTCTCCTACCATCGGGTAGGAGATATAGGAGTATAGCCAGCCGCACCAATAGGCTGAAAAACAGCTTTTATACGTGGGCTGTTAGGCTTTTGAATGAGAAATAACTTTTGTGAACTTTTGTGAATTTTATGCAGAATTGACTTGGGAGGCTGGTGTGTGGTGTAGTTGGTTCACATGGTGTAGTAAGATGGAGGGTTTGTTGTCACTGTGTGTTGGGGGGTGGGAGCACAAAGGGAGGCTCAGCTAATCTCAATGTACACATAGTTGTACTTTGACAATAAAGGTTCATTTCATAATGAACTATACTTCTGTGATACTTTGCAGTAATTGTTTGGAACTATTTGAACAACTTACTCAAGCAGTCATACCGTCAATATACCTGGATTTGGTTAATAATTAATGAACAAATTTGATCAAATAAGGTAACCCCTTAGCAAAATTTGTAACATTATGAAATTGATCTAACTTTACTTGAGCCTTGGCAGGCAATCATTCATGTAAACTCTTTATCCAGGAAAGGAAGGAGAGGTACGCAACCGAAACCCTCTGCAGTTTTCTATTACCTCATCATAAACATGTATGGAAAGGGCCTCCTCAATCTCAGCAGGCTCTCCCAAAAATATAATTCTGGATCTCAATGCTAGGAACATAACTGAAGTTAGGGTACTCATTCCTAATCCTCCTCCCTATGTACCTCAATGCTCCATTGCTGGAGATTGTCCAGCAAAAGCTGGACGGCCAATTGCCTGAGATAGTATGAAAATCCCTCCCTCGGCCGTATGATTTTGAATGTAGAACTGGAGCACAGTGAAGTGTGATTCTAGTCAGTGAATGGGAGTTGGAGGAAACGAGATTTTATTTCATTGACGTTTTTTTTTTACAAGCCGGGATGATATCCAAAGGACCATTGATGGACAATAAACAAATGGTGAAATGATATAACCAAGTCATGATATTATACTGTACAGCTGATCCTCAATTTACAACCAGTCGTTTAGTTACCGTTCGAAGTTACAATGGCACTGAAAAAAAGTGACATGACTGTTTTTCACACTTAAGACTGTGGCAGCATCCCCATGGTTGTGTGATCAAAAATTCAAATGCTTGGCAACTGCAAATGACGGTTGCCGTGTCCCTGGGTCATGAGAGCTCCTTCTGACAAGCGAACTCAATGGGGAAGCCAGATTCACTGAGCAACCAAGTTACTAACTTAGCAACTGCAGTGATTCACTTAACAACTGTGGCAAGAAAGGTCACTTAGCAACTGTCTTGCTTAGCAACAGAAATGTTGGGCTCAATTGTGCCTGTAAGTTGAAGAGTATCTGTAACTATATAATTTCTACAACAGTTAGCTAGACAAAGGAGTTACTATTAAGAAAAGTAGACAAAGGACTCGAAGCAATTGATATATTTTATTCTGATGATGTTACCTAGTTTGGTAATGAAATGTCTGCAAGCAGACTACCAAGCTCAGAGAGTATTAAGGATCCCATATTTTATTATTTATAATTAAACAGCTCAATTTCTAAAGAACAAATGGCAGAAAAGAGGCATTTTTCTGATTTGTGTCCCTTTCTGGTGCTCTCCATCACTACAGCTTTCACACTCTCTGAACAATGTACATTTCTGAGTAATTTAAATATACCATAGGTCCTATTCAGTGTAAAGTAACTTTGTATGAGTAACCATAAAAATATTACAACACCTTTAAAGTCACCTAAATAAATGTTCTGGTTTTATTCACATCACCCTAACACATGAAATGGCTTGTGTGGTTTTGGCATAGGTTAGTCATCGTGGTTTGTTTAATAATCTTGACAATTATGGACAGGTGGAACTTTGAATGACTAGGAAATTGAGCTTCAGCCTACTCCAAACAGCTCTAAGGAATGGAAATATAATATAAAAATGTCGTTGTTAATAAAATGTTCAAACTCTCAATTTAAATAACACTGTTTTTTAAAAATAATAATAATGTCAATGCAACAATTCAGTAGAAAGGGGGCTAGAAAGCATATGCTGTCATGGATATTCAATCCAACATAAATCTATTAAAAGTTATTATCAATAGGACAAAGACTGTGACGCTTTTACCATGTGGTGGCATATCATGCTGAGCATTATTCTGGATATCCCAACTGATATCCCACTGTTAATATTAATTAATTAAGCATATGCTACCTATCTTATATGCAATAATCCTAGGGGAAATTTTACAACAAAGTCAGTAAAATAGCAATGAAACAATTATATCTCCTGTAAAAAGGTGCATCATATCCAGACAAATGGGTAGGAAGCTGCCCCCAAAAGCCGGGGCAGCCACAGAGAAAACATGCCTCCAAATTCACAAAAGATAATGTTAAAAGAAAGGACCTGGAGCATGCCTACCCTATCCAACCTAAGGGATCGCCAGGTACCCTTACGTGAGGGGTAGGCAACCTTGGTGCTTTTATGACGTGTGGACTTCAACTCCCAGAATTCATGAGCCACCATGGCTCAGCTTGGAAACTCTCCCTTTTCCCTCAGCATGGCTGGCTCAGGAATTCTGGGAGTTGAGGTCCACACATCATAAAAGAGCCAAGGTTGCCTACCCCTGTGTAACTAGGATATTCCCAGTTTGTAATCAGTTTTTTTAAAAAAGAATCTTTTCAGGACATTCGGGTTGGTCAGAATTCTAATTAAAATGAGCCACCTTTTCATTTCCAAAGAGCTACAGTATTTAAAGCAATGTGTGCAGTACAGGTACTCCTTGTTTAGCAACCACAATTTGCATTTGCGAAGTGGTCGCTAAGTGGCCGCTTACAATCCTATTTCAGCTTTCCTTTGGTTTATAGACCTACAAAGGTCATAAATGTGAAAAATTGGTCATAAATCATTAATCACTGCTGTAACTGCAAATGTTCACTGTACAAGGCAGTCGCTTAAGCGAGAAGTAGCTGTATACGTGCAGTTTTATCCCACTGATGGTTTGCTGCACAATCAAGATAGCAAGGTCTTTGCCTCCATTTTGTCATATACCAGAGAGACTTTGTCTTCATCTTCTTTTGCCTGTACTGAGCACCCATCACACAATTCGCCTCCTCACAATTCAGCCTTTGAAGGAATCCCACTTAGTTGTGAATGGAGTATATAACTGAAGAAGGGGAAATTATACATGATGATGATTTCATGTGCTCTCATCTTCATCCCAATCACTCTCTTGTGTTGTTCACAAACTGTTTCCCCTCAGCATGGCTGGCTCAGGAATTCTGGGAGTTGAAGTCCACGCGTCATAAAAGAGCCAAGGTTGCCTACCCCTGCCTTAGGAAAAGGAAGTCCTGCAATATGCACACTTTGCTACTCAAGAAATGGATACTTACAAAGTTCACATTCATAAAATGGGATTTGAAAAAAAAATCATGCTATGTTCGGTCTGAAAGTTCCTCTTTATCCAAGGGATTTAACAATGACTTAGAGTTAAACAGGGGCAAAGTCCTCTACTTTAAGGAACAATATGCAACACTTCAAAGAACACAGAGCCAGATTGTAACCTAAGCATACTCAAACCAGTTCCTTTTTCTTTTCTCTCTTTCTTTTTTAGTATTGTAATAACTCATAAACCTATTCTCCAAACTTTGTAACAAAAGGAAGTCTTGTTGCTACATGTTTTAAACCACCCTCTACCTCTGAGGATGAATCTTTTGTATAACAGATTCATTTACTTCCTTGACACAGTCCACAGTAAAGAGATAAGACTGTTTTTACTTTCTATTATGTTGTACAGCCAGACCAAACAGAAAAATAAAAGAAAACACCTGTCCCTTACTTATCTTGATGAGTTTATTGTTGGACTTTTAATGTTTTATAGTATAAGACAGTACATAAGTACACTAATGCATTGCAGTATAAGTCTTTATACCCAGGATAAAGTCACATTTAATTCAGTAGGATTTATCTCCAGCTTAAGCATTCACAAAATTGCAGTTTTCACTTCTAAGCCAGATGTGGGCTTTCCCCCCCCCCCGCTCTGAAAAAATGCTTCAGTTCAGCTATATTTAGTAGTGAGTATATTTAGTAGTAAACAAATCAGAAACATTTTAGCAATGTTAGTGAAAATAATGTAATGATTCTTCTTCTGTATCTGACGGGCTACTAGAGTTCCCTCTATTTGTGCAGTCTGGCATCCCTTTGCCCTTCATATTAATTTATTTTACTATTTTACACACACACCACTTTTGGACATGCATCCAATAACAGGCCCGTTTCAAATGAATAAAAAACAACCAAAGGTAAAATTAATCAATTAGTATCAGAAAGAGGAAGAAATTTGATAAAGTATATAAAAGATGCATTGATTATTCATGCTAACAACCAGTGCTTTATTTGTAAAAGAAAAAGGTGCTGGAACTCACACATGTCATACAACCCACCTTGCCTACTCTACAAGGTTCCATCCAAAAAAGGTGCCGGAACTCCGTTCTGGGCGTTCTATGAGAAAAAAAGCCCTGCTAACAACTAAACATATCTTTTATTGCTATAGAAGAAATTGCCCAAAAGAGTGTACTCTTGTAAAGTGTTACTTTCAAATGGATTACACTCGTGTGTCCACACGGGATACACCTGTTTGCAAGATCTGTTGGTCAGAATCCTTGCTAGCAGAGATCAGTTAGAAAAACTTCTAACTTTATACCAAATATTATAGGTAGTCCTCAACTTACAACCACAACTGAGCCCAAAATTTCTGTTGTTAACTGAGACATCTGTTAAGTGAGTTTTGTCCCATTTTACAACCTTCCTTGCCTCAGTTGTTAAGTGAATCACTGCAGTTGTTAAGTTAGTAACCCGGTTGTTAAGTGAATCTGACTTGTCCATTGACTTTGCTTGTCAGAAGGTTGTAAAAGGGGATCACATGACCTTGGGACACAGCAATGGTCATAAATATGAACCAGTTGCCAAGCATCTGAATTTTGATCACATGATCATGGGGATGCTGCAAAGGTTATAACTGTGAGATCACTTTTTTCACTGTAACTTTGAACGGTCAGTAAATGAATTATTGTAAGTAGAGGACTACCTGTATTCTTCCCCCTCTGTCCGACACTGTCATAAAAATACATATCAAACTTAAAGGAGTCAGTACAATAGGAAATGACTGTACTAGCAAAATCCAACCAACTACTTTAAAAAGGATTTTTCAAAAATATTTTTAAAAATCATTAATCAATGTCACTTAAATTGTGTATCCACAGGCCACTATACTTACTTTTCGTTCGTTTGATTGTGAGCAAGGTACATTACTGATAGAGGATAGAGTTGCACTATTCTTTTTCGAAGGGAAATAAAACCTGACAAAGCAATTTAGGGAGTTTCCATGGGTCTTTTGATGGACCGATGTGAGCCAATAATTTTGTAGATTATTTTTTATAATGCTAAGATCATTTTAAAGGTTGTTTGTTTAAACTCCACCTGTTCTGTGAAAGTAACCGTATCAGTTTGAAGTTAGCAAGACACAACCTGCTGTGATAAGCGGCTATAAGTACCAGATGGAGTTTAAAAACCTGGCACCTTTAAAGCATACAAATAATTAGCTGTTGAGCTAGATGAATCAGTGTTTTCAATTTTGTCATTAGACAGTAAAGGCCCACAAATTTTGAGGTGTTTTTTTTAAATAAAATTGTAGTGGAAGACTCTTCGTTTCTTAGTTCCACTGGATATCAGATATTAACCAATGGACCCTAACAATCAGCCCAGGTAGCATGATTATAGAATGAAAACTATTTTTGTTATTCGTTGGTCTTCACAAAAATATTTGTATAAATACAACATTTATTCAAAGAGCAGCACACCTTTGGGGAAATATAATCATCTTCATATCTATCTGAATGAGAATGGTAGCCATAGCTGAATATTATTACACTTTGTCACAGGTGACATTGCTCAAACTCTGACATCCTGCTATGATGCCACCACGCTCCCATTGCAAAGTCGGATCTTGAACTCAAATGGATGAGCAGAATGACAATTTTTACCGCTCCTCCGCCATCAATAACTTTGTAATCTTTTTCATTCTTAAGTGTGTTTATATCCAAAAGGGAAGTGAAATTTGGTGGGTTTAATCTTTAGTTTTGATAGATAGGAGATTCCATTTTCAAACCAGAGGACTTTCTGTTCACTGGAACTACAGCTCTCTCATTTTTTTATTTATTTTTTAAAAAGGCAATACTTGCTGGGAACAGAACAATAGCTATTTATTCCACATAATATTTGGATCCAGTACCATGCTCTGTTAAAGAATTGATGAGACATGCACAACCAAATATACTTGCATATAAGCCAAACCTTGAATTTGTAACCCAAATACTATGAAAAATGTGATACCAACAGATAAGCTGACCCTCAACATTTTTGTACTTTTTTTTCATAATTTCACAACAAATTCCCCACCCACAGATAAGCCAAACCCTGTATTGGGGGCATTCTTGACTTATCTGTACGTACAGGTCAGTCCTAGAGGAGATCAGGTCAGTCCTAGAGGAGATCAACCCTGACTGCTCTTTAGAAGGCCAGATCCTGAAGCTAAAACTCAAATACTTTGGCCACCTAATGAGAAGGAAGGACTCACTGGAGAAGAGCCTAATGCTGGGAAAGATTGAGGGCAATAGAAGAATGGGACAGCAGAGAATGAAGTGGCTGGATGGAGTCACTGAAGCAGTAGGCGTGAGCTTAAATGGACTCCAGAAGATGGTAGAGGACAGGAAGGCCTGGAGGAACATTGTCCATAGGGTCGCGATGGGTCGGACACGACTTTGCAACTAACAACAACAACACAGGTAGTCCAGTTCGTTTAGTTACTGTTTGAGGTTACAGCGGCACTGAAAAAAGTGAATTGTGACAGTTTTCACACTTATGACCATTGCAGCATCTCCATGGTCACATGATCAAAATTCAGACGCCTGGCAACTGACTCAGATTTATGACAGTTGCAGTGTCCCGGGGTCATGTGATCACCTTTTGTGGCCTTTTGACAAGCAAAGTCAGTGGGTAAGCCAGATTCACTTAACAACTGTGTTACTAACTTAACAATTGCAGTGATTCACTTAACAACTGTGGCAAGAAAGGTAGGAAAATGGGGCAAAACTCAGTTAACAAATGAGCCCCCAAAAGTTTGTGCTCCACTGTGCTTGTAAATCGAGGACTGCTTGTATATACAATACTTCTCAAAGACTACAAAAGGAAGGATTATGGTTAAGTTTTTTTGTAAACAAAACTGCAGAGTTCAAGTCTGGATGACTACTACATGATAGCAAAGACCACAACTCCTTCCCACCATCTGGTTGCTACTTGGATTGTTGCAGCTTAGATGTAGTAGCCTTCTAATTGCTTATTGGATCACTAAAGAATCCAATTGCTTATTGGATTCTTCAATCCTGAGAATGGTTTTGTAGCCGTTTTAGTTTTTATTTAACTTAAAAGTAGAAGAACAAATTTCCTGTAGTCATGTCATTGTAGGGAGTTTGCTTGAAATGCACATTCCTAGCATGGTAATTTAATCAGCATTCTTCTTACAATATAATAGTAAAGCTGGGATCACAGATTAAAGAAAAGCCCACTTTTCCCCTTATGTTTCATGTCACTATAAATTTTACTTTTACATATCTTACATTTATGAGTTATATTCATTTAATAAGGCTGACAAAATGTAGCACTAGCAAGTTCTATTAAGAAAAAGAACCTGAAATATAAAATATTAATTGTATTCAGTCACTACTGTAATCAATATTAACTGTAATTAACCATTTGCCTACTTTAAGTACCTAAGAGTAGAAGCTGTGTTCTGTTTATTTCATCCAAAATCCATATGCTCATGAATTCTTAAAAACTCTGGCTTAATCTAAATAAAACATTTCATTTTCTGAGATATAACCTAAAAAAAACCTCTGCCATTCCACACATTCACTTCCAGGTCTGTAATTCAAAATAATTCCTAAACCATGAAGGAAATGGTTTTCATGATGTCAACTTTCCAATGAAGCTCTTAAACCACATCACAAATTTCCATCCCATAAAGCAAATATACAGTCAGGAAATGCAAAAAGCTAAAGAAAAAAGAAAAAAAAGAAAAAAACCCCACTACTTCTCTTTTTAAAAAAAAAATGAATAATGTGAAAACTTTAAAATGGTTATAGCATGAGGGAATCAACGCACCAGTTGACTTCGTATAATACCCAATAAAGATAAAGAAATTAAATAACTTAAATAATAGGTCAAGGTAAAAGTTTCCCCTGTTCAATCATGTCCAACTCTAGGGGGATGGTGCTCATCTCCATTTCTTAGCTGAGGTAACTAACCTTGTCCGAGGACATTTCCATGGTCATATAACCAGCAAGATGATACACTGAGGTGCACAGAACGCTGTTATCTTCCCGTTGAAGTGGTAACTATTTACCTACTTGCATTTGCGTGCTTTCGAACTGCTAGGAGGGCAGAAGCTGAGGCAAGAATGGGAACTCACCCCATTGTGCAGCGCTCGGGTCTTGAACCCGGGCTGTCAGCTTTTCAGCTGACAAGTTCAATGTCTTTAACTGCTGGGCCACTGTGCCTCCTTAAGTCATCTAAATATCTTTAGTTAACTGAAAAGTTTTTTTTAAAAATAGTACATTTCAAGTTCCATTTTTTTAAGGAAAATTAAGCACATGATTCTGTCTTTAGTGGAATACATCTATTTCAACTACTATACAAATATATAGGATTAAATGCCATAGTGCTAAAGAAACTGCTAGATTCATACATAGCTTGGTAAATAGTGATCATGATTCACATAAAAAAGTTAAGAATGTTTACAAGCTGAGCTCACGTATTTTGCTAAGCCAAATACAAAGACTATATATAACTCAATGTGCCATGTGAATCCAGCTTTTGATTAAAGAACCAGCCTACTCATTGAACTGAGATTTGTTAATAAGTAAGCATGGATAGAATGTCTTAACTTCTAGCCAAAACCTCTATCCATGCTTAATTATTAACAAATCCTACTGCAGCTATAATTTATTTAATGGTATGTGGTGATTAGGGTGCTTCTTTCAGAACAGGTAGATCTCACTTGTACATGAGGGTGTTAGTGGATGACAGGAAATTGTAATATTTATTCTAAAATTATAGTTGACTATTACAATTCATGTTATTTTGCAGTAATTCTAAGTTGCAGAAGCAAAGGCACTGATGATTTAAAAAGAATATTTTGTTAAAATTTTAGCAATACCATCCATAGTTAATTTTTATGGTTAAATAAGCAGTTTGATATTTCATTCATTTGTATGAGCCCATCAGACTGAAAGCCACTTTGATTAGTGTTCAAGGCACCAAGCTAGAAACCAGAAGAGTGAGATTTCTAATCCCACTTTAGGCACATATCCTGGCAGGTGACTTTGGGCCATTTTTGACTGATATAAAAAAGGCTGACCCTATACTTGTGGGAAAACAATGGGGGAAAGAGACTATCACATAATTCAAGAATAATACTACAATCAGAAAAATAATTTTAGAGACAAGCTGATATAAAAACATTCCCATGGAACCATCCTGGCGGTTACAGCAGTAGAGTACATTCACTTTGTATCTAAGATTTTGCTGGTTTCAAACCTAGCAGGAACTTTTGTTTTAATTACTGATTTTCTTTCTGAGTTTTTCACTTCCGTTATCTTTTTCCTAATAATATTTCTAGTCACTGAACTTTCACTGGACTGTTTGGGAGCTGAAGTGAAAATCTTCTATCTTTATGCTTTAACATTGTAAATATAAGTTTCATCTAACTCTGTGTGTACACATACACACACACACACATACAAAATGTATAGTCACATATGAAAGTATGCATGTCTATGAAAATCCATACAGAAGAAAGAAAATTATCTGCAATTACTTTTTTCAGAACAAAAATGCGAAGAGGCCCACCAGAAGGGTAACTGTCCATTGACAGATTGCGATACCCTGCAGTCCAGACTATTTGCAAGTGTTACCAAGATATCTTAGTCTGGACAGGATTTTCTTAAACTGGTTTAGAATCAAGCCAGCATGAACACAAGCCAGAAACAAGTTCAACTATAAGTGCAGTTAAACCCGCCATTAGGTCACTCTGATTGCCATAGAGTTGACTGGGGCTACCAAGCTAGGAAAGATGCAGCTATGTGTGACACATGGATAATTACTTTCTCTCCTCTTATTTAACATCTACATGAAGCTAAATGCCAGCATGGAATTAGGTATCATTAGGCTGAACAAGAAATGTGGTGGAGATTCTGCCCAGTGCTCTAAGGGCATGGACTCAATCCTAGCAAGAAAGAATAAGCTTTGAGTGAAGAAGCTCTCCAATTCCAGGTATTTCCTGTCCTTGGCCTTTAACAGAGTGGATTTGTAATCTGGGGACTTCTGGAACTTGCATATTAGCTTAAAGAGCAAGTGACAGACATAGCTAGGAGGTCTTTTACATTGTGTGCTAGTTTCTGCCTTTTCTGGATCAAGAAACTTTGTAAATAGTCACTCATGCCTTAGTCACTTCACAGTTGGATTATACAATTGCACTTGACTGTCTTCGAAAACCACCAAGAAATTTCAAGTGGTTCCAGGTATGAGAGCCACAGGATTTGCACATTTAACATCTCTGCTCCAAGAACTGCAATGATACTGGTTTACTTCTATGTGCAGTTCAAGCTGCTGGCTACCAACTTTAAAGACCTTCATGTTTCAGGGTCAGGATATCTGTGGGACCACCTTCTCTGTGTGGCATTTGCCACCATTTTAGATATGGAAGGATAGATTTCCTGTATATTCTGACTCTTTGGAAATGCCATCTGCGAGGATCCCATAGTTAACTCTCAAGAGTTACTGCACCAATTCTCAGGAACAGAGTCACCCAATATCAGACATGCCCCAATCCTGTTAACTTTCCTGTAATGCAACAAATACCTGGTTGTTTCAGGAGGACTTCAGGGATTGAAGAGATGTTTTCCTTTTTAGAAATTGAAGGGATATAAATTATGGCTATTCCTCAGTATTTGAGTACTCTATGTATTTGGGTATTCTATATTGTTACATTTTTATTAGTTTTTAATCCTTTTTTTAGTCGAAGATTACCCTGCTGGCTTTGTGCTTAAGGCAGGACTAGAACTCTCTATCTCTTGGTTTCTAGCCTGGCATCCTAATCATTATGCCACTGGCTCACTATATTATTATGTGCAGGATGAAAAAAATATTTTAAGCTTTCCAGTTTTAGAATAATCGCTAATTATTAGGTAAAGGTAAAGGTTCCCCCACACATGCGTGCTAGTCGTTTCCAACTCTAGGGGCCGGTGCTCAGCTCCATTTCAAAGCCGAAGAGCCAGCGCTTGTCCGAGGACATCTCCGTGGTCATGTGGCCGGCATGACTAGACGCCAAAGGCGCACGGAACGCTGTTATCTTCCCACCGTAGTGGTCCCTATTTTTCTACTTGCATTTTTACGTGCTTTCGAACTGCTAGGTTGGCAGAAGCTGGGACGAGTAACAGGCGCTCCCTCTGTTATGTGGCACTCGGGATTCGACCTGCCAAACTGCCGACCTTCTGATCGACAAGCTCAGCGTCCTAACCCACTGAGCCACCGCGTCCCTAATTATTAAAAGGTAAAGGTAAAGGTTCCCCTGTTCATGCGTGCTAGTCGTTTCCGACTCTAGGGGCTGGTGCTCATCACCGTTTCAAAGCCGAAGAACCAGCGCTTGTCCGATGACGTCTCCGTAGTCATGTGGCCGGCATGACTAGACACCAAAGGCGCACAGAACGCTGTTATCCTAATTATTAGCATACTGCTAATAGTAGTAGTAGGAAGAGCCTTCACAGTTCTTTTATGTTATACATTTGTTACATCATTAAAACTGTGTTGACAACAGGGGTCTAGTCTACATTTTAAAAATTGCCAGTTCAGAGAAAAACATCATCCTTGCATAATTCTGAACCACAATTATTATTAATACAAAAGATTTCTTCACATGCTTTGTTTACTGGTACCTTCATTTTTGTACCATGATTTTTTAAAAAAGTGACTTTGCTTACACCTTTTTGAATTAATGCATTTTTTTCTCTCTTCCCTTTTCCAAAAGTGCAAATATAATACATGGAATGAAAAACAATATTGTTCTTCATGCTCTCTATAAAAAAAAGAATGAGGAACTTATTGTCAGGATGTGGTTGAATCCAAAGATTTAGTAAGACTCAGGGAGGAAGTAGTGACTTGAATTGCTGAAAGCACATATAACTTTAATTATTAATAATACAAAGAAATTTTGGGAAGGCATAAATTTTGATGTCCTTATCTAAGGTTTAAGGTTTATTAAATTTATATGCCGCCCTTCTCCCTGAGGACTCAGGGCGGCTCACAACAATAAAAAGTTAAAAGATATAAATACAAAAATTAAAAGAGGATTAAACAATATAAGAAATAAGAACAATTTAAACCAATAAAAAACCAAATTTAAAAACCATGATCAGTCCAGACCCGCTTGTTGGAATAACCAGGTCTTTAGGTCAGGGCGGAAGGACCGAAGGTCCTGGGCCATCCGCAGCTCCGGGGGCAGTTCGTTCCAGAGGGTTGGTGCACCCACAGAGAAGGCTCTCCCCCGGGGGTCGCCAGCCAGCATTGCCTGGCCAACGGCACCCTGAGGAGGCCGACTCTGTGGGAGCGAACCGGGCGATGGGAGGTTGACATTGGCAGCAGGTGGTCTCGCAAGTATCCCGGGCCTAAGCCATGTAGGGCTTTAAAGGTGATTATCAGCACCTTGAATCGCACCCAGAGGGCAATCGGAAGCCAATACAGCTCACGCAGGAGTGGTGTAACATGGGAGTATCGAGATACTCCCATAAGCACCCGCACGGCTGCATTTTGCACCAGTTGAAGCCTCCGGGCGCACTTCAAGGGCATCCCCATGTAGAGAGCATTGCAGTAATCCAGGCGAGAGGTGACAAGGGCATGGCTGACCATGCATAGGGCATCTCGGTCCAAAAAGTAGTGCAACTGGCGTACCAGGCGAACCTGTGCAACAGCCCCCCTGGTCACGGCAGTTAGATGATCTTCCAAATTAAGCAGTGAATCCAGGAGGACACCCAAGTTGTGGGTCCTTTCTGAGGGGGGCAATAGCTCCCCCCCATAAGAAGAGATGGAACCTGTTGGACAGTACGAGATGCCGATATCCACAGCTACTCGGTCTTAGAGGGGTTCAGCCTGAGTCTGTTCCTTCCCATCCAGACCCGCACTGCCTCCAGGCACCGGGACATCACGTCAAGGGCATCAACATCAAACAAATAAAAGAAATAAATCTTGCTTCATGCATTCCCTTCTTAATTATCAGAAGACAACCCATTATGCAAAAATAAAATAAGCACAAAACCTAGAAGGATTTGTGGAATGAACAGAAAGATGAGGATTTCCAGTCATTCTCTCTTCTTATTCCAATGCAAAAAAAGCATATTGTACTTCATATTTCATCCTTGACCTTGAGATCAAAAGAATATAATGTGGAGATACTGTATTTATGAAGAGTTTTCTGCTTGTCATCTCTTTTCGCAGTTAATTATAAAGCCAAGATGACTGACACTGATGGTCCAGGCCCTAATGTGTAAGAGAACATGTTATGGCCCTTAGTGACATACTCTATTACACATTATTTACTCTTTCTCACACAGATATTACAGCTGCTGTTGCATATTTTTCACTATTTGGCACAGTCCAACTGCAACAATTACCTCTACAGTCCTGCACTTGATTATATCATCACTAACTGTACCTTAATTATAAGGCTCAATTAATACAGTACGGGGAGTGAAATTTAAAAGTCACTATAAATTAATTAATTAAAATCACCTATAGATTAATGTTGTTCTATTCTGGATTGTTTCATTTTATATTGCATATTTATGTGTGTTGGAAGGAGCTTTACCAAAAGAATCAACTCCATTGCAAAATGTGCATTCTGATTGCACATTAATGAATTCAATCAACAGTTTCATAAATAATGTGGGATGTTTCAGCTTCTGCAAATTTAAGTTTTAAATGTTAGTCTTCTCTTAATAATTACAGAATACTTGTATAATTTAGTAGTTCACTGAACTCTGAATCTGGGGAACACTTTCAAACTATTATTAATCACATTGCAAGTTAATTACTTACTTTTATCAGCTTTCTAACTGTTGTTCTTATTAGCTTTCACAATTCTTAATTTTTATTGTATCATTACTACATATACATACATATTCATGTATACAAACTGAATGCTTTATATCTGTATTTTATGCATATGGCAAGACTAAATATATCAATGATAAGGTAAAATGGAAAACAGATGATTGTAATATAATATGTACCAATGTATACAGAATAAAAATAATATAATTATGGCTTTCTGTTCATATATGGATAAAATAAAATAAACAGGACTCATTTGAGATGATGGTTTTGGAAATAAAGGAGGAGCCAAAAGTAAAAAAATAATAGAGGTATGCAAAGATCCAGATTCAAAAGGCAAAATGTAACTCAGAATGTACCTGGTCACACATGTATTTAAAGTGGCTGACTCTTCCTGTACCCATGAACATGCCCTCTACTGGTGACACACAATTCCGAGAAAAAAATGTTTTGGGATTACGATATTCTCAACACATTCACAGGTGCTCCAAATCATACTTTGTCTTTCGAATATATATATATATATATATATATATATATATATATATATATATATATATATATATATATATATTTGTGTAAATTATATATATATAACAGTGTAATTACACAACAGTAATTGTAGTGAATTTTTAAGAGTCCCAAGGTGAAATGTTGCGATCTTGATATTCATTGAATTTGGTTTTCTTCTTGTAGACTTATCCATACCTAACATTATTAATACCTCATTAATGTCAGCTAGATTGGTAGGGAAATATCTCCAAGAAAAATGCCAACACTGCCATATCCTTGAATCTTCATATTTCATACTCATTATATGTCTTTCCAGAACAATATAGAGTATATTGGTCCAGTACTGACTCTTGAGAGGATAAGAAATACTGCTGAGATATATTACAGATAGGTGGCTACATGTGATGTACAGTATAGTTATCGGCAATATTAATAGGAGAGGTGAACACAATTACTTCCTGATTCACAGTACATGCTAAACTAGTAGCACTACTATATACTGTTGTGAGTTGACTTCTACTACACTTAAGAAGCACAAAAGTGTTTAATATTGTATAAACCTGACCTTTACAGAAGAATAACTTTGATTTCTTCTGAATTTCTTGCAGATTATCACATTCAATCCAGGGCTGCTCAAACTACTTCTTGAACATTTTAAAACAATAAAAATCACATTTATTTTTTTAAAAAATGATTGTGATGTAGCTGAGACTAATACAGTCAAACCTCAGTGAGAATGAAACAAGAGACTCACCCATATATATATATATATATATATATATATATATATATATATATATATATATATATAAAATCTTAATGTTTAAATACAGAGTTTAGTTTACAGGGTAGCTTCCCAAGGGAAGTGGTGAAAACCACATCAGCAGAGACTTTTCCAGCTGGAAATCTGTTCCTAAAGACTGGTAGGAGTGAAAACCACTGCTGGGTGAACTATACAGTGTTCCCAATGAAGGTTTGAAAACACAAACATGAGTACAGTGAGTGGATAGCTGTGCTTTGTATGCATTCTAATACACTATTTTTCATCATGTGCAAATTATATTCTGCAATACTGTAATCTTTCACTATAAAGCTTTACAGGGTGCACATATCCAGAGAAAGATGGCTAGGAATGGCTTATTTTTCTTCTAACTTCAAAACTTACTGAAGTAAAAACACTAGCATGAGGTTTTAACATGAGAGCTGAAGGAAATTGGAAACCTTAAAAAGACTGATTTCTTTTTTTTTAAATTCTCTGAAGCTTATTATGCTACTCTTTGCAGAATATATGCTTCTGCAGAAGAGGGCTTTTGATTTGCTGGAATAAATCTGTGCTTATTTGATTCATTTGAGTTCAAATCCTTGTTTTTTTTCCCCTAATTGGTTTATACTATTTGTGTCTCCATACACAGCACGTAGGGTCTATCTGAAGAAGGAGGCAGTCCAGCCAGAAGAAATTATTTCTCCCCCTCTCCCCACTTCTAATCCACTCCTCTACCTTTACAATAACTGGAAGAAAGGCCAATTTGAGCATTCAAATTAATTTCATTCAACTTAGTGACCTGGTTCTCATACTTTGCTGAGCTAGTTTCTTAAATAATACATAATCAATTGCTTTCATGTGCACAACATGCTTAACCATCAATGATGGATGGCAAACCATTATAGCAAGGTTTGCACAGCACATGAGGCTGAAATGAACAAACCAAAAGTACGGTTTTGTACAGTGTGTGCAACTATCCACTAGAGTTTATTTCACAGAATATTTGTTTAGGATACCAGCACTAATATCATACAATATGGAACTGATTGCCCAGATGTAGTTAGCTGAGATCTGTTGAAACCAATGGGAAAAGCTAACAATTACTGCTTTAAGTCCCATTAATGACAGTAGGACTTAAATGCAATGATTTCTCCCACTTTTACCTTACCTATAAGGATCTATGCAAAAGCAAGACAGGAGTTCAGTGGGAGCATGGGACACTACATATCCTCTTCAAGACCTGTTTTCTTTGTTACCTTCTGGGAGGAGGCAGAACATCCAGATTCAGTCATAGTTTTGTTTCATACAGTATTAACCTTGTGAACATTAAAGCTTCCTCCTTCCATTATGTATTCAAGATGGTTGAATATAATATATAGCAGAGGTCCCCCAAATTTTGGGCACCAGGGACCGGTTCCACGGGGAGAGGTTTTTCCGCGGACCAGAGGGTGCATGGTTTTGTGTTCTGCTTGCATCCCACGGACCAGTTGCTGGCATGCCGTAGCCCGGTACTGGTCCATGGACCAGGGATTGGGGAGCCCTGGTATATAGTATGTTTAAATGTGTGTTATGTATATGTACAGTTTGAGAGTAGGCAACTAAATTTCATTTTTAATGTGTGCCATTGTGCCCACAGTAAAAAATGACAGTAAAGGTCCGTCCATCCATCTATCTATCTATCTATCTATCTATCTATCTATCTATCTATCTGTCTGTCTGTCTGTCTGTCTATCATCTATCTATCTATCTATCTATCTATCTATCTATCTGTCTGTCTGTCTATCATCTATCTATCTATCTATCTATCTATCTATCTATCTATCTATCTATCTATCTATCTATCTATCTATCTATCTCGCTGTTATTTGCACCATATACAGGTACAGCCCACCCTTGCCAGGCTTCGCACAGCAATACCTTGGGTGCCAATGTAAAGCCCCCCCCCCCTCCAAGTCTGCTATGTTACCTCGGCGGCACATAATCAATCTTAATCAATGTAAAGAAAGACCGACCCCACGCTCGCAATACAAACGCGCGCTATTTCCAATGAAGACCTCAGGAAAGCGGACTGGTCTTCTGTGCGTTTGGGAAGCCGCTTGTAAAGAAGCTTTCGAAACGGACGGCCGCCAAAATACAATCAACCCAGTGGGAGCTCGATCGAGGAGGTGCGAGGAAGACAAAAAAAAAAACCCACACACGCGCACACACACACACACACACCTCCGTTCGTCCTTACCTGCACGTCAGGCACCACACTGGCGAGAAGAAGCAGCAGCCAGCAGCTCCGCGGGATTGCCATGTCGGTAGAACCGCCGAGGCTGAGCGGAGAGAAATTCCCACAAGCCCAGGCGCCGAACTGCTTCTCCCTTGGCTCGAGCGCCAGCCCCGACCGAAGAGAGGAAGGCGGGAGGGGGAGCCCGCCTCCTCGGCTTCAGTGGCCCGTGCGGATTTCCTGAAGGGCTCCAGTGGCCGCGCTTGGTTTGGAGGGCGAAGGCGGAGTTTTCCCTGTCAGGTGCCCTGGGTGTGTGTGTGTGTGTGTGTTCGCGTGTGTGTTCGTGTGTGTGTGTGTGTGTGTGTGTTTTATTTATTTTTTATTTTTTTTATTTTAATTCCATTTATATCCCGCCCTTCTCCGAAGACTCAGGGCGGCTTACAAGCTTAGCAGTAGCCTTCATTCTATGTATATGCCTGCTTATTAGGGCTTTCACACACACCCCAAGCGGCATTATTACAAAGTCAGCTTAATAGCCCCCCAACAATCTGGGTCCTCGTTTTACCTACCTCGGAAGGATGGAAGGCTGAGTCAACCTGGAGCCTGGTGGGATGCGAACCTGCACTAATTGCAGGCAGCTGGTGTTACTTAAGGAGGCATTACCCCACTGCTCCACCAAGGCTCTTATGTATATATGGATCTTTGGTCATTCGGGTTTTTCCCCAGGTAGATTTGAAGGTGTAAGAGCAACGTCCATCCGTCATCATCAGGCTGGTGGCTTCAGCTTCCTTCTTCTGAAGAAGGAGGAGAAGAAGGAAGCTGAAGCCACCAGCCTGATGATGACAGATGGGATTTCGTCGAAACGTTGCTCTTACACCTTCAACTCTACGTGGGAAAAAACCCGAATGACCAAAGATCCACATACAAACACGGATTTGAGGGGCTGCCACAAAGAAGAGGGGGTCGACTTATTTTCCAAAGCACCAGAAGGCAAGGCAAGGAACAATGGAGGGGAACCAAGGCAAGGAGAGAAGCAACCTGGAACGAAGGAGAAACTTCCTCACAGTGAGAACAATTAACCAGAGGAACAGCTTTTGCCTTCAGAAATTGTGGGTGCTTTGTCACTGGAGGTTTTTAAGGAGAGACTGGACGAGTCACCTGTCTGAGAGATGGTATAAGGTCTCCTGCTGGAACAGGGGGGTTGGATTAGAAGACCTCCAAGGTCCCTTCCAGCTCTATTATTGAGTTTCGTTCAAAGTCTCACTAGTTGCCAGCTCCAATTGAGCTTTCCCTTTTTTTCAAAATAAAATAAAAGAATATGGCCACCATATGTTCTGCAGTTCCGTTACTGCCCTTTGCTTTTCCATTATTTCCACTTCTGCCCTCTGACTCTGGTCTGCCTCTGCCAATAAAAGGGGAGATAAACCCAGCCTATTGTTAAAGGGTAACATCCATTTGTTGATGAGGTCTGAGGAGTTGATGTTCTTTGGATTGTTTTCCTCAAGCACAAAAAGAATGAAATGGTCTCTGGCTGTAGGTTGTCTCTGCATTATCTCCTGATCTGTGGTACAAAGTGATTTTCTTTACTGTCTCTCCGACCTTTGAAAGATTTTTTGTTGCTTTCCAGTTAGGGCCATATTTTGAGGGACAGGTAGATTTTGCTTTCTCACAAACACCATTAGTGAAGAAGGGGAAGATAATCATCTGAAATGCACTGTATGATGGTCACTGCTGGCCTTAATGCACTTCATTAGATAACTAATGTTTAGGGTGACTTGCTCCCTCCTTAACCAGGAGGTGAGAGAGGATCCCTTACAGGGACGAGCCGAGGACTTTAGTCATCATCTGGCGGACAAAATCGCTCGGATCCGGACCGGCCTGGACTCTGACTGGGCAGAGTCTGATGTGGAGGAATCAGGCGGTCTTGAGCACGTTATCTGGACTGAGTTCGACCCTGTTTCCCCTGATGATGTGGACAGGATCATGGGGAGACTGAGCACCACCACCTGTTTGTTGGATCCGTGCCCCTCCTGGCTAGCTTATGCAGCTCGGGAGGGAACACGAGGCTGGTTCCATGCAGTAATAACTGCTTCTCTGAAGGAGGGTGTCTTCCCTGCCGCCTTGAAGGAGGCGGTGGTGAGACCCCTTCTCAAGAAGCCTGCTTTGGACCCGGCTGCTTTAGACAACTACCGTCCAGTCTCCAACCTTCGCTTTCTGGCGAAGGTTGTTGAGAGTGTGGTGGCGCATCAGCTCCCTCTGTTCCTGGAGGAAACTGATTATCTGGACCCGTACCAATCGGGTTTCAGGCCCGGACACAGTACGGAGACGGCATTGGTCGCGCTGGTGAATGATCTCTGGAGGCCAAGGGACAGGGGTTGCTCCTCTGTCCTGGTCCTATTAGATCTCTCAGCGGCTTTCGATACCATCGACCATGGTATCCTGCTGCGGCGTCTCAGGGGGTTGGGAGTGGGAGGCACCGTTTTACGGTGGTTCTCCTCCTACCTCCAGGGCCGCTCGCAGTTGGTGTTGACAGGAGGGCAGAGATCCGCCCCGAGGTCTCTCATTTGTGGAGTTCCTCAGGGGTCGGTCCTCTCGCCTCTCCTGTTCAACATCTATATGAAGCCGCTGGGCGAGATCATTCGTGGTTTTGGGGTGGGGTATCACCAGTACGCTGATGATACCCAACTTTTTCTTTCCACCCCGAACCAACCCAGTGATGCCCTCTCCGTGATGTCCCGGTGCCTGGAGGCGGTTCAGGTCTGGATGGGGAGAAACAGGCTTCGTCTCAATCCCGCCAAGACTGAGTGGCTGTACATATCGGCATCTCA
Source organism: Vipera ursinii (assembly GCF_947247035.1). NCBI lineage: Eukaryota > Metazoa > Chordata > Lepidosauria > Squamata > Viperidae > Vipera > Vipera ursinii. The sequence continues at coordinate 140,160,196 of NC_139516.1, read as the reverse complement.
GGTTAACCAAGTTATTCCACCGCTAACGATGGGGGGTGAGGTGTTACCCCCCGTTGATAGGGCTCGCAACCTGGGCGTCCTCCTGGACTCACGGCTCACTTTTGAAGACCACATAGGAGTCGTGACCAGGGGGGCTTTTGCACAGGTTCGCCTGGTGCGCCAGTTGCGTCCCTATCTGGACCGAGACGCCCTACGCACAGTTACTCATGCGCTTGTGACCTCCCGTTTGGACTACTGTAACGCTCTCTACATGGGGCTGCCCTTGACCACTCGGAGGCTTCAACTGGTGCAGAATGCGGCCGCGCGAGTTGTAATGGGGGTCTCCCGATACTCCCATGTAACACCTCTACTCCGTGAGCTGCATTGGCTTCCGGTTGCCCTCCAGGTGAAATTCAAGGTGCTGGTTATTACCTATAAAGCCCTACATGGCCTGGGTCTGGGCTATTTGAGGGAACACCTGCTGCCGGCATCAAACGCCCTTCGCCCAGTACGCTCCCACAGGGAGGGTCTGCTCAGGGTTCCGCCGGTAAGAGATTGCTGGCGGGTGACACCCAGGGATAGGGCCTTCTCGGTGGGAGCGCCTGCCCTCTGGAACCAGCTGCCAGTGGAGCTGAGGACTGCCCCCGACCTCCGATCATTCCGCCGGGGCCTGAAGACCTGGCTCTTTGAGCTCTCGGGCCCAGGCGGAGGAGAAATTTTTAATTGGGGTTTTAAGTGTACAGGGTCAATTTAATATTTTTTAATTTGGTTTTTTAACTTTTGTATGGTGGATTTTTTAATTCCCTGTAAACCGCCCTGAGTCCTCAGGGAAAGGGCGGTATATAAATGTAACTAAATAAATAAAATAAAATAAATAAATAAACTAAGAATCACCAATTATTTAAGGTAGCTGTTGACTATATCCTTGAGTGAGAGGGTGAAGCTTCCTAAGAGGGAGAATTTGCAGCTTGTGTAAGGATATTTGTTTCCACATGAAGTCTTTAATTGATTAGTCTATATTTAATGAATAGAATAGAATAGAATAGAATAGAATAGAATAGAATAGAATAGAATAGAATAGAATAGAATAGAATAGAATAGAATAACTTTATTGTCACTTTGAATGTACACTAATCGGCATACATTAAAATAAAATTTAATTGCATTCAGCTCTCAAAGGACCATCACCTCCAATATACGCTACATAAATATGACAAAAATAAATAAATAAATGCAGAATTATGCATATACCTACATATATTATATGATACAGAGAAACAACAGTCTAGTTTGGGTTATGTATACATGTGCATGGTGAGAAAAATATCTTTACCAGACGAATGGCATAAGGAACAAAGCTATTACAGAATCGGTTAGTCCTGCTAGAAATACTTCAAAACCTCCTCCTAAAGGGGAGTAACAGAAACAGACCATAAAGTGGTTGTATGGGATTGCTATCAATGCTTTGAGCTCTAAGCATGTAGCATTTATAAGCAGCATCCTGAATACCAGGAAGCGAGCTTCCTATGATCTTCTCAGCTGTCCTTACCGATCTCTGTATGGACTTTCTATCTGAGGCACTGCTGCCACCACACCAGACAGTGATGGATTAATGTTTCAAGCATATCTCACATAGATTGACATCTCTGTATGTATATACACATGCAAGACACATATTCAGTCAGGGCTTTTTTTCTCATAGAACGCTCAGAACGGAGTTCCGGCACCTTTTTTGGATGGAACCTTGTAGGGTAGGCAAGGCAGGTTGTATGACGTGTGAGTTCCGGCACCTTTTTCTTTTACAAAAAAAGCACTGGTCATAACAAATAGTTTAGATGCTTCTTTCACATGCATACTAATTTATTCGGTACTTTGGATAGAGTATGAGTATTTTCTGACTCAGGCTACTTCCAATGAAGTTCCCAGAATTGCAGTTTGAACAGTGTCAATGTCTTCCTCTTTTTTTACATACTCAGATGATTCTGCAATTTAAACCTATTAGTTGCTCAACCCTAATTTAGTCTGTGACTCTCATTTTGAACTAGAGTTATATACACCTAATTTTTTTTAGATTACTGACTGTAGATACATTTAATATTTTTCCAAGTCTAATTTCAATATTCTAAAGAAGTATCCATAACCTTTGTACACTTTGCTTTACATATTAATTGTAATTAAAATGCCAATGAAAACGGTGGGGCTTTCTTGGTTTTGATCAGAGTCCAGGAATGGAACATGGTCACCTGTTGGAGTAAATCTATATCAAGAGGCTTCTGTGGGAGGTGGAATGAGGCCTGAATGAGATACAGGTTTTGTAGTGTTGCTCCAATAAATGTTCACAGACGAGGACCATGGGACATAGGGAAGCTAATGTAATCTTAGAGGTAGGCTAGTGTTATGGATTCATTGCTTTAACATAGACCCCTATGCCATGATTAATATCAATGGCCTCAGCTTCGTCTTTTCCATATCAGTAATGATTATATAATATTAATTGTACAATTATAAGCATGCCTCTCAATATTCCCACACAGAGCAGTATGATAAACATGATATTGTTAAGGAAGTAATTTTGAGAAAAACCTAGAAAGCATATAACAGGGGTACCATCTGTAAACGATCCTTAGCTTAAATATAAACTTAGCATTATAACAAACACTAATGTCTTGATTTAAAGATAAAAAATAAATTTTGACCAACAGAAGCCATTTAGTTCCCAAAATGTTGAATTCTGAGATCTGACTACAATTTGCATTATTTTGTTATTTTGTCCAGTTGATTCTAATTTTCATAATACAATTTGCTTCTCTTAAATCAGTGCACTTTTCTATTCAACAGCTTTACAGTGTTAAATATATCTGTTTTTAGATAAATGAGAAAATTATTCAAATTACTAAGGACAGGCAATATAATATACAAAATAAAGCACCATTAATCTTACATTTATTATTAAGCATATTGTTTGGAAACAGAATTCTATGGCTAAACTATATTCTATATTCTGTAAACTTCAGGAGAAATGTGACATAACAGACTCTTTTGTATCTTAACAGTTGTTGTAGAAAAAATACGTTTTACTGCCTTTTGCAGTTAAGTTTTTCTTCACTCATCAGTTTTTCAAATTGTGGGAAAAAGAAGGAAGTTATTCAAAAGCTTAAATTTATCGTTTGATTATTCTTCCTAATTTTCAAAAAATCATAGCTACTGTTTTAATATATTACCAAGTGCCCCTGATTATAAAATATGGCAGAGACCCTTGACATTTGAACTGTGATTCCTTTCCCCAACTTTGAAGCATATTATTAGTTTATAAAATTAAATGTAAACTATCTCGCCTGCAAAATACTTTACTTGCTGAGCTATTAATGTAATGTTTCAGAGGCCAAATTATGTGAGAATGTTTGATACAATTTTAAAAAAAATATTTTTATTAGAACAGTGCTGCTCTTGCTGAAAAAATACTTTATCTCATTGACAGCTGATTGATTATGGTGTTGATTCAGCAACCACATAGATTGATTTTCTCCAGGAGGATCTATCCTGAACTTGGTCCTTCAGGTCTTCTATATAGTGTATCCACTGAGTCCATCCACCTTGGAAATAATAATAATAATAATAATAATAATAATAATAATAATAATAATAATAATCATCATCATCATCATCATCATAAATTGGAAGGGACCTTGGAGGTCATCTAGTCCAACCCCCTGCTAAGGCAGGAAACCCTATACCATTTCAGAAAAATGGCTGTCCAGTCTCTTCTTAAAAACTTCCAGTGTTGGAGCATTCACCACTTCTGGAGGCAGGTTGTTCCACTGGTTAGTTGTTCTAACTGTCAGGAAGTTTCTCCTTAGTTCTAGGTTGCTTCTCTCCTTGACTAGTTTCCATCCATTGCTTCTTGTTCTGCTTTCAGGTGCTTTGGAGAATAGCTTGGCTCCCTCTTCTTTGTGGCAGCTCCTGAGATATTGGAACACTGCTATCATGTCCTCCCTTGTCCTTCTCTTCATTAAACTACACATACCCAATTCCAGCAACCGTTCCGTATATGTTTTAGCCTCCAGTCCCCCAATCATCTTTGTTGCTCTTCTCTGTACTCTTTCTGGAGTATCGACATCTTTTTTACATCATGGTGACCAAAACTGGATGCAGTATTCCAGGTGTGGCCTTACCAAGGCATTGTAAAGTGGTATTAGTACTTCACGTGATCTTGATTCTATCCCTCTGTTAATGCAGCCTAGCACTGTGTTGGCTTTTTTGGCAGCTGCAGCACAGTGCTGGCTCATATTTAAGTGAATGTCCACTAGGACTCCGAGATCTCTCTCACAGTTACTACTATCGAGCAAGGTACCACCTATACTGTACCTGTGCATTTGATTTTTCCTGCCTAAATGTAGAACCTTACTTTTTTCACAATTGAATTTCATTTTGTTAGATAGTGCCCAGTGTTCGAGTCTGTCCAGATCCTCCTGTATCTTAAGCCTATCTTCTGGAGTATTGGCTATTCCTGCCAGCTTGGTGTCATCTACAAATTTGATGAGTTCCCCATCTATCCCCTCATCCAAATCGTTGATGAAAATATTGAAGAGCACTGGGCCCAGAACAGAGCCCTGGGGCACCCCACTACACACTTCCTTCCATGTAGATGCAGTTCCATTGAGGACCACACGCTGAGTACGGCCTGTCAGCCAGCTACGAATCCATCTGGTGGTGATGCTATCTAACCCACATTTTTCTATCTTATCAAGTAGTAGGTTGTGATCTACTTTATCAAATGCCTTACTGAAGTCCAAGTAAATCTTCTTTTTTCTTCTCTTTCTTTCCACTTTCCCCAGCATTACAGATGTTTCCAAAGTATGCATTTGCTTAATGTGTCCAAAATATGATAATTTGATCCTTGTCATTGTGCCTCAAGTGAGAAAACTCACTTGAGATTTGTTCTATAATTTATTGGTTTGTTCTCTTGGTTATCCATAATAAACTAAGACAAGTCATTCAACACCTAAATTTGAATGTGTTCAATATGCTCGTTTCTTCAAAGTCCTTCTTTTTTGCTTCTATAGAGTGTTACAAGGAAAACTATTGCCTGCATGGTAGATGACCTGCACAGTCCCATCCAATTCTGTTATTCTATGTTCTGTGTTCTGGTTGTTCTAAGTATAAATGAAACCAGGCATCTGAATATTTTTCCCAAGGCTTTAATTGTACTAGGTGCTAGTCTGCATCATATTTCTTCAATACTGTTACTTTGCTGTTTTCTTTGCTGTTACTAGTCGATTCTAAAACACAGATGCTATTGATCACTTCAGTGTCTTCATTTTCGAGTCTATGGCTGATCGCCCTAATATTTCGTTAAATTTATTTGCCACCTATCTCACCATGGGTCTACTCTAGGCAGCTTACAACAATAAAAAGAAATGGGGGGGGGAAAGTGTAAACAGAAGTAAAACAATAGAATAAAATAAACAGTGGAAAAGAACATGAGAATACCTCAATATGATAACAAAAAAAGATGGATGAGTGGAGAGCAAGGGGTGAGATAGATTCTGTCATCAATCCAGCAGCCACCTCCAGCATGGAATTCCCCCATCTGATCTCCAGGGCAACCAGCAGAACCAGATCTTCAGACTTCAGGACAGGAGGGAGGGGCAGATCTTACCTTATATTAGAGATTACCTTATATTACTTGTCATTTGTTTGGTCTTTATATTAAGTTAATCTTGGATTAACTTTTCATTCTGCTTCTTACTAAAGCTTGCAAATCCTCTGCATTTTCAGCTGTCAGGGTAGTGTTGTCAGCACAGTGCAGATTATTGATGTTTCTTCCTTCACTTTTAAAATCACACTCAAGTTCTTCCAATCCAGCTGCCCTCGATACATACAGCATTCTCCACATAGGTTGAATAAATAAGAAGAGAGTTTACAACCTTGCCTCACTCATTTGCCAATCTGGAGCCAGTCTACGCCACCATATACTGTTTATTCTGTGGGCTTCCAGAGCTGTATAGGTTTTGCCATTGCCATGCAAAATATTAATTTCTCCTCCAACTGCAGATAAGTGACCTGTGAAGTGAAATGCTGAGTGCTCCTTAGAGACTTAAGAAATATTTTGCAATCTACTTTTGTATATTTGATGTAAAAATGGCTTGATATTACATAACAAACACCATAACACTTAGAACACATATACTGTAACTTTAATTTGAACAGAAACGCTTAGGTATTAAACATTAACTAGAATGAATGTTTGTTCAGTCTTTCCTCAATAGCCACACAGAAATTCAATAACTATGACTTCTGGCAGAAAAAAATACACTTTGACATCCAGAAAGAAAATGCTACCCTTGGTAGAATGTACTCTGAAAGACAAGAGTTTCAATTTTATGTAGTACTGTTTATAAAGCCATATTTCAGTCTTCTACCTACAGCAGTGATCTTTGGACAAGCAGATGTAACTGAGTTATAAAACTCTTGTCATGGTTATTGAAACCGCAGCTGCCTCACCTCTAACATGTCCGAACAGTCTTTGTTTTCTTCTGTCTCCTCATCTTGTTGCCCTCATTGGTGTGTGTGTGTGTGTCTCAGATGAAGCTGACTTAAGTTGGAGGTGCCTTAAGCTGTTCTTAGCTGTAAAAATAATGTTTTGCCCCTTATCCCAAAACAAGATTTGTAACACAGTTCACCATTTTGTCAAAGGAATTCAGATTACCATTGGGGAGCAGAGAGGGGGGCGGGGATATGGCTGGCACCTACTGACTCCATTAGACTGGTGCAGGCACATCATTTCCCCATTGATCTTCCAGAGCTGTTCTGCTTTAGTTATGGAAGGGAGCCAGTTCTTTTAAACTTCCTCCTTTTGTGCCTACTAGATCTCTGCACCAATCTGTTGCTTAGACACCTAGATCGACCTCTCTTTTTATTCTGCTTCACAGCACAACTTTCTATGTGTCTTCAGGTGATAAAATAATTAGGTGGTCTATCTCTGCAGAACACTTGTGCGAAACCAGAATGTGTTTTGACCACTGTCTAAACCGACTTTTAACTGCATGTCAAAACTTGCTTCCACACTAGCCCTACCTCTAGCCCAGGTTGAAAAGAGGCTTGAAATTTTCTCACAAGTTGGTTACTTTTGGGAGAAAAACTAAATACACCTGGAGGCATCCACTAATGTTCATCCTTGATGTGCCTTTTGCATCATAGGGACAACACTGCTTGCCAGCATGATTCCTGTGACAGGACAGGGATTATCAATGGGGGGGCAATTTTTATGCTGGAATAGTTTTCTCCTGGCTCACAGAATGGTGGATAATACTTGAATTTGGTTTGGGGAAGAACCTGTATAATCATTTTATTCTTTGCCATTTACATAATTGACTTGACCTCTCCCCAAAAGTCACTTGTGAAACTCCAAAAAACTTTGTTTTCCATCTTTCCAATTATATGACACAAAGCTATGTGCCAGTGGAGGATTGATATAAAATAATCTTTGACTATTTTAGATTTATCAAATGTATAGACTAATATGGCTCTTCTTCAGTGTCTATTATGAAGCTGTTAAGATTTGGGACACGTTATCAGTATGTTAATACTAACTTTTCTCTCTCCTTCCCATCTTAATTAGGAGGGATTATGCTGGATTGGATGGGCACCCACAAGCAAAACTTAAATCTAATTGAAGTATGACCAGCTCATTTGAAACCTGGGATTAGGAAGATGATGTACTGAAGAACCATTCTGTGCTCTATGCTTTTATTTTCCTGGCACCAGGTACAATGCTACCTGGAATAGTATCCTCCACTTTATTAATCTATGTCTTAGTAGCCTCAGGGTTTGATTACCACAGTATCCTGCATGGGATAGGTGTAACTGGTGCAGAACATATCTGTCATAATGTTAAATGGGTTAGCTAAGTGGAATTATACACTATAATGATTGATTTTCATAGTGCTGCAGTGGCTACTTATAAAGTAGCAGGTGAATTTAAGCTGTTGGTTTTAATCTAAAGCCCTAGCTACTCTGGTACTAAAGGATTAAAAGAAATCTTGTTACTTTGTATTCTCCAAAGCGATATTTGCTTGGCCAACAATTAGTAAAGTTGGCCTCTACATACTACTTTTTCTTGGATCGCAACTTATGAAATGTGCATGTATATTTAAAATTATAGCTACTTAAGGATACTAAGCCAGCTGTTCCCAACCTTTTCTATACCCCACACCCCTAGAATGCTTCTGATATATTCTCGCACCCCTTTCAAAAGTTCAAAATAACAGCAACAAATTATGCACACACTATAATTTTGAAACTTCTAAACCCAAGTTTTCACACCCCCTGGAATATCATCTTGCAACCCCGGTTGGGAACCCCTGTACTAGGCAATATTTGCAATAATCCTACCATATTTTGATGTACCCTCTTGAAGCTGTTGCAGGTAATATGCCTATCAAAAGTTCCAGAAAAGCTCATATAATTTCTAGAATATATTTGTCAGCCTATGATATGCAAATATGTCATAATTATATTATTTTTTGAAAAATCTGAAATAACGTATTAAAATTATATGCCATCCAATTCCCAGCAATCCATATATAGGAGTTTCTGGGTTGGAAATCCTGACATCTAAAGTATGGAAGAGACGTTTTTGCTAATCGACTTGATGAGCAGAACAAATAATTCTATCCCTCATGTGGCACAGTAGTGACATATACAGTATGGTTATTACCGCAGTGATGTGAATGAAAAGCTATAGTTAAATGGGATTAGGCAGTGACTGCAAGGAGAAATTTCAGCACTTATTTATACTTTAAAAATATGTATTTATATAATGGACTACATTATTTAAAAAATGAAATGGAATGTATTTGATAAAAAACAAACAAACTATGTTACATGAACATTAAATGTTCAAATATTAAATGTCAATACCCTTCAAAAATGCCAAATCACTTAGAATTCTTTAAATAAACATACAAAACAGGTATGCAAAACATTTTATTTAACTCAAGAAAGAACAGGAGAATTAGCCACGTCTACTTCTTCTGGAATGCGCCAGGATTTCATTATCAGATGGTCTACTAAGACACCATTTGCAATACAGTTAGTACAATTGGCAGATAGTGAGGTGAATACCCATTCATCATTCATCATCACCTGATTTCCAAATGGGTATTATATTTGCACTTTAAATGCAAGACCTATTCTTTTCCAAATGCATACTCTCTTCTGATGAAGGTATATTTAATTTAATTTTAATTTAATTTAATAACATTTATATACCGCCCTTCTCCCTGAGGACTCAGGGCGGTTCACAGGGCAGAATAAAATAGCAAATACAAACATTAAAAAAGATTAAACAATTGCCCTATTTAAAAACAATGGAAATACAGTGCTAAAAACCCCAAGAAAAATTAAAAGACCAAAGATAAAACAACCCCAGCAATCCCCATCAGGCTAGGCCAGCTTGTACAAACAGAAATGTCTTAAGATCGCGACGAAAGGAGCGAAGATCGGGCGCCATCCGGAGCTCTACCGGTAGCTGATTCCACAGCTCCGGAGCGCCCACAGAGAAGGATCTCCCCCTGGGGGCCACCAATCGACATTCTCTGATCGGTGGCACCCTGAGGAGGCCCTCTCTGTGGGAACGCACAGGGCGCAGGGAGCTTGATGCCGGCAGCAGATGTTCCCTGAGGTACTCCGGCCCCATGCCATGGAGGGCTTTGAACACCGTTACCAGTACCTTGAATCTCACCCGGAAGACAACTGGCAACCAATGCAGCTCACGGAGCAGAGGCGTAACGTGGGAGTATCGGGAGACTCCCAACACCACTCTCGCGGCTGCATTCTGTACCAGTTGGAGCTTCCGGGTGGTCCTCAAGGGCAGCCCCATGTAGAGAGCGTTGCAGTAGTCCAGACGAGAGGACACGAGCGCATGAGTGACCGTGCATAGATCATCCCGGCTAAGATAGGGCCGCAACTGACGCACCAGGCGAACCTGTGCGATTGAGAATGTAAAAATACTCCAGATGCAATCCAGCCCTGTACAGTGAAAGACCTGTTCTTTTAGACAAGTTTTAATTAATATTTTCCTACTTCTCAGCATAAGGAATCCCAGAGTATATGATAAGGCAAGCTTGCCTGACCTGCTACCTTTCACAGAATCTAGAATGCAACTTCTATCAGCTCTACCCAGAAATAGTTTTGGACACTGGTGGATGGAAATGATGGGAATTTTAATCTGGCAATGGGCTAAGGATATTTGTGGCATTTCTTTCCAAGATTAATTGTTGAAAGTGTGTTAATCACAATTTATTTTAAAGAAAAAGAATAACAACATTGGGATTGAGCTTGACCACGTGTATAACAGATCTACTGATACTTATACTGTGATTCTACAAGAGTTTCAGGTCTGTTTGTCTCTACCCCAGATTTAACACTAAAGTAATAACTTCATTAAAATAGGCACAGCATTAGGTAATGTCTTTCTTTTATTTTTGAAAAGAATGTGTATGTGCATGCATATTTACAAAATATGTACGGTATTGTGGAGAAAATGTAGGAAGGGTGAAAGCTATATAGGGGACAGAATTTGCATCTGGATATTTATAGAGTTATGAAACAATGGGTGGGCTTAGATTAATTCACTTCTGAAAAGGATAGAAGATCATTACAGTTGCAATTTTAAAAAATACCAGGATGTTCAAGAGAATATTATATGGCATTGCATTTAAAATTTAATAAATTATTGCTTTCAGTCACTTCTGTGCTACTTGGGGCATCGGATGACACATTTTCTTTCATCCTTGCCTTGCAAGATTTAAAACCCAAGTTAAACAAAATGCTAGCCATCTCTTACTGTTGTAACCAGTCCTTCTGCCTAATATCCTATAAATATGTTTACCTTATGTACTGCCCAGAATGTTCTATGTCAATTATTTTTTGGGAAGAATATTTAAGTACCGTAGATGTTACTTTAGCATGGACACACTACAAACACACAAGCTGTAATATGCAGAAACACGATGTTGGCTTGAAGCATTTATGTAGAGCAGTATCACTTAAACTTTATTCTAAGAAGGCAATATTAGACTCACTCATATGAAAGAAACCTTCATTGAAATCAATATGGCTTTCATTAAGGTACATATGATTAAGTTTGCACTATTTATTCCTCCTCCCTTTCCCAGTACAAACTGTCTTGCAGAAAGGTTAATACTAAGCTGTTTTATACACATTGAAAATGCCAATACATGTTTGAGAGACATTTAAAAAAATCTGTTGTATTCATTTGTTCTGGAATCTATTGTAGTACTAGTAGTGCAAGGAATTCCGTGGTACATTATATCCTCCATTCACTTCTGTAATTCAAATATATAATAACTTACAAAAACAATCCAGGAATCAGTGCTGGTGGCTCTTACCTTTCATTTTAGAAACATTAAAAAAGCTCTGCATTATCCCTCTTATAAGTTAAATACATAAGTAATCTCCACTTTTATTACTTTATAACGGTGACTTCAAATTTACATTATTTTAAGTACCATCATGACAGTTCCATGTATAATACAGATATCAGCCAAGAACCCATCAGGAAATTAAAAAAACCCCACTATATATAAAAAATATGCTGGAAAGACAAGAACACAGGACAGGGACTTGATACAGACTTAATTTAGTTTTATAATCAACCACATTTTGCCCCAAATTAACAGATATGTAGCAATATTCAAGAGCAGTGCAAATATCTTTGTAGATTAGAGTAAAATTATACTACAAGAAGATAAGATGGAAAATAAAAAGACAAGTACTTCAAGTACAAGGAACAAGTCTTAATGAGGTCTCTCAGTGTAATGTTCTTTAATTCTTAACTCCAATTTACTTCTTCCTCTGGAATACATTAGCCAGCATGGCACCTGAAGTGGTTAACTGGCCCATTTTATTCAGAAACTTGGTCTTGGCATCTTCACTCACAAGGCTTGCTGCAATTGACATAGAACTAGGAGGAAAGAAAAGTAAATTAATCTATAACATCATCAATTACAACAATCTAAAGTAGGTGGGAAAAAAGACTTCTGACACGAGACTTTTTTTTAAAAAAAAAAAAAAACTGCTCCCAAAGATAGCAGTATTAGGGTAAACAGCGGATCACATTTAGTATAAGATGGCTTATTTAGCCCAAGTAAGTTTTAATTGCGATCAAAATAATTTGTCATTAAGACAATAGAATGATGGCTTCTAAACGTGAATGAGATTTTTCCCAAGATGAAAAATTCAGCTGCCAATTAAGGCTATGTGTTGCTTCAGTACGAAATCCAAGCCCTCTGTGGAATGATACCACTGAATAACTTTTAATTTACTCAATATAGGATGAAATTCTGCAAATCAGCTTGTTTTTAGTTAAAATTTATCCATAAAACTGCACTGGCATGTAATTAGATGCTCAGAATAAGATCTGAAGAAGAAAGGGGAATGACAGATTAATTCTCAAAACAGTGCATCACTTAAGATCAGCTGTTCCAGGCTCTCTTTAAGAACAGTTGTTACAGGTACCAAGAAACAAATTATTTTTTCCCAACAAACTTGGATTTCCCATTATGTCCCTTGAAAATCAAACCAAAAGCCAAAAGGACTACGTCTTATTTCTTTCTTATTTCTTATTACCACTGGGATTTATACAGTACATTTTAATAAAGCAGTGTGGATGACTGACTTTCTTTTACAACTGTTTTTCAATTTTCTTCTACTGCATTAGCCAAGTCATTTCAGAAAAGAATTAAAAATTATTAAATGAATACAAATATTCTGCTTTGATAGTGTTGCCATGTAATTTGTGCCTTTTGTAAAAAAAATAAATCCTTACCCTTGTGGTTCTTGAACACTCCTATTTTCCACTTTCTGTTCACACTCTTTTATCATGGAATTTAAAATTACCTAAGATATGGGACAGGACAAATGTTCAGAACAAAGAGAAGATTTATGACAATTGGCGTTTTCTAAATGGACACAATCAAACTTGAGAGATACATTACAATTCAATATTTTTGGTAATATCTTATGAATGAAATATTATGGCCACAAGGCTTAAAATTAATGAAAACTGAATTTATGATTTGCTTCATTACTAGTAAGATCAAACAGTGATATATTTTATTTTACCTAATAATTTAAGCTCATGAATTACAATTTTTAGCATTAATATTTGCATCTTAATCTTAAAAATATTTCTAATTTGACAGTATTATGCTAATAATATTGATTTCTTATGTCATTATAAACATTAAAGATAAAATTGCAGCTTGCATATTCACCTCATGTTCTGGTGAGAGAGCTTCCATGTCATTTCTTAAACATCTGAGTCCAGGTAAGAAGTGACTGATCATTAACTCTTCTGAAATAACTAAAAATTAAAGCAGTTAAGGTCCGACAAACAAAAAAATTGGCTTACCAACTCCTTCATCTCAAGTCAAAACCGGAAAATAATGTGCAAAAACCATAGTATCTTTAGTTAACTTCAAAGGGTTAACTCTGAATGTTACTATTTTATTGTCTTAGTAAAAGAATAAAGCATTTGAAATAATTGAGAAATGCAATATATTTGCAACAATACAATCTTAATAGGACAGAAAAAACATTTTTTCAAATAAACATAAATCAAAAAGACATAAACCAGTTCTAAGTCTTGAATTTAGCTATGATTAAGACTTTGTTTATTTATATATAAAAACGCACCCTCCATCCCTATTAATGACTTTGACTTATATCCAATGACACAATCTGTGAATACAAACCCTGATAAATCTAAATACAGTGGAAATCAAAGTAACATAAAAACATAAATTTGAATGAAACCAAGTAGCAGGTCTATTAATAAATATTTCACACTTTGTAAATTATTCTCTTTCTAAATACAAATAGGTGGGGGACATTCTAACCTTGGGGGATGAGATATTCCAGAGTTGAGTTCAACACTCAGAATATCTGTCTTTGGCTTTCCCCTTTCCTGAAGGAAGAGACTGGAAGAGTTTTGTCTTGGCCAAAAGGCACAGGACAAGCAGATTCTATGCAGAGAACACAGTACCACAGACAACTAGAACCCAAATTCAAAGGGCTTTAAAAGTTCTAATCAGCATTTTGTATTTTACAAGGAAGCAAACTGGTGGCTAACTTGTACTCAGAATACAAGTGTATTTTGCTGACCTTGCATTCCTGACATTTCTCATTTGCTAGCACATGGATTGCAGCAATTTGCAGCAAATGAAGTTCTTAGTAGTCTTCAAAGACAAAAATGGGATGGGTGAAATTATGTGGTGGCTTTATTATTATCTACATCTAGTCAAACCCCCTGCTCAGGCAGGAAACCCTATACCATTTCAGACAAATGGCTGTCCAGTCTCTTTTTAAAAACCTCCAGTGTTAGAGCATTCACCGCTTCAGGAGGCAGGTTGTTCCACTGATTAATTGTTCTAACTTTTAGGAAAGTTCTCCTTAGTTCTAGGTTGCCTCTTTCTGTGGTTAGTTTCCATCCGTTGCTTCTTGTCCTGCCTTCAGGTGCTTTGGAGAATAGCTTGACTCCCTCTTCTTTGTGGCAGCCCCTGAGATATTGGAACACTGCTATCATGTCCCCCCTCATCCTTTTCTTCATTAAACTAGACATACTCAATTCCAGCAACTGTTCCTTGTATGTTTTAGCCTCCAGTCCCCTAATCATCTTTGTGGCTCTTCTCTGTACTCTTTCTAGTCTCCACATCTTTTTTTACATTGTGGTGACCAAAACTGAATGCAATATTCCAAGTGTGGCCTTACCAAGGCATTATAAAGTGGTATTAACACTTCACGTGATCTTGATTCTATCCCTCTGTTAATGCAGCCTAGCACTGTGTTGGCTTTTTTGGCAGCTGCAACACACTGCTGGCTCATATTTAAGTGACTGTCCACTAATTAAAAGCTGTTTGATACTCTGCTAGAGAGAAGTTTCTTTAAGATGGGCTCCAGCACGAAAGCTTGGAAGACCAAACCTCTGGTCCCAGTGACCGACCCAGATTGGATCCTGCAACATTATCCTGGAACACCTATTTTCACCATTCAGAAAAGCTGTTTAATTTGTCTGCCTTTAATATTCTCAGCAAAACCTGATGGAAACATTGCACTCAATATTACAATTTTTGAAGAGACGGAGTATTTTTCAATAGTTTATACAAATATCAAATTATAATTTCGAATCAAACAAGGATACAACAACAGGAGAGTGCGCTATAGGCTTCAAAGAGATGAGTAGCTATGTCCAGTCGTTTTGAATCTGCAGTTTGCTGGTTATTAACCAAGGCAAGTTTATGCAAATGTGGAAGAACAACTGGAAAGAGGAATATTTGAAAAAAAAAAGAATCAATAACATCACCAAAATGTGCAAGAATAAATTATAATCGTTGACAAACTGAAAAACAGATGTCTTTATGTTTTGTTATTCAAACTCACATTCATCTCTAAATCTTGGCTCAGCATTTGGACCGACTCTTCCAAAGGTTTTTATTATTTCTGTGTGCAGAGAGTGTTGGTCTTGGTACTGGGGATCTTCCAGAAAAGAGGCCAACTGCATTTTGACTCTTTCCAAAAGCTTAAAAGAGAACATATTTACAAGATATGAAAACTTTATTGTAGAAATAAGCAAAAATTAATAACACTCCAAAGAAAATAACTTTTACCATTTTATTTGTTTTGACATTAACATCATCAGGTTTTTATTGTTACAAAAAATCCTAGCATTAATACTTTTATCTCTTAAGCAAACCCCCACCCTCAACATCATCTTTGTAGAAAACCCTTCTTTAGAATATATGCACTTTTAAAAAAAATGATGCTGACCATTGTCTCTTGAATCCCCATTTTCAAATTTCTAGATTCCATTAATCCCAACAAAACATCAATATGTAATTAACTCCCTGGTACAAATGTATATTTATGTATTTAAACTAATCTATTACTACTTATTCAGCACACAAGTATGACTCAGTACAAATGTTCAGTTCCATTTCCTCTACTATGTTATTTTAGAAAATAAGGAACAGGCTGAAATTATACAAATGCAAACTCTGCTATTTTTTTAACCATTAGAAACAGCTTAATTCGTTAACTGGCAAGTTTTTGAAAATATGGGCTGCCCATTCAATGATTTTTTTGCTGAGTACCTTATGAAATGAAATTTAGGAATGAAAACATTAATACATTTCTTGTTATATATAGTTTCTACTATTTTTCTTGTTATATATAGTTTCTACTATACCTTTATACTATAATATGTTAGGCTTCATACATCTAAACAAGAATAGCAAAGTGGGACTTAATCTATGTAACCATGCTCTACCATGCTCCTTGACTGCATAATATGGCAGTGCATTTAAAAGAAATCTCTCTCTCCCAAGTTAACTTTATCAAAAACAGGCTGGAAGGCATGGACGTTCACATTCCTTATTAGACGTTCTATTTTTCCCTTCTATATTATGTATATTATTAGCCTGTAAGCCTGAATATAAAGAGTGGCTTTGAAAAAGCACAACATAAATTCTGGACACATGCAGTAATAATTACGACATTTTATTTCACTTATTTGCAATGTCAGAATTTGGTGCCCTTTCTTTACTATTTCAAGATTTTAATAACTCTATTATACATAGACTAATCTTTATACCATGCAAATGAGATGTGGAAAAATGACCAGATACCATAGGAAGGAGTTTGCACCATCCTGATAACTATGATGCTCTCTTTGAAAGGAAGTTGATTCATAATGCATAGAAGTAGTCCTCAACTTTTAACCATAGTGGAGCATCCCCATTACAGTTGTAACTTGTGATAATTGTAAATGGAGTCATCCCTTTGACTGACCCTATTTTGTGACATTTTTTGTGGTGGTCATTAAGCAAGACAATTGCAAAATGCAGTTACATGACTGTGGGACATTACAAATGGTTCTAAATGCATTCATGTGACTGCTGGGGGGTGGGTGGCCATTGGAACTTTGAAACCGGGTTGTACACATCCCCCCAAGGAAGTCGTAAGCTGAGGACTGCTTGCTATTAAGCTTTTTATGAAGGTATGATTTGCTACATGGCATGAGTCAAGTAAAGCCTAGATATCCCTGTAAAATCGGTTTGAGAAGATCTTTAATGGTGAATGTGTGGGGGTTACAGAGAGTCCTGATCATATACTATTTTGGATCTTTTTAATCAACCAGGGCATGGGATTGAAACAGTTTTGATCACATTTGTTGATGATCTCTGGTGGAAGCAGGATGCGGCTCATGTGCTTCTAATAACATCAATCATAGTATATCCTTCTGGATTGGCTTTGGTAACTAGAAGTGAAAAGCAGAATTCTGAGCTGGTTCTGTCCCTTCCTTTGAGTTTAGTTTCCGTTTATTTATTTATTTATTTTATTTATTTTAATTCCATTTATATCCCGCCCTTCTCCAAAGATTCAGGGCGGCTTACAAGCTTAGCAGTAGCCTTCATTCTATGTATATGCCTGCTTATTAGGGCTTTCACACACACACCCCAAGCGGCATTATTACAAAGTCAGCTTAATGGGTAGGAGAGATCTAGCCCATAAGCTCTTCTCTGTGGTTCTCTCCAAGTTTTCCATTCTCCCCGCTCCTATTTAACATCTACATAAAGCTGCTGATTTAAATTTAAGGCTGATAATGATATCCAGTATTCTATCTATTAATACCTATAACATAATAATACCCAGTTAGGGGACTGGAGGCTAAAACATATAAGGAACGGCTGCTGGAATTGGGTATGTCTAGTTTAATGATGAGAAGGCGTAGGGGTGACATGATAGCAGTGTTCCAATATCTCAGGGGCTGCCACAAAGAAGAGGGATTCAAGCTATTCTCCAAAGCGCCTGAAGGCAAGACAAGAAGCAATGGATGGAAACTAATCAAGAAGAGAAGCAACCTAGAACTAAGGAGAAATTTCCTGACAGTTAGAACAATTAATCAGTGGAACAACCTGCCTCCAGAAGCTGTGAATGCTCCAACACTGGAAGTTTTTAAGAAGAGACTGGACAGCCATTTGTCTGAAATGGTATAGGGTTTCCTGCCTATATCATTTATGATGATGATGATTATTATTATTCTCTGCCCAAGGCCAGGTATCTTAGTGTTTGGAATTTGTGAAAGCCTGAATGGGGAAGACTAAGCTTCAACTCAACACTAGCATGACTTAAGTCGCTTTGGGTTTTATGGCCATGTGGAGCCAGGTTTTCCATCTTTGCTTCTGGGTGCGGTTGTACAACATCAAATAGAACTAGTGTATAATGGGAGAGAGGTCTTCATGAACCTAAGATTCCTGTTTGAAGAGCATGTGATAGCCACCGCCAGGAGGGCTTTTGCACAACTTTGTTCATAGCTGAACTCTTTCCTGGACTTTCATGGCCACTCATGCCCTAGTGACCTCCTGAATGGATTATTGCAAAGTTTTCTGCATGGGGTTGTCCTTGAAGATTATTGAAAAGCTATAACTGGTCCAGAATGTGGCAGCTTAGGGAGCTTTAGGCATTGATTTGCATGTTACATTTCTGCTCCACAAGCTGCACCAGCTCCCAGTTGGTTGAAATGCAAAATGCTGGTAGTCACCTATGAAACCCTTCATGGCATCGGGATGGATTATTTATACGTCTTTCATTATTTCTAGCCATTCCACTAAGTTTGAAATGTGGGCATGGAAAACCATTCCCCTGGGAATTAGATTGGTTCCAACCCTACTGGTTTTCTGCAAGCGCTGAAGCCCAAGATGTATTTTAGAGCATGGGTTTGTGACCATTAGAGGTTTTTTTTATCCTTTTCCTTCCCCCCCCCTTTTTCATTGCTTTTAATGTGTTGGTAGCTGCCCAAAGTGGCAGATGCAAGATGGGGGAGGGGCTATAGAAATCAGTTAAATAAATGAAAACTTACTGCTCCAAGCAGCCCACCAAACAGTTTGTGAACAACACAAGAGAGTGATTGGGATGAAGATGAGAGCACATGAAATCATCATCATGTATAATTTCCCCTTCTTCAGTTATATACTCCATTCACAACTAAGTGGGATTCCTTCAACGGCTGAATTGTGAGGAGGCGAATTGTGTGATGGGTGCTCAGTACAGGCAAAAGAAGATGAAGACAAAGTCTCTCTGGTATATGACAAAATGGAGGCAAAGACCTTGCTATCTTGATTGTGCAGCAAACCATCAGTGGGATAAAACTGCACGTATACAGCTACTTCTCGCTTAAGCGACTGCCTTGTACAGTGAACATTTGCAGTTACAGCAGTGATTAATGATTTATGACCAATTTTTCACATTTATGACCTTTGTAGGTCTATAAACCAAAGGAAAGCTGAAATAGGATTGTAAGCGGCCACTTAGCGACCACTTCGCAAATGCAAATTGTGGTTGCTAAACAAGGAGTACCTGTACTGCATACATTGCTTTAAATAGCCCTTTGGAATGAAAAGATGGCTCATTTTAATTAGAATTCTGACCAACCCGAATATCCTGAAAACATTCTTTTTTAAAAAACAGAGTTCAATAGTGATTACAAACTGGGAATATCCTAGTTACACAGGGGTAGGCAACCTTGGCTCTTTTATGATTCGTGGACTTCAACTCCCAGAATTCCTGAGCTAGCCATGCTGAGGGGAAAGGGAGAGTTTCCAAGCTGAGCCATGCTGGCTCAGGAATTCTGGGAGTTGAAGTCCACGAGTCATCAAAGAGCCAAGGTTGCCTAACCTTGTCCTAGTAAAATACACAGAACTCCTACCTCTCTCTGAGTGACTGTTTCCATGATGGTCCCAAAAGCAGGAATTGTGGCTATTCTTACAGAACTAGGAGCAAAACAAAGGAAAACATATACTCAGCTCTTAACAGTAACATAGTTTCTAATTAAAAATAAAATACTACTTTTGAAACTCCATTAAGGTATTAACTGCTAGCAGTGACAGGAATTAGACCAGGAAGTAGTATCAAATTTTGTTTTAAAAAAAGAGAGAGAGACACAGAAAGATTAACTCAAGGTCACAATCAGAAACTCACAATTCAGGATCACTGGACAAGGTAACAAGGGCCGGAGCAACCCGCTTGTCAACTAAGGCTTCACGCATGCCTCGAAGAGTCAGCTGTAAACCAGTCAACATGCAATAAAAATGGTTTTAAACTGGAAGGATAACTAAGTTAGCTGTGACTGAGGATGGGCAGGCAGAATCACCAGTAAGTTTAGTCACCCACACAGGGCATTAAAGTAAGTAAGGACTCTCCTCATGCTTTAACATTTCCTGGCAGTAGTGTATTAGTGAAATTAGCATCCCTCTTCAGCATGGAAGAAACAAACAGCAGTATGATAACATCTGAAACGTATTCAGACCTTGAAAAAGTTGTCATAGTTTTGTTTCAGAAAGAATTAAGCTTAAGGTTGCATTATTCTTCCAACTATTTTACTAGTTAGTGCTTCGAATGGGCTTGAGCTTGCTTGTAAGAATAAAGTACTTACACTTTTAGTTGCTAAAGATATTGGCTATATTTAATGCTTGGTGATTTTTCTTGGAAAAAAAATTTGAATATTAACAAATGCATTCTGGTGGTTTATTTCTTGACAAGTTGTAAGAGGGAGCTAGTTGTAGAAGACAGCTGGGAAACTTACATTTCAGGGTCACTGGAGAGAGTAATGAGAGCAGGAACCACTCTCTGAGCTACCAGAGTTTCATGTACCCCCTTCACCAACAGCTGAGTGGGCAGAGCAGAGGGGTATCACGGGTGATGCGCGGAAAGAGTGAGCACAGTATCATGGGAAGAACAGCGTAACCAAGAGGAAGAGAAACACAAAAAGCAAACCAAAATTAGAAGCAAGTATCGCTATGCTAAAGTGCTCCTTTAATATAACTATGCAGAAGACATGATGAAAGCGGTAAGTGGCCCAAGCAGGCAGCGCAGAGAAACTATAGAGTGAGTTGTCAGGTGACAAAACAACCAAAGATCCTGACGGTATCCTGAAGGTTAGTGTTTAAATTTCAAAGTAATGTTTGAAGTTTATAAAGCTCCATTAGGGCTACCTTGTTATAGCTCTACAAAAGAAACGGAGTTATTCCGAAATGTAGGAATTGTGTCACGTCCACTAAAGAAAAAAACAAACACCTGATTCCGTATGAAGAACAGATAACTAAGAACTCCCAAACAGTTTTTGTGATTTGTGAGCATAAACTGGGCTCTCCTGATACTATTAAAAGATAATAATTTGACAAGGACGGGTAAACGTGACAATACAAAAGGACAACAAATTCTATTAGAGTTGGTCTGGGGCTGGCATTTGAGCATTAAAACCTGACTCAGCAAACTCATGTTTGTTGGAATATTTTAATCCCAGAAGCACACCATCCTGCTCTGAAAAAGAGCGCAACCTTGATTTTAATTGTCTGTGTTTTGTACTAAGGATGTCTACACTAGCAGGGATTCTGTAAGGTATAATTGTAAAGGACAGCAGGTTGGGAAACGCTTTACTGGAGATCCAGACAATGGACAATTCTGACATAACTTCTATGTCTAATCACTAAGAGTATTCCATCATCTTTTTTTTAAAAAAAATAAGTTTCTAACCCTAACCATGCCTTTTAATTACTTAGTAAATATATACCTAGGATAAAAAGAACTTAAAAAAGGAGCTTGAGATAATAAGAAGGCTTACATATCAGATAATGAGAACCTGGATTCTCATTTTAGAACATATTTTGATTTTAAGATGTAACAGTAGGATTTTTTGATAGAAAGCCACAATGATTACTTGTCTTGTTATAAACCAGGGGTGGGTTGACTTCAGTCTTGCATAGTTCTTGCTTTTGTACTATAGTGTTTGTGTACATCATTAACGTGTTTTGATTTAAAAAGCAAGAGTACAATTTCAGGATATTCAGTGACTAAAAGTATAATTAATTCACATTAATAGAACTTGAATCCGTACTCTTGCATGACATTATAAATGTCTGGCTATACCAGATAATGAGCTACATAGTCCTGTGATCTATGTAAAACTTCAAACACTCAGCAAGTAATAGGTAGTACAGAATGAAATGCCCACCCATGGTTTTAACTTATGTACTACAACAGAGATTCAAGTTGATGTCCTTACTGTGCATGGATAGTGTTCAAACCAGGATCAAATCTGGACCAACACAGAGTACTCAAGATTATGTTCAATTTAATATTAATGCATGGACACTCGAGCACACACATACAATCAAAGCAAAAGGGAAAACTAGGTAAAAAAACAGCATGTTAGTTTAGACCAACATCAAATACTTGAACTTCTTCACTACTCAATTAAACCTTTATATAACCATATTAGAGTTAATTATAAATGCATATTGTTGTTATTCTGGCTGAATTATAAAAAGGAAATACATCTTCCATATGAAGTAGCATTTATCCCACAATTTTAAAAAAAGTAAACTAGCAAAATTTATTGGGCACATCTCATTTAGCCATTTTCTCCATTTGACAACTGTCATTTTTTTTTAAAAAAAAAAGCTTAGGTGAAGAAAGAAATTCACAAAATAATAATGCAGACTAGCCTCTGGGTGTATTTGAAAACATAAGTACAATTCAAAGATTGACTTCTCAATACTCTCAAATGAGTCATCTGACTATGAGAAAACAAATATGTGACAAAACAAAACAAAAACCTGTTTTTAACCTTATATGCTTTGTCACCTGCAATATTTTTTAGATCTAAATGGTGTTTAGAATCCACTTATGCGCAAGTAATATATTACCTAGCATTTCTATTTAATTTCTTATTTTGAATTGCACTGTTATGAAGACTTGGAATTAGACCATGTAGGAGAAAATGGCAAGATGGCCCTTATTATTGATCAGGGTCAAATGATTTATTTTAGGACATGAAAATGTTCCAAACAACTGTCAAATCTATTCATTAAAGGTATGGCTTATCTTCCGACTAGAATTTTCAAGGTACTACTAAAGTGACATTGGTAAAATTTGAGGAGTAACTTAAAACAAGTGGAATAGTCTGATACAAAGCTGAAAACAAACATCTCCATTTTATAGCTTGTACAGTTTGTTGCATGGTTAGATCAGGAACCCTACATGAATTTTTTGGCCCCCTTTCTTTCAGTTCTATGTACCAGCAATATCAAGCAAAACAAGAAAAGCATGCTGTTTTTTTCCCTTACTTAATATTTATTTTTAATCACAGTACAGGCAATTTCAGATATTATCACTGGAAGCAATTGTACACTGTCCAATTCACAAGGTACTTACAATCGATGGCTGGTTTGAACACTGAATTCAGCACTGAAATGGTTTCTCAGAGCTAACAGAAGTTTTTAAGCAAGCAATGCACCAATTCAGGTCAGAAATAAAAGTCTAATTTGGCCTGTTCCCCTGAAATGTTTCACAAACACATGTAACATAGCAATGCTTAAAAAAAAAGAAATAAATGATGAAAAATACATTTTAAACTATAGGATTAACATCCTGCTCCATCACACAGTGCACAACAACTTCAAAATATTTTAAAACAGAGTATAATATTAAAATGTACTTTTAAAATCTAAATATATCAGATCAGATAAATTACTATTTTCCCCTATTCCCAAATAATTCCCTTCTGAAAGCATTTTTAACATAACTGGTACTCCTTATAAAAATAGATGTATTCTGAAACCCCACACAATATCCTCTTGACTGTAAGACTTTCCCTCTGTCTCACATCTTGGGTCTTTGAGAAAAGAGGAATTAAATGGTGACAGGCACAGGGAAGGGCAACCGGTATTTCTAGAGGGACTAGAATTAGTAATATCTAAAATATGTCCAATAAACACTTACCTCAAACATTCTGGCAGCTGTACACCGAACAAGTGCTGAAGTATGGACAACTCCGTACCATAATACAGTTAGCAGCAATTCATGGTATGCTGGGTTTGCACTGAGAACACAAAACAATCAGGCTTAGTGCTATAAATAATAATTTGCTTTCAAACAACTCCACTTATTTTGCACTTTCCTTCTCTCTTCAAACATTTTCTCCATTTTTTTTCCCTTAAATGAAGCCCTTAGTTAACCTGAATCAGTTTAAACAAAAGCAAAATGCCTGCAGTTACATTTTATTCACACATTCAACCACATTTATCCCCAAAATTGTATTTTTAGAGTAGGAGCTCTTTAGAGCAAACATTTGACTATCCTAAATGTTACACTGCATGCACTGCATGAACAAGGAGAGTTCAGATATAAGTTTCATGTAGCTGTTTGATCTGAAATTGATCAGTCAATTTTCCAACTATATTTTCAATATCTTTTAAAATTAATATATACATTTGTACTACTTATCAAATTGGTTTATTATTATTTTGAAGCTAAGATATAACTGTTTCCTCCAATTAATTACAACTAAGGTAATCTGAGAATATTGATACTGTATGTAAGATGTTCCATCATTTTTTTGCTGAAAAAATGTCACAAAACGCAACAGCATTCCTGTCCTGAAGACACATAATCGCTTCATCTACTAATGCAAATGTTTAGGAACAGAATTCCAAAATCTCTTGAGATTAATTCTTATATCCGAAGTTGTATGTAAATGATAGCTCCTTTATACCAGTTTCAATAATATACTTTACCCTAATTCCACAAAAGATGCCTTCAGGCTATCAAGGGGAGCGTGAGATAATGAAAGCATAGTCATGACATCCTCTAAAAATCCTACTAACAGCTTGCGGTCTTCTTCCTGAAAGCAGAGATTTAAAAACACAAATTAAAATTTCCTGGACCACATTAAGTTTTTAACTAAAGGAAACCTAGTAATATTTTGGGAGCCATGTGTCAACTGTTCCCTTTGATCAGGAGATACTGTGTCTATTCTCAGCATTTTGTTCTATAATGGGCTATATATTTTTTAGAATGTCTATTGTGTCATGCAATATCAAGTCATTAGTCAGAAAACCACAACCAGATATTGTTATTTTTACTGAATAATCAGCCAAATTAATATAAATTGCAGTCATTATATTCAGTGGTGGGATTCAGCCGGTTAGCACCGGTTCAGCAGAACCGGTAGCTAAATTTTGCTGAGTTCGGAGAACCGGCTAAATACACACTGCTTCTGGAAGTCCAGTTCTAGGCCTTGGAGGCCTGGAGGCGGCCTCCCAGGCCTGAAGTGCATGGATGCCACTTTTGGAAGTCCATTCTAGGCCTCAGAGGCCCAGGCCTGCATCCAATGAGAGAACTGGTTGTTCAGGTATTTCAATCCCACCACTGATTATATCCTTAAAGTGTGAAATCAGTTGTATATAAAAACTCATAAAAATATGTAGAATGCTTGCAAACTAGCAAATACTACATGCTATGAATAACAATAATTATGCATCTACTATTCTTTCCATATTCTCAAGGCATATTTCTGTAATACTGAATGCTTCATTTTGACTTGGATTCTCTTGCTATATTTGTAATTCCAGCCAACCTTGATATTTAAAGTTAAGTTTTGAATCTGTATATTGATTTGGCCACTTCTCTCCTCTGTTAAAATGAAAATATATAAATGATTGAGCCCTCCCTGCAGCTTACATCAAATGCCAAAGTTCACAATTAAACAAACAGGGATTACCGTATGTTGGTAGAACTAATGGCTTGATCTAATCCTGTTCCTTTTACTAAAAGGAATACTGATAATATTAATACATTCACTTCATAATACTGAAAATAGTGATACTTTATTGGAGTATACCAAATACTGGTGAAATCTAACTTTTCAAGGTAAAAAGTTAAATCTAACTTTTCAAGGTCCCCCCCCACTTGAAACAGAAGGGGAAAGGATTTTGGTGGTAATAACCTTGTATCATATTTTTGAAAGGAATGAAGTCCCTATTGGAAAATAACAACTTTTCTATTTTCTATTCCAGTCATCTGCATCCACCCTGCGCCCCCACCCCAAAATCTCTTGACAATCAGAGTTGACCTTTTTGATGTGGTGAGATGTAGTGTGCAAGATTAATGAAGTCATAAAAAAGAGGCAAAAGTTTATTTAGAGGTAGCCATGGAAGGAAGGTGAAATCTCTTTCTATACATTTTTGAAAGTTATATAGTTTAGGATCTAAGGAAAAGCTTAAGTACTCCTAGATTTACGTAATTTTTATTTAGAAGTTTTAAGTAAAGATAATTATTCAAATTCGTAATTGAAGAATAGTTTTTACCTGGATATAACATGTAAGTACACCTGTTGCATAAATAGGAACTGTGGCTTTTGTTAGTACTCCATTCCCTGCTGCAGCATCTGAAATTAAGAAATAAATGTCTAGAAGTTAGTTTTGGTACTCAAGTTGATAATCATTTATATCATGTTATTACCTAATATTGTTAAAAATGCCCAGTCAGATAAGGGGCAGCCCATCTATTGATGCAGTTTCCATTGCTACAGAACTAAGTAGGACCAAAATAGAGAGAAAAAAACTGATCAAAAGTGATGTGAGAAAAAAAGTTAGCAATGCTTATTCTTTCAGATAGATAAGGTGGTATAATAATAATATTTGTATTTTTGTCATCTAGCTTTTTGCACAAGAAACAGATCCACAGATACAGATCTATAAATAGATCGTATTCTGTATTTTATTCATTCAGTCATTAAGAATCAGGTGGCATACAATTTTTTAAAAATTATTAGTGTCTGATACAAAATTGTGGCATATACAATTAAAACACCTCTTGATTTTGTAGCTTAGACCAGATGCATGAGGAATGTTTAAACTCCCAAATTACTATTGGCTCTGGAAAGTCTTGGACAATCCCAAGTTTATATTAACTTTAAACAAGCAATTAAGAAGTATTGCTAGGTAGCATATAGTTAAACTCTGTAATATATTAAGAAATCATTACTCACTTTTTGAGAAAGGCAGCTATACTTAATTAAGTAAACATCTAAGACGTTTATGTAATTACCTTATAAACTTCAAATGAAATAATTCAAGAACATTTTTTCCCATGCTTATTGGACATTCCAGTGAATGTTTAGAAAGTGTTGACTGCCAACCTCATTACTTTGGAATAGGTGAAGGCACATCTATTCACATGATATGGGTTTATCCCTATATTGCTCCATTTTATAATATCCAACTAAACTGATAATAAGGTGTTGTAACATTAAATATAGTTTCAAGATGTACTTCTGAATTACACATACAAACATGAAAGGCATCATTATACAAATATTTATTTTTTATTTCTTAGACCTGTACCTTATCTTTTGGGACTTATTAAGCATGGGAGAGACAGCACAAAAAGATTACTCTTTAATGGTTGAAAAACATCATGAGCCCATATTTACTGTTTTAGATCATAGCTATACCTTTCCTTCTGGTTGATGAAGTAGCTCTTTATCAAAGCAATGAAATGACTGATCATATGACCTCAACCCATAAAGTAAAGGGTTTATAATGGGTTTAGAAATTAGGCTTAAATGTTTCCTATATGTAGTATGTTTGAATGTATTTGTTACTTTTTTCTTTTTTATATATTAAAACAAAAACCTTTTTCAAAGTTCATTCAGTCACTTGGTTATCCTTTAGTTTTATTTTTTTAAAATGTTGAATTGTGTTTCAAAATCTTATTTATAAAAGTGATGATCTTGATTTTTTTTGCAATTAAGCATTTAAGGACAAGTTTAAGAAAAAAATATACCTACCAATGTTCTCTTCAGAGAGCCGTAAAATTTCCTGGAATTGCGGTTTTACCTAAAACATGGACCAGAAATCAAAGCCACTTTAACGTCTTCAAAGTTTTAAGAAATAATGTGATCATTGAATATTAAATAACGATGCTTTAGGAAACCTTTAAAATATTTGTATTTATATTTTTCTCATATATTAATCAAGCATTAATTTAAGGAAACTGGAAGAAAAAACTAGAAAAATGGAACACTTTTATTTTATATTTGCCTTTTCAATTTTTTGACTCAGACATTAATGGTTATTCATTTGGAAATGTTTTTTCAAAATCATTTGCTATTTTACCTGAACCACTGTTATTTAAATCTTGGAAGTCAATGGCTGATATGAACATGTAAGATATTGGAAAAACATGGAAAAATTAATTTGTAAGTAACAGCACTATTAATAAATTTAAGGTTATAAAAAATGCAACCACTGTTACCATTTTCTTTAAAAGGAAAAGAATTTTCTTTTGACATTCAGGTGATACAAACAAATGTACAGAAATAACTATGTTAACAGAATCACCAGCCTCTCCATTTTATACATCATGCTGTAACATTAGCCAAAAACTGATTGCAGGAAGTCTTTGAGTATAGATTTGTATAACTAAGCTTCATGAGAGCTTCAACTGAATGCAGCTTTTGGGGTTGCCTGGAAGCCTTCATATGTAGAACTCTACACAGGTGTTGTGATTTCTCCCCAGCCAGTGGATCAGGCAGCTGAGTCTGAGGAATCAGAGGAGGAGGAGCCTAGAGTGACATCAGAGTCAGAGGAAGGCTCTGAGGAGCTCCAAGACTTACAGTATGACGAGGAGCCTGCCCCCTCTACTTGCGCTCAGGCTGAGACACAGCTGTGCTGGGAGTCTGAGTTGGACAGTGATGAAGCACAGCTGGGAAATATCTAGAATGCAC
This sequence comes from Vipera ursinii, assembly GCF_947247035.1. Taxonomy (NCBI): domain Eukaryota; kingdom Metazoa; phylum Chordata; class Lepidosauria; order Squamata; family Viperidae; genus Vipera; species Vipera ursinii. The sequence continues at coordinate 140,131,566 of NC_139516.1, read as the reverse complement.
GAAAATGCCAGCAAGAAAAGAGAGTAGGGCAGAGGAATGCAATGGGGTGGCTCCAAAGGCAAAGGAGAAGGCATTAGGAAGCCACGTCTTGGCTGAATAATAAAAAGGAAGGTGTGGGAGGTGCTAGTTGACAAAGTCAACTGTTTGTGTTGAGGATCCAGTTTCTGTGAACTGTGTTTGTTTGCCTTGGACATTGGCTGAAGATATGTGAGCCTCTTTCACCAAGGTTGTTAGTAGATGGAATATTGATGTCTTAGTATGCATTTCAATGAATGTAATCTAATCTTTCTGGAGAATTGCATCAATTGGATTTTAATTAACTACTTTGTGTTTAAATGGATAATTGCAGGGTACAGTGGAAAAATGTGTTGGCAGACACATTTTCTAATGTTGGTGAAATAAAAGCATTTAAGGTCTACATACTACAATAGAAAAACCAGAATTAACAAGAATAGATAAGGGAAACATTAAGCAAAATCATGATAAGATGTAGCATCCTTTTAATAGAAAAAAAATGTCTGAGAAGAGGGAAAACTAGATGTCTTCTCTAAATCTATAATTTCATGTTATCATTCCACTATCTATATAGAGAATTGTTATATTTCATTATACCTTTGTATTGGTGAAAATTTTTCCAAATGTTCGGCAAAGTCGCCAGAAAAACCTTGAAAATTCATGAACACATGCTGTTGAAGCTACATTGATTTTACCAACAATTTCAATAAGTTGAGGCAACCTGAAAAATCAAGATTAAGATTAATGTAAACTGATTCTTTTCCAGGAAAACTCGACGGTTCTTGGTGTTCAGGTCCAAAGAAATTATTTTATTTTCATTTACAATTTTGATGTGATTACAAATATAAACTTATATTATTCAAGCTTCCTAAAATTAACTAAGATATATTACAACTGTTAATGATAATGGTTCCATTTTCGTATACATTTTTGCATACAACTGTAATCGAACCTGGAATTTCCATAAGTTACAATGGTTGTAAGTCGAGACACCTACATCACCAATCCGAAAAAGTGAATGCTGTGGTTATAAACTGAATGCCACAGTTGTTAAACAAATCCATTAGTTTCTATGGTAACCAGCAAAAAACATTATAAATTGCAGTTATGTGACTATAGAATGCTGTAACCAGCTGTAAAGATGAACCAGTTGCCGAAAACCTGAAATGTGGTCATATGACTGTGGGGGTGATGTTAGATGTCATTAGAACTCAAGAACTGGGCTATAAATACTTTTTAGGGAGTCTGTCATAACTCTGAATTTTTGCTAAGTGGCTGGCTGTTAAGCAAGCACTACCTATAGTTCCTGATAACATTACATGGCAGTGCTAGTGATGTCATCAGGAGTCAATCATAGTCAATACTAAATAGGACTGTGCCGAATATTTTCTGCACAGTATTTTAAATTTTATTTACTTTAATATTTTAAATTTAAATATTTTAAATTTTAAATATTCTGAGTTCAAAACAGTTAAGTTTGAATTTGAGTATGAGTATTCTAAGTGTTCTGGCTATTCTGGAAACATCTAAAGCTTTAAACATCAATTTAAATTTAAATTTGCAGCATTTGTGGAATGGTCAGAACAGTATTGAAAAATGTCTAGCAATCTTGGGACACCTCATCTTAATCTAAAAGTAATGGTTTTGAATTAAGATGTTTAAATATGTAGACGTTTTGCATGCTACCTGTATTCATCTGAAAAATGTTGAAAGATTGTAGCATAAATTTTCAAAGGTAGACATTAAAATATTAATTAATTAAAATTATCAAATGGAACAAAACAAGGAGAACTTACAGTTGATTGACAACCCATAGTAAGGTATCCCATCCTGTGGTACCCTCATGTTCTAACTGGTAATCATAAAGTTGCAACAATACAGAGAGTTGTTCACGACTTCCGATTATAGTGGCCACGTCCTGTAGAGGTGATACAGGTCTTGGGAACCTTGTTACTGAAAGCAAACAACCAAAATATTTATCTTCAGTTGATCCAATAAGAATCAGGAACAGAAATAATGGGTGTGATTAATTTTTAATCAACAATTTTTATTCAATTTGTCTTCCAAAAAGCATTAATAAAGAAGGATGGATTGCTTGTATTTCTCCAGGTATTCTGAATTTTATCAGTTCTACCCAGCATGACCGATGCTGAGGTACTGAGGTATGATGAGACATAAATAATAACATCTTGAGAAATACATAGCTCCCTGTCCCTTGAATCAAAGGTATACATTAATATTGTTGTTTCCTAGGAACCTGTGATTTTAGTATTAAATTTCAAAAAGTATATCTACATTTAATTTAGACTTTGCCTGTGGGAAGCAGGCACGGAAATTTGCAAATACTGATTATGTGACTGTGGGATGCTGCAACCATCATAACTGTGAGTCAGTTGCCAAGCACCCCGATCATAATCTTATGACTAAAGGGTTGTTGGGATGGCTGGAATTTTGGAACTGGTTGTAAGTACCACTCATTTGGTGCCTTTGTAACTTTGAATGGTCACTAAATGAATGGCTGTTAACTGAAGACCATCTGTCCATCTTATGTCTAGGGTCGGATTCCTTAAAGAAAACCTTCAACATATAGCTTTTAAATATTGTTTAACTAAAACTAAAACTCTTATTTTCCACTACTGGTCTTACTGATTAGGAGTGATGGGGCTTGAGTTCAATAGTATCTAGAGGACAATACAGATATAAAATCCTTTTGGAAGCTTTATGATTGAAAAACAAAACCGCTGAGAACCTTATCAATTTAGTATTAGGAAAAATATATCTGAAAGGAACCAACTGCATTCACACATAATGATAACCTAGAGGGCTTTAAATTACTAACTGAAATCACCTGTTGCTAAATCAAGAGGACTATTGTTTTTTTATAATATTAAGAAAACAACTGGATCACTGCATGGTTTTTGCACCAAACCCCCCCCCCCAAAAAGCTCATCAGGATTGTGTATTTTTTTTTAAAAAAACCAAACACCCCAGGCTTTAGTTAAATTGATAATTACATACATACACGCATACACAACACACACACACACACACACAAATATATATATATATATATATATATATATATATATATATATATATATATAGTATATTATTATTTTCAAAGGAAGCATTAGAATTTCCAAACTAAACAAAGAGAAAAATGGCTGAACAACTCCAACAACTACACCAGCATTTCAATGATATCTTATTTCTAAATAAAGCTTTACAGAAAATACTGAAGCAGGTACCTTCTATATGTGGGACTTCTCCCTGAAGCTTAGCTTTGTTTGTAAAGGGGGCATCTTGCAACACCAGTGCAAAAAGAGAAGGTATCAAGGATTGTAAAGCGGAGAGATACATGTGGAGTTTATGTTCATCTAATCCATGTTCAGTCTCCTGAAACATATTCCAGAAATCTAAGTTAAAACCTGGCTCTTTTTTTATATTACATAGCCACTCAGCAACATTTCATACACACACACACACAAACACACACACACACACACACACACACACACACACACACACACACACATATATGTATGTATATATATATATATATATATACACACACACACACACACACATACATATATGTACAGATACATATATACATACACACACACATATATTCATTTGATCAGGCAGACTTTTATTATGATTGATAACAAGAACTTCACTTCAAGAAGGTAAAAATGAAAAGTAACAAAATAAAAGAAGATAAAAATAAACTAATCAATATGATTGTATTGTTTGTAAAACCGATGTACAAACAGTATTGCTAAGCACACTGGTTTGTGCTTAAATTGTAAGCCGCCCTGAGTCTTCGGAGAAGGGCGGGATATAAATGGGATTAAAATAAAATAAAAAATATAAAATATATGAAACTTGTACTACATTCAAATAGACTCAACCATATTGATTTGCTAACAACTGTACAAAAAATAAACTGAATGACCTGGAAATTTAGTCACTAGGGGAAATATAAAATATAGCTGTGTATTTTTACAAATGGGCAGTACAGCAATATAAGGATCATATTTTCAACTGCCATGTTGTTAGGACGCTTGCTTGACAATCAGGAAAGCTCGCATTTGATATCCGAGTGCTGCAGAGTGCGGTGGGTCATGTGGTTTAGGATGCTGGGTTGACAATCAGCAAGCATGCGTTTGAGACCCAAGTGCTACTGCATGGTGGAGTGAGCGCCTGTCAATTCACTTCAGCTCCTGCCTACTAGCAGTTCTAAAGCGAGTAATCACAATAGATAGGTACCACTTTGGCATATTAACAGGGTCATGAAAGGAACCTCAAACCGGGCGTCCCTTGGGCAACAGTAATGTCTCCGTTGAATCCTTTTATGCCAGAAGGGCCTTAGTGCTTCCAACATGAAAGCAGCAGCAGTTTTCAATTGCCCCTTTGCCACAAGGAGAGAATCTTAAAGAATAACAGATTTTCCTGAATTTCCCTCATGGACAGCTGTTGGAAGTGTGTGAAAGTGACTTATGACTGTTTTTCACTTATGAATATTGCAGCATCCCCGTGGTTATGTGATCAAAATTTGGATGCTTGGCAACAATATGTATTTATGACAGCTGCAGTGTCCCGGGGTCATGTGATCCCCGTTTGCAACCTTACGACAAGCAAAGTCAATGAAGAAGCCAGGTTCACTTAACAATAATGTTACTAGTTTAACAATTGCAGTGATACACTAAACACTACGGCAAGAAAGGTTGTGAAATGAAACAAAACTCACTTAACAACTATCCTGCTTAGTAACGGAAATGTTGGGCTCAATTGTCTTCATACGTTGAGGACTACCTGTATTTATATTTCCACTATTTTTACATACATCAGAAATTATGCTACAAACTTAAATTGGCAACTCTAATGCCTTTAGAAAACTGTCTAGCAGAATAATAAGAAAGACGGATGATGGTCCTGTCCACAAACAAATATATCAATACATCTGTCCCTTGAAGTAAAAGGCACCAAAGCTATTCGGTTTATATTAAAAATTCTTATTTTTCAAAATGATAAAAAATATCTTGACTTTTTATATATTTACCTTGAGTAGTTTTTCAATTTTACTAAGCAATGTAGGTATAAGATGCAACTGTAAATTTCCTAATTCTGTAGTCCAAGCAGCGTAAGCTGGTAAGAATACTTGATGAGTTGCACTAACTACTCGTTCTGAGGGATCACCCAGTGCTGAGAGTAGCAGTTCAAATCCCTGGCAATAGAAGGAAAAACACATGTAGGAATTTTATTTAGCTTAAATATATAACATAACCAAAATACCAGTAGAATTTTATGTACATTTTAGGAGGCTTAGTTTGTAATTCTATTGCAATTCTGCAACTCTATGCTGTGGCCTTTCCAAATAGAAAAACAGCAGGAATAAATAAAAAACACAAATAAGAAATCTGATCACTCTGCACCTTCACAATCACAACTGGATTCTTTGAGACAGCAAAACACAAAAGGAGTCCATAAGAAATGTTTTGATTTAGCATTTTATGTTAAACTTAACATAAACCTAATTAAATTAAAAATGTACTTCTGTTTTAAGACCTCAGGAAAAAAAGCAAAACAAAAAAAGCTAAATACTTGTTTTAAATTTGTAAAATTTCAGAGTAAATATGATTTATAAGACTAAGAGTAAAAAATGAGTAACATCATTCATATAAAAATTGCACAAGCATTCTAGATATTGGATGATTCTGAATAATTTAAGTAATCAAGGTTATTCAGTAATTGTGCTGAATATTTTATCCCAGATCCCTGTAAACAATATATTTCATACGCTTGTACTCATATACATATAATCAGGCACAATACCTGCTGGTATTTGTCTCGATCATCAATGTATCCCATGATGATACCAAGACTTTTGATTACAGCTTCTCGTACCAAATCTGCTTTATCTTCCATTAGCATCTGCTGTAGCATGGAAAGAACCAATGAACTACGAATTTCTTTCTGAAAATAAATAGTAATCTAGTATTAGCCAGTGCTACATAATTCAAAACTGCAAAGGCAAATTAGTAGCAATATATTTCAATCAGCTTTTAGTCAAAGAATTAGCTACAGAGAAATGACAAATGAATATAATCCGATGAATGATTTGACCAAAATAATCCATTTGATTTTTGAAAGACTTCAAGAGGACGATTATTAAATTTATCATATGTTGTTTCAGATGGTTGGTGAAATAAAAACATGCCACTTAAGGAACCCTCTGACTCAATACTCTTTATTTAGTTTTACTTTTTTAAGATTTGCTTTTTGTTGGTTTTTGCAGCTCCCCAAAAATGCTTGTATCTTGGTTTATATTACATTTTAGTTTTGATTTTAGGAAAGTGTACTTTAAAAGTAAAGCATGATTTTAAAAAATATGTTAGACGTTTTTAAAACCTTTTTTTAAACGTTTAACAAGTTGTAAATAAAAGAAAATGAACCTTACATGGCCATGAACTCTTGGCAAAATATAAAAAAATGCTAACAAAATATAATTGATAATTGGCCAGTACCCCAAACTTTCTGAATTCCTTCCAGTTTTGGCAGTGTAATTTGGGGAGGATATAAAAATGAATAGTTGGATAGGGAACAAGAACACCGTAGATTACTTAGTTTTTATAATAGACCATGTTGTTTTTATTTGCCCCTAACAATAAGTTGGGAATATGATGACGCCTAGTACAGACCTCTTTCTTGAGTCTCACTGGATTTGGGTTAAAGGCCATAGCTTTAATCACTTGACAATGTATATTCAATTTAAAGTAACAACAACAACAACAACAACTGCATATAGAACACTTACAGGAAGATATGGTGCCAATGCTCCACAGGACTCTGCTACTAATAGCCGCCTTTCTGGATATTTGTGATTGATCTGTGGAAGATAATTTTTTTTCCATTAATATTTGTTAACATTCCTTTTTTCGCTTACAATATTATTTGTTATAGATCCCATATAAAAAGTGAACAATAATAAGTTGCATTTCAGTACTCTGCAATTATCTTCTATTTATAGACTGGACATAAAATTTCTTTGGTTTCCACAAAAAAGCTATGCCACTGACATTTGACTTGAGATATGACCTATTCAGATTCTGATACAAATTCTTCTTGATTTTTGTTAGCCTGGAATTCATTCTGACAGATTTATGTACCATCATATGTGATTTAATAAATGACCATATTACTATGGCTGGAAAAATATGATCTCATAGTGAATTACATGCAAAACAGAAATTATACCTGCTCCCAACACTGTGGCAAGAGTTCAGCTTCTACACGAGTAGGTCCAACGTGCTGTGCAAATGCCACACACCCAGTCAAAATCATTTGCCTAGTAAAAAAAACAGAAACAAGCCTACAATGAAAAAACATGCTAGTATAACCTGCAAACATTTAGCAAACAGCAGATGCACCTTCTGAAGGAATAATTAAGATAATTTGAACCAGATGCTCTTTTACTCACAGCCAGTCAACAATTGATAACACAAATAACTTTCAAAGACAAGCTCTTTTAAAAAGTATTTTTTTCTTTATTTCTGTGGGAAATGCACACTTTTATCTTGCTTTTGTATACAATGGAATTGACTTTACAGGTAGTCCTTGTTTAGTGATTGTCTCGTTTAGCAACTACTCAATTACCATGGTTATGAAAAAATAATCTTATGGCAGTCATTCCAATTATAAGCTTCTCAGGCCTGGAAAGCAAAGCTGAAGTAATATCATAAATACAGTCATGATTCCATTTAGGGACCTTTTTGCTTAATGATTGAGTACTGGCCCCAATGTGATAGCTAAATGAGGACCACCTGTATAAAACTGCTGCTTGTATTGTGGAAAGCAAAATAAATGCAGTCATTGCTTTTCATAAGTGAATATATACATACTATAAGAAAAATGCTGTAGACAAAATGATCCATGATGTGAATATATACTATACAGAATAAAGTCAGGATTATTTTAATTATGCAAAATTAAAAATATACTTAATGTGATATACAAACTGAAAAAAGGGAAAGAGGAAAAGGAAAAAGTAGCTCTTTTATTAATATATGTAAAAACTTTAAAATGTTCAAGACCATTTAGCCTGTTATAAAGTCAGATGATTTGGTCAATAGTGTACTGATGATTTGTTTGAATCTAAAAAATATTTAGTTAGTATCTCCCATATATCAAATTTAGCCTATAAATGTGATAAAATTGGCAACATATCGCTGAACATTTACTTTTCTATGAAACTGAATCTCTAGGAGCCTCACACTATATTTAATTTTAAAAATGCTTTTAAGAAACGTAACAACCTGCTACCTACCATTCAATAGAGGGGTAGAAATAGTCTTCTAAGCTTTATAAAGATGTCAGTTCCTCAATTAGCACTGCATCATCTCCCTTCAAAAATTAAATTCTGCTTGAAGAATCTGCAGATAGCTCTAAGTCTGTGCTGCAAAGCCAAGACAACTTCTCAGATAATTTGATTTTTTAAATATTTTCCTAAGGACAGTCTCATGAGACACAGCCTGATGATTAGAACTTGACAATGACTTTTTTTGTTCTGTTACTACCAAGGCTATATCAAGGAGTATATTCCAAGTTTGAGGATCGACCATTAACCTATTTTCTATAAGTTTTATGAACAGGGAATGGATATATAGTATGTATTTCAAACCAATCCATGGTAGTTTTATGACTGTTCAGTAAGACTATACTATGAACTATTTCAAATTTGAAATAAGTTATGAATATAAAAACAGTAGCCTAAAGTAAGGCAAAATAGATGGAAGATATCTAAACATTTTTAAAAATACATACTCAAGTGGTTTATACAAGAAAGATAATTTGAAGAAATCAAAAAGGGTTTTAAAAAATAAATTAAACTATTTTGAAATAATCTAATGATTTCAGGAAAACTGAATGAAAAGTGGCCTGTTTATACTGAACACGGCAAACATGTTTGTTTTTACAACTCAATGAATATTAATATTATGAAAGGAAATACTTTTCAAAGTGGGCAAACCTAAGGGTAATTTTGTCATTAGGCAGAGTTAGAAGGTTGATAAAGATAAAATGCAGCAATTTGGTTTTTTGTTTTTATAATCAGGGATAGCTACTTGTAGAATTTCCTCTCAGCTATCAAAATCATTCAGTCAATAATCTGTCAGAAATAATATGCACCTATTCCTCAGTCCTTTTTTCTTTTTCTTTTTACAATCCTGTAATTATTAATTCCGGGTAGGGTTGGGATGACTAAATGGAGCTGAGTGTTTACTGGCTGTATCCCCTTCCTGATGCCTACATGGAGTTCACAGCAGATCTCTTCTCTTTGTGTTCTGAGAGAGAAGCATCTGCCGCTCCTGTGTTTCCCCAAAATAAGACCTGGTCTTTTTTTTTGCCTCCAAAAGAGGCACTAGATCTTATTTTCTGTGTTTGTGTCTTTTCCACTCACCACATGGCGACGGCAGCGACAGCCCCGCCCAGCCAGCCCACATCTTCTGCGGTCAAAGGAGCAGCTTTATTCTGCAGCTGAGAATGGAGCTCAGGCCTGCATTTCACAGTCAAAGGCCTTTCCGGAAGGCCTGTGCAGCTGAGAACCGAGCTACAGATTGAATCCTTAGTGAGGCAAGTGTCAATCCATGGGAGCTCCACCCCTGCCCTAACTTGATTTTTAGGTGTGCACCTCATCCCAAAACTAGGGTTTATTTCTGGGGTAGGACTTATATTAGGCCCAACCACCAAAATCAAGCTAGGGCTTATTTTGGGGGTAGGTCTTACTTTCGGGGAAACACGATACCTAGGATTGAACTCTCAAACTTCCGAGTGGGAGGCGAGTGTCTTCACTACTAGGCCACCACGCCTCTCCTATTACTCAGTCCTAACTGCCGAATATATCAAGGGAGTAAAGATTATTAGGAATTTATACAGACACAGGTTTTTTTAAACTGCTGTTCTATACTGATGCTATGAAAATTATGCTGCCATTTAGAACATTGCTGAAAAATGCTTACATTACCTTTGGCAATTTATACAGGTATAATGTTTAAATCAGACTAGAAATTTATTGAGGGAGCATCTGCAGTAAATAAGTAATCCCCAACTTAAAGAAAAGTCAGAAAGAGAAAGCCTCCTGCTAATATAAAGCACACACCTTTGTTCATCATCTGGCCTTTTGATCAAGTTGAACAGTATGTGTAGGAGTTGATCTCTTTCTTTAGGTTCAGGATGGAGGCAAGCTGTACACAGAATAAGTGGAATCAACTCCTAAAAAGAGTGTGAGTAGGAAGAAAAGCAAAAGCTATCAAGAAGAAATGTTTAAAACTCTAAAGAGTAATAAAATTATTTCACATATTTAATTCATTATCAACACAATTTATTATCAACACAATTCATATTTCTTATGAACTCAGAAAACATTGAGCATAAACATTATAGCTGTACGTTCTAGTATCTGAACAATCATGCTGGAAAATTGTCTTAATTCATGTTTCCTTACTGAAATTGAAGAAAAGAAAGTAGTTTAAACCACTAAAAATGAGACTGAGTGTAAGGTTAAGTTCTCATTATGCTGATTGACATACAATAAACTTAATTCATTTTTATTCTGATACATTTATATATATTTGAAGAAAGGCAGTTCTATCAATGAACTCTCCTAAATTGCTTAATACTCATTATTAAAAAACAGACAAAAAGAACTTTATGCCTATTTACAGAAGTTCAATCTGATTTGCAAGCAACTTATATTAGAATTCTGATATTTTACCTACTTTATGTGTTTTCTGCTACTATACAATACGCTTTCCGAATCAGAAGAAATTTAAAAGAAAATGGGTATAATTCAGAAATGCTTCATTTTTTATTTTTTTCCTGCCATGTCACTATCAATCAGATATATTAAGGACCATTCTATTGCTGTTAAAAGATATAACTTTGTCTACATGGAAGTACATACACTTCACAAAATTGTGGTAAGGTCTGTATATTAAGAGCAAAAATCTTTCTATATAGATAACTTTTCAATATAACCTCTAAATCAGATGGCATAGATTCCCAAAGGCAGCTCTTTCCTTGATCTTTAAGCCCAAGCTAGACATTTTCAACAATATCCTGAATTAGGAAGATTTTAATACGAAGTTGAATTAAAAAAAGATTTTTCCTTAAATCTTTATAAACAATGAAAGATGATCTGAATGGACTACTTTAAATTCCACATATTCTCTGCAATTTGTTAACAAAAGCAAAAAACAAATCAGACAAAAGACTCAAATTTCAAAATTCAAAGAAATTAAAATATCCTAATTTATTCCAACTTTGGAGAGTACATGTAACAATATAGCAATATTTCAGGATGGTAAAATTGGATGTCCAAATTTCTCCTTCAGAAAAAAGGTATTAAGAATTGAAACATTCATTCATGTTTTTGCTTTATAGCTTAGGAGCCACATAAGATCTATAGTTTAGTATCAAATTGTGGGAATCAAAATTGTAGATATAGGCTGTGGATTATACATACTAATTTCTAATGTTGGCTATGTAATGAGACAAAATAGTAATACTAGTTAACAGTGCTTTTTTTGTAAAAGAAAATGGTGCCGGAACTCACACGTCATACAACCCGCCTTGCCTACCCTACAAGGTTCCATCCAAAAAAGGTGCAGGAACTCCATTCTGAGCATTCTATGACAAAAAAAGCCCTGCTAGTTAAAGTCCAAACCCATCTGGATTGCTTATTTCTTGAATAGATGTATTTGATTCTGTCCCCATCGAAGTATTGGTAGGAAAATACAATATCAAAGCAGTTAGACTTTATAGGTTTTTACAAATTGCCTGGCAATTTGTCAGCTGACTAGCAATGAACCCCACTACACTGCCTTTCAATAATAAAAATATATAAAATTATTTTGAAAGATAGCAATGAAACTTGGAAGACTAACTACATGAAAGATTTGGAGACAAGCTTTATTAATAAAAGGAAAAGCTATAAGACAGAGTTGAGCTTCTTTATGTTTATTGCAGTTTCTATTACCATGACATTTCTTCTTCCATTACAATCTAATTATATAACTTAATATCAAATGACGTTGATTGTATGAAAAAAAAAGTCTTGCTAAGGGCTATATTTTTGCTTGCTTCAAAATTCAAATCTTTCTCAGCCTCAATAATCTTGCATTTAAGTAGGCCCAACTACTGAAAAGAGATCTTAGGCAAAATACCGCCCCATTTTAAAAGGTTGAATCAATATAATGGATTCTTTGAATCAAGTCTAAAAAGATGAGTATTTTTTATAGAATATTATTCCAACGAATGCAATGCAAAACACTATGGCTGTAAAAGTCTCGCCAAGAAACTCTAGTTAGGAGAAATCCAAAATAAAACAACTGTTTACAAATAGAATAAAAATGATCAAAGAATGGAGAATGTCTTGGCTGAAGAGAAGGCCCTGAAAGGAGATTTAAGATTTTTCTAAACAAAACTACTAGCTAACTAAAATAAAGAAAACACCTTAAACTATTTCCGTATCTCTAAGAAAACATATTATATACATAAAGAAAGATCTATAAAGGTAATGTAAACATAATTGGAAGTCTCTTAAAATAGACTTGATGAATTGAGAAGATTTCACTAGTTTCAAACAGAAAAAGATGAGAATGTATTTACAAATTAAGAGTCTAAATATGACAAAACAGGGTGAAGAGTTGCTAAGTGGAGTCACATCTTGATGAAGACTGCTGACATGGCAATTGCACAGGGCATATATATTATTAATCTCATGATATACAACATGGGAAAATTAGTTTTAATTGATATTTATTTTAGTTAATCCCAAAACCCTACTTGATCACGGAATCTGAATATCCAATAATGCTGTGGGGTGCAAAGAATTTATATTGTTGTTTTGATACACATACACACTTTGTATGTTTACATATTTTTTTATATTTTGAAATATCAGAGGAGAAGCAATCCTGAACACATATGTAGTAGTATTAATCCTCTTTACACATTTGCTGGCATTATGTAACATTAAATAAATAAAGCAATACTCCTTTCTCTTTACATACAGTTTAGGAGTTGTGGTTTCAACTGATAAATCAATATCAAACTTTGAGGGTTTTTTTAAAATTTGTAGAGCAATTGTCTAGAATTTTTTAAAAGTCGTAATTCCTAATTTGCACAGTAAATAAAAAATAAAGTGAAATTAAATTTTGGATTGTCTTTTCCTAGTAACAGGAATTTAGTTTTATATAACAGTACTTCCTTGTTGATCTACTTCAGGCATGTCAAACTGCCGGCCCACGGGCCGGATGCGTCACACTAAAACTGCGCCCACCCCATTGCCGGCAATGGGGAAAAAGTCATGATACGTCATGCAATGTCACGTGACACCGTGAGTTTAACATGCCTGATCTACTTAATACTACCATGGCCTTGCATTGCCTGTAAACAGAGTCAGCGCTATTCAATTCTTAGTAAAAATACCAAACTATGTTGTAATGATCATACCTAAGTATTACTGACATAAAAAGGTAAAAGGTAAAGGTTCCCCCCACACATGCGTGCTAGTCGTTTCCGACTCTAGGGGCCGGTGCTCATCTCCGTTTCAAAGCCGAAGAGCCAGCGCTTGTCCGAGGACGTCTCCGTGGTCATGTGGCCGGCATGACTAGGCGCCAAAGGCGCATGGAACGCTGTTACCTTCCCACCGTAGTGGTCCCTATTTTTCTACTTGCATTTTTACATGCTTTCGAACTGCTAGGTTGGCAGAAGCTGGGACGAGTAACAGGCGCTCACTTTGTTACGTGGCACTCGGGATTCGACCCGCCAAACTGCCGACCATTTGATCAACAAGCTCAGCATCCTAACCCACTGATCTTGGAAGTATATTTATTGTTATTTTCTAGAAATGAGAATGGAGATTTAAATGTGGGTTTAGAGTAGTTTGAAAATACAAACAAATTATAAAGAGTTGAAGGAAATCACCAGTTTGAGTGTTAAAAACAATATTCAGCAGAATAATCGCTGAAATATTTGTTGAATTTTTAATTCTGAGGTTCTACTTAAGTTTTTATTAAGTGGAATTTTTATGGTCATAAACAGCAAGTTTCCATTCTACAAAGTGATTCTGAAACTTTCAAAACTGATTAGTCTATTTAGTTAGACATGTAGAATTATGCAGACTTTAATTACATTTATTAAGTCTTTGAAAATAGTTTTGTGACTATTTTCCCTTCACCTGAAAAATATTATGGGATGAGATCAGTAACATAAAAAGGTATCAGTTTATTATCTTTTGCAAGGTTGTTTCATTCTATCTAGGATGGTTGATGTGGGGCAGGTACAAGGCCGATGCTTTTACCTTGCAGAAAGCTGGATACTGACTCTGTTGGAATTAGCTGTGTGTCCACGTCCATTGGTCATATTCTTGCATGCATTTTATAGGATTGGAGCGTTCTCTGCATCGCTGCATCAGTGCTTCTAAACTTCCTTCTATCAATGGGAGTGGAGAAACAATGAGAAACCTTCTTGAATGTCCTAATGCATGTTCCATGTTTACTCAATGAAGGGGAAAAAAAGGGATGACAGAAGCAGAAGGACAAGAGGATTTACTGAATGGGAAGTAATCCGGAAAGAGCTCAAATGCTATATAAGGACTCCCTATACTTGAAGATCTTTTAGATTTTTTTTTACTTGAGAACTCTTCCAGTAAAAAGAGAGAATATAGTTGCCTTCAGTGTGCTGAACTCTTATTGAATTGAATTGAACTCTTATCTGAATTGATTTTCACTGCCTTATTTCTTAGTGAATCAAGAAGTGCAAGAATGTCACAACTTATAGGAAGAATACAGATCAAGTTCTTCTGAACTTAAGGATTTGGCCGGAGGCTATTCCTAAGATTCAAGGTATATAATTACAGTGCATAGGCACAATTACTATTTTATAAGATTACCATAAAAAAAGACATGTCCAAAATGTTAGTTAAATTTACTTCCAGAGGAAAAAAAGAATGAAAAATAATCTGCCCATGAAAACTGTAGCATGTGGTCAACATCAAGGAAAGAGGCTTCTGCTTCTATAAAAAAGTGATTCTTGCCTATGTTGGGAAGTTATACCATGTGTGCCAAATTAATGAAATATACATTTTTAAAGCTTTATATCAAAGAACTTGCCTATCATGGCATCTTTCATAGACATACTCTGATCGCTTAATACTATTGTGCCGTATTTTTAAATGACAACATATTACTTAACCTTTTCCCCCCCCTCAAAGTGGTGAAAGCATAACCCCAAAGGTCTCAAGCTAAAGCTCACAACTCTAAAGGTGATGAAATTATCTGCATATGTTGGGGGACTGTATTTTTCAATCCTAGTCAGGCATGTCCATGCAAAGTGTAAGCACTGTCAAAGCCTGCCCCAGCCTTGCCTGGGCATACCCAGAGGTTTGCAAAACAAAAGAACAAGCAAACCCAGAACAGGTTTTGACAGTATTTCTACTTTACCTAAGCAAAGCCTGGAGTGAGTTCTGAGTGTTAGTTTGAGCTACAGGTCTCAGAACAGATTAAAATCAGGCACAGAGTCACTGTAACTGGTATATGTCTCTGGCTGGTTGATGACTTCCAGTGTGTGTGTGTGTGTATGTATATGTATGTGTGTGTGTGTATATATATATAAACGTACACACACACATACATATGTACGTACACACACGCACACACACACACACATATCCATCATTTTTGGAATGTTTGAAGAATTATATGTGTTAGTGAAGTTCAAAATACTTGTCCTTTATTTTAAGTTTTTAGTATTTCAAAATGAAACATTTCACTGAATTATAAATGGAAAAGAAAGATGACTGTGCTATCGGCAGTGCTGAAAAAGTTAACATAAACCAAGAACGTACAAGAAAATGTCTTTTAGTAAGAGGATTATTTCTTATCCAACCCTAATCTCAATAACATGATTACATTTAATCATGATAGGATGACATAAATTTATTGATCATTTTAGGGGATAGTTAACTCGATTCTTTTAAAAACATTTGGTGCCGTCAAATGATATTCTCTTTTCTTCCAGCAATGCCGCCCCAATGCCAGTAGATTAAGAGATGGCCAAACATCTTTTTTCCCCTCTGAATTCAGGATTTCTACAAAAATTGACTATGTAATTTGTATAATTCTATTGGAAAATGTTGGCTAATATTCAATGAATTTAAAAACTATTCCTGCACATCTAATGGGAGTTTAAACTTTACTTTTATGAAGCTACTCCCCTTAGTTGTGTGACAATTTTTGAAACTGAAAGTAGGTTATAAGAATACCATGGGAAATTGAAAGCAACTAAAGACCCATAAACTTGTCAATGACAAAGTAAACACTCTTAAGAAAAGAAATAAACTGTGCCATGGCCAAATTGGGCAAACTGCCTTCTTGGATTACAGATAGTTCTTGACTTATGACCATTCACTTAACAACTGTTTGGAGTTATGATGGAATCCCCAAAAGCTACGTGAGACCTAATTTTGAAGTTCCAATGTCAACTTCCCCACAGTCACATGATCACAGTTTGGGTGCTTGGCAACCAGTCCGTATTTATGGTCATTTGCAGGACCCCACAGTTTCATGCCTGACTTTTATGATGGGTTTTGTTGCAAACCGGTTTCTGTTTTCCAGTTTTGGGCAAAATGTGCCTCGTAGGTAACAAAGGATTTGTTTGATTCCTGTGATGTTTGCTTTGTGAGCTCGTCTGCTTATACTGACCGCTGTGAAAAGGTTTGCAAATTTGGGCCAAACCACAAGCTCATCCACTTTACCACCATTATGATTTATGATTGTAATTGCCAGCCTCATAACTCAAGGGCTACCTATGATTTCATGATGGAACCATTTAGAAGTAAGAATGCTAATCTCTAGTAATTTCTTGAGGGGAATAAAGATGGAAAGAAAAGGTGGCTTCACACATTTTGGCCCCAACTTTACCTTTCCAGCACTGCCATACATACAGCCTTCAAAAAAAGAAAGAAAGAAAGAAAGAAAAAGGATGCCTACACTTGCTCCATGAAAAATATCAGCATACAGAACCACTTATCTATCTATTACAAAGAATCCTATAGATAGCAGCTTTAACTGTGAAGCTTCAGAGAATTATTGTACAATTATAATGTAGCAATATAGTAAGCAAATTAGCTATGCAACTGCATAATTTTTCAATAAATGAACCTTCAAATGAACAGAAATTGTTAACAAACTTCATAGGATATACAAAGGTCAGCTGGTTTTTTTTTGGAAATAGGAATTAAAAATGGTTATAAAAAGTATTCCAAGAAGCTTGTTTATTACAGCTTTGCATAGAACATATTATATCTTTTGCTATAACTCTTACTAAAATTATTGAAAAAAAATTCCTGGAATGCAAATTTTGCCTAGGAAATGCTTAGTGCTTCTGAACTAAGTTATTGATTTATCTCTAAATAGTTGATCTCCATAAGATATCGAAACTAATTCCGAAATTTATTTCAGACTAAGAAATCGTCTGTCCATCAACATGAAAAACAATTAACTTTAAAGCCCTTTCAGTTTCGCAAAACTAATCTCATGTTAGTTTAGAACTTGACATTGAAAGATTTTAAAAGCCTATTCATATACATGCCATTAAGTAGCATCTACAATATTGTTTCTGCTAAAATTAATTATTTAGGTATGGAAACTAATATAAGTAAACTTTGAATACTATTTTCTCCCAATTCTATACTTTAAATTAACACTATACTGTACCAAAACTGGAATGAGCTAAATATGTAATATTTGCTATTGATTTTGGATTGTGTCAGAAATATAACACCTTAAAATTAAGGTATAAATCTAGCCCTCCATTTCTGATTTGTTCGTTTTTGTGATAATGGAAGGAGTGTTCGGGATATCAAATTAACTAGTACTGGAAGTTATACAAAATAAGGAAAGAGTATTCCAGGATGAAATTATTCCAATGGGGAGGAGACGAACAGAAGCATGAACTTTATGCTAGTGCATAAATAGGAGCCTAGTTAACCATTAATACTTCTTTTCTTCTAAATTCAGAAAGCTTATTAGATTCTAAGGATAGTAATAACGTGGTAATTGAAAGTTGTTAGCATTCTCTATTATTACTTGGCTATGAAAAAATTACATGCAAAACCCAAGATTTTAACATATATTTACCAACTTTTATGAATTACGTATCCACTCAAAGTTTATGATTATCTATTTCCACACATGTGCAGGGATTAAATAAGCAAAAAATAGGACTGCAGAAATATATAATGTTGGAATATAACTAGGAACTGCAAAGAAGAACTAAAGCAGCATCCTGGCAAGCTGATTGGCAACAGCCAGAAATTGGTAACTGATCCTGACAATTTAATGTAGCCCATATAATAGCTTCTACTATAACTTAAACAGATGTATTATTTCATACAATTAGGCGTGCAGCATATATAATCAAAAATTGAAACCCAGGATAAAGCATCAGCTATTGGAAAATGTAGTTAGTGACTGCAACCTGAAGGATCAGTACACATTTCTTGACTTAGTTACCTTCTCATAAAGCTCACAAAGTTAAATGCCAAAGTGCATTACTAGATATCTAGATTAACAGGTAAAGCTAAGCTGGCTCGAAAAGCAATTTTGAATTAAAACAAAGAAAACGCATAGAGAACCAACTCATCTTCAGCTCAGACTTCATTATATCATTAGAAATACATCACTAAGAGCCAAATGCTCAGTTAAGATTACACGAAAGGCCCATGTTGATATCAACAAGCCAGACTTCGGGGTTCCAGCCTGCCAATGAGTGAGCAACATACAGATCTTGCTCTAATCACTCCCAATTATTTGTGCAAACTACTGACCGTTCAATCTAGCCATGCTGTCTGTCTGAATATGGCTGTTAATAAGAAGGGTAAACATTTAAATACGTATTGTTTTTAGAAATAACGTAACAGGCAAGTTCACTTCAATTGAAAATTTAGTTTCTACTCAAATACACTGATACTAGAACCAAGTTTAGCTAATATAAGCAAAAGTAAGGGCAAAACAGATGGACTCACAGTAACAGCCCTGCAAAGTGCCTTAAAGGATCTTAAGCAAAAGGATAAATAGCAGGATACCATGCTGTTTTGCTAAAAACTCACCTGACATAGATGTGCAACCATTTTCTAGGAGTAGAGATGCAATGCACAAAAGTGAGAAGATGATTGCAAGTAACAGACTTCAATATAATAAATAATACATAATTCTAAATGAATAAATATTGTGTGAAACTAAACAAATATTCCTACATTTCTTACCTCTCGTTTTGCAAGCAGGACATTAGGAACAATATGGGGTAAACAACGTCCAAGCATCAGCATGACACTTTTTTCACTATCAGCAATTCGAGACACCTAAAGTGCAATTTTTTTGGCAAAGTTATATACAGCAGTTGCATTATATAACATGTCTCTCATAAAATGGTTTGAATTTCTTTCAGAAATTAGCATACAATTCAAGTTTAAAATAAAATGTCCACCTTAAACGTATCTGTGTTATCCATTATGTAATTGGTTCAGAGAGCTTACTGGGATAATGAGAAAGCACCAGAGTGTGAATGACTGTCCAAAGGATATTAGATTAGTATGTACCTAGTCCAACCCATTCATGTGACAATTGGATAAGATGGTCAAATATATTACCAGCTCAGATCTTAAGTTATGCAAAGGTAAATGCATAAGCAAGTGGCCAGAGGAAGAATGAAAGAACAACGAAAGACTAACAACCAAAGTTGAAATTGCTTAATTCTTATCACTCAATAGGAATTACTATTTTACAAAAATAAATATACCTCTGATCCCAAACGGGTCTCTGCTGACATCTGACAAAATGACAGCAATGCTTGATGGAATGCAGGTGATAACTTCCTGAAATAGTGGGATGGAAAGGGAATATAAAACATATCAAAAAGCTGTTATTTCTACAAATCTATTTATTTCACAACTAATAATTAAAAAATAAATCTTCAGTTTAAAAGTTTAATTAAGAATTGTATACTGGAGCCCGAACAATCCTCAGAGGTATAACTGATCTTTAACAGGATTCATAGAGTTGTGATATATTTTATTTAATTATAAGTTATTGAATAAAAGCACAGCTGACTGAAGTTGCTCTATATTCTAAACCTTAAACCATGATTTATCATTTATGCACCATGCTAAGCCAAAAATGAAAAATTATGTTATGGCTTGGCAAAATATGTAAACCTAGTCTGTATTAATGCAATCTATTAATTTCTGAAAACATGTTATAAATGAAACAGAGAGACAACTGAAAAATAATCAGCGTTGTCAAGAGTCCTTCCATTACATGTTACAATTCCTCATGATTAACGTAATCCTGTGCATTTCTTGATTTCACACCAAATAAGTGACTGCTAGATGAGTAAGAAAACATGGATAACCGATGGCCAATATTTAAAGAAAAATCTGGAGCTAAGAATGTTCACATGGAATCCCATAACCTGGTAGGACAGCTATTTAATTAAAGGTGGGGGTGACAAAACTCCTACTTCTTTTGTGTAGTGTAACTATAAATTTAGAACCTGAATGTAGTTGTTAAATCTATTCAATGTTCAATACAATATTTTACTGTAAACGCAAAACACAGATGAATTTGACTAACCTATTAGGTTTATCAAAATCTATGGCAGATTTATTTGATGGGGAACAAGGTGGAAATTTTTCTCTTTCTTTATAAGCAAAAGGTATTCCAATATCCTCTTTAAAAGTCCTACATTCAGATTCCATGTAAGTTCTATCTTCTTCAGTTCTCCCAAGTTTATCATCATTACTTGAACTCTTAATGTCTAAATATTTCCCATTATCATCTGGGAGCGTGGGAGGCACTTGGGCTGAAGATGTCTGTACTGGGTCACATATCGTTGGAACGGAAGTGTTCGGACTTCTCAAGTAGTCTATTTCACTGTAACAGAGAAAAGAAAAAGCTTTGGAAACAAAAACATTAGCATGTAATAAATCACCTTCAATGACCTACCTCGTGCAGGAATAAATGTTTTATAAAATGTTTTATTGGGAAAAATCTACCATCAGATTTAGAAAAACAGAAAACTAAGTAAGATAACAATGGGGAAGATTTTTTTTAAGAAATGCTTTTTATATTATACTTTTTTGTTATAAAAACAACATATTCATATGCTCTAAAGGTCAAACTGATAGAGGAAAAATGTTTAATCTTATGTCCACTGGATATGACTTCCAATATCTGCTAACCGCTACCAGCCAGTAGCATGTATGTATTGTCCAACAGTATCATTTTCACTCTCCCCCTTGCATCATGTCCTCCATCACACTGTGCAAAAAGCAGTGGGTCCAAGTCTCTGCAATCTATATATTTTTTGGGGGGGGGAAATGCCCGGCACAGCATAAGGGAACTGCTATTGCTGCCATCTGTGTCAAAATAAAGTTAAAATAACAAAGTAAATCTAAATTCTAAACACCACTGAACAGTATTTGGAAGCTACAGCTGGTTCAGAGTGCTGTTCCGGGGGCCCCTAGGGTGGCACATAACACCCACTATTGCAGGGCTTTTCAATTTTTTCACCCATTGTACCACTTTTAGGATATGGTGACATCCGAGTACCGCCAGTCGCCTAGCAAGGTGTCGAAAACTTGATGACCAAAAAAAGAAAAAAAGAAAAAAGTGATGAAGTACAGGTAGTCCTCGACTTACAACAGTTTGCTTAGTGACTGTTCGAAGTTACAATGGCACTGAAAAAAGTGCCCCCCAAGCCACAGCCGAGCAAGACACCTGCCTGCCCACTGACGGCGCTCTTCCTCCTGTCCGAGGTTTTCATTTTTGTGAGCATTTCTGTTGAGGATTGGCAGTGGGGGTGGGGTGTTTGGTTTTTATTTCCCCCGTCTGCTGGGTGGTTGCAGCAGGTTTTGGTCACTTCACATGACCCTGGGACACTGTAACCATCATAAATATGAATCAGTTGCCAAGCATCTGAATGTAAATCACAAGACCCTGGAGATGGTGCAACATTCCAGCTGATTGGAGCTTCTTCTGGGCTCAGCAGAAGAGCCAGGATCAGCGCCGAGCTCCAGCTGGAGCCTGGCACTGATCCTGGCACTTCCGCTGAGCCCTGACAGCCCTGCAGCTCCAGCCATCTCTCGCTCAGGCTTGTGCGGTGCTGTCACCGGTTCAGCTCATTCCCCTCCCCCGCTACTTTTCTAGGAAGGTTGGGTACCACCTGCCAGGTGCCAATGTACCACAGGTGGTATCCGTACCACTTGTTGATAAGTCATGCACTACTGCACAAGATGCATTGGTTACCGGTTTGCTTCCGAGTCAGTTCATGGTATTGGTTATGATCTAAAAAGCCTTATATGGCATGGCTCCAGAGTATCTGAGGAACCATCTCACCCCAATGGGACTAGCCTGTCCCACTTGTGCCAGTGGAAGAGGCCTGTTACGGACCCTGTGTGCTAAGGGATTTCAGCAGATGGGGTCAAGGAGAAGAGCCTTTTTCGCTGGGGCCCAAACTCTGTGGAACACTCCTATCACTGGAGGTGAGAACTTGGTTTTGCCGGGTGACTTGAGGTCCCAAAGGGGTGCTCACTGCTGATAGGTGGATGATGGGGTAAGATCTCATCCCTGTACCATCCATATCTTGGTTCCTGGTTGTTGTTGTTTTTTTGCATAGTTTAAATTTTTAAATTTGCAGTTTTAAAATTTAAACAGCTTTTCTATTTACCTTTCATGATCTGTAAGCCACCCAGAGCTTTATCAGGGAGATGGGCAGCATATAAATTTAATAAATAAATAATAAAATAAGCTACTGCCATGCTGGTATATTCATATCCAGCATCTCTCTAAAATCTATTTTCTTCATTCTTTTTGGTGCATGAAAATAATTCTGACCAAGTTACCTTGAGGCATATAATAAGTTTTGGTAATGAAAGCTGTTAAACTGAAATACAGAGAAACAAGTTTTTATAAACAGTTTAACTCAATGCCATATTCATTTAAAGGCGTAATAAACTGAGATGAATACACTGGTTCATGCACAGCAAACTGCTTATTTTGTATATTTTTTTAAAAAGTTCATACATTAACATACCTTTCCAGTCTTTGTATCTGCTCCATAAGAGACCATTTTTCTGTGCTTAATACATTAATTTGATCTTCCAATTTCTGCACCAACACACATTGCTAAATAGAAGTAATATGACCGAAAAAATTAATTTAATTAATCAATTTGAATTGAATAAATTAATTTAATTTGCCATATTGTTTTAAATTTGCAAAATGAATACCTCTATTGATTCTGATGTCCCAAATACAGGAATGTTTTCTAGGATAGGAGTTGTTGCCTCTAGTTCATCCTCTTCTGGGCCAACTGCTACATCTACAATATCTTTTGCAATAACTTGGTGATTTCCAAAATCACGGTAGAGTTGTAGCAAGTCTGGAGGCTTTGGAATGTTCAGTCCTACATCATCCCACAGTTCAAAATCCTTTATATATGCAAAATTAAAATACTTAGTTTCCATAAATATTGGCCAGGTAAGAATAATAAAAATAAATTTTACACTTCTATTACTTAATCACATACTGTTGAAGAAATCGGTTTTAGCTTAAAATGTATGACATAATTAAATCTAATTTCTTAACAATTAAGTGACCACTACTGATATTTTTGTTCAAAGTGTGAAGATTTCACTGATCATAATTAGCTTAGTGTGATCTTTCACATAATCAAATTGCATCAATGAAGCACAACAAAAATCTCTAGCCACAAGCACCTCTTGAAGCTACGTGCTCATCTCCGTTTCAAAGCCGAAGAGTCAGCGCTTGTCCAAGGACGTCTCTGTGCTCATGTGGCCGGCATGACTAGACGCCAAAGGCGCACGGAACGCTGTTACCTCCCCACCGTAGTGGTCCCTATTTTTCTACTTGCATTTTTACATGCTTTTGAACTGCTAGGTTGGCAGAAGCTGGGACGAGTAACAGGCGCTCACTCTGTTACGCGGCACTCGGGATTCGACCTGCCAACTGCCGACGTACTGATCGACAAGCTAACCCACTGAGCCACCGCATCCCATATATGTCATTTCATTTCATTTATTAAATTTATATACCGCCCTTCTCCCGAAGGACTCAGGGCGGTGAACAGGGCATATATAAATAGAAAATACAAAAATTAAAAGAGAATTAAATAATCGCCCAGATAAAACAGTAACAATATAAAAACCCATTAAAAACCCTAACGTCCCCCATCAGGCCAGGCCAGCTTGTTCAAATAAATGGGTCTTCAGACCGCGCCGGAAGGAGCGAAGGTCCGGTGCCGTCCGGAGCTCAACCGGCAGTTGTATATGTGTATGTGTATGTGTATGTGTGTATATATAACTTATCATTTTAGAAATGATTAAGTAACCTCACTACAACAAGAAACAAGACATTCATTCTAGCCTCCATTACTTAAACATATTCAAACCTGGTCCTGCTCATTATTTTGCTAGATTTCAATGGAGTAGGAATTGATTAAATATAGGAGAATAAAGATTCATCACACTTAAGGTCTACAAGTACTGACTGATTATTTTGGAAGTAGGAAAAAGAGATGGCTGTCAGGAACAGTCTGTACTACTTTATTTTATGACATTTGTTTCAGTAATATAAGATTCAGGAAAACTTCCTAGCTATACATGGGCTGAAAGTGTTCCATCAAAAATAACACATCAGTGATATAGCTTCACAGTAGATTATTAGCCTTTGAGCAATACATGAAAACCAGCTTTCTCAGAACAGAATTAATAATACAGAACAGATGAACCATTTGAATTTATGATTTACATCAAGAGATAAAAAAGTATTTCTCCCTGTATTAAAAAGATGGCCCTCATTATCATTATGCATATCAGACATCAGTATCCATAATAAACCAGCTCATATATTTATGAATTTTGGTGGAATTATTTCTGCATGCATTAAATGTTTTTTTATAGTCACATTTTATGGGGCTTTCTTAACTGCAGTTATTCGCAACAGAATCCTTGTGATTGAGGTTTCAAAAAGAAAGAAAATTATATTCTTTTCTATCCTTTTTATGAAATTCATCTCTCCTCCCTTATGTATCCCAGACCTAAGCGGGGAGAAAGCATTAAGATGGGGTGGGTGGGAATGAACAGAGTGTATTAAAAAAATATTCCAAGCTGTTTTTGGGACTCTATGCTTATCTTTTCTGTTATATTTGTTCTAAAACAAAGATACATTCAGATTCAGACCTGGTAGCCAATCTAACACTTCATATGTTTAGCGCTTTATAAAACAGAAAGAGAACACTTCAGAAGGGTGAGAAAGAAATTTATTTTCCTCTAGTGCTCTTGGACCAAGTCATCTCGAGTTCAAATCAACAGCATTACTGTTAAGAATCAGCTTACTATTCCTTACTATGGACAAAACAATAATCCTACTTTAATTAACTTACATGAGAGGTATACTATGTACTATAAGCAGAGATATTTTTTTATGGAAAATAAGTTAAAAATAACTAGACCACGTTAGGAACAAAAGGGAAAAAGGACCCCAGATCGGAATGTCACAAAGGTGCTATTCCAACTTACCTGATCATCATTCTCATCTGAAAAAGTTATTGAAGTAAGCTTGCATCCATTCTTTAACAAAAATTCATTGACTAAGAAGTTTAAAGCTCTTTTTTCAAGAGGCTTAATTGGTTCCTAGGAAAAATAAATGCACATAACATTTCAATCTTGGTGTCATTAAAACGATTCCCTATTATGATTGACAGAAACTAAACCAAGCTGATTAGCCATTTCTAAGAGCCTTGGTGGAGCAGTGGGCTAATGCCTCCTTAAGTAACACCAGCTGCCTGCATTTAGTGCAGGTTCGCATCCCACCAGGCTCAAGGTTGACTCAGCCTTCCATCCTTCCGAGGTAGGTAAAATGAGGACCCAGATTGTTGGGGGTAATTAAGCTGACTTTGTAATAATGCCGCTTGGGGGTCTGTGTGTGAAAGCCCTAATAAGCAGGCATATACATAGAATGAAGGCTACTGCTAAGTTTGTAAGCCGCCCTGAGTCTTCAGAGAAGGGCGGGATATAAATGGAATTAAAAAAAAAATTCAAAACAAAACCTACAAGCTTGAACAAGCATGCTCTTTGGTTAGCGATAGGAATACTGTGAACATAACATTGGTCTAGGCAACCTCGGCTCTTTTATGACTCACGGACTTCAACTCCCAGAATTCCTGAGTCAGCATGGCTGACTCAGGAATTCTGGGAGTTGAAGTCCGTGAGTCATAAAAGAGCCGAGGTTGCCTACCCATGCCCTATAGTAACAGCAGATATAGCACATTAGATCACTCACCTGAATTTCAGGACTTGATTTATAATTGCTTCGTTCCTGCAAAGGAACTTCATTTTCTGAAAACAGCAATACAGAAAAAAAAAATCATTCTCCAGGCTGTCACGCACCACCTCTTTCTATTTTATCAAAATACAAAAAAACTGAGGAAAAGGTTTGTGTACACCACCTGCAGCCTGAGTCAGGTTGGCTCGGAGGGCCTGAATGGTCTCTTTTGCTTTCCGCAGTTCAAACTCCAGGACTGGACAAGGATTTGGATTAAACATACACAGGCATCCAATCAAGAATAGGGAAACAAAAATGAAATATAAAAAAGCAAGGATGGGTGTAAAAATAAAATACAATTTGTATTAAAAGACAAAGCATGCAATCTTTATGGAACTCATGAACGCATGCAGCAGAGTTAAGACTGCAGCAAACTGGCGAAACATTTCCACGATTCAAACCTAATCTTGGTTAAACATCTAAGTAATCTGGCAAGGAATGCTACAGGTTTTAAGAAATAAAATGCACCTCTTTTTTTGAAAATCTTGGAAGATATCACATTACAAAGTGTTATTATGATCGAATCTTCTAAAGTTTTACGTTATACGAATGGAAATATGAGGCCATCTTGCTTTGAAGGAATAAGGAGATTTTTGATTAAAATTATCGTTCTGTAAACAAAGAATTGAATAATCTGTCATTGCAAAAATGAAATAATTCACGTTAGTGCCACTTTACAAAGGAGGTTTTAATTCCCATTTTGTGGCACATTATAGGATATGTCAGTTGGGTAGAACAGCTAGCTTATCATGTCAACTGAGTTCTTAAATATCTGCAAACTTTTTTTAAAAAAAGTATTTAATATTTCTTTTCATAAAGAACACTGATTTCATAATTTAGGTTACCTGAGATAATTTTATGAATTGCTTTCTGCCATAGACAAAGTGATTCATTAGAGATTATCCAATCTTTAAACATTTGATTTGTAATTGATCTTGATTAAGACACCAAGGTACACTAACAGGCAATTACTAACCAGCTTCTTTACAGGGATTCCTTTACCATTAGAAATATTCTACAGATTTTTTTAGAACATTTTTTTCTACAAATGTTCCATTTTCTGGTAATACCAATAGATTAGGAATAGGACTATATGGAAAAAATATTCACTCAGTTTGCATTTTTTTTCTTCAAAAACAGAAGGCATAATTAGAGTACATCACAACTACTCCATGGAAATAACCTGTTTGATGCACAGAATTTTAATGCAGAAATATAAAAGCATAATTGATGGAAAAGTATGAAAAAAAAATCTGTAGTAGTCAGCAATGCTGATCTGCAAATATTTCTGTGCAACAAAGTCTAAAAACTACGTGGATATTTTGTATATAAAGTAATATCTTATAAGTTGCCAGTGGTTTCAGGGTCTGGCTAAGCCAGGGGTAGGCAACCTCGGCTCTTTTATGACTCATGGACTTCAACTCCCAGAATTCCTGAGTCAGCATAGCATAGCTGACTCAGGAATTCTGGGAGTTGAAGTCCATGAGTCATAAAAGAGCCGTGGTTGCCTACCCCTGGGCTAAGCTTATCTTTTGAAAAATTAATTTAGTTTAAAAGAATTTATGATGGGCAGTATTTCTTCCTTAAAATGTAGAAATGCATGGTTACAGAACTATTGCAGATCAGAAATGCCCTGCAACAAGATGATAAAAATGTTTTTTTTTAAGAAAAATAGCAAAAAACAACAAGAACAAAAAACAAAAACAAATTGTAGAGAAACTCAGGAATTCCAATAAGGAAACTGAAGTTCAGCAGCGAGCAAATCACTAAGAGCACAGAAAGCCAGAAAACTCATATCACATATACCTATGTCAGATGGCAAAGTATTTCCATTACCTAATTATGACATCCTAGTACACACGAGCAGATTTTACAATTATGCCTATTTGTTTTATTAAAACAGTTTACTCTGCTGCATGGTTTCTCTCCAGACATATTAACATTTTGAAACAGCTACTTAATTCAATAGTACATCCACAATGACTCATAGCTGTAACAAAACACACAGTTGATCCAGAATTAAGTAATTATATTTGGCCCAAATTAAATCCGAACAGAGTTCAACTTGATATAGAACTAAACAAATACTTAATTCTCTTATTCCCACGTTCACTTTAAGAAAATGATATAAAGAAGCATACCCACCCTAAAATGTTTGTTGTAATAAATGTGTTAAGACTGTGATTCAGGCAGCCTTTATAAGCATATTATAATGAACTGTCCTAAGGCCCTAGCTTTTTCCCAGTTTCCTCTTTTGTAGATCCCATCAGGCACCTATTTTTTTATAATTGTTACGTAAGTATCCATAGCACATAAATATGCAAGAGACTTTTACTTGTTACTCTTCTAAGGCTACAGTATTAAACTGCATTTACTAAAAGAGACAGCTACCTATTCAGAATTCAAACAAGAATTCCCCTTTCAGAGGTTCTACCTCTGTCGACAGTATTTGCAGCAGCTGTCATTTTGTAGTGCACTCTGAAGGTTCACTAGCTCTGGGAATAACCGTATAATCAACACATATTTTTTATTATGGAAACTTAACAAATGCAATGTTATGTTTGAAAAGTGTTGCAGTTTTTAACATGATTTGCAAAAGATAAATCACTAAAGTCTTCCAAGAGGGCTAATCCGCAATGGCTACATTCAAATATCACATTAGCAAAAGGATATCCAAAATTTTGGGCCCAATGGAATTTTGAGAGTGCTATATGCACCATCACAAAATGATACCAGCATGTCATATGTAGAGCTGGTGGAGGGGAACAGAAAAAGAAAAGATAAATTCAAAGAGAGAAGTGAATAAGGAAAAATAAACAACAAGAGAGAGAGAGAGAGAGAGAGAGAGAGAGAGAGAGAGAGAGAGAGAACGAACACTGATCTATGCATACAGACCCAGCGAAGAAACACAAATCTAGCAAAAGAAAAAACTACAGCAACAAAGAAAGACCTTTTTGCCTTCCCCAAAGTTAGGTTATCCACCCATATATCCACTGTTTTCTTTGCTATTATTTGCTAATCTCAGTCTGGATTTGAGAAGGATGGAAAACAATGATGCTCTGACAATTCTCCTTTTAACAAAATACTCTTTTCCAGGCAATACCAATCTCCAACTGAAGATTACTATTAAATAAATGAAACAACAACAACAACATTCTTCTCATTTCCCTTCTCACCTCTAGTTATTAGGGCTTTGCAATTCCTTTAAAAAGGAAGCTTCAGAATGCGTAAGATTATGGATGGGGCTTTATGTATCTCTCTAGAAAGTGATTTTAGCTGTCTTACAACTACTGGATATGAATGGTAGCAGACTTGCATAAATGGAATGTTCCATCATGTTTATAACCACTAATATATTACAGGATCGAATGTATTTCCTTATCATTGCAAATCTGGCCAATCAACACAAAAATGCAAAAAAGCATTATAATGACTTTTGTTTTCCATTGTTGTATTAGAGTCGCTCATATTTATAATAAAGAAGTAATTTGCATATATTTTCCGGTTTTCTTAATCTCACCACAAAGAATTTAATACACATCAGTACATTTTTACGATGCTTTCCTAATGGATAAGAATCTATTCATAGTAAAATAAAGTAAATTGAAAAGTTTCATTATTTAAAAGAACTTGAGCTTCTCAAGAACACTTGTACTACCACTGGTTTGCGACGAGTACCGTGATGGAAAAATCATGCAAGAAAATAATTTGTATAAATGAACTCTATTTTAAAGTGAAGAGAGAAAAATGAGATGTTAACAATGTAGCCATCCATTCAATAATCTGTTGCTAGACAATAATCTATAAATTTAATTTATAACACATTAGAAAGTGTGTGATTTACAATCTTTTAATATAAATAGACATTCACCAGGAAGCATGGTTTGTGCAATACCTACTTGGCATCTTATCTGAAATTTTACTCACCAGCTACTCGCTCATCAGTCTCCCTATTTCCATCATCTGAATATCTTGCAAAATCCAAGGAATCAAGAGTGCTAATGCTTCCAGCTCGATCTAAAGAAAAAAAAATGAAGGGAAATATTTTTTTTTTTTTAAAAAAATAAAACTACATGTAAAACTACATGTATATAACTTTTTCCACAACCTACAACGAATTTTATTCTAAAAAAAAATTTCAAGAACTGAACTTTAAAAATATGCATTGTTGCTCTTTTTTGTTTCTATTTCTATTTTTCTATTTACAGAATTATCTATTTTTGGATACTGAGGCAATAAAACAAGGGATATTTTTCTTTTTCAAAATTCACTAATGCATAATGTAAAATAGATTGGAAATACTGTCTTGATTGCAACTCTTTCCATGTTTAACTCAATACAGTTGGTAAATCCAAACAGGTGTTAGATGAACTCCACCTCTTTAGTAATTTAATAAACAATTATTTTCACATGCAGAAGTTCTCCTGAAACTTTATTTTTTTAATACCCAGATGCTTGGAATAATTGAACACAATCAAAGCAGGGTCTATCAGACAGAAGACAAGGTAGACATCGATACTATGACACAAGTACATGTTTACAACCACGTCAATAAATAGCTACGGACAAACATTCCTAGCAGATGATGCCTAGTTCGTTGGGAAGAGTTGGAGGTAACTGAATCACAACAAAAAAGTTGAGAATAGGAGGCTTCTAGGAGGCAAACTACTCCTACCCTATCTTAAAGCTCTCCTATAAACCTTAAAAATGGGAAAAATATAAATTTCCAAGGCATTTTGGGTCATTTTTCAAGGGGTGTGTGTGTGTGTGTGTGTGTGTGTGCAAAATAAAAATGGATGTTTATCCCAATAGAGTTAAGTCAAACCTAGAATGATGGTTGTTAGTTTCCAGGTGATATGTTTGTGATATGTAGGAATTATCATACCAATATTTAACAAAAGTAATATTGGAGATGTTTCTAATTGCCATTTGTGCCAATTTATTGAGAAAAAAACATGTTAAAGAAACTGTGATGTAGGCTTGGTACACATCTATAAAAGTGAGCAAAATAAACTCAAAAAGAAATTATATATTTACAAGTTATTGAGGTACAGGCATATTTGGGCAAGCACGTAATTAAATGTTTTATAAAGGTTCAACAATAACAATTTAAACATGAAACACAATTCAAAGCATGACATTTATAGGAGGATTAAACCATAGCCTAGAGTAGACCTTTAGAATATAGAAATGAGTTTGTATGAAATACTGATTTAAGCAGATCTTTAGAGGTGAATCTTTAGCTCAATTAGTATTGACACTAGTGTCCTGGTGCCAAGAAATAACAGTGGGCTTGGTTTATTATGGACTCAACACCCCTCCACCCACAATTTGTATTATGCAATGTCTGGATGAAGCCAGGAGAGCACTCAAGCAGAAAACTTTTAACCTCCATATCCAGAGACAGAATTAACATTTCATATTTCTCCTATAATAAACTGTTGCATCTTCTCTTTACCATCCCTAACAACTTTTATTACCTATTTGTCCCGTTGTATAGCCTACACTGGCAGGCTTGGATCCATTTCCAGTGATGGCACTGCTGGGAAATTTTAATGGCATTCCTTGCCAATATTGTTCAGATTCTTAAGTCAAGACCATAGCGCATGTACTTATGAAATGAATTATTTATCACCAGTGGAAGATAGAGCTAATTTTTCTTCTTATCAGAAACTTCTCAAATCAATCTCCCAAAATAATTGTGCACTACTTTCCAAAGTACCGGGACCAAGAGGTTTCCAGAATGATGGCTACATTTTGTGCCATAGAATTAATAGTGAGACGTTACTGGATCTGACTGTGCTTTGGGTATGTTTAGTTTCAGGTGCAAATAGTTTTTTTTAATTAGATATTTGTACTCTTGTATTCTTTTCATAACCTTTGGCTCTTTTGGTCAGTGACCAATATATTGGCATAATAAACAATAAATTTAAAAATTTGGAAACTTATTAACAACTTTTACAGTAGAGTCACCAAATAAACTTTTAATTTACTTAACAACATAATTACAGAGGTCACATCTTCCTGGTTACAGCTAGATATTACTTTGAAATTTTTCACCAGTTTCTTCCTGGTAGTATTCTGCTATGAGAAAATAGATTTCTCTTCATTTTTGATTCACTGGCCATTTCCTTGAGATGACTTATGTGACTTTTGTCAGATTAGTAATTCTATTTAAGCATTGCTGAATTTATTGTGATGCTTTAGTTAAAGATCAACTCTCCTTTTCCCAACATATCTAAATCTTTGTGTCCATTCTAAGAGCCATATTATACTGAGCTTTTTTCTCAAATACACATATTTATATGTCAATGTATGAGACAGTTTCTTTTCACATTAGCCTTTTAAACATAATAAAACTATATGCAAAAATGCTGATGTCAACTCGTCCATGGGGCAGTCAGAAACATCCTACAACTGAAACTTCAGAGCTGTATCTCCCCCTGGATCAGTAAGCTACAAGGAGGAAACCATCCATCTTTGTTGCTAAGAAAAAAAAACAAACAAGAGGGAGTTTCAAAGGTGAGCCAAGGGAGACAAAGAATAGTATTTTGGAGGACACTAATTTCTTCAAGTTCTAATGGGATTGTAGAACAAAAATATGGGTTTAAAGGGACACCCCGACCAAATTCCAAATTCCCTTCTATACCATTAAAGAGTGGATTCAGGGTTGCATGCCAAAGCCACTTCTTTGAAGAAGTCATAAAATTAAACTATGACATCACTGGTCTCAGCAAAACAAGAGCATTAATTTATATTATCCAGATGGGATAATAATAGCCATATGCTAAACCCCACATAATGGTGGACCCTTGGTATCATTGTTGCCAGCCAACATGTACAAAACATACAGTCAGTACAAATAGTTTGCAAATGTCTTACAACCCTCAAATTAAAAACAAAAGGCGGAATAACCAACTCTTCATCATTCCATGTTATGTTCCTTAAAGTAATTTGGACAAAGGTCAAACCAATGCTTTTGTGAAGAACTTAAACAACAACTAGCTCAACTGGCCTACAAAATATTAATCAAAGGGTATCGACATGCTTAAGTAGGCTCGTGTAGAGTGGGTGAAAAGTTTATGGGCATTTTCTCAAATGAGAAGCAAAATGACTATGACAAACAATTAGCAATCTTTATTGTAAAGAAGTAGATGACAAACACCTGCAGTACTTTGAGAAACTAGCAGGGAAATTACTGGACCTGACATTCCCCTAACTAGGAAATGAAAGCAGTGATCAGCTTACATACTATGCAAAGATGCAAAATTTATCACAAGTATAGCACTAACTCAATATTGGCAGTACACATAAGCCACGGGTGTCAAACTCGCGACGTCATGTGATGTGTTGCGACATATCGCTATAAACGACTTATAAAAAAGAAAGGCTGCAGTCATAAAAATTCAGAAATGACTGGAAAAAGTCATTTTAATTGCCAGCAAATTAAAATTAGAGCACAATTAAGAAAGAAAATTTCTTTCAAAGGAGAAAATAAATTTGATATGACTGAACTGTGTGAGCTGAACTGCAAGCTAAAGCAACAACCAAAAGGTTATGAAAATTACCCAGCACAACTTGTGAAAGCAACAGAAAAGCAATATCATAAACGGCTGGAAAAAAATGCAACCAATGAGAATTCTGAAAGAGCCAAAAAGGACAACTACATCTGATTGACAAGAAACTGAAGAAAAAAGCTAGCATTTTTATACTGATTCCCCCCCTCAAAAATAGCCAACATAGAGCACCATTAGTCAGATCATATCTAATGCTACCAAAAATTAATTAGATGTGATTCTCCTTGCAATCTGACAGATTAAAACCAGAAAGAATGGTCAATGGTCGCATGTCCTTTGATGAAACAAATTCTACAACAGATGGGAAACATCAAAGCCAAATCAGATCCTTTAGCTAATGACGATCTACTACTGTGAAGAGCAGAACTCTAACATAAAGAGAAGCAGAGAAGTTTCTTCTAATGCAGTGTGCAATAAAGAGGCAAGTACTAAAGAAATCTTGCTCGGAGACCAAATCTGGAATGCAGAAATTTACGGCAATTTTAAGATGCCATCAAAGTAGCTCTTTTTAGGTTGATGGATAAAGAGCTTATATACAAAGATGGATAGACACAGTAATTCCCACAATGGAAGAATGGATGGTAAAGGTGATGGTGTTGGCAGAGATGACAAAACTGACCGTTTTAAGTAAAGAGAAGAATCTATCTAGTTTTGCTTGTTTGGAAACCGCTCCTGGACTTTGTGCTCAAAACTGAAAAAAATGAAACTTTGCTTTAAGGTATTGGTGGCTAGATTGATTTTGTTGTAATACAAATGGTCTGAAATAGTTAGAAATGTAAAGCAGAAGGTTGAGGGTGTAAGTCTTTTTTTGGTATTCTACTGCAAAGTCAGGAATCACAACTTTTTTCTTTTTTGCACCTCTTCTCTTTTTTCTTTCATCTTTTCCTGACTTTTGTTTCTATTTGTATTTTATACCAAATTTCAATTAAAAAAAACAAGGATGTTATCACAGTAGTCCAAAAGCTATCAATGAGCAGAACTTGTATGCATGCATAGCAACATGGACCTGAAAGACAAACAAACTGGTAGCTCTGTAACTTTGCCCATAAGACTGATTACTATGAGATGGAGAGACAAAATTCAAAAAAATCCTGATTCCAGTTCAAACACTATAGCATTGCATTGCACGCAGAACAAATACATTTTGGTGTCATCGCTTTGGGCAGTGAACCTACCCAATGAATATGACCCCCATATTTTTGTATGTACAAAAATCTATTCTAAAAATTACACGAATAGATTGGAAAAGAAAAAAACAATTGCTGAACAACAGAGAAGATTTGAGAAGGGAGATCAATTGTAGAATCCCCAACATACAGTATAATTAAAAATAAAGCAGCATTCCATAGCTACCTTTTAGGTGGCATTTTCTGATTTTAAAGCTTCGATTCAATCCCAAGGTCAAAACTCTGAATGACTTTGCAATGGACCGTTGTCTATTACCACTTATTAATAGTTCCTATCATGATAACCCTTCTTTCAAAATAAGATATAGAATTAGTGGGTAGGTCTATCTCTTTTCCAACATCGAGCAGTAAAATGGATATATTTTATATGGGAGTGCAGTATTTTGGATTCAGAGTCAAAAGGATGTGTTTCCGAACAAATAAGGAAGTGCTGACCTACCCTGTTATAATGCCACAAGATCCTAGGTAAAGTGCTGGGTTTAGGAATTGCAAGTAACAAGTATGTGTACATTGATGTGTGATCTTAAACACTTTTTACACTTTTTAATATGAACTGCTATTTATTTTTAATCTCTATATTAACTCTGGACTCAAGCAATTTACCAGTTCAGACTTCTACACAATCAAAATTAGCAGACTGAATAATGTGCCAACATGTTACAGGTTTGATATAGATCAGAGCTGAATGTTCTAAGCAATTGCCCAATGGAACATTTTATTTAAGAAGATAATCAAGTGGAAGTATTGGATTGTGCGAAATGAACTGTTATTGGTCTATTAAAAACATTGTTCTTGGAATAAATTTACAGCTTCTAATATGTGGAGATTATTTCCATTATACCAGGTTCCATAGGAAGAATGCTAAATTCATACCCCAAAAGATCCAGCATAATATCAATGTAATTCTGGAAAGGCTTTCTCTCCCCCTCTTTTGCCTCATAAGTTATTTTACTTTATTCTAGTGGTCTTAACTTTTTGAGGTGACCTTAGGTACACATTCTATAAGGAGCTTTTACACAAAGGGAAAAACAGTCCAAAAAACAACAACAGTACTGTAAAAAAGAGATTAGAAAGCACAATTGAAAATAGGCAAGAAAATGGTACGTGATCACCTGTCCACCCTGGATGAGTTTAAATCACCAGGACCAGATGGATTAGACCCCAAGGTTCTGAAGGAACTGGCAGACGTGATCTCAAAACCACTGAACTGGGGAACTACCAGAGGACTGGAAAAGAGCTGATGTAGTTCCCATCTTAAAAAAAAAGATCCAAGAAACTACAGACCCATCAGCCTGACCTCAATACTTGGAAAGATTCTAGAAAAGATAATCAAGCAATGAATCAGCGAACACCTAGAGGAAAACAAAGTCATGACCAAAAACCAACATGGGTTTGTCAAAAACAGATTATGCCAGACAAATCTTAGTGTACACTTTGACAAGGTGACAAAATTAGTGGACCAGAGGAATGCTGTGGATATAATTTACTTGGACTTCAATAAGGCATTTGATAAAGTAGACCACAACCTACTACTTGATAAGATAGAAAAACGTGGGTTAGACAGCATCACCCCCAGATGGATTTGTAACTGGCTGACCAACTGCACTCAACGTGTAGTCCTCAATGGAAATGCATCTAATGGAGGGAAGTATGCAGTGTGATACCCCAAGGACTGTTTTAGGCCCAGTACTCTTCAACATCTTCATCAATGATTTGGACGAGGGGATAGATGGGGAACTCATCAAATTTGCAGATGACACCAAGCTGGCAGGAACAGCCAACACACCAGAAGACAGACTTAAGATAGAGAAGGATCTTGACAGACTTGAACATTGGGCACTATCTAACAATGAAATTCAATGATGGAAAAAGTAAGGTTCTATATTTAGGCAAGAAAAACCAAATGAAGAGGTACAATATAGGTGGTACCTCGCTCAGTAGTGGTAACTGTGAGAGGGATCTTGTAGTGGACAATCACTTAAATATGAGCCAGCAGTGTGCTGCAGCTGCCAAAAAAAAAGCCATCACACTGCTAGGCTGCATTAACAGAGGGATAAAATCAAGATTACGTACATGAAGCGTCTTGGTAAGGCCACACTTGGAATACTGCATCAGTTTTGGTCACGATTTTAAAAAGCTGATGAAACTCTAGAAAGCGTGCAGAGAAGAACAACAAAGATGATTAGGTCACTGGAGGCTAAAACGGACATGTCAAATTCACGACATCATGTGATGTCGCGAGACATATCAGGACTATTTTGCCATTGCCGGCAACAGGGTGGGCATGGCTTCTGGATGACGTGTCTGGCCCACGGGCCGACAGTTTGACACCCCTGGGCTAAAACATATAAAGAACAGTTGCTGGAATTGGGGATGTCTACTTTAATGAAAAGAAGGGCAAGGGGTGACATGATAGCAGTGTTCCAATATCTAAGGGGTTGCCACAAAGAAGAGGGAGTCAAGCTATTCTCGAAAGCACCTGAGGCCATGACAAGAAGCAATGGATGGAAACTAATCAAGCAGAGAAGCAACCTAGAACTAAGGAGACCTTTTCTGACAGTTAGAACAATTAACCAGTTGTACAACTTGCCTCCAGAAGTTGTGAATGCTCTAAACACTGGAACTTTTTAAGAGACTGGACAACCATTTGTCTGAAATGGTATAGGGTTTCCTGCCTGAGCAGAGGGTTGGACTAGAAGACCTCCAAGGTCCCTTCCGACTCTGTTATTCTATTTTAATGTACCTCAAATTGGATAATATCCTAACTTACATTGATATTAATTAATTCAATCAAAATGCTGAAGGATCACATTTCAGGTTGTACTGTTTTTCTCTTCTCTGTGTACAGAGAACAAAATTGCTACAGACTGCTATTTCCCTAAGAATGAACACACAAGTATTCTGCCAGTAGCCCACTTCAAACTATCAGGAGACGGCAGTTGTAATATTTATATTTTTTCCTGAATAGAAAGAATACAGTACTCCATCAACTGCTAGTCTTTTACTATGACTATTATTTACCTCTGTCATCACAAGATGAATAACATTTTGTCAGCTGAGTTAGTTACTGCTCACTAGAGGCTGATTTTCATGTGACTTATGATAACTGACTTGGAAAAAAATCTGCAAGCTTAAACGTTTGTGTAAAGGTTAATGTATAAGGAAATGGGTGAATTCCTTAATGATCAAACACTTGGACAGAATTTCAGAATGTTGCAGACTCTTCTACTTTAAGCTCTCTTTCTCTGGTTATATGGAACAGAAGTATTATTCAAAACTTGGGAAGAATTCCAGCTTTCCCTCACTTATTTTATGTTGCAGTACAGATGCAAGTTGTTATAAAATTAAAAGTTAGTTGCAGAAGATGATTATGTAGTAACAGCCAAAAAGAATGAGTCTTATATGGGTGTGGCAGTCCTATAATTGTCTAAAATAACTGTTGAAATACTATGTTGTAATGTGTTTAAATAAAGACTTGTCTTTAAATTATGCAAGCTTAAGAAATGGCTTCTAATATCAGCCTTTTTATTGGTCTTTGGTAGTAAGAATTAAAGAATGCAGAAAAATAGTTAGTTTTTAATTGCTATTAATTAAGTTTTAATTCTACTAACTTAACATTAAACCCTTGGTGTACTTTGCTAAAAGCTAAACGTTTTTGCATCTGGCATTATTTTTGTTCAAGATTAAAGTCATGTAAGTGCCAATATATTTACAGTTTTACCTAATCACAGTTTTGAAGTACTGTTTCATTGACAAGCAAATTACACAGGATAACTGCTCCACCTCTTGGAGCAATTATACATCAAGTCCTCTGGTTTCTACCTCGTTTGTTTTATGAGCTGCAATCATTTCCTCATTTACAGTGAAAGGAAAATATGAAGCATGTCTAATGAATATAAATATACTCTATTTTATTAAGATAACAAATGAATTTTTTTTGTTCAAAGGAGAAAGTTTTGGAGTTCCCACTGTGAAATACTTTTTTGAGTCCTTCAATTGTAATTAGTGGTGAACCATTAATAAGATCAGTTAATTATGACCAACAGCTAAACAATTTATACAATCATCAGTGAAGAGAGCAAGAGAAGGGAGCAAAAAATGAGAAACAATGAATAGGGTGTATAAACACAACATTCTGGTTCCCAAAATTAGCCAACAGAATTTAGCCCATGAAGTTAAACCTATGGACTAATTAATATGTTATGTAAACTTAATCAATTGTGTTAATTTAGTGAACCATTTTTCTGTTAAGCACAAGCTTTTACAGCAGGGGGAAACAAGAAAATTTGGCTAATTTTTCTAACCCTCTTTTCTTCATCTTTCTTGTTACTTTATTTCTTAGTGGTCTTAGCAAATAACATTACAATATGTCATGAATATAATTTTAGCTAAAAGCTAAACTTAACATTTGTCAGAAGGCTTTTACCAAATTTTACTTAAAATCTGATGGACAAGCAGGGGAGCAATTGGGTGAGCCTACATATAAACTTCTGCTGTTGTCGATGTCCACATCAAAGCAAAGATAGCCACTGAAGGATAGTTCTGCCATGCAAAACAACGGGGAAAGATCAGCAAGAAATTCTGCTGTCTTTTATTCTAAGCATATGTTCTATATACAGATAATACCGAACCAAGCAGAGAGCTCCAAGATTCTTTGGTGATATGCGAAAAGTCACTGTGTTCATACATTACAGGTGTTCCTTGACTTATGGCCACAACTGAGTCCCAAAATTTCAGTTGCTCATTTTACCACCTTTCTTGCCACAGTTGTTAAGTGAATCACTGCAGTGGTTAAGTTAGTAACACAGTTATTAAATGAACATGGCTTCCCATTGACTTTACTTGTCAGAAAGTCACAAAAAGTGCTCACATGACCCTAGGTCATTGCAACTGTCATAAATATGAGTCAGGTGCCAAGTGTCTGAATTTTGATCGTGTGATCATGGGAGTGCTGAGACAGTCTTTATAAGTCTGAAAAAAATGATCATAAGCCACTTTTTTCAGAGCTGTTGTAACTCTGAACAGTAACTAAACAAACTGTTGTAAGGCAAGGATTACCTGTATTACAAGCTATAAAACAAGCTGAACAGTGAATCTGCCTGATGGCATCCCTAATTTAGATAACCTAAATTATTAATAAAAAGAGTCCTCAGTATTTAAAAAAGTAAGTACTTAAGAATAAAATCTTAGCTATCACTAACCTCTATATTAACCTAATAAAAAGCTTAAAAAACTGTAAAATCAAACTAAGAATCTATCACATTACCAAGTCAGCCATCTCATAAGTTGTCACATGACTGCTTCACAAAATAATTGATAATTGTATGCTGCTGAAAAATCAAATGGTATCAAATCTCCTCTTTAGATGCTTAAAAAAGAACAAAAGAAATAAATACCACATAAGTTCAACATATATATGATCTCTACCCTTTCCTTAAGAAAAATGTCTTTTCATAATATAATACTAAATTAGTTCATTCTTCTTATACAATATTAAAACTGACTCTGAAAATTTAGTACCTGTTATACTGGCAAATAAATATTTATATGAGCAGTTTTAGTAAGCAGTATATTTAAAGCCTGTATTTTGCTAATTAGATTTTACACAGTAGTTTTTCAATTAACAGAACGAAGGAGGTGAGTTGGCTGGTCCTACATTGCCTTTAAATTAGCCAAGTCACATGTATAGTATTGTAAAAATGTGATCCCAATACCTTATCAGTATCAGGTATTGAGCTGATTTAGTTTGCTAAATAAATCACAACATATGGCAATCCACATATTATTGGCTTAGAAAAAAATGTCTAAAGGAAAACTAAAGAAATAACATTATGGTTTAGTGTATTTGCAAAGACTCAGACACTCCTTATTTTTATTAATGTGACTGAAATAAAAACTAAAATTACTATTCAGAATAACAGAAACAAAGACATTTGCAAAAATTCTAGCAAGAGAGTAATCCTGGCTGCTGCAGATGTTTGTGTGCATGAAGTTGTGTATTTATGGAAGCTTTTCAATAAAATCACAAAATGCTGTCCTCTCTCTAAACTGCGGAGGTGCTTAAAATATTTTACTTTACTTTGTACAGTGATGCATTTCTTGATAGCTATTGTGTTCCTTAAAAGCATTTACATGGCATCATTTACATAAAGTCTTTCCTGACTCAATGTTATTAGACACTTGCCACCTAATGTGATATGTTGTTGACTTCCCAGTGTAGATTTCTTCCAGTACAAACTAGAAATGACTTAACATTTTTTAAAATCACCTAAGGTTGACTAGGTGTGGCCTTGCCAATGTAGCTGAATTAAATAGCACTATATTGGTACTAAAGATTGAAAAGATGGAGGCATTTGCATGGAAACATTTCTTACTATTCTTATATTGAGTTGAGCAGGATTTACTGAATACTGTCCGAACATCGTCTCACAATCTGAAGCCATAAGCAATATATACAACACATACATTTTCAATGAAACTTCTATTATCTAATTCAATATCTCAGCATTAATTATACCACCACAGTATTCTAAAACATGTTCCTGCATTGATATTTCAGGAGGTTGTCTCAGAAAGAGTAAGAACTAAAATCAATAAAGTGTATTAACAATATCTTTATTTTGCCAATGGTTTAATATAGATTCTTAAAAACCTGCTGCTTCTTTAGCTATGACTTTTTGGTTTCTATCAAATTGCAAATGGCAAGATGAACCAGAACAACTCCAGCGGTGTCAGAACTCAGAGCTGGTTTTACATACTGCACTACGATGTTGACACTTTTGAACTTTGATGTCACCAAAGACTCCTGAAAATATCAGGGATAGTCAAGAAAATAAATAATCAACTCGATTCAGAGTTCTCACTTGTAGCATAAATGACCAGGGTCAAATTATCACATTTTGGGCGTATTACATATGACCAAGCTCTCTTGAGTAATCCATAATGCTGAGAATGATGGAAAGAAAATGAGACCAACCCAACAGCATGATTTATGGACATGATTACAGTGGTAACAGGTACACCATTAGAAGACCTGGAAGACCAGATAAAGGACACATCATCATGAAGAAAATCTACCAACTTGATGGTGGTAATCAAGTTGGGGTCGACTCATTAAGACTCAACACCAACTTGATTATCACCATCAATAACACTTATGTTTACTCCTAGTTTGTTTACTAAATCACAACCGGCTGGACTCGTGAAGCAGGCTAAGATAAAACCAAACACATTATGACTTAGAACAAGGCTCCATAGCAAGTTCATATAGTGACCACCTAAAATTAGTTCTCAGAGTCTCTCTCAAACTTGTTTCTGAATTGAAAGGTCTGTGACAAAGGTGAAGGTATTGTGTTTGTATGTGTGTATAAAATTCAAATTTATCAAAATCAGCTGAAATCACAGAGCTGCTATTCTTTTCTATGGTGATGCACGAACTACACCCCCCCCAAATATTTAAACTCATGCTGTGTAATTCAATCCACCATGGCCCTAAAAATACCTTGCCATAAGAATAGTAAAAGCCTCACAGATTCATAATAGATAGCACTTACAATCTACGGCCATCTAAATGATCAACAGTTCATACCTGGCACTTAACTCAATGTGATTTAGTTCTATCTACATAAATTTGACTGCAGTCTCAAAACCATCCAGTCCAATCATACATACATTTTTTTTAAAAAAAAATAAAGCCTGCCTTCTCATTAAGTGCTTCGAGTCATATCACACCATCTTTTTCAAAAACGGGTATTGGCGCTAGTAATGCAGTCGAGCGAACCCATCTATCTGGGCATTTCTTCACGTGTGCCATGGCAGACCAGGGGCGATCCCTGCCTCTTTTCTACGAAGATTTTACAAACGCTCCGACAACCCCAAATAAGGGTTTGGGGGTTTTTTTGGTTTTTTTTTTGAAAATACACCCAAGGTCAACCAATAAGCCTTGGTGGAGCAGTGGGCTAATGCCTCCTTAAGTAACACCAGCTGCCTGAAATTAGTGCAGGTTCGCATCCCACCAGGCTCAAGGTTGACTCAGCCTTCCATCCTTCCGAGGTAGGTAAAATGAGGACCCAGATTATTGGGGGCAATAAGCTGACTTTGTAATAATGCCACTTGGGAGAGGTGTGAAAGCCCTAATAAGCAGGCATGTACATAGAATCAGGGCTTTTTTTCTCATAGAACACTCAGAACGGAGTTCCGGCACCTTTTTTGGATGGAACCTTGTAGGGCAGGCAAGGCGGGTTGTATGACATGTGTGAGTTCCGGCACCTTTTTCTTTCACAAAAAAAAAACACTGCATAGAATGAAGGCTATTGCTAAGCACATTGATTTGTGCTTTATATTGTAAGCTGCCCTGAGTCTTCGGAGAAGGGCGGGATATAAATGGATTTTTTTTAAAAAAACAACAACAAAAAACCAAGGGCTGAAACCTGGCAAGGGGAAGGAAAGAAGAAGAAGAAGAAGAAGAAGAAGAAGAAGAAGAAGAAGAAGAAGAAGAAGAAGAAGAAGAAGAAGAAGAAGAAGAAGAAGAAGAAGAAGAAGAAGAAGAAGAAGAAGAAGAAGAAGAAGAAGAAGAAGAAGAAGAAGGAGTCCTTCTAAGCTTCCCTTTGTTTTTAAGCACGGCTTATCCACTTACGGAGCTGTCCGGCGCCAGGCTCCTTCCCGCCTCCGACCATCGATATGATCCCGGGAGCTACTGAGGCGGAAGGAGTCGGTGCCAGGGCTCCGGCGCCGCCCGCACTTTGCCGCTCGAAGTTGCCAGGGTTGGAAAAAAAGTCGCGCAGGCGAGGCAGCTCCCGGCCGCTCTCCAGAAGCTCCGTGTGCAATTCCAGCGCCGTCAAGACGAACTGGTCGCGCAGCAGCTGAGCCGCTAAAGCATCCACCGGCACCCGGGGCGGCTCCTCGGCCTGCACAGGCGGCGGCGGCAACAGTTGCTGAAGGGGTGGCGAAGAAGAGGTGGAGACCGGGAGCGGAGCGCCCGAGACGCCGGGGTCGCTACCGCCGCTGCCCCCCGGCCTGGTCTCCTCCGGCTCGGACTCTTCGGAGTCGCTGAGGAAGGGGTTCACTCCTCCGCCCCCCACCACCGCCATCTTGAGAGAAGAGGAATTTCCCCCAGAGCCGCGCTGTCTTGCCAGCAGCGCCCCAGTCAAACCCGGTTACCACAGCAGCGAGTCGCAACCCACCAAT
Source organism: Vipera ursinii (assembly GCF_947247035.1). Classification (NCBI taxonomy): domain Eukaryota; kingdom Metazoa; phylum Chordata; class Lepidosauria; order Squamata; family Viperidae; genus Vipera; species Vipera ursinii. The sequence goes on along the minus strand of NC_139516.1, from coordinate 140,087,133 downwards.
CCCTCTGCCGCGCCTGCGCGCCCGGGCGCCTCCTGTCTTTCGGAAGTCGGGGGGGGTGTTTCCGCATAGGAACTCTCGCGAGATCCTCCGCCGGGCATTTCTGGTTCCTGGAGATACTGGCAGGCCGAAACGGGGGGCGGGGGCATCGCTTGGTTTCCCCTTACTTTGAGGGTTGGGAAGGCGTTTGTTAAATTATAAGCCAGCCATGTAGGGCAAGCTGTCAAAAAAAAAAAAAAGAAAAGAAAAGAAAAAGCCAACACGATCCTAGCCTGTGTTAACAGAGGGGATAGAATCAAGATCGCGGGAAGTGAGGCTACCGCTTGAGAGCGCCTGGGTAAGACCATGCTTGGAATACTGCTTCCGGTATTGGTCACCCCAAATATAAAAAAAAAGAGATTGAGACTCTGGAAGGAGTGCAGAAAAGATGATGTGGGGGCGGGGGTGGGTGGGCTGAAGACTAAAACATTTGAAGACCGTTTGCAGGAATTGGGTATGTCTAATCCATGGGTCTTCAAACTCGGCCCTTTTATGACTCATGGACTTCAACTCCCAGAATTTCTCAGCCAGGCATGCTGGCTGAGGAATTCTGGGAGTTGAAGTCCATGAGTCATAAAAGGGCCGAGTTTGAAGACCCCTGGTCTAATCTAATGGCTCAGTGGGTTAGGACGCTGAGCTTGTCGATCAGAAGGTTGGCAGTTTGGCGGGTCAAATCCCGAGTGCCGCGTAGCAGAGTGAGCGCCTGTTACAGTGAGTGCCTGTTACTCGTCCCAGCTTCTGCCAACCTAGCAGTTCGAAAGCACGTAAAAATGCAAGTAGAAAAATAGGGACCGCTACATTCCGTGCGCGTTCCGTCCGCCTTTGGTGTCTAGTCATGCTGGCCACATAACCATGGAGACGTCCTCGGACAAGCGCTGGCTCTTCAGCTTTGAAACGGAGATGAGCACCAGCCCCTAGAGTCAGAAACAACTAGCACTCATGTGTGGGGGAACCTTTACCTTTAATCTAGTGAAAAGAAGAACCACGGGTGACATGATAGTGTCCCAATATTTCAAGGGCTGCCACAGCACCAGAAGGCAAGACAAGAAGCAATGGATGGAAATTGAACAAAGAGAAAAGCAACCTAGAACTAAGGAATAACTTCCAGACAGTAAGAACAATCAAGCAGTGGAACAACTTGCCTTCAGAAGTTCTGGGTGTTCCAACGCTGGAGGCTTTTAAAAAGGGACTGGACAACCATTTGTTCAAAATGATATGAAGTTCTCTGCTTGAGCAGGGGGTTGGACTAGAAGACCTCCAAGGTCCCTTCCAACTCTGCTATTCTGTTCAAAGAGGATTCCTCAGCTATTATGATGCCATTCCCACCTCCCCAACAGTTTGTGCTGCCAAATGAACAACTCCTTCCAAGCTATTGTAAACTTCAGAAATATGTTATGAAAATAGTGTAATCACCCACCAGTAATGAATGAAGATGAAAATCATTGCACTATTTTCTATTATTTATAAGTCAGTTGCATATTACCCTTTGATACCTGAAAGATTAAGTTACGGATAGATTTTTTCCATGACTCTATCAGGTTGCTAGGAATGGAAAATGATTTGATGGCACATAAGAAAACATTTCAAAATTGTCCTGCAGAAATATAGTCCTAATTTATTTTTTAAATGGGTTGAGATAGTAACTCAGACAATACACTCTAACATTCTCTTTAATAATTATTTACCTACATTCAGGATCAAAAGCTATGAACCTATGGGTGAAATAGAAAAGGTTTATGGAATTTCTGAGGGCTAGTTTGGTAGCATTGGGCTACAAATTGAGAGGCTGTGAGCTTTAGTCCCGCTTTGGACATGAAGCTGGGAAGATGATCTGGACCAATTGCTAGAATGGAAGAACACCCCCTCCTAAAAGCTCTAGATTTAGTTCTGAACTGCTACAAACATCAGAACCAGGAGAAGTTACAGTAGCCAGAACTCTTAAGTGAATTTAGAGTTGAGTGTATCACAATAAAAACAGTATTAATAAAGGAGAATATTTGTAGCTCAGGGTTGATATGAGGGGGGTCTTTGTTGCTTTTTGAGCTTGTTTTCTTGCAGATGTTTCATTACCCAAACTGGGTAACATCATCAATGCTAGCCTGATGAAATAATTTAATTTTAATTTAATTTAATTTAATAACATTTATATACCGCCCTTCTCCCTGAGGACTCAGGGCGGTTCACAGGGCAGAATAAAATAGTGAATACAAACATTAAAAAAGATTAAACAAATTGCCCTAGTTAAAAACAATATAAATACAACACTAAAAACCCCCAGAAAAGTTAAAAAACAAAAAATAAAATAACCCCAACACTCCCCCTCAGGCTAGGCCGGCTTGTACAAACAGAAATGTCTTAAGATCGCGACGAAAGGAGCGAAGATCGGGCGCCATCCGGAGCTCAACCGGTAGCTGATTCCACAGCTCCGGAGCGCCCACAGAGAAGGATCTCCCCCTGGGGGCCACCAATCGACATTCTCTGATCGGTGGCACCCTGAGGAGGCCCTCTCTGTGGGAACGCACAGGGCGCAGGGAGCTTGATGCCGGCAGCAGATGTTCCCTGAGACCCCAGCACTGATGTTACCAAATTTGGGTAACGAAAATGTCTGCAAGAAAACAAGCAAGCTCAGAGAGCACCAAAGACCCCACATAAAAACAGTATGCTGTTTATTACTATGTCATAAAATTTCTATACTTTTTGTAATAATTTCATAATGAGAAGCCAAAGGGATCACCTAGTCAAGTTATAACCTCTTTAACCCTTGTAACTCCCTCCCTCTTCACTTCAGACTGTCTCAAATGCAAGCCTATATGGTTGCTTTATTCTGTAACAGACACAGGCAAATTTTATCCCATGAAAGGATGCTGCTTTTCCACATTAGGGATGAGAAACCTGTGCTATTAAACATGTTACTAGGACTCATGCAGTTGTGGTCCAAACATATTCTAAGATTTCCTGTCTTTAAACTTTAAAGCATACTCAACTTTAAACTTTCAGGCAGTGAACTTCAGCTCCCAGAATTCTCTTAGCTAGTTGAATTCTGGGAGTTGAAGTCCACGCATCTTAACGTTGCGAAACATTGCTTTAGATCAGGGGTCTTCAAACTCGGCCCTTTTATGACTCATGGACTTCAACTCCCAGAATTCCTCAGCCATTGTGCCTGACTGAGGAATTCTGGGAGTTGAAGTCCATGAGTCATAAAAGGGCCGAGTTTGAAGACCCATGCAAGTTTAGATTGATTACTTCCCACTATCTTAAAAGTTTTCACTTCTCAGAATTCCGAAATGAACCTGGCAGGGAATTTTGGAAATTGCAATCGAAGCACCGTTGGAATCTCCGCTTAGCGTGGGAGAAAAGCAGAGTGAATGAGAAAACAATTCAGCCCGACATCTCCCGAGCGTCATCCTGAGTCCTACAGATCTCGCGATAGTTTTGCTTTCCCGATACGGGAGCTGTGACGTTTTTGAAGGCAGAGCGTGTTTTTTTTAAAAAAAATAAAATAAAACAGAGGTGATAACTCGCAAGGAGTTCGTGAACGTTGCTCGTTTCTGCACTCCTCCCCCCCCCCGCATCCATTACTTTCTGCCTACCTGCCAAGAGTGTGGCGAAGGTTGTTTTTGCTGGTCGGCATATGTCTCCGAGGAGACGATCGCCCGCGCAGTAGCCGGTGGAATGAGCGAGGTAAGCAACCTAAAGTAAGTCGCTTCCTGAAACGAGGGTGGATGTTCTGTTTTCTGACGCTTCCCTTCTCTGCAGGGAGTGTTCGGGCTCAGGTAGGTTTTGATTCGGGTAGAAAGAGGGGCTGGTTATATCCATAGGATTTGTCAATGGCTTGCAACCATTGTGGTTGGTACCTTGTGTTTAGAGACGCCAACAACACCATGATAAGCTATGCATTATTGTATAGTAGTGGCCCAAATTGGGGAAAATCTTTTGGGAAAAGTGGACAGTAGAAATGCCACCTTTGGTTAAGTTTCCACCAATTTTTCTTCTAATTTCTTTATAATGAGGACCCAGATTGTTGGGGGCAATAAGATGACTTTGTAATAATGCCGCTTTGCAGGGGGGGGGGCGAAAGCCCTAATAAGCAGGCATATACATAGAATGAAGGCTATTGCTAAGCACATTGATTTGTGCTTTAAATTGTAAGCCGCCGTGAGTCTTCGGAGAAGGGCGGGATATAAATGGGATTAAAATAAAAATAAAAAAATAAATAACTGTAGCGTTGTTCGCTTAATATTATTATTTTACATCGCTTTCTGGGCAACCAGTCAACTCTTTGCACCATTTCTTTAATTTTATTACATTTTACAAGCTCACTAAATGAAAGAACACAAAAAACCCCAACTAACTTGATAGCGATCACGTAACACGCTGACAAATGTCCTCCTCTCAGCTTCAATGCATGAGTTCAATAACTGAATCCTATTGCGATCTGATTGGCTCATTGTCAAACCAAGATGTCACCTGATTGGCTCTCTAAACACTCATTTTCACTGGCTACAGTCAGATGAAGGAAAGCTACCTGATATCAACCTAAGGAAGTTGTGCTTCCTTTTTTTTTTAAAAAAAAAAATTCCATTTATATGGAATTTTCTGGTTATTTGGCTATAACTTTTCCTAGACTACAGTACAGATAATTGAACAACCTTTGTTGCATTACATTCTTGATTAAATTATCATTCTATTGATATATAATTTTATGGTACTACTCAAAAAAAAAAGTGGTGTTATTAGCCATCAAACCTCAAAAATACACTTTTCCCAAAAGGTTTCCACAATTTTGGCCACTACTGTGGGCACTAATATATTGTCACTAAATTAGAATACTGGAATTAATTGTAAATTAATTGGAAGTAATTGTAATAAGTGTGTGTGTGCATGGACTCAAACCTTCAGCGAAGATTAACTTTTGGTGCCATCATTGTGGTGGTACCTTTGTGTTTAAGCAAGCCAACAGCAATGTGATGAGCTATGCATTATTATAGACACTAATATATTGTCAATACATTATATTGCTGGAATTAAGAACAGTTGAAGTCATGTTTTTGATTCTAGCAATCTAATGTATACAGTCTAATGTATACATTACAATCTAGTGTATAAGTGTGTGTGCATGGACTCAAATCTCCAGTGAAGCTTGACTTTTGGTGCCATTTTTTCCTGACAATAATATGGAAATAGTGTGCCATCCAAGTCCGGCCTTAGCCATGAAAGCCAGCCGGGTGACTTTGGGCCAGTCACTCATTCTCTCTCTCAGCCTTATTCACCTCAGAGAGTTGTGTTGTGGGAAAAATGAAAGGGTGTGTAGGCGGGATGAATAAATAAAATATTTTCTTGATTTCCAAGGTTATTATACAGCAGCAATTTCCTAGTGATGTCGTATTCAAGTACCCTCTGGATCTCATTCTGCCCACCTATTTTTTTAAAAAAAAGTCCATCCAAGATTAGCTAGGTACTGTAACTAAGCAAATTCTTACAAGCACAAGCAAAGCCAAAGTAAGATTGGTTTTGGCCTAGGATATGAGTCTGTTGCCACTGTGGTTTATGTTTATTGTGTTTATAAATCATCCTTATTCAGCAAACTTTGGTTAACTAAAAGATGGCAGAATTTGAGTGAATGCAGCCTTTTTTCATGAGAATTCAATTGTTGAATCTCAGAGTCCTAATAAAAAAAACTAAAGTACATTCTTCAAAAATGTGTTTGGTTTGAGCTTAAGGAAATTAAATGAGCTCAACCACTGTTTTGTTTTTGTATGAAGCTAGTTCATTATGGTTTATTTAAACCATAATTTATTTAAATCATAATTAAACAAATTGTAGCTTAGAGAATAGTTTAGCAAAGCATAAACATACATCCAGCAGAAAAGAGATGCTCTACAGGACTGGAATACCTTTGGACAAAATTTGGATTTAAGATGTGAAATTTACATGTTTTGTCCCTTAGCATCTCTGCCCCCAGTTTGAAATTTATTGAAATATACAGACATAAACTAAAATTTTAAAGGAAAATAAAATTTTCCTCTCATTCTAAAGCTTTCCTGATCTGGTCCTCCCATAGGTAATGCACAATTACTATATCAGAACAATCTGAACAGACGTACAGTCATTTAACGACATTCCAGACTTACGACAGTCTAGGAAAGGGGACGCGGTGGCTCAGTGGGTTAGGACGCTGAGCTTGTCGATCAGAAGGTCGGCAGTTTGGTGGGTCGAATCCCAAGTGCCGCGTAACAGAGTAAGCGCCTGTTACTCGTCCCAGCTTCTGCCAACCTAGCAGTTCGAAAGCACGTAAAAATGCAAGTAGAAAAATAGGGACCACTACGGTGGGAAGGTAACAGCGTTCCGTGCGCCTTTGGCGTCTAGTCATGCCGGCCACATGACCACGGAGACGTCCTCGGACAAGCGCTGGTTCTTCGGCTTTGAAATGGAGATGAGCACCGGCCCCTAGAGTCAGAAACGACTAGCACACATGTGCGGGGGAACCTTTAGGAAAGGTTGCTTAATGGCCTGTAAAGTACTTCCAGCCATAGGAAAATATTTTACCACCACTCAGTGGTGATGTGATCACAATCTAGCCAAGAGCCCCACGATCCAGTGATTGTCATTTGCAATTTTCTTTTATCGTTTTCCCCAGAAAGTCAATGGGGAAGCTGGCAGGAAGGTTGCAAGCTGCATCTGCCTGCCAAGGAGATTGTCTCTTGTCTCTGGAGAAATAGGGCTCAGACCCAGAAGATTTTAACTCTGTTTCTGCAGCTGGTCAGAGTTCTCTTCCATGCACGGAGGGAAGCTGAAATCCTTTTTCAGGCACTCTTTCAGCCAACTTTCAGAGATAAGAGGGAGCTGAAATCTGAGCAGAGAGGCAGTGTGGTAAGGTAACTCTGTTACGTGGCACTCGGGATTCGACCCACCAAACTGCCGACCTTCTGATCGACAAGCTCAGCGTCCTAACCCACTGAGCCACCGCGTCCCTTTCTTTAAGATTAGAGATCTTTTAATTTATTATTTATTTATTATTGGGACTTATTTGCCGCCCTATCTCCCAAAGTACTCCAGCACGGTTTTACTCGCTCTCAGGGGTGCCCCCCCATCCTGGGTGCGACCCGCCTTACCTTTTAATCTGCCTCTTGATGACGGGCCTGATTGCTGGGACCCTGAGAGATGACCGGGCAGGAACAGGAGCCTAAGATATAAATTTAATAAGAGGCCCCTGATTACTTTTTTAGCCAAATTTTTTGTAGGGTTAGGGAGGGGGGAGGGTTGTGGTTGGTTGGAGATGGGGGGTAATCCACCAACTGTTGTTCAGGCCAGGCCCAGGATAGATCGCGTTGAGAGGGAGCCGGGGTCGGTCATCTCCGGAGCTCAGGAGCGGGTCGTGGGATTGCCAATTCCCACGACGACAGGGAATGGCAGCAGGTGTAAGATCAGAGGGCCGTATCGACCTCCGGGAGGGCTTCTCCGCTATTTACAAGCGGTGAGGCGCTCCGACCCTCTGTCTTCGACCCAAGGTTCTGGGAGCGGGGATGTGCAGCCACCTGAGCTCCGGCTGGTGTACCTGAATGCCAGGTCCGTTGCTAACAAGGCTCCTCTCGTCCGGGATCTGGTCGAGGGTGAACATGCGGACCTGGCCTGCATCACGGAAACCTGGTTGGGCCCAGAGGGTGGTATCCCCCTGGTTGATCTTTGCCCACCAGGCTTCCGGGTGCTACACCGGCCTCGGACTCAGGGTAGGGGTGGGGGAGTGGCTGTGGTTATGAGGGAGACCTTATGTCCGCAGGAGGCCACCGTTCCTCAGATAGTCGGGTGTGAATCTCTCTTATTGAGGTTTGGTCCTAGGGCGCAGTTGGGCTTGCTGCTGGTGTACCTTTCGCCTAGTCGCGCAGCAGCAGCCCTGCCTGAGCTTCTCGATATCCTCTCAGGGCTGGTGATTGAGTTTCCCAAACTTATGGTTTTGGGAGACTTCAATCTACCATCCCTGGGAGGAGCATCTGAGTTAGCTCGGGAGTTCATGGCTTCCATGACGGCCATGGACCTGACGCAAGTAATTCATGGACCGACTCATGAGGGAGGCCACACCCTTGACTTAGTTTTCTTATCTGGACGGTGGTTAGATGATCTTGGTGGGGGCTCTCCAATTATTATGCCCCTGTCATGGACCGATCATCATCTCCTGCGGCTGGTCTTCCGTTTTGCCACTCCCCGCCGTGGGGTTGTTGAGCCAACCAGATGGTTCCGCCCCAGGCGCTTAATGGACCCTGAGAGGTTCCAGGCAGCACTGGGGTCCCCACCTGCCTCCTCAGCTCACAGCTCGGCGGATGCCTTAGTGGAAGCCTGGGAAAGGACGGCCACGGAGGCACTTGACCGAGTTGTACCCTTGCGGCCCCTGACCCAGCGCAGATCCCAATGGGCTCCATGGTTCTCCGCGGAGCTCCGGGAGATGAAGCGTTGGAGACGGGGCCTAGAGAGCGTTTGGAGGTCCAGCCGATCTGAGTCCGAACGATTGCGACTAAGAACCCATATTAGGTCTTATCTCGCAGCGATGTGGGTGGCGAGGTCTAACTACTTCGCTGCCCTCATCGCGTCCGCAGATAATCGCCCGGCCGCCCTGTTTAGGGTGACCCGCTCCCTCCTTAATCAGGAGGTGAGTGAGGAACCCTTGCAGGGGCGTGCCGAGGAATTTAATCAACATCTGTCAGACAAAATCGCTCGGATTCGGACCGATTTGGACTCCGACTGGGCAGTATCGGACGATCAGGACACGAGCGGTTTTGTCAATGTCATCTGGGAGGAGTTCGATCCTGTAACTCCGGAGGAAGTGGACAGGATCATGGGGAGGCTGAGCTCCACCACATGTTTATTGGACCCGTGCCCTTCCTGGCTGGTTTATGCAGCCCGGGAGGGGACACGAGGCTGGTTCCAGGCGGTTATATCTGCCTCTTTGAGTGAGGGTAGTTTTCCCGCCGCCTTGAAAGAGGCGGTGGTAAGACCTCTCCTCAAGAAGCCTGCCTTGGAACCGGCTGTGTTGAATAACTTTCGTCCGGTCTCCAACCTTCGCTTTCTTGCGAAGGTTGTTGAGATTGTGGTGGCGCATCAGCTCCCTCTGGTCCTGGATGAAGCGGATTATCTAGACCCGTACCAATCGGGCTTCAGGCCCGGGTACAGCACGGAGACGGCATTGGTCGCGCTGGTGAATGATCTCTGGAGGGCTTGGGACAAGGGATATTCCTCTGTCCTAGTCCTATTAGACCTCTCAGCGGCTTTCGATACCATCGACCATGGTATCCTGCTGCGGCGTCTCAGGGGATTGGGAGTGGGAGGCACGGTTCTTCAGTGGTTCTCCTCCTATCTCCTGGGACGCTCGCAGTCGGTGTTGGCAGGGGGGCAGAGGTCGACCGCGAGGCCTCTTGTTTGTGGAGTCCCTCAGGGGTCGGTCCTCTCGCCTCTCCTGTTCAACATCTACATGAAACCGCTGGGTGAGATCATTCGTGGTTTTGGAGTTGGGTATCATCAGTATGCTGATGATACCCAACTTTTCATTTCGACCCCAAACCACCCCAGTGATGCCCTCGACGTGATGTCCCGGTGCCTGGAGGCGGTCCGGGTCTGGATGGGGAGGAACAGGCTTCGACTCAACCCTGACAAGACTGAGTGGCTGTGCGTACCGGCATCTCGGGATATTCAGGATATCCCACCCCTCACTATGGGGGGTGAGTCATTACCTCCTGTAGATAGGGCTCGCAACTTGGGAGTCCTCCTAGATTCACAGCTCTCCTTAGAAGACCATATTGTAGCTGTGACTAGGGGGGCCTTCGCCCAGGTTCGCCTGGTGCGCCAGTTGCGGCCCTATCTAGACCGGGATGCCTTACGTACGGTCACTCATGCGCTCGTGACCTCTCGTCTTGATTACTGCAACGCTCTCTACATGGGGCTACCCTTGAAGACCACTCGGAGGCTCCAACTGGTACAGAATGCAGCCGCGAGAGTTGTGTTGGGAGTTTCCCGATACTCCCATGTCACACCTTTGCTCCGCAAGCTGCATTGGTTACCAGTTGTCTTCCGGGTGAGGTTCAAGGTGTTGGTAATGACCTACAAAGCCCTTCATGGCATGGGTCCGGAATACCTTGGGGAGCACCTGCAGCCGGCGTCAACTTCCCTCCGCCCAGTACGCTCCCACAGAGAGGGCCTCCTCAGGGTGCCACCGGTCAAAGAATGCCGACTGGTGGCCCCCAGGGGGAGGGCATTCTCTGTGGGTGCACCGGATTTATGGAACCATCTTCCGGTCGAGCTCCGGATGGCGCCCGATCTCCGCTCCTTCCGGCACGATCTTAAAACCCATCTCTTTAAACAAGCTGGCCTGGCCTGATGGGACGGGGTGGGATTTTTATAAATGAATTTTAATTTGTATTAATTTATGGGCATTGTTTAATCACGTTTTAATAATTTTTAATTTTTGTATCTAGTTTTTATGTATTGCCCTGTTCACCGCCCTGAGTCCTCCGGGAGAAGGGCGGTATATAAATTAAATTAATAATAATAATAATAATAACAACAATAATGTACAATAAATACAGAAGTTAAAATTAAAGGCCCCTGTAGAATAAATAAAAATTAAAATTAAAATAAATTAAAAATTAGAGTTAAAAATTAAAAACTTAATTAAAATCCCTGTCAGTCTAGCTCAGCCAGGTGGAAAAGGAGTGTTTTGAGGCCACGGCGAAAGGACTGGAGATCTGGGGCCATCCGAAGCTCAGGGGGGAGCTGGTTCCATAGGGCTGGCGCTCCCACAGAGAAGGCTCTCCCCCTGGGGGTCGCTAGCCGACATTGTCTAGCCGACGGTACCCTGAGGAGGCCTTCTCTGTGTGAGCGTACTGGGCGATGGGAAGTCGTTCCCGGCAGCAGATGGTCCTGCAAGTATCCCGGGCCTAAGCCATGTAGGACTTTAAAGGTAAGTACCAGCACCTTAAATCTCACCCGGAGGACAACTGGTAACCAATGCAGCTCACGCAGGAAGGGTGTAATATGGGAGTATCGGGTTGCTCCCATCACTACCCGCGCGACCGCACTCTAATTATTTGGAGAATACTGGAATAGGGAGCTGAGTTGGTGTGGTGGATATCATGGGGATTAAATTTATAGTAAATTTATTCACTATTCCAAGCAGACATTAACTAACCATTGAGGAACAGAAATGTTCTATTTCATGCAACTTATAAAATAAGAGTTCCAGTATGTATCTATGTTCTTCAGCTACATTTAAAGAAAAAAAAGCAGTTCTGTCCTCTAGTGGTCTTCAGCTGCTAGTGTTATTTGAGACCTTTGCTTATACTGTACAGTATAAAGAAAATAAAAAAATGTTGAATGGAGTACATACTTAATTTCATTGTGAGTTACACAATGGCAATAAAGATATTCTATTCTATTGACAATATTATTGGCACAAGGAGGTGGAAAAGCTGAGTTACAAGAGCAAAGAGGTGGCTATGGGATGACTGTGGAATAAGATGTTCATGTGCAAGTTTCAAGTCAAGATAAAGCAGAAGAACAAAATCAGCATCCACAATATTATCTTGAGCAGATTATCACTATTATCAGGAAACACATCACAAGTTGCTTTTAAGCCCTGAATGTCATTTATAGAGAACCAGAGGAAATATGCAGTGAAATCAAAGACATTGTTAAGGATGCATGAAAAGGTCTATAAGGGGAATCTAATCTAAAAGGTCAGGTTGAGGTAAGACCATCCTACAATGACCTATTGAAGCTGTTGCTAGCAGTCAACACCAACTTGATGTCACATAAGCAATTACTTTGTAGTTCCAAGGTGCAACAATTAATGGATTTATATATATATAAATTACAAGCTATATATTTGTATATATAGGTTGTAATTTATATTTGCTTATATTTTAGTTGAACTTTAAATATTGTCCTTTTCTTAGTTCATTACAATGGATTAAAATATTGCTTTTAAAATGTGAACTATGCTACTTTACATAAAGGCGAGTTTATCTGAATTCCTGTGCTGAGTGGTAAATAGACAAAGCAAACTAACTTTATGTTAGACAGCAGCCTCCCTTATCTAGGACCTAGGTGTCCTTCAAATTCTATTCCTCTAATGTCAGTCCCAGTGGGAGAATAGCTACGACCATGTATGTGGAGGACATTGTTGCTTTGGTATGTCTGCAACAGGATGAAAATTTACTGAAATGAATGATGTGGTCTAAATCATATTTTTTAGTCAATGTTTTTGAGAATATTGCAGATTTTGCCAAATTGGGTACCATGTTTCCTCAAAGTTTCCTAAACTGATATCTGGAGAATACAAGAAGTTCAGAAAAGTAGAACTTAAAAGATGGCACTGGAGCTTCGTTACCTACAAGTCTGTAATAAATCGCATACTTGTCCTAGAGATTTTGCATGGAAATTTCTGATGCAATTTTTCCTGATGCCAGAGACTTGCCTTGATAAATCAAGTGATATTAATGGAATATTTAACTCTCAAGGAGCTTTTTACCTTAGGTTTTCTGAATTGCTTAACTTCATTTACAGTTTAAAACAGATGGCATGTATTATTGCAATGTGAAATAATCAGTGAAAAATTTGACTGGAAGCTATTTTGAGAGATTATGTGAGTTACTAAACATTTAAATGAACAGTCATTCAAAAATTATCAAATATATCATGACAGGTCATATATATCATGCAAATATATTCATACTGATTTAGGGTGTGAGTAGAGTGCAGGAGTCTTGATTATTTCTACAATTAGTTTTCTCATATTTAAGGTGTCAGATCCCAATGTGTATATATAATTTAGAAGGTCATTTCAGTTGAATGTGTGTAGCCATAGAACCTGATTAACATTCAAGGCTGTTCTTACTATTGAACAATATAGTAACATCAATTTCAGCAGAAAATTCTGAGGTGACATTTCTGCCTGGTGTGAGCTTATCTATAAATTAATTGTTTCCTATCTCCTTGACAATGTGATTTTTTAAAAACCTGCTGCTTAGAAAAATAGCATCTATTTACACTTTTTAACAATATGCATGCTATGTTTCTTCTGCCTCTTGAAAATGCATTTTCAGTGGATTCTTTTAAATTATATATAGCAGGCTTGTAATGCTCATTGGAGTGTGGGCTTTTTGAAAAACGTGACTAAAATATTTTTTGTGCCTTGTTTGGAGGCTTTAAATATACCCTTTCATTGGTTTATCCTGTTCATCTGACAAATACTTTGTAGATGTTTCTTCCTTATTGAAAACATAAATAGAAATAGATAATGAATGGTGACATATTTTATAAAGATTTATATTTTGGCCTTTATTTAAAAAACAAAACAGCTTCAACATCCCGACTTTGTGAGGCAAACTTTTCAAAAGATATTGGGCATTAAATGGAGTAGTTTTGGAGAAAATTAGATCTGCAATTTGTCTCATTATGTTTATATTTTTATTTAGTGTAAAACAGGTGTCAAACCGTGGCAACTTTAAGACCTTTGGATTTTAACTCCCATAATTCCACAGGTAGCCATGATGGTTGAGGAATTCTGGGAGTTGGTCCACAAGTCTTAAAGTTGCCAAGGTTGGACACCCCTGACCTAAAGGGACCTGGTTCAATATAAGGCTGCAGCCAAAATTGCAACCAGTTTATTAGCCTGTAGCTTTATTGGGAAGCAATAATGGAGTTGCCTGAGAAGAACTGCCTGATCTGCTTCTTGTTTTTAATTCTGTTGCATCGTCTGGGCCTTGGTTTAGAGTCTCCCAAACTACGGCTTGTGTCTTGAATTGGTAGTTTGAGGGAAGTGGGGTACAATTTAGCTTTGATCCAAAGTGGCTTGTCAGCTTTTGCAAGGAACAAAATCATGGGATGAAGCCCAGAGTCCTAAGTACAAAAGTTCCAGATGGCTTTTTGGAGAGATAGCTAATTGAGATTTGGCCTTCATAGTTCAGGGATGGATAACTCAGTGGGTATATTTTTATTGATGCTTATTATTTTGATATCTTGAAGAGAGAGTTTTGGGAGTTTTAGTTGGTGGAAAATGTAATTGGTGGAGTACATGATACCAGAACCGTGTTATTGCGTGGCTATATTGAAAAACATATTGATTGCCAGTTTTATGAGTACAGTGTTATGCTTAATTTAGGCTCAGGTTTTAAATGCATTTTTGTCCATTTTCTTTCACATCATTTCCTAATGGTGTGAAAAGCAATTAAGCAATTAATCAGCCTGCTTTTGGTTGGATACCAATGTCTGTAAAAGAAAAAGAAAGGATGGGGGATGGGCAAAATAAATAAATAGAGATTGTGCACTGTTGCAAAATTGCATCAAAGCACAGCACAGCAAAAATAAATGTTTCTGATATGGCTGGTTTCGTTATACATACCAGCTGTTACTTTTATAGTCTTAGCTAATTTAGGGCTTCACTGTTTGATGGATTGCTCATGACCAGGCGACACCCTCATAAAGAAATGTGTGCTTTTAGTAAGTTTGGTTTTTAGAAAAAGCGCCTTCTGCTTAGTTGTTGCCAAATGTGTTAACTCAGAAGTTTTGTTAGCTCCTACATTTTATGTTTCCAAGAAAAAAGTATTTTTCTTCTGATTATTTGTGTCTCATTAATTTTGTAATGTTTATGTTTTATTTTTGAAGGTAATTGCTTTGGGTGCCTGTTATTATTGTTTAATAATAAATAACAACTAAGGTAATTAAGCTCAAGATTTTAAATTAATTAGCTGCTCCAATGCTTGGAAAATCAAAATTGGTTACCAGCCTACATTGAAAAATAATATCGTATTTTTATTTAGTTTGCTTATTAAATTTGTTTGCTGCCCATCTTTCCACAAGGCGACTTTAAAATCCTATCAAACAAATGTGAAAAATAATAGCGGCAGCCAATCTGTCAACATTTTAAATATTGATAAATGTAATCCATAGAAATAAAAACTCTTTTGATGTCCTCCATAATTTTTAAACATGGGAAGAGGTCCTGAGAGAAATAAGTTTAAGAAACACTGAATAATGCAGGTGACTCTGCATGTATGTTGGCATTATTTTTATTTTATTTTAATCCCATTTATATCCCGCCCTTCTCCGAAGACTCAGAGCGGCTTACAATTTAAGCACAAACCAATGTGCTTAGCAATAGCCTTCATTCTATGTATATGCCTGCTTAACAACAACAACAACATTGGAAGAGAACTTGGAGGTCTGCTCAGGCAGGAAACCTTATACCATTTCAGACAAATGGCTTTGAGAAGGAAGTATTTGACAACGCGGGGAATACATTAAAAAGCTGTTTTTGAATGGCTAAAGCAGAGATGTTTACAAACTTTGTATGCTTTCTGACTGCATACAGGTAGTACTCAAGTTACGACCACAATTGAGCCCAAAATTTCTGTTGCTAAATGAGACAGTTGTTAAGCGAATTTTGTCCAGTTTTACAACTTTTTTTTGCTACAGTTGTTAAGTGAATCACTGCAGTTAATTTTGTAACACAGCTGTTAAGTGAATTTTGCTTGTCATAAGGTTGGAAAAGGTAATCATGATCCTGGGATACTACAGCCATCATAAGTATGTGTCAGTTGCCAAGTGTCTGAATTTTGATCACACGACTGTGGGGATGCTGCAATGGACGTGTGAAAAACAGTCCTAAGTCATTTTTTCAGTGTTGCTGTAACTTCGGTCACTAAATGAAATAAATGATTGCACAACCATTTTCCATGCAGAGGCAGCCTCACCTTGTCTGCTTGAATATTCTTAGCTATTTGTGGATCAGCAGCACTTGTCAGCTTAGGATACAATGATTTCCTGTTTCACTAACCTATAATTTACTTTGATTGTTTTTTAGTGTTGGATCCCTTGTTCACATCCTCACTGACAACGTTATCACCATGAATATGCAATTTTTTATAATTGCTGGTATTTTGGTACACTGTGTGTTCCTGATCTCTATCTTTGACATTTATTTCACCTCTCCTTTGGTCCATGGAATGACTCCTCATCAAATTCTGCTGTCACCACCTGCACAACGCTTAGTACTGTTTGTTGCGGATGGTCTACGTGCAGATTCACTATATGCACTGGATGACAGTGGCAATTCTAATGCTCCTTTCCTTAGGTAACTTCATTTTCCTTCCAATATTTGTTACAATTACTTCTTGTTGAGGGAGATTTTTATATTTAGGGGGAAAACCCGCAAGTAGTTAACTATGAGCAGGATCCCATTTTGTCATAGGTGCTAATATTAGCAATTACATAATTATCGTACTCTCAGTCCAGCCATGGATTTGCATATTTCCCTGTCTCCTCCAGTATGTCCTGAATGTGTATATCACTCAGTATGTGTTGGAAAACTCATCTATGGATAACGTTAATTAATTTAATTCATGCTTTGCAATCAAGTCAGAAAAAAATCCTCTCACCTTTTGAAACTGCCTTTTTCAAGACTCGGTTCATATGTAATGCTAGGCTATATTTGTACCTGCATTTGTTTTTGTCTTAATTTCATCAATGAACCCATCCAGCCTATGTTAATTATAGATTATTTGTCTTTAATGGCAGACACTGCATTTAATTAAAAATGGAAGTTTCATTCTGAAGGAGCAGAGACATAGAGCATGCAAAAGTGCTTTAAGTTTGAATTGAATTACTTGCTTACTTGTCTAACTCCTAGGTATGGGAATCCTTTTTTTTCAGCAGCTGAGTCCATGATATCCAGTGGTGGGATTCAGCCAGTTCGCACCACTTTGGCAGAACTGGTAGCTAATTTTTTGTTGCCCAGGCCCAGAATAGACTTCTGGAAGCGGCATGCACATATTTGAATCCCCCCATTGATGATATTGTTCCATTTTTTCATGGCAGCCTAAAGTAGATCCAACACCTGAAGTGTAAGTGAGCTATGCCATCAGCTTTTTAATTTAGAATATCTTTCTTTCAGGAATATCATAGCTTCAAAAGGCAGTTGGGGAATATCTCATACACGTGTTCCAACAGAATCTAGACCTGGGCATGTTGCACTAATAGCTGGATTTTATGAAGATGTCAGCGCTGTTGCTAGAGGTATGGAACATCCAATTTATTTCAATAAAAAAGAAAAGGCTTTCTGTGTCTTTTGCAGCTCCTTTCGCTATATAATGAACATGGGAGCTGCTGTGTGTAAATTAGATGGCCAGTTTGTGGCAATTTTCTCTGCATCCTATCCTTTTATTATTTTGGAACACCTCCGATATAAATTGAAATGAGATTGCTGTGTTAAATTGTAGTTTGGTTAGTTATGGTTTATTGGATCACTGTAATCATACCTGGAAGGGACACGGTGGCTCAGTGGGTTAGGACGCTGAGCTTGTCGATCAGAAGGTCGGCAGTTTGGCGGGTCGAATCCCGAGTGCCGCATAGCAGAGTGAGCGCCTGTTACTCGTCCCAGCTTCTGCCAACCTAGCAGTTCGAAAGCACGTAAAAAAATGCAAGTAGAAAAATAGGGACCACTATGGTGGGAAGGTAACAGCGTTCCGTGCGCATTTGGCGTCTAGTCATGCTGGCCACATGACCACGGAGACGTCCTCGGACAAGCGCTGGCTCTTCGGCTTTGAAACGGAGATGAGCACCGGCCCCTAGAGTCGGAAATGACTAGCACACATGTGCGGGGGAACCTTTACCTTTACCTTTACCTAATCATACCTGGGTAAGCTCATGTTTCGTCATAAACTCTAATGTGGTTTATTTTGTTTTATTTTAGTATATTAAAGAGCTACTGGTATGTCTTTGAAATTCATCTATTTAAACTTTTGTAAATGGGAAATACTACTTTATAAAATTATGGCGGTATGCCAGCTTTCCATTCTGAGAACACAACTTTAAATGCAGTCAGGTATTATGAGTCGGAGACTAGTCTTCAACATTTATTACTGCATCTAAATGATATTTGCAGCACAATTCTGTGTATGATTACTGAGAAATAAATCATTAGTTTTAGTGAGGTCTGTTCTCCGATAAATCTGAACAAAACTGCAATCCTAAGTCATTCTCTCTCTCCATATATGTGTATGAAATGATATATATATATATATATATATATATATATATATATATATATATATATATATATATATATTGGGAAAGAAGGGATTAGTTTTTGTTTTCTCATCTTTGGATAATGTACTGCTGATTGAACTACATGTTACTTTATAGTATATGATAACATATTTTTGGTTTAGGGAAGTAAACAGAGTTTGAAACAATGGCTTGTTGGCTTCTTGCTTATAATTATGCTTTCGTATGATGTGTGCATGGAGACATATAGAATAAAGTAAAATAACTATCGTTTGCTTCTGGTTTCTGAGATTCCTGGCTCATTTTTATGCCTATCTTAGACCTCAAACAAATTCCTGAAACTACAAGAAGCAGCTTGGGGAAACAAATGGAAAGCAAACAAAGGATAGTTCAAAGAATCCAGTATTGTTTTATTTGTTTGAATTGTTTAATAAGCCATAATTAAAACAAGCTGAAATTTTGCATGATACTATACGTGAATAAGATTTGTGACCTTTCTTCTTTGAAGTTTCCAATATTGAAGTTTTTCAGATAGATTCTTTAGGTAATTTTTAGTAAACATTGGCATAAAAATAAGTTGAAAATCTATTATTTCTATGTAGGGAATTTTGAAATATTTTCACATTTTCTATGCAAAAATTACAATTAAAATAAGTATGTAACTTGCTAATTAAATGTGATGATGTGGATTTACTTTCCCTAAGTGAATATGCTGCCTTTATATCTTTTAACAACTGGAACCAAATCTGACTTTTTCCTTTAAAAATGACTTCAGCAATGCATCTTTTGACTTACAGGATGGAAAGAAAATCCAGTGGAATTTGATTCTATTTTCAATGAAAGTAAATATACTTGGAGCTGGGGAAGTCCAGATATTCTACCTATGTTTGCTAAAGGTGACTTGTCTTAGTGCTATTGATCATTTATGAAATATTAAAGATTTGTAATTAATTGTAATAACCAGAAGTCTTTTGAATGTTCATTTCCTAGAAAACCCCTTTGTAGTACATACAAGTCTTTGTAGTACATACATGGTCATCCTTGACTGATGACAACATACACTTCTGCACTAAATGTTCTGCTGAAGAACTATAATTGCAAATACTATTTTGGGATTTGCAGTAAATTTGTCTTCTGAGTATTTTAATCCACGTGAGTTTTTAAAACGCTGCCTAGATCAGGGATGTCAAACTGCCGGCCTGTGGGCCAGATGCCTCATGCCAAAACCGCGCCGGCAATGGGAAAAAAGTAGTGATATGTTGCGACATGTCACGTTACGTCGCGAGTTTGACACCCATGGCCTAGATCATTGATACATTTATTTTCCTCAAAAACTCAACAAGTTTTAAAAATATAAACAGTACTGTGCAAGAATCTTGGGCTACCATTAGATTTGTTGTTGTAGCAATGGTATAATGACCATATAATACAGGGGTCTTCAAACTTGGTCCTTTTATGACATGTGGACTTCAACTCCCAGAATTCCTTAGCCAGTGTGATAAGGTCTTTGTTACAAGTCCAAAACTACTGATGCTAGTTGTTTACATGTTAAATGGAAGGAAAAGTTATTTTTGACTAAATTACCCATGTAAAGTGTGTGAGCAGCTTCTAAGAGTTAGTATTAAATAACTCTTTTTAGTGAAGCTAAAATTCAAGACCCAACCCATAATGGTGGTCACACACTCGACCTGGTTTTTATCTCTGGGCAGTGGATTAATGATCTGGGTAGGGGAGATTTAACCATCCAACCCCTGTCATGGTCCAATCATTTCCTTCTCCAGCTAGACTTTCAGTACGCCACCCCCTGCCGCTGGGAGGCGGAACTGACCAGGTGGTTCCGCCCCAGGAGCCTTATGGACCCTGAGAGGTTTCAGACGGAGCTTGGGACATTTCCTGCTTCCCTTGCCCACGACTCTGCCAAGGCCCTAGTGGTAGCCTGGGAGAGGGCTGCTGCCAGGGCCTTGGATCGAGTCGTGCTTTTGCGGCCTCTGACCCAGCGCAGATCCCGGGTAGCCCCCTGGTTTACCGAGGGACTCCGAGAGATGAAGCGCCGGAAAAGACGCCTAGAGAGCTGTTGGAGGTCCAGCAGATCCGAATCTGATCGAACACGGCTAAGAACTTGTCTTAAGTCTTACCTAATGGCGATGGAAGCGGCAAAGCGTGTTTACTTTTCCGCTCTCATTGCGTCCGCAGATAACCGCCCAGCCGCCCTGTTTAGAGTGACGCGCTCACTGCTTAATCAGCAACCGAGGGATGACCCCTTGCAGGGTAGGACTGAGGAATTTGTACAGTATCTGCAGGACAAAATCGCTCAGATCTGGACTGGTTTGGATTCCAATTGGGCGGAATCCGACGGAGTGGAGAGGGCAGGACTTGGTCATACCATTTGGGGTGAGTTTGACCCTGTGACTTTGGATGATGTGGACAGGATTATGCGTAGGCTGAGCGCTGCAACTTGTTTATTGGACCCATGTCACTCCTGGCTGGTTTCGGCCGCCGGGGAGGTGACAGGGGGCTGGCTCCAGGCAGTTGTCAATGCTTCATTGACAGAGGGTCTCTTCCCCTCCGCTTTAAAAGAGGCGGTGGTAAGGTCCCTCCTCAAGAAGCCTGCTCTGGACCCGGCCTCGTTGAATAACTATCGTCTTGTCTCCAACCTTCGCTTTGTAGTGAAGGTTGTCGAGAGTGTTGTGGCACGTCAGCTTCCGCAATTCCTGGATGAATCAAATTATATGGACCCGTACCAGTCCGGTTTCAGACCTGGTTACAGCATGGAAACGGCATTGGTCACACTTGTAGATGATCTCTGGCGGGCCCAGGACAGGGGTTGCTCCTCTGTCCTGGTCCTACTTGACCTTTCAGCAGCTTTTGACACCATCGACCATGGTATCCTGCTGCGACGGCTCGAGGGGTTGGGAGTGGGAGGCACTGTTTTACGGTGGTTCTCCTACCTCTCGGGCCGTTTGCAGTTTGTAGTGGTAGGGGGGGCAGAGATCTACCCCGAGGCTCCTTTCATGTGGGGTTCCTCAGGAGTCGGTTCTCTCCCCCCTCCTGTTCAACATCTATATGAAGCCGCTGGGTGAGATCATCCGTGGCTTTGGGGTGAGGTATCACCAATATGCCGATGATACCCAGTTGTTTATCTCCACCCCGAGCCAACCCAGTGATGCCCTTGACGTGATGTCCCGGTGCCTGGAGGCGGTGCGAGTCTGGATGGGAAGGAACAGGCTCAGGCTAAACCCCTCCAAGACCGAGTGGCTGTGGATATCGGCATCTCGTACTGTCCAGCAGGTTCCATCTCTTCTTATGGGGGGGAGTTATTGCCCCCCTCAGAAAGGGCCCACAACTTGGGTGTTCTCCTGGATTCACGGCTTAATTTGGAAGACCATCTGGCTGCCGTGACCAGGGGGACTTTTGCACAGGTTCGGCTGGTATGCCAGTTGTGCCCCTTTTTGGACCGAGATGCCCTATGCATGGTCACCCACGCCCTTATCACTTCTCGCCTGGATTACTGCAATGCTGTCTACATGGGGCTGCCCTTGAAGTGCACCTGGAGGCTTCAACTGGTGCAAAATGCGGCCGCGCGGGTGCTTATGGGAGTATCTCGATACTCCCATGTTACACCACTCCTGCGCGAGCTGCATTGGCTTCCGATTGCCCTCCGGGTGCGATTCAAGGTGCTGGTAATTACCTTTAAAGCCCTACATGACTTAGGCCCGGGGTACTTGCGAGACCACCTGCTGCCAATGTCAACCTCCCATCGCCCGGTTCGCTCCCACAGAGTCGGCCTCCTCAGGGTTCCGTCGGCCAGGCAATGCCGGCTGGCAACCCCCAGGGGTAGCGCCTTCTCTGTGGGTGCGCTGACCCTCTGAAATGAACTGCCTCGGGAGCTGCGGACGGCCCCCGACCTTTGATCCTTCCGCCGTGACCTGAAGACATGGCTGTTCCAACAAGCGGGCCTGGACTGATCATGGTTTTTAAATTTGGTTTTTATCAGCTTAAATTGTCCTTTATTTCTCTATTTTAATTTTTTTTTAATCTTTGTATTCTATGTTTTTTTAATTTTTTATTGTTGTGAGCCACCCTGAGTCCTTAGGGAGAAGGGCGGCATATACATTTAATAAATAAATAAATAAAATGTTTTGAGAAGAAGACAGAGAAACTGAGTTAAAAATATAGATATTCTTTTCTTCAACTGGAATGTTTGGTTGCAGGTGCTACTGGTGATCATGTTTATACCAATTGCTATAAAGCTGAAAGAGAGGACTTTGCAGCTGAAGATGCCACTGTGCTGGACACTTGGGTTTTTGACCAGGTTAAGGTGAATAAAAATCTTCATTTTGCATCCCTATTATATGACTGACAGATTATAGTTGACAAATTTGTGCTGTGTCCTATATTCCCTGTTTGTTTTTTTAACAGTGTGGTGCATTTTAAATAAAGCGGGTTTTTAGGTAGTCCTCAGCTATCTAGGACATTTTTATGTTGGAATTTCCTGTCATTTGCTCCAAGATTTGTAATATAACGTGTCCATATTTCTATCTGAAGAAAGAATTAGAGATTTCTGTGTGCAGAATGCAAACAGATCTGATGTCTTTAAATTATGGATATTTTTACCTTCTGCTTCCTAAATTCTCCTTCAGTATTTTTACTTGGGATTTCTTTTTATTATAAAAGTCAGTGGCAAAAGAATCTGAGGAAAAATGGTGAAGATGAGAATAAATGTTAGATACTCGCATCTGTCTAAAAGGCATTTTGAGGGTTGTAACTTGTTTAGGCTTAAGTTATCCTATTGAATATACTATGTGTAGAAATGAATAAAGACCACATTCTACAGAGGAATTTATCTAAATGTCTTTTTTCCAGGTTCTTCTGTGTGATAATTGCTGATACAATAACAAGTTCTAACTTTCTTCTTAGAACAATTTCTGGTGCTCAGAGTAACTTACTTGGTTTTCTGATCTAGGATTTCTTCAACTTGGCTAAAAACAATGAAACATTGTTTTCTAAACTGCATGAACAAAAAATCATTTTCTTCCTGCACTTATTAGGATTAGATACAAATGGTCATGCTCATCGGCCTCATTCAAGGTAAAAATGTATTATTTATATTTTTGAAATATAAGTACAACCAAAACTGAACATATCTTTGATTTATAACACCAGTTATTCAGTGGATTCAAGAATTGATGTTATTTTCAATTTACGATCAAATTGTTTATAGATAACAGGTTACAGTATATATATAAATGATTATGAATTATGCTGATCCTTTATTGAAAGTGCTGTGTAAAATATGTATAAACATGTATGAGAAGCATTTATATGGTCTCTTTGATGTTCGGCTTTCTTTTTTCCTTCCCTCTTATCGTTCATTCTTTTTCCTGTTCTGTTAATAAAGGCATTGTTGCAGAACATATTTGATCTAAGTGAGAGAATTAACCATGTGCCTAAATCCTCCACTAAAATTAATAGGATTAAAAGTACATAATTATATTTGAACAATTTCTTTTGTATGTTTTAATTTTCAGTTTTATTTCAACTAGGTTAATTTCTTACAATAATTATATCTATACCAAGTGAGAGATAAATTTATGTCTCTGGAAAAAAATGGGTTAACTCATATATGTAAAAGTTGGAGTTCAGACAGTTTGTTAACACCTTTTACCATAAGCTTTCCAAAGTTTGTGAGAAAGCTTTAAGCTTCTTAATAATTCTCACATTAAGAAACTTGATGTATTAGACAAGTGAGGGACTGCAAACATTTTATGACAGAGCATGAAAGAGAAGGGGCAAAAATTGCTATTGAGGAAAAGACCAATTTGATAAGCATGGCTCCTTCTGCCTTAATAATAAATGTTATTTATTTGTTTGGCTGATGGAAGGACTGAGGCATTCTAGGTTTATAATAAGTGTTAATGCCTTGTACAAAAATTAAACAATAATGTCCTAGTAACTCTTCAAAGACAGAACAAAGTGAAGGAAAAGAAAAATGTTTAAACTGGACTATATAGGCAGCTAGACCATTTTCCTGCAGAAGTCATTCCTTAATCATCAAATTCTGCCGTGGCAATTCCCATGAAGTGGAATCAATGTGTTTGAATTGGAAGGCCATGCAATTTATTTAATGACAAATCAAGGAAGCAAGGTATGGCATGTTAGTTTGATGTTTTCTTTAAAAATTCTTTAAAAAAGGGCAGCTTTAGACTTTTGTCTAAAGAAATGATTGCATTTTGATTCTTTTGATCATTTATTATACAGTATCGTATTTAAAAATTAAGTGATTGCAGTGCTTTAAATTCAGTTCTGTAATGTGATGTGTGAAGAAATGAATACTGTAAAAAATAAGCTAAATAGAGAATATTTTAATACTTTTATTGCTATGGTTCTGTTTTTAAATCTTATGCAAATGTACTTCTAGATTCATAATTACAATATTTTGCTTTTCTGTAGGGAATATAAGAACAATATTAGGAAAGTTGATGAAGGTGTACAAGAA
The DNA here is from genome assembly GCF_947247035.1 of Vipera ursinii. Lineage (NCBI taxonomy): Eukaryota > Metazoa > Chordata > Lepidosauria > Squamata > Viperidae > Vipera > Vipera ursinii. Next base: position 140,062,553 of record NC_139516.1, on the reverse strand, counting down.
ATTGTTTCATTGGTTGAGGACTTCTATGGAAATGATGGCAACACAGCATTTATTTTAACTTCTGACCATGGAATGACAGATTGGGGTGAGATTTTGTTTCAGAACACTATAAAGGTACAGCTCAGAAAAATTTTGTCCATTGTGGTATTCCATGTTTTCCTTTCTTTACTCATAACACAAGGCAGTATTTTCTTTACATAAAGTTAAATATAATTAAATTATATTTTGGAATTTAAAAAAAAATCTAGAAATGTGCTATGTTTACATTCATAGTACTGTGTTATTTAGAAGATGTATAAACAGAATAACTATTACAGATGCAGAGGAATACAGGTAGTCCTTGACTTATGACCACAATTGAGCCCAAAATTTCCATTACTAAGCAAGACCGTTGTTAAGTGAGTTTTGCCCCATTTTATGACCTTTCTACCCACGGTTGTTAAGTAAATTACTGCAGTTGTTAAGCTAGTAACTTGGTTGTTAAGTGAATCTGGTGTCCCCATTGACTTTGTTTGTCAGAAGGTCGCAAAAGTTGACATGACCCTGGGACACTGCAACTGTCATTAATAAATGCCAGTTGCCAAGTGTCCAAAATTTGATCATGTGATCATGGAGATGCTGCAAAGGTTGTAAATGTGAAAAATAGTCAGAAGTCACTTTTTTCAGCGCTGTTAACTTCGAACAGTCACTAATGGATGATTATAAGTCGAGGACCACTTGCGCAAATATAAGCCAACATGGCTATATTCTCAGCCATATCAGTCTTATGTTAGAAGCAGCCTAACATGAGAGATACATCTGAAGTAATCCTTTCACAACTGTTCCATCCATTGTTAAACTTGGGAAAAATTATTAAAGGAGTCTTTAGGGCAGGGGTGTCAAACTCAATTTCATTGAGGGCCGTATCAGCATTGCGGTTGCCCTCAGGGGGCCAGGTGGGTATTGCCAGGGTGGGTGTGGCCTACTGGGTGGGCGTGGCTAGAGTGCATATGGCCTACTGGGTGAGTGTGGCCAGCTCTACATCGTTCGCATCAAGGGTGCCTATGGAGGACTGGGCAGGAGTGGGACAGATCTGAGGGTCTCTGGCAGAAGGAAGGTCTCTGGGCCAGGGCCAAGGCAGTGGGGGCTGTTCCCTCACTGTTCCCAGGATGGCTTTGCAGGCCACATGAAACCACTTCGCGGGCCGGATCCGGCCCCCGGGCCTTGTGTTTGACATGTCTGCTTTAGGGTATCTCAGGGTTTACAATGGACAAAGCATATATGTTATCTACAGATTTGGTTGTTGGTGTATATTCATAGGCCTTAGCCTAATTTCAAACAATTAGTTCATATAGCCAGCAAAAGTAATCAGCTGATCACTTGATATACTGGAGCTTGTTGTGGGAAGTGAAAGAGAAAGAAACAAAAAGCTATCATATCATATCATAAAAATGTTTTTAATATTTTATCACTGGGGCTTGTTAGTTTAATCTTTTTTTTTACATTTGTATTATTGTGTTTTATTGTTGTTAGCCACCCTGAGCCCTTCCGGAGATAGGGCGGCATATAAGTCCCAATAATAAATAGATAAATAAATAAATAAGGAGAAAAAACCAAGTGTCAGGGGAAAGGGGGAAGCTGTTTTATTCTTCAATATCCAACATCTTCCTCCCTGCATGGTGAGGCTTCAATAGATCACTTTGTTAGGAATGCACAACAAAAAAGATTACCTGTCACTGACTTAGAAACATTTCAGCACTAACACCTAAGTTGTTTTGCTTGAGATTGAAAAAGACTGAATTGCAATTTAGATGTGACTAAGCTACAAATAATAAATGAAAGCAAATTGTATTGGGATTAGGAACAAAAGATCTGAGGCATACATTTTTATTTTTTTTAAATAAACTTTTATTAATTTTCCAATATTACAATGGAATCTTTAAAAAGCAACGTGGTGTCTGGGTTACAATAGTTCCATTTCAGACAAATACATATTATTACAAATCTTACAAGTTGTTAAAACTAATATTTTTTCTCTCTTGTTTCCTTTAATACATATTATCTCTTATCTAAATTAACATACTTCTCATTGCTATTCATCAGTCATTTAATAGTTTCCTTATATTTCTCAATATCTTAGTATATTTTATATTTTAACATTCCATCTTTAGAACATTAAAACACCTTATATATTTTTCTAGCTTTAATTTTACATTAATATTAAAATTAAACGTTTAAGGTTTCTCATTTTCATATTTCTAAATAACCTCCTTTCCCTTTACATAATTTTCTCTGATACCTAGTAATGTAAATACACTTCTTATTTATCTCATTTTCATATCGACAAGTTAGTAGTACAATATAAGAATGGTAGTCATTAAAATACCAATTGCAGGGAGGAGAAAAAGATGGAGGACAATATAATATTCTTATTTCTCATTTATAGTTTCCACATATTGAAAAATTAACCAAAATTTCTCCCGTTTCAACATTTAATACATCCTTTATTTATTTATTTATTTATTTATTTATTTATTTATTTATTTTAATTGCATTTATATCCCGCCCTTCTCCGAAGACTCAGGGCGGCTATTAGTTACATTGTATCTTTCTTAACATATATAAATCTTAATCCATTTCATTTAAAAAGCTCAATATTTCAATGTTGGTATTCATACATCTGTATTTTGTTTTTGTTTTTTAATTAGTAGTTTTATCTACTCATCAAAACAATCTCTCATAATCCAAGTACAATCCTGTCTATTTCAGGCCTCTTAAGTATGTCCATATTTCTTCAATCTTATTCTTGCTTTCTTCCTTTGCCATGTCATTTTTTGCTTTTTTGCTTTTTTGCCTCAGGGTTATCAAAGCATTCTTGTATTGTTATATCACATTGAAGTAGTCCTTCAGTCTCCGTTTTTGAAGGATTGAGGGGTCTGTTAACAGTGCCAAATCTTCTCATTATTTTCACCTCTTGATATAATTGTCCTGGGCTAAATAAATTTTGTTCCACCTTCTCATTTTGGTCTTCAAAAGTCTGTGCTTGTTGAATAGTTAATTCTTCTGCCAATATATTTAAATCTTCTGTTAAGTTCTGTCCCGATAAAATATTAGTTGTAGTCACAATTTGAGCTTGTTTCTTTGAGGTGTTTTCTAATTCTTTTCCAAAAGGTCTTATTTCATCGCCAGCTGTAGAAAGGAACTGATAAGTTGGGTAGGCTATTTCCCACAGCATAGATTTGTTTTTGAAACTTGTCCATGGTGGAGTTTTACATCTGGTGTTCAAGGTTAATCTTATCTTATTTTTCTTAAATGTTTTCTTTATTTTTTTTAAAAAAAGAAAATCAGATTGCAATTTCAGGTTTAGCCACTGGGTGTCCCCCAAGTGCTTTCAAAGTTCTTTTCTTTTAGTCCGTTTCTTTTTTCAACGTTTTAAAAAAACCAAAACACCCCTGAGCTTGCTCGCCGCTTGTTTGAAGGGAGGGTTGAATTCCCCCCTCCCTCTCCACAGGGGGGAAGGTACTTAGCAGCTTATTTAGGTGAAAAGAAGAAAATTAAGGTATAAGAGAGGAATCTTACCCCTGTCTCTTCCACGCTGCTTTAATGTTACCTGATGGTAAGTTTGACTTCAGCTGTCTGCAGCCTAGTAACTGGCCATGTTACTATGGCCCATCTTTTGTCCGACAGTACGAAGGGAATGCAGGCACTAACGGGGGGGTTGCGGCTCCCCCACGTTTCTGCAAAAGCCCCTTCTTACTGGTTGCCCCTCCAGGGCGACTCTTTGGCCCTTTTAGGACCCCCTAGCGATGCGAGAAGATGAGAGCTGTCCTCCAGACATCCATATCGGCTGGCTTGGCAAACCGGAAGTCCAGAAGCATAGATTTTAATAGGTGGTTTAAAAGGAGAAGAAAAACAGCAAGCTCATATGGGATGGGTTGACGAATGGCCATCATGGTTAATGGCAAGAAATGCAGGAGCAAAATGCAGAAGGGATTTCAGAATGATGTTCAAGCTAAGGAATGGGAAGAGAAAACTGGCAGAGTCATTTTAAGAAGATGAGAGATCTTGAGTTAACTGAAAGTGATAAAAATTGGAGTGACAATTATGCCTGATAAGATAAATGAGCAAACAGTATGTTGGAGAACAGTTGACTAAGCTTTTGTTATATAAAGAAATGAAGTATCTGAGGCATCTGTGGGAATTTGAGTAAACCTTAGTTTGGGGTTGTTGATTGGGTAGTTGTAAATACATAGAAATGCTTTAAAAATACATAATTGAAAATCCATATTGGGGCAACCCTTCAGGAGCCCAAGGACCATTATAGGTAAACTATGAGGCAAAAGGGGGAGTCGCATGAGGAAGTAGTTTGAAGAACATTGAAACTGCAGATTGCCCTCTAGATGAACAGATGAGAGAAATGGTATTCAAAAGCCAGCTTTTAAAGTAATAATAATAATAAAATGACTGACTTGGTTCTCTCTGTGTGTTTAGGGACTCATGGGGCAAGTCATCCATCAGAAACATTAACACCCCTAGTTGCTTGGGGAGCAGGAATCAAATATCCTCAGATTGTTACCTCACAGCAGTATGAAGATACGTTTTTAAAAGGTAAATTCAACTATTTCTGTAACACCTGTAATTACCATTATTATACATATATTACAAAAAGACAGTTTTTAGTGTTATTAGCTGCTGCTAGTGCTGTTACGTTGATAAAATCCTCATTAAATGAATGAGGAATCAAAGTTTACGAGAAGCCATTAAGTTGTTTCATGGCTTCTGAATGATATGAATTCTCTCACTGCTAAAAACATTTGAGCCACTGTTTCTCATAGTCATAATGCAAATCCTCCTTTGCAGAAAATAAATTTTACTTGAAACTTTTGATTTGTGGGTCTGATTTTATGAGATGGGTGTAACTTTTAAACTAGGCTAGTTTGGTCCTTTGTCATCTCTAATCAAACCTAATTAAATAGTTTGATGCATTTAAATTAATTCTAAATTACCAGATCTTCAGATAGCTTTAATTTTTCTTCATGATATCTGATATCCTCAGGTATCCTGTTTCGCACATTTAACCTTCACTTTTCTCATATTGTTTAACATACCCTCTGTGAGTATGAATCATTCTTGTTTCCAAGGCCAATTTTCCTAGATTGGAAATGTGAGGGTTAATTAAGCTTAAAATTAAGTGCATAGTGTAATAATCCAAGATAAAAATAGGCGTATCCTCCAGTGCTTAAAAGGGCTCATTAAATGAAGTGCTAAGATGGGCCTAACATTAACCAAGTGTAAGAAATTACTCATGGATGCTGTACTCATTAACAGAACTAATCATATCATGTCCAACCAAGTATTCAGGTAATCTTTGTAATGCTTGTAATGTTTTTGGAACTACCGGTAATAAAATAATAAAAATGAACATAGCAGGCATATAATTCTAAATAGAATTTTATCCACTATTTCTGGGGTGGGGGAAAGGTAATATTTGCTACAGAGACTATTGGCTGTTTAATGGTAAATTAACTATAATTCGGATTTGGGCAATGAACCACAGAACTATGGCCACATTGGTCAAAGAAAAATGCATGATTTTAGAATGTGTGGAACCTCTCTGTCTTAACTGTTTCTGGAATTATTTCCCAGTATATTTTATTTTATTTAGTAAATTTATGTGGCTGTCCATTCTCACTTGAAGTAGATTCCTTATATGTAAAACTAACCTTAATCAGTGATTTATCAAGCTATAGCTGTCCATCCAAGAGAGTCTTGGATATTCCGTTGTATAGCTTTAGTTTTGTGATTCTTTAGATTTGGATTAAAGAGTTTGGGGTGGCTTTGAGTAAATTTCTTAATACTATATTCTGCAGCTCAAGCACAAATATATTTGAATATAAAGAAAAAGGTTATCAGAAGAATAAGCTTATAACTGCTAAGTATCAAAAGTGATATTATTTTTCCCTCATAAATTATCATTCTTTTTTCCTCACTTACAGAATGGAAGCTGGAGATGTGGAGGCGCCGGGATGTGAATCAGGTATCTGACTGCTTCAAACTCACTGGTTTTTATTCTTACTTTATTTTAAGATGGTACAATGAAACATAATTATAATAATAAGTTATATTAAGAGGGACAATCCTGTCTGCCTCCAGTTTTTTTGTCTGCCTGCCTACCTTCTATCTGTCTGTCTGTCTGTCTGTCTGTCTGTCTGTCTATCTATCTCGTTAATTCATTCTCTGACTGCTGTTTTATTCATTGTTTCTAGCCAAAATTTGAAATGGGTTTACCTGCTGATAGTATAAACATAGGACATAGGTCAAGAACTGCACTATAGTGGGAATATTAATATCTGTAATACCCTTCCTGGTTTCTAAAGCAACATTGCTTGCCCATCCATTGTTAACAATATGGAGACAATTGTTTGCAGACCATTTTTTCCTCAATGTTCTGTTGGCACAGGATGAATTCTTAAGAATGATACAGGATATAGGTTCCTGTCCATTACACATGGAAACATTTTTTTTAATTATCTGAAATGGTGCCATGTATGTTTCATGAAAATACACCATAGAAGAGACTTCTGCTTTTAATTGTACTTTAATATACATTCAAAGGGAGACTTTTTTCTGCTTGTAGGCTGACATTGCACCACTGATGGCTTCTCTTATTGGAGTTCCTTTTCCCCTGAACTCAGTGGTAAGATAATATGCTTTTTTTTCTTCTCAGTGTAAAATGACTAGCGTTGGAATTTCTCTATGTGAAATATTTTAGAAGAAGGTGAGAGAGACCTTATTTTTTTAGGTAGAGCAAATTGCCTTTCTCTCCCAGCACTTTTGCTAACTGCAGTCAATTTTTACCTCCTTCCATTGAGGGGTTGTCATCTATTTTTTTGGGCAGGGGGAAAGCTCTGTGGGATCAGAGCTTTTGCTGCTCATAATAACCCTGCCAATTTTAAGTCTGATCCAGTCTTACTGTTTCATCTATGTTACCATATCTTTAGATCTTTTCTAATAAGTCAACTTGAATACTGTTCCTGGATCAAGGAATTGAGAAGAAGTATTATGTGATGTAATGGGGAAAGTGTTTTACCAGGACTGGGAAAAGCCAAGTTCAAGTCTTCTCTTGGCCATAGAAGCTCACTGAGTGAAATTGGCCAATCATTATCTTTATAACCTACTTCATGGGCTTGTTGTTTTATGGCTGGGTGTCTTCAAACTTGGCCCTTTTATGACTTGTGGACTTCAACTCCCAGAATTCCTCAGCCAGCGTGCCTGGCTGAGGAATTCTGGCTGTTGAAGTCCACAAGTCATAAAAGGGCCAAGTTTGAAGACCCCTGATTTAAGGAAAAGGAAAGATTTTAGAGAAGCAAGTAAAAATTTAACAGATAAATAAAAAATTAATCCATACTTTTTTGAGAAATTATAAAAAGTTGGTTTATATTGCCTTTGGAGAAACCTTAGTCAAAGGCCATCTCCTCTGTCTCACAATGGGCTAGCTATACCCATTTATTTTTGGAAGCTGTCTAAAGGAGTCGGCCTCACATAGCGTTCTGTGGAGAGTTTGTTTTACTTCAGTGTGCATGGAGAGTACCTCTTCAAAGCTGGCAGTTGCACTGCTGTTAGGAGAAGGTGTGTATTGATTCATTGTGAATAATATGGCTCTCTAATTCTGAAGATACTTTATGTACTGTAGCAGGCCCTAGTTTTTAGTAAAAATGTTTGCTTTTCTAGCCATGGATTATGCTGCTAAATATTAATTCTGTTTTTTTGCCCCCCAGGGTGTTTTACCTCTTGAATACTTGAATAATACTGTCCGTTTTAAGGCAGAGAGCATGTTTACCAACGCTGTTCAGATTCTTGAACAATTTAAGGTACATAAGCTATTGCTCAAATGTATAAACTGCACATTCATATGAATATATCCAGTAGAAACATCAAATTGCCATAGTAGAAATAGAAACGACATAGCAAGTTATATACTTATAATTTAGTATGATAGTAGAATTATTGCTAAATAAAAAACAGTGGTATTATGGAAAAACTAGCTTAAATCCTTAAAACTTTTTTTTAAACTGGGACAGCCAATATTTTCCATTGTCTTAAAAAAAAAATCTAAATGTTTTGTGGAACTTGTTTATTAAAACATAGAATTTAATTGCTATGGATCGAACTTTCATAACTGGTGTGAATTGATGTCATTGAAAGCAGTGCATTCTAATCAAGGTGTATAATTTCTCCTATAATTCAATTGCGATGTTATTAGGACTGGCATACCTCCTGTTCCAACCACTAGAAGATGATTTAGGAGTTGATGTTTAAATTTCTGTTGTCACTATTTACTGCTTCCTGATACACAAAATGGACTTTAGATCTTTAAGCTACTTGACAGCAGGATACTTCTCCAGTGTGAAAAATCTAGTAATTAATATTATAATGGAAGCCTTGCCTAAAATCAGGAAATAAATCCTGTCAGTTTTGGAAATTATTCCCTAAAGAGGGTTGCCTTGTTCCCTCTTAATTGCTTTTTATCCACATTGCAAATACTTTAATGTTGAGAAGGGTTTTGAGGAATAAATTGTTCTCTATGAACCTCTTTTACTACTGATAACTTTGATGTTTAAGATATAATGTTACTAATTTATTAATTTGTAATTATTTTTACACATAAATGGTATTGTTATTTATCTACGATTACCGGTAGTAGTTACTTCCAATTCTTTAAGAGAGAAAGCATATCATTTAAAAAAAAATTAAGCACTTGTAATTTCCAATTTCAGATGTTGATTTATGAGTCTGCAATTTTTATTACATTGGCTTATTAGGGTAAATCAGGTAGTTTCCAGGAAGATAGGGAGAAGTTATATAATTCTGGATCCATATATGTTTTATTCTTTTATTTTTTTCTTTTAAGGTTTCCCTTTCTTAGCACGTGGAGTTATGAGACTTTGGTTTAGGTCTAGAAAATTATCAGTAGCTCATAAATTCCTAAAAGTGATGCTGAATCTGATGCTTGCTTAAGATTAACAATCTTCTCTTACTGCTATTTCATTTAACAGCAGTTTATTTACTGTTTGTTTATGTATTTATTTACTAATTATTTCTTCAATATATAGCCCTAAGCCAAAATAATATACGTATCATTGCAACCTAAAATCAGACAATCTGTGGGGGAGAAAAATTGATTTGTAATCAAACAGTGAAAGAGATCTGCTGGGGAAGAACAACATGAAGACCATACTGTTTGTTTTAGTCATTCAATCTATACAAAACTACTTTGTTAACAATGATGGTTATTTTTTTCTTTCGTGTTCAGGTTAAGATGGCTCAGAAGAAGAAAACTACATTATCATTCTTGTTTTCACCATTCAAGTAAGTACATGTTCCATTCTTAGAATATATCTTTTAAACCAGTCATAAAGAAATTTTCTGAATGTTACTCTGACACTAAGTTATTCAAATAAATGAAACTTGGACAAGATTAATATAGTATTTGAGGGAACAAAAAAAAATAGAACACACAATTTAAAATCAGAGCCCTAGCTGAATTTCTTTCTAAACATAATTGAAAGGGAAAGTAAAGCTGTGATACAATTTAAATGCTAGAAAGATTCTACTTGACTGCTAATGAATTTGCCCAACTAGACCCTTCCCAATATTTAATGTTTAGACAAGAGCATTTATAAACCAGGCTTAAAACAAAGTAATTACAAAACTATAAAGAAGTAAGTAAACATAGGATTTTGTTACTATTAATATATTACTCAGGATTTATACACTGCTCAAAATTACAGAGCTTTTACTATAGCTTAAATAACTCTGACAAAAAAATTCTTATAAATCAGGGATATTTGTAGCGTAGCAGTGTCTGACATGCCACAGGTGGTTGGTTGGTTGGGTATTCATTTATTTATTCATTTATAAAATTTATAGGCCACCCATTTTACCTCAAGGTAATTCTGGGCAATCATTTAATGGTGATCAATATTTCACTGTGGTGTTTCAGAGATAATAGCTTGTTATTTGATAGAGATGAGAACTTTCCTAACTCTCTCTCTTTTAACAACACTAGTTCTCTGGGCTTTAGGACTGGACAATAAATCTTAATTATGTCTTTTCCTTGATATTTAGATAAAGAACCAAATCTTTAAATAGCCATTCATTATTTTTATTTGGAACAACCAATGGTTTAATTCATTTTTCTGTATCCTTTGCCACATAACAAATTTAGCATATTTGTTCTAAAAAAAGATATATGCACTGGCTGAAGACATTACAGATCATATTTTTCCTCCCTCTAGTTTTTAATTGAACCTGAAATAAATTTAAGTGCAAAATAGAGAAATATGCAAGTAGACCTACCGTTTTTTTTCTGAATCTTTTAAAAATATTTTTTGTTATCATGAGGTACTTAGAGAGTTTGAATCATTATGAATACCTAGAACTTAATTTCCTGCCCAAAGAAAATAATTTTTATCTTTAAGCTTAGGCATCTGCTCTTTTCTTTGATACAGCATGTTAAATTTTAGTTTTTAACTTATTTATTATAATTCATGCATATTCATTTTGCTACCTAAATTGTGGCTGTATGTTAACTACAACAGAATCCAGTTTGATTTGTGAAATGATCTATTTATTTCAAACTTTAATATAAAATTTCATTTAAAATACTTTGAAGTGGAAATAGTTAATACATCTTCACATATGAATGTGAATAATACAGATAAAACAAAATACAACACTTTCAATATTGTGACCTGAAACAGCATGGAGCAATGTGGCTTAATCCAAAAAAAAAATTAAATTAAAAATAACAAGTGATAGCAAGAAATTTGAGGTCCTCTGCTGTCAAATTCATTATATTAGCAAATCTCTGGCAATTATGGGCACGAAATGACCTCTGTAGAAATGGTACATCTAAAAATAGTGGTGGCAAACATTGAAATTTCATAATCTTTATTGCAGACTTGAGTTCTAGGCTATGGAGATTATTTTCTAATGGAAGTCAATTATGTAATAGAAATAATAATTTTGCCAGTTACGCTCCTCATAGGAATCTGTTGCATCTCATAGGACAGTTTACAAAGCATTGTACAATGAACACTGTTGTTTAATTTCATAATTAATTGTCCACACATTGTAACTTATATTTTGGAAACTAAGCAGCTTCTGCTCAGCAGAGTTGTTAAGCCACTTTTAAAGATTATGACCATTGCATACAAGTTCAGTGATGTGAAAGATTTAGTTAGCATTAGCCCCAATGATCCAGATTAATCATATTATTAATATATGCAATTATTAATAAGACATTCTGCTCTATAAAATAATATGGCGTATAATATGATGCATAATGTTCTGTTTTATATACTTTATTTTTGTAAAACATGATTCTTTTGAATTGTCCCCCCAGGCTCCTTAATTTCTCCAGAAACCTTTATTTGGGCAGTAGCAAATCTGTTTGCTGAAATTTCTTCAAAGATAATTTATTTTTTTTATTAAAAGTAATTATTGATAAGTACATTTTTACTAGGCACTGATTTATCAATAAGAATACTGCAAACTGGTTCAATTTTTTTTAAAAATTCTTTAACGTTGTGCTTTTTATTCCATCTTTCCCAAAGCAGTAATAAAATTAAGATGTTGAAACATTTTGTCTTGCACAGGTCCCTCTCTGAATCAGAGCAAATTGATATTCTGAGAAAAACAAGGCTATTTATTCAACAGGAGAAATATGAGGAAGCTGTAAGTAAAACTATCCAATGAGCCTATTTCCTTTGGTTTTTTGTGTGAAAATTTAAAAATATATTTGTTATATTTATAACTTAATGATGCTACTGTTTTTCTTTTTGATCCATTATCTAATGGTGTAATGATACTTTTATAATGTGTAAGCATACATGTAATCTTATAAAAGCATCTGTCTTCCATTCAGGAAAGCTTTCTCCCTATTGTAATTCTTTATTAAGAGCAATATAATTTAATTGGTTATAGTTTGAATCTGTCATACTGGGTCTTTAATATTTAGAAGAATTCCCCTTGGCAACTTGTTACAGGTAGTCTTCATTTAGTGACCACAATTGGGACTGATAATTCAGTTATTAAGTGAAACAGTTTTCATTTACAGTAAATTTTGCAATGTAGAAAAACAAATCAAGGATAATGCAGGTGATAAAAACTATATGAAAGATCCAGCAAAATTATGCTCATGGAGAAGGATTCCTGTATACCAATCTGTTGGAGCTAAAACCCCAGGAAAATATTTGATTGCTGTTTTTTTTTCCTTTTTCAGACATCGCTTTGTAGAAAGCTGATTAATCTTGCTTTAGATGGGCTCTCTTATTACCATACGTATGACAGATTTTTCCTTGGCATGAGTATCACCATGGGTTTTATAGGATGGACATTTTATGCAATTCTGATTATAGTAAAATCAGATATAAGCATAACAAAGAGTATATCAAAGAATAAGGTATGTTTGTGGTTTGGCATGCATGGTAGCTTAACTCCGTAAGTAAACTTATTTGTCTACAGAAATTAAGTGCTGGAATTTTTGGCATATAAAAAAATCTATAAAATGTTTATAGAAAAATCTATAAAATGCTTTTAAAAAATGGACATTTTGGAAATGTAAATCTGCCATGAAAAAAGTTCCTTTTTAGGTTTCCTTAAAATATATTGAGAATTGAATTACATTTTATAACCTACTGAATATTTAGATCAGAAATGGGGAATCCTCCAGAGATTGCTGAATTACAGCGCACAACAATCTTTTTATACTGTCCACAGTTCAACATTTGGATGGCTATAGGGTCCCCATCATTGCTTCAGGTTCTAAACTGTATTTATAAAAAAAATCATCCGAAAAGACATTCATTAATTCAGATGAAGATCATATAGAGCTGATAAAAGTGTATGTTTTGTATATGAGTGCCCACATGGCTGTGTATTTGATTTCCCCTTATATTTGAGGAATTTATATTTGTATTAGTGAAAGAGCATTACTATTATTTCTATGTGGTGGAAGCAAACAGAGTTTGCTAGGGAAAAGAGCAAGCTTTAGTTCTTTGACTTTGCAGGGAAAATAATCTTGGTAAATCTTCTGATTTTCATCTAGGAGCAGGTAGATAAGTGATTATTAAGCCCTGCTGTTGAAAGATGATGGCTTAGCCTGCGTGGATTACTCTGAGTTGCTTTTTATATTTGCTGGTGAATATTTGGAAATGTATAAGTAGATACTTACACAAGGTTTACAATAATCAAATAGTATTAACATTTCTATTTTCAGGTGCCTGACAGGTTTTTCCAGTATGTCTTTGCAGTTATTGGAGTTTTGATAGCCTTTTTTCTCTTCATTCAAAGCTTGCCTTGGACCTACTACATATATTGCCTATTACCAGTTCCTGTATGGTATGCAGTTTTAAAAGAGTAAGGTTTTAAAAATAAATGAAAAAGTCTCTGTCTCTCTTCTCTTTCTCTTTCTCTTTCTCTGTCTCTGTCTCTGTCTCTGTCTCTCTGTCTTTGTCTCTGTCTCTGTCTGTCTGTCTGTCTGTCTGTCTGTCTGTCTGTCTGTCTGTCTCTCTCTCTCTCTCTCTCTCTCTCTCTCTCTCTCTGTATGTGTGTGTGTGTAAAGTATGGGGGAATGTATCCATGTTCCTAGATTTGGAGCCATTTGGGTTTTCTCCTTTCATCACATCACTATGTGCTGCTTTCAAAATGCAAGGTTAGTATGTGAAGTGATGGATGCTAGGGTTTCTGTGTGAGGTTTTAAAAAATGCATATTTATAGTACATTCACATGGACTTTTACTAGCAAGAAGATGAAAGAAAGGGATGGTTGACACCTGAAGCAGCAGGAAGATAGACTGGTAGTTCCATAACATCTGATCTTGAGTCTCACTGTGTGTCCTTCAAAAGTTAGGAATGCCAACTTTACTTCAGCAAACTAAGAGTAATTGCATCCTTTGTAGGTTAGCAAAATGATTGTGCTATCTAACTACTGAAGGTTTTAGAAATAATGATTTTTTGTGCATTCCGTGACAAGCTGACTTTACTAAGTTGTGTTTCAATTTTATGAAACGTATTTTTGAGAATATTGATGGATAGATCTATAGTTTCCAAACTGGGCATTGTTCTAACCTGGAATTCATAGGATATTCTACTATTTAAGAAACTACTATACCGACACTAGAGGGCACCATAAACTGGAAAGTTTTGGAATCTCTGGAATAGATAAAGTAGATATTCTTGACACACAGTTTGAATTTAACTATCTTGGAGAAATTTGTTCATGTTCATTTTTAATTCAGTCTTCCCAATCTGGTGACTCCTAGTTATGCTAGAATACACCATCCTTCTCAATTGGGTAATGTTGCTTTGCTTTTATTTCTTATTTTTATGTAGCTTTTGGTCTAATAAGAAATTTATTTAGTATAATGTTTCCCTTTAGATACTCTGCTATCCAAGTATTGATCAGATTTCTCTTGAATGTTCAGCGGACTCAATTTGCTGGATTCTTAGTAATATATGCTGTGGGGATTGAAATATTAGTAAGTAATTCAGCTAATAGCCTTTTAATATTATTTGTGTATAATTTTTAAAGGTATGGGTGATTAAAATAAAAACAATGAAATAACAAAAGAATCAAGTGAAGATATTTTTGAGAAATTAAAAATCATGAAATTTTGTATCTGAGGAGATTATCAATTCTTTACCATATCTATTTTTTCTGCTTTTGTATATGTTTGTGCGAATTAGGTTTTGTCCTTCTTCTATCGTTCCACTCTCACTTTTGGCCTGATGGTGTTTTCTACGTGGCCTGTGGTCATTCGAATGTGGATCATAGCAAAGGTATTTTCTGCATAGGGAAATTTGGCAGAATGGTTGTGGCTTCCATTTAAAGTTCATGAATGCTTTATTTAAATTATAAATATGCAAATGCATAGAAAGTTTTGCTAGCCATAGTTACCTTCTTGCCAACCATGTATGCATACAGTGCTGGGATTCAAATAATTTAACAACTGGTTCTCTGCAGAATTCCCCCCCCAAGGAGCACGCCGCCATCGCTGCTTCCCCCTAACCCCCCAATGGACCACGCCGCCACCATAGCTTCCCTCCAACCCCCCGACAGAGTGTGCCACCATCACAGCTTCCCTCCAACCTTCCCCCAATGGAATGCACCGCAGCCGCAGCTTCCCCCAACCCCCCCTGGAAGGAGTGCTCCACTTCAGCCACTGCTTCTCCCCCCCCCCGGAACGAGAGCTCTGCTGCCGCCGCTGCTTTCACCCATCCCCCCCCAGATGGAGCGCCTCCATCTGGGTTGAAGAAAGCAAAGACACAGCAGTGGGATTGCTCTCAATAAGGTGGGCGCACGTGAGCAGTGCAGCCGAGTCTTATTGTTTCTTCAACTCGGCTCTTTCTAAGGCATCCAAGCCGCTGGTGGCTGCTTGAGTGGAGAGGACGAGGAGGAGAAGAGTGGTGAGGCTTTTTGCCAGCTGGCCGGCCAGTCAAGGAGTAGGTTGGGTGATGGTGGCTGGCTGGGAATCATGGCCACTCGGGGGGATCTGCCAAGCCTCATGGCAGCGGCATTGGCGAGTACGATGCAGCTCGGCCAAAAGCAGCCACAAAGCAAGTGGGGCAGCGTAGGACAGATCCCCCCTCATCTGCCCATCCCCCTTTTATTCCCCTTCCAAGTCCTCTTTGCAGCTCTGCCCACACAGCCATTGAAGCAGTAGGTGAAGCGCCAGAGCTGGAAAGTTCAAGTCCTAGTGACTGTGTTAACTTTCATAACAGCAGACAGAAGTGCCCCCTTCTCAAATGTTTTGACTTCCTCTCTCACTCTTGGATTTATGATTTATTATTTATTCAAGTACTGATATGCTCTGTGACTGGTTTTCTTTTTGGGTTAGGTTTTTTTTTTGAGTTTAGCTAAAGTTAGCTTTTATCTGAACTGTAAAATGGTGAAATGAAAAGTGTGGTACAGAAGAGAATATGCAGGTGTCCTGTAATGCTAACCCAGTTTGAGACAACCATTTAAAATCAGTGAAATCATTAATAGTGCAGTATAGCTTAGAGCTATTCTGAAATGATTCTATGTCAGGTCAGTAGAGAAGGGTTTAGCACATTTTTGTAGATGATTCTACCCCTTTTTTGCATGTAGTTATATCACACAGTTATTAATGGCAGTTATTTCCACATTTTGACCACCTTGTAGTAATGGTGAACACTTACTGACTCTTGTTATCTGGCCTGCTGAATACACTGCCCTACACTTTATACTATGCTATCTTAGAGTGATTCCTTCAAGCAATATTGACATTTTATATATACCCCCACACACTAGAAATTTACATTTGAATTCTTATAATTTCAGATACAAATTTATATAACTTTACTTAAAATGTTTTTATACGTACATTAATATTTAAACATTATACTTCTATTTGTATGTGTAACTTACTTTTTTTGCCATAGGCAACAGTGCTAAGTTGGATTCTCTCATGTTTGCTCCTAGCAATCTTCCCCTTGATGCCTGTGGTAGGAAGAGAATCAAATATCTCTTTAGTGTAAGTATGAATTGGCTTTCTTCACATTACTACTTTCATGTAATCTTTTTCTAATTTCATCTAATGCTTGATTCTAAGAAGGGAAATATGTTATTGGAACCCAAGTAATTTATTCTTGAAATCCAAAATTAAAGTCACGTAATTGTGGTGGGGAGAGAGGTAATTATTGAATGTAAGTTTTTGTTCTCAGATGAGAACTTTGCTATCAGAATGCTTTATATTTCTCCAAAAAAGGATATTCTAAAATAGCGGGTTTGTAAATTTATTCTTTCTGGAACAAAAATTCCGCCCATTCTTATTCTTGTTTCAAACTGAAGATTATAATTTTCTGATGATTTCTGCTTTATGTAGGCTATAAAATTATTTTGTGGACCTTTCCCCTTATTTTCGAGCTTCCCTTTTATCAGTGTAAAACAATTTTTAACAATTGGAACAAAAATGGATCTAGAAGTTTACACAGAGGCTTCTTACATTCTCAGAACAGATGTAAAAAAGTGATGAGTCTCTAGTCATATGCTGGATCCATGCTGACCCAGAGAGCAGTTGTCTATCAGCAGGAGATTGTAATAGGATCAGATAGAAAACAAAGAGAAATGGAAACGGAATGACAGATATGAAGCAGCAAGGAAAAACCCCTGTTGTCATTCTTAAGTGAAAAGCGTGTACTATCCTGTAAAATAGATGCAGGAAACTTAAAACTCCAAATACCATGGAAGTCTTTTTAGGGATATTCCATTATCTGATCTATTATCTAGATCAGGGGTGTCAATCTCGCGACATCACGTGACGTTGCGCAACGTATCAGAGCTTTTTCCCCATTGCCGGCAAATGGGGTGGGCGTGGTTTTGTCGTGATGCGTCCGGCCCAAAGGCCGGCAGTTTGACACCCCTGATCTAAGTGGTATAGTGGTTAAAACTAAGAGCCTTGGTGGAGCAGTGGGCTAGTGCCTCCTTAAGTAACACCAGCTGCCTGCAATTAGTGCAGGTTCGCATCCCACCAGGCTCAAGGTTGACTCAGTCTTCCATCCTTCCGAGGTAGGTAAAATGAGGACCCAGATTGTGGGGGGCAATTAAGCTGACTTTGTAATAATGCCGCTTGGGAGGGGTGTGAAAGCCCTAATAAGCAGGCATATACATAGAATGAAGGCTACTGCTAAGCTTGTAAGCCGCCCTGAGTCTTTGGAGAAGGGCGGGATATAAATGGAATTTTTAAAAAAATACCAAGTTAGAAAGTGGGAGATGAGATTTCAAAGTCCTGCCTTGGCCATGAAAGTCAGCTGGGTGACCTTAGGCCAGTCACTCTCAGCCCAATTCACTTCACAGGGTTTTTGTGGAGGAAATAGGAGAAGAAAGATGTGTTAGACGACATTCTGAAGTAAATCCAACCTTTTATATGGTTTTTTTTTAGAATCAGTGGTTTAGAAAAGTGTTGGTCAGAGTTTTAAAAGGCACCAGCAGCAGTGGAACAGAATCAGTCTTTTTGCCAAAAATAATTAACTGATCATTTAAAGACAGCTACTAGCAATAAACCAAATGCAAATTTGAAAGCTTGGTGTATTTATTTATTTATTCAGTAAATACTGTATATATGGCCATCCAACTCACACACAAGTGACTCTAGCTAATATTGAATTGGGATAGGAAAGAAGGTCATCCTTAATATATTCATCAGTTGAAACCTTCTTTTTGACTCCCCGGAGCTTAGATTAATGTCTTATTCATGTTGCATAGTTGCACTTTTGTGATTAATTTAATTTTTTATGAAATGATTCCTACAGAAATATCTTTGAAAAGGACTCACAAATAGTTTATCTTTTACAGAACAGCAGCTGGCCTCTTAATTATATTGATAGCTTTGTCCTACCTGGTGACATTTTTTCGGAAGAGCAAAAATAAATATTTGCATCATAGAGATCTCAAAATATATCTATTTCAGGTAAGTAAGTCCTATAAATATGTATTGTTGAGAAGTATAACTTTTGTTGCTTTGAAAAATCAGCTTTGTATATTTTCGGGTCAACATCAATTTTAACCCTGCTTTTTAGTAATTTATTTATTTTTAATTTACATTTAAAAAAAAAAATCTGCTCACTCACTATATGCCAGCAACTCCAAACAACAAAATGAATTCTACATATACCTTTCTACATATTTTTAAGACCTGGAATCCTTCATAGGTACTACTCTTTTGGGCAAGTGGAGAACCGTTCACCATGATGTGATACTATGATGCTAGAATCAGGGGTAAATACAGAATCTTAGAAACAACCAGAAGATTTCCAACCCTCATTTATTAGTAGCTTCATTAAGATGGAGACTTTCAGAACAGTCTGAACCATTTTCTCCAAGTCTGTCACTTGGACTTAATATCTTGGATATTAGTAGTAGATTCCCTCCCTAAACATTGACTGCTCATGTTTAATATTCTTTTTATTATTATTTTCCAATCTCCCCACAGTTTCTCACACTGAGCTTCTACAGTCCATGCGTTCATCGTAGAATCATTTTTGAAACAGGATGAATTGGGTCTTTAGGAGAATCTGTGTTGACCTATTTAACAAATTCATTGTTCAAGATGCCAAGCAAAACATCCATAAAATAAGTAGGAAAACTAGCTCCATCATCTACTCATACAGACTCCCTCATACAACATTGCTGGGGTTGTGGTTTTCACTCACATGATGGTTCTCCCAAAGGCAGCGTCACTAGTTAGGATAGCCAGGCGTATAAACAGATTTTCCCACAAAAGAGTCTATGACTTGATGTCAAACAATCCTAGGAAAAGGGATTTGCTAAGCTGGCAAGGAAGGAGGCTTCCATCTGAGATGCTGTCAAGGTTGCATATGGTGATGGACCAAGGAATAGATGTGGACTTTCAGGGGGGAAAAAATCTCATTGTTCTTTTGCTGTATCCTTCAACTCTTCCTCCTTTTCCTGAACCCCATGTAGGGAATGCTTAATAAAACAACAAATTCTTAATTCGGCGCTGGTTTAGTAAGATAGAAATTGTTTCCCTGATGATGTTATAGAAATTGTCCAGTGAGAAGCTGCAAAACATACACTGCATAGAACCCAAATGCTGGAATGCTAATCCTGGAAAGCAGTTATAGTTTCCAGAGAGAGATTTTGGGGTTACGATAGTAAAGAAAATATAATGTTTCACAACAATTGTAAAAGAAAATATTAACTCAATTACACCAAGAAAACTGGGACTTTTTATTGAGCTTTTCCAGATAGGACTACAGGTAGTCTCGAGTTACAACAGTTCATTTACAACGGCACTGAAAAAAATGATTGTATTTCACACTTTTATGGCTATTGCAGCATCCCCATGAACATGTGATCAAAATTCAGACACTTGGCAACTGACAATTGCAGTGTCCTGGGATCACGTGATCATGTTTTGCGACCTTTTGACAAGCTAAGTCAGTGGGGAAACCAGATTCTTTAACAACCGCGTTACTAACTTAACAACTGATTCTCTTAACAACTGTGACAAGGTCATAACATGGGACAAAATTCACTTAACCAGTGTCTCACTTAGCAACAGAAATTTGGGGCTCAGTTGTGGTCTTAAGTTGAGGGTTACCCATATTCTAGTTTGGCATAAATAATTTGTGTTTGATAAATAATTTGTGTATTTCGATTTGTGTCGGAGTGATTGTTCTTGTGTGCACAGAGTTGAGTGGCTGAAAAATGACACAATGGATGATTATATTAAAAGATGATCTGTACGTCTTCTTTTCTAAGGAAGAAGAAATATTAAGATCTGGTCTTGGCACTGTTTTAAAGATTAAAACATGTCCAGTAGATGTCACTGTAAATTTAAGATAAATGAAGGAGTTGGGAAAATAAACTAATCCAGATGAAAACATATAAAAAAATTGTCATAGTGTAGTTTTGCTATAGCCTTTGAATTAGATTTTAGTTTTGTTCCCCCCACACACGATTTAATTTGTTGTATCACTGTGTGAAGGTTTTAAACATTACAAAATGAACTTTTTTTGTACCTCTTTGTTGGAAATCATGTAATTTCGCCATCTGTATAAGAGCTTTGGATTAGCCTCAAACAGTCCTACTTGAACTTCTCCCTATCTCCCCATAAGACCCCCTAGGTTTACATGATAAAATCTGATGCTTTACTTACGCCCAAAATTTCCGTAACTAAGTGATGCAGTTAAGTGAATTTTGCTCCATTTTACGACCTCTTCTTACCACAGTTGTTAAGGGAATCGCTGCAGTTGTTAAGTTAGTAACACGGTTGTTAAGTGAATCTGACTTCCCCCTTGACTTTGCTTGTCGGAAGGTACCAAGTATCCAAATTTTGAACATGTGACCGTGAGATGGCTGCAATGGTCCTAAGTGTAAAAAATGTTCATAAGTCACTTCTTTCAGGGGCAGTTTAACTTTGAACAGTCACTAAATGAATGGTTGTAATTCGAGGACTGGTTGTAATTGCTAGGAGAGGTCACTTTGGTGCTTTTTTGTCATTATAGATGAAACATACTAGCTTCTCCACCGTTATTTTGTGTCCTCTCTGAACACAATAAAAACTGGCTTCACTTTCCTATTATGGTTGGCATAACTGGTGCCAATTTACTGTGCCTCTATTTGGTTCACTTCTCTCTTGCTTTTATGTGAGGAAACTGCTTTGCACCACTGAATCATTTCAACACTGGATTCCTTTTTTTTTTTGACACTTTAATACAGAGGCCCCCAACCTTTTGGGCACCTGGGACCGGTTCCGTGGAGAGACGTTTTTCCATGGACCGGAGGGGGCGTGGTTTCATGTGCTGCCTGCATCCCACGGATGGGGCTTTGATTGTTTGTGCAGACCAGTTTCTGGCATGCCAAGGCCCCGTGCTGGTCCACGCAGAGCTCGATTTTGGATAATGAATGCACTGATTTTAATCGAGTTAAAATATGAACGTTATGCCATTTTATTAGTATTTAAGTTTAAAGTCCAAATTATGTCATGTAGGTACAGGGGGGAAATGACAGGCAGCCTGTCAACTATTATGGCTTCTATGAACTGTCACATAATGACACACCAGGCAAAGTTCAATTAAGCCAACATAAAACATGATGCCAAATAGCGCTTGTTTGATGACCTCCTCTAATTACTTCTCTAATCTGTAACTCTGAAATGGACTTCTATTGACAAATCTCCCTTTTAAATAAACTTGGTTGAAAGGTTCCCTCCTGAGTGCTTTTTCTCTTTATTTATTCAGTCTGGAGGAAATCAAGCATGAAATGCAGTTATGCAAGTATGAACCAACAGTTTGCTCTGGCAGTTCCTGAATGTATTTATGGTGATATCCAAAATACAATGGGGTTATACAATATCTTAACAAATATATTATCAAATGAAATTTTAAACAGTGGGTGGTTTTGAAGGCTTCCTTCCTTCTGCATACAATTTCTTTTTATTTAAATTGCCGATTGAACTTGATCACAGAGTGCAAACATTTCAGGTTTTTTTTTTAAAAAAAGACCTAGTCTTTGGGGAAAAAAATCTGAATAGTCATTTTATTATCTTGCTAGTGTTCCTTAATGCCATAAAGTGGAACCATTCAGATGAGCTGTTGATTATTTTATTTTTTATTAGTTGCTGAGTCTGGTGGCATCAACATACATTGTGAACAGTACTCATAGCAGTCTTCAGAGAAAACAAGGATTGCCTATAATAAATCAGGTTATCAGCTGGATGACATTAGGTAAACCTACCTCTCTTGTCAGAGATTATTTTGGATAAAGATCTGTCAGGTACACATAAGAAATGCTGGTTTGCTGGTCTTTCTGCTATTGCTGCTATGTTCTTTCACTGAGAAGCATGATCTGAAAGATTGTACTCTGATAAAGATTGATAATTACATAAATACAGGAATCCATATGCATCCCCTAATAAGATAAGCAGATTTAACACATTCCGATGAATATTTATTTGGAAGTAGATGAGAGTTTGCATTAATTTATGATCTTACTAAGTGTTGAGGGGGTTCAGCATAAGCAGCAGTGATTAAGGGACTAGGTTTGCTACAGTTATTATTTTTTAATGTAAATTTTATTAGTTTTTATAAGGGTGGGGAGGAAAATGAAGGGATAGGGTGTGGGGTTGGGATAGTGGGAAAGTTGGGGGAGGGGTTGGGGTTTCCCCCAATTACATTCAGTATTTAGCAAATAGCATATTGTCTGGGTTGATATATATCAATAGAAATAGTAAAAATAATGATTAGTAACTGTTTGCTATAGTTATTGATCCTGGAACTATATAGTAGTTGCAGAGAATTGAGAAAGCAGCTAACGAAGCAAATTGGGGGTGTGAATTCTTGGCTTAATTCTGTTATTGGAAAGAAATCGTAGTTTAAGGGGAAAAAAAAGGCTCTGCATGAACCTCCAAAGAACTGCTCTAAATATGGACTCACTGGAGAAGAGCCTAATGCTGGGAAAGATTGAGGGCAATAGAAGAAGGGGATGACAGAGAATGAGGTGGCTGGATGGAGTCCCTGAAGCAGTAGGCGTGAGCTTAAATGGGCTCCAGAAGATGGTAGAGGACAGGAAGGCCTGGAGGAACGTTGTCCATAGGGTCGCGATGAGTTGGACACGACTTCGCAGCTAACAAACAAAAAGTAATACATTAGGGTTGCACATCTCTTCTCAGCAAAGAATTTCAGAATCTCTCACCTAATCTCCCTGACAAGGTTGTTGCAAACATAACAGCATTGAGGACAGCCAAATGCACCATGCTATAAATGTGCTGTATTTACTATGTGCTGCATATAACAATAGATTCAGGCAGATGCCGATAGCTTATGAGCAACCATTCATTCCTCCACAAAAGAGGGTAACTAATAAACATAAAGCATTCGTTCTTCAAAGCAAAGCAAGGCTGTGTCTTAACAATTCCCACCTGTCCACCCCTCGCGCTCAAAAATTGTGTGAATTTGAACTGGGGATTTTCCAAGTTTTTGTCAGCCAGCACTTGCTGATACTTGTTCTTCTATGTGATTGTAGCGCATGATGTTTCTGCTTTTGCCTGCTGCTGCTAGTTAAGGGCAGGCAACCCTGATTCTTCATAAAAGACGGCCGTCAGGCTTGTTTGTTTTGAAAGCTTATTCTTGCCACTTCAAGCTGGCTGCTGTTCTCTCTGCCCTTCCCAATGTTTGCCTTTTGTCCCTCAGTCCCCTAGGAGTCAGATCTGCTCAGACCCAGAAGAGGCACATGAAGCATAAGACGTTTCATAACAGCTGTAAGCCAGGGTGGGCCTAGTGAGGTTTGTTCTCATACTTATCGAAATACATTCTGGATCTCGTCTAAAGTACAAGATCCTTATTCCTCGGGATTGCAATTTTCTTTTCCTTGTTCTGCCTGTAACTTCAGCTTTTCCTCATTTCAGCCCTACAGTTTGTCAAAAACACATTTTTAATGTTGCAGTCAAAAACAAAACACCCCACCCACTTAAGCAGTATAAATTGTTCCTTGCTGTATCTCTTTCTAGAATATTTTGCTGGTTTGAACACTTGCTGGGGGGGAAAAAAAGTTAAAATTAGCATGCGAGCTATTTAGTGTAATGGGCAACAAAACATGAGTTGTTGCTAGATGTTTTTAAGATTATGTGTTGTGTTCTATACTTTAAGTACGGGTAGTCCTCGACTTACAGCAGCTCATTTAGTGACCATTCGAAGTTACAATGGCACTGAAAAAAGTGACATAAGGCCATTTTTCGCAGCTGCAACCTTTGCAGCATCCCCATGATCATGTGATCAAAATTCAGATGCTCGGCAACTGGTTCATACTTATGACCGTTGCTGTGTCCCAAGGTCATGTGATTCCCTTTGGCGACCTTCTGACAAGCAAAGTCAATGCGGAAGCCAGGTTCACTTAACAACCAAGTTACTAACATCAACTGCAGTGATTCACTTAACAAGTGAGGTAAGAAAGGTCATAAAATGGGACGTAAATCACTTAACAAATGTCTCACGTAACAACAGAAACTTTGGGCTCAGTTCCGGTCGTAAGTCGAGGACTGCCTGTATTTACTGCAGCACAGTCTGATTGTGGCCTAGCTATTAGCAGTGCTTTTTGAAATCTACCTTGAAAGAATGTTATCTGGCTTGGCTCTTCTTTCTTCAGAAATAGTAAGACTGTGGTTTCTTATCTGATCCTCAGTTTCAAAACACTGGTTTCTTTCTGGCTAGTCAATATAAATTAAATTAAATTAAATTAAATTAAATTAAATTAAATTAAATAATTAAATTAAATTAAATTAAATTAAATTATTAAATTAAATTAAATTAAATTAAATTCCAAACCTTGGCTTGAATGTGATGTAGTGGCAAGGAAGAAGGGCTAGAAGAGGGTCAATTTAATCTATCCCCAACCATAGAAACTGATTGGATACAGGGCCACCCCAGAAATTTGGGTTGTGGGAGGTATTTGCTTTCTGCTTATTAACTGGTCATATTGTAGGCAAGGTTAAAACTGTGATTAAAATTAAATTGTTTTCTATACCTGTGATGTGTTTATTCTTGGTATTTTCTTCCCTTTTAATGTTTGAATTCTGTTGTTTGCTACATTTTAAATTTTTTTTTTAAATAAAAACGTTGCGCCAGTCACTTTCCCTCAGCTTATTTTATTTCACTGGGTGGTTTTGTGAGGAAAAAAATGGAAGAGGGGATGCTATATTTGTTGATGTGAGCTCCTGGAGAAAGTAGATAAGCTAAGCTAAGGCTTGAGAAATAATTAATCAGAAATAGAGTGAACTCTTTGACGTCTGATTTTTTTCCAGTTGCACAATCCCAGTGTTTTGATGTAGGGAACCTCCCATCACCTGACTGCTTTGATCTAGGTTCTGCCCCATCTCCCTTCAAATGCTGATCTTGCATATGAGGTTTGGTGGAAACCTGATCAGATGTTCTCTGTGCTGTGTGCCAAGATGAATAAAGATCTTGAAAGTTTTGCCTCTGTACTCCCCCCACTTACCAGCTGCTGTCTGGAAAAACAGAGCAAGCTCCAAGCATTAAAACAGAGCTTTCCAGTCTACTTTGCTATCCCCTCGCCCTGTTTTTTTTTAATTTCCTTTCCATGCTACTTAAAAGAGGCAGATGTCTTATGACCCTAGATCACGGGTAGGCAATCTCGGCTCTTTTATGACTCGTGGACTTCAACTCCCAGAATTCCTGAGCCAGCTATGCTGGCTCAGGAATTCTGGGAGTTGAAGTCCACGAGTCATAAAAGAGCCGAGGTTGCCGACCCCTGCCCTAGATCATTCATACTTCTTTTTTTTTTTAATCTTCCAAATTGTCTGTGTTTTATCCAGCATTAGAGTACTGGTTTCAAGGAAGCATTGCAGGCCTCTGTGTTTTTAGCTTCTAAACTGCCCAGTGCAAATGCCACTTAAAAGAGGAAGAAAATGTTGGACACAAATTAGCATCCTCTTCCACGATTGAAATTCGGAATGACTGCCCTTTTTTTCATTTTGTTTGTGCTCAGCACGAACTATTTGCAATGCAGTTTCATCAAAGGGCGTATCTTCTTGCTATTCTGTTTTAGTTGGGTAATTTCTAGGAATGCAAAGGCAAACTAGCCAATAGTTTAAAGGTAATTCATGACTTCCCAATTTAGGATGATTTAAAGAGATACTAAAGTATTTTTTCTTTTGACAGATAATTTTCTATTTCTTACAGCTTCATCCTTGATAGTGCCACTCCTGAGTCCTACTTTTCTGTTCCTGAGGCTGCTGAGCATATTTCTTTCTCTGATGTCAACTTATCTTCTCCTTAGCACTGGGTATTCCCCCCCCTTTTTTATAAAAGATAAAATTGCCCTCGAATTGAATTTGAGCCCTGATGATTTTGTGCAGTAAGTGGCAGCACTTTGTTTGAACTCAGAAGCTAAGCTGGTTCCGGCTTGGTTAATATTTGGATGGAAGCCCAGCTAGAATTCCAAGCCTTTTAGATAGACTGGGAAATAGGAAAACTGTCATTGGAGAAGGCAATGGCAAACTGCTTCCATAATGTTGCAAAGAAACTACATGGTTTTGTCTATATACTGTAATGGCTGGGAATCTAGTTTGACTCAAGATGATCTTTACTTGTATTGTGTATGTGTAGATTTGCTCTGGGTTTGAGGAAGGTTATGCAGTTGTGAGAATTTAATATTGTCACAGTATTAAATATTGTCACAATATTTGTGTAAATATATTATTTCATTCATCCTATGAGATAAAAGTTCAAAGTATTGTGCATTTTCATTTTCACACTTAGAAATAACTCAAATTCCATAGGTGTACCATGTCTTCCAATTATTTTAAATATAAGTGATATGAAGTATCTTTGCTTGGATTTAATATTTTTTATGAAGTATCTTTGTTTGGATTTGATTTTTCCCCCCTTCAGAACAGCCACTGTACTAGTTTTCTCTATGCGCCCTTAGTTATTATTTCTTATAAAATAGCATGATTACGTGTATATAGAAATACCTTAGATCATTTCCTTTATATTCACTTGCTGTCAAAATATGTGCTGATGTAGGTATGAAGCTCTTTTCCCTCTGGCGTTGGCTTTGTTGATGTTTGTGTGGATAGGCATGGAGCAAGAAACAATCCAACAGTATGGAATTTCATTTAAACCTAAGGTAATGATTCAGTACACACCTCAGGAAAAAATGCTACCTCCCTTTTCCCTCAGCAATTAAAATCCCAACTGACTCATGAGCCTGAGTGTGTAGCCACAGAATCCCAACCACAAACAGGAGAAATCCAGTGGTTTCAAAGACACTCATTAGCTGTGGCCAAAGAAGTAGCCAGATTTTCTAGAAGCCAGTGTGTATTCCACTGGTGCAAATCTGACAAGTTATTTTCAGAGAAAACCAGAACTAAGTGATCTGGTAACATTAGAATGTTTTGAAAATACTCACAAGTCCCAGGCCATATGCCTAGTCTTCCTGGGAGCAAATGGGAATTCTTTTGAAAAACATCTGAAGGCTATCTTCAGATTGTCCGCTCTAGGCAGTATTTTTGCATCCAGGCTCCATTTTTATTTATGAACACTGATGGTTGCAAGGCATTGTTGTTAATGCAATTATATTCATCAGCTAATCACAATGTACACATGTTGTACTTTGATAATAAAGGTTTATTATTGAAGAAGTTGGCATTTTTGGCCCACTCTTAGGGTTTAATGGATGATTTCAGTGCCCTAGTTCTTGCAATCATTTACAGTATCTGTTTGCCCCTAATTTCTTCCCCATCCCCCTCAGCAACATTATTCTGGAAGTCAAAAATAAGTGTTATAGTGCTGCATACAAGTTTCTGTTTCCTTTTCACAGTCTAAAAGAATGATATAAATCAAACCATTCCCCTCACCTCTCTAATCCTGTCCACGTGATGTGGCTATTAAGCTATCAAATGCAGTCTTAAGCTACATTGATGGAACAATAGTATCCAGATCACAAGAGGTGATATTATTGATGAATCAGTATGTTTCTATGGGGTTGATACTTTAAGGACTGAATTAATTTTATACTGTTACCAAGTGGGCATTATATACAAGTACATCGTTTTACTAGTTTGTTTTGCTTTTTAGTTTATTTTAATTGCTATATTTTTTTCTTTCTCTATAGCAGGGGTGTCAAACTCAATTTCATTGAGGGCCGCATCAGCATTGTGGTTGCCCTCAGGGGGCGGGGTGGGTATGGCCAGGGTGGGCGTGGCCTACTGGGTGGGCATGGCCAGCTCTACATCGTTCGCATCAAGGGTGCCTATGGGGGCCTGGTCAGGAGTGGGACAGATCTGAGGGTCTCTGGCAGAAGGAGGGTCTCTGGGCCAGGGCCAAGGCAGTGGGGGCCGTTCCCTCACTGTTTCCAGGATGGCTTCGCGGGTCGCATGAAACCACTTTGCGGGCCAGATCTGGCCCCCGGGCCTTGTGTTTGATATGTCTGCTCTATAGCATATATGTTATACGCTGTACAGCTTTTTTTGTTGGTGAAGTTTGCTGTATTTCACTGTTAAGAAAATGAATTGAAATGTAAGAAAGAGATGATTTTATTATGTTGTGTGCATAAATCCCATCTGGGGTACTGTGCTGAGTGTTGCATAACACATTTTAAGAAGGACATCAGTAGATCCAGAGACATTCAAAAGAGGGAGACAAGACTTTGAGGGATTTAAAAGTTGACGGAATGCTTGGAAGAGCTGAATATGTTTAGAAAAGAAACTATGATAGACAACTTCAAATATATAGAAAGACATCATGTTGAAGATGGAACAGCCTTATTTTATGTGGCTGGCTATGTAGCTTAGAACTAGAATAATGAAAACTTGTTCCATAATAATCTGCTAATATTTGCCTCTTTGACTGGAGTTGTTAAAGCAGAGAGGGCAATAATGCATTAGCACAATGTAGATTGCATTCTGCATTGAAGATTCTGTGTTAACAAGAAGTATTGATTTGGCACTGCAATATCTTTGCTCCATAAAGTTCCACAGGATACTGCTAGAAAGCAAAGCCAATTTTTCTGGATTAGGAAAAAATATACTATTTTGTAGGACATTGGGGAAAAGGGGGAAAAAAACGAGAGCCAATTGATAGGTCAGAGTATTATTTACTTATTTAAGGCAACAGAAGTACTTGACTAGTTAACAGTGTTTGAAAAGTAACTTTCTTGAAATAATAATTGAGATATAATAAAGTTGTAGGAGAAAACACGTTGTGTAGATTTTCTGGAAACTTGGAAGCATCACTCTTTAACTTTTCATTTGTTCTTGGGGACATATACTTTTAATGTGAACATAATCCTACCTGATTTTATGATGCTATTTTTTTCTTTTTTTTTGTCTTTATAGCTTTCGGTTCTCAGCTTTTCTTGCCCTACAGATATAACCCAGTTTCGACCACTTCATGTGGATGATATCAGGAGAGCTTTTTTCTTTGTATCCTTTGACTTAGGAAAAAAAATACTCAGCTAGGGCAGTGAAGATGATTTTTTTAAAAAAACGATTGCTTTTAGGAAGCTTTTGCCTAAATGATTTATTATTTTAAAGATTATTTCAATAGACTTATTTTAGGATTATGATTAAATCACTACCACAAAACAATCGTGACAACAATGGTATTTTGACTTTTTCTAAAAAGTTAAGGTAAAGGTTCCCCCACACATGCGTGCTAGTCGTTTCCAACTCTAGGGGCCGGTGCTCATCTCCGTTTCAAAGCCGAACAGCCAGCGTTTGTCTGAGGACGTCTCCGTGGTCATGTGGCCGGCATGACTAGACGCCAAAAGCGCACGGAACGCTGTTACCTTCCCACCGTAGTGGTCCCTATTTTTCTACTTGCATTTTTACGTGCTTTCGAACTGCTAGGTTGGCAGAAGCTGGGACGAGTAACAGGCGCTCACTCTGCTATGCGGCACTCGGGATTCGACCCACCAAACTGCCAATCTTCTGATCGACAAGCTCAGTGTCCTAAGTATTATCAAATCTATAAATTTGTTACTTAGAATGTGTTGGATACCAATTAACTTGATATAGCTTCTTTAATACACTTCAGACATAAAGAGGGAAAATCTTATTTTCTATGCATTTAGGCTTTCTACTAATAAGAATTAATCAAAAGACCTGTCTGCCTTTTTAAATCATTATTAATTGTCCATAAACATTCTTGAAAATATAACATTTAGGCTAATGTAATGAGTTCTTCGGGCATAGCAAATATTAAATATTTTAAGATCTTATAATAGTTTAACAAAATGGAGTATTACAACACTGTTTTTACAGAATGAAATTTCTCATCTAAGGTCGAAGTGTTTTATACAAATTGTGAATAACCAGAATTATCTAACAGACTCACCAGCTTGTTAATTTATAGATTACAAGCGCTATTTAAGTCACAAATCAGTTTATATTGTTTCATTTCTTTTTAAATTTATATTTTATTCCTTTTAATTAATAAAAAAGAGGAAAAAAGGAATGAAACGCAAGGATAATACTCATGGATATATACATACGTACGCACAAAGTGTTCTGATAAAAAAGTGAAAGAAATACAACAAAGAAAAAAACATAATTTTGCCATAATGACATATTACATTGTTGGTATTGACTGACTCCAAGAACTCCCCGGCATTTGCCACGAGTCAACATTGATTTGAACGTAGAAAAAAAAGAAAAATAAAACCAAGAAACAATCAATCAACAAACAAACAAATAAAATAAAATAAAACTACAGATATAGTATTCTTGATGTCTGTAAAGTAGTTTAACATCTTATACATTTTTTGCTCATGAATTATTGCGCAAGCTTTGAAGTTTCCAAAAGACTGTTATGGTCATCTGACCTCAACTTTGCTGGCCTTGAAGACCTCATTTCTGGACTTGACCTGCTCTCCTTTGCTGAAACTACCTGATGGCCATTTGGTTTTGCTTTTCCTGTTTGACACTGAAAGCTGAATGACTTGAATAGTCACTTGTTAAGAATCGTTGCATCCTTCAGCCACTGTTAGTTCCATTGAACTTGTTTTAGATCATCTGGACCTAATACAGATGAGCTGAAACTGGTGCACCAGATTTGCCGTGGAGTGTAACCTCAATCATCCTGAGAGATGGGCTGGCAACAATATTTTTTAAAGTCTTAGAAAAGTGTCTATTTAGATGGATAAGCAGCACAAGAAATTTGACTTCTTCTTCTCTCCTCTTCTTTTTTCCAGACATATAAACTAATGTCACAATAACTATTTCGTCTCAAGGAACCAAAGAATGCAATATCTCTGCAAAGTTAAAAAGGGAGCTGCAGTGATTCGCTGTTCGTTCATATATGTATACGGGTTTAGTAGCCCGGCTGGCATATTAATCTCACTAGAAGTTGCAATTTTGGTTGGTGCTCTCAGATGAATATTATAAACCATAATTTTGGCTACACGTTCATAGAATTGCAATGTATATACTTGTTAGTTCCTGGATCAGTCAGGAGATTTGAACCTTTGTGAAAAACATTGTGGTAAACAATTATGCTTCGTTACCTTGTTGGCAATATTGCATTTTCCTCAACTTGATGCAGGTTTTCTTCATAGTGACGGCCTTTTTTGGGACTGGAAATATAGCTTCTGTTAACAGGTAAATTGATCTAAGCTGTTCTTAAAAGCAAAATTGCAATTCCTCCATTCTGTTTCAGCTTACTTGTTTCTACACTAAACAATTTAAACAAATGCCTTTATAATTACATCCAATATTGCATATTCTAGAATGTTTTGTATTAATCATGATGAGGGGAAAAGAATTATGCAGGATCAGAAATTTTCTCTACCCTTAGGGAATTTCACCAACTATTTCCTTTCATTTGTAAAGGGGAAAATATAGGAAAGTGTGTTTAGGTGACAGAGACATCCCATTTTTTAACTACCAGGTTAGGGTAAAGTATCTTTTACCAACAATTTAAATCTGGATGAAAGCTCTATCCTGGCATTTGTTACCTTACTGAGACTGGAGAATCAACCTTTTCCATCTCTTTCATTAGGTACTCTAGTGTTCCAACAATCTAGGATAGAGGTAAGGAAAGTGAGTTGTGAGTTGTAGGAGCTCCATCTTACAAACTTGAAGCTCTAGCTGATAAAGGTTTCTTGCCTTGTTCTCTTGTCTTTAAATATCCAGGATAGAATAGCACATACAGGAAGTCCTTAAGCCCCAAATTCCTGCTGCTATGTGAGACACTTGTTAAGTGAATGTTATCCCATTTTATAACTTTTCTTGCAGTTCTTCAGTTAGCAACATGGTTGTTAAGTGAATGTGGCTTCCCCATTGACCGCTTGTCAGAAGGTTGCAAAAGGGAATCACGTGACCCAGGGACACTACAACTCTCATAACTATGAGTCAGTTGCCAAGTGCCTGAATTTTGATCACGTGACCAGGGGAATGCTGCAATGGTTGTAAATGTGAAAAGCGGTCCTAAGTCACTTTTTTAGTGGTCATTGTAACTTTGAATGATTACTAAATGAACTGTTGTAAGTTGAAGACTACCTGTAGTTTACTGTGTAACAATGTCTTGTTTCCGACTAGCTGAGGGATCTTTGGTGTTGTCCTAGGTTAGCCTAGATTCTTTCCTTCGATGGGTTTCAGTGTAGGCTGCCCAACCAGGAATGACTCAAGATGTCAACATACACTATAATGATTATGGACCTTTCCCTAATGGAATTTGCACCTGGCCCCATGCATTCAGCATAGCACATGCTGATCTGAAAGTGGAGTTTCTCTCTTGTCATGAACAGAAAAAAATCTGGTAAGTTTTCAACTGGCAGCTGCAATAAACCTCTTGAGCCAAGCATCTTGTGGCTCCAGATGGTTTTCTTGGGGGCTATCCCACTTCATCTTACCTTGATAACTATCAAAGCCTTGGCTTATCTGTGGAATACAGAGATGGCACTGCTGTTCCTAAGCACTTTCTCGTCTCTGATCTTAGTCAACAGTTCAGTTTTCCCATTCGTCTTAACAAAAAGAAACACAATGCACGTATACGTTCACATTTAAATTATCTTTTTGCAGTGCTGTAGTCACTTTGTAGGCAAAATAATTTCATCTTTCCCAACAGGAAGCTGTAACTTAGTGAAAATGTGAATGATATGTCTGCAAAAAAAATACTTATTTAATAGCACGGATTTTCCCTAAAATATTGAATGAAAGGAAAGGAAAAACACAATTCAGCAACATGCCTGTGGCTCCAGCCTGCGGATTGTGTATAGGTTCACTCTGGTGCTCATAACAAATGCATAAAGAACCGGATATGGCATGCTACAACTTCAGTGTATCCGTACGACATCCGAATATTTCTTTTCCAGTTGGAGTCACATAGACATTTATTAAAGGAAGAGGGACTGTGGATGGAATAAGAACAGTATGAAACCTGTTCCAACATAGTTCTATGGGAAAGCAAAGACTATTTTAATTTAATTTAATTTTATTAAATTTATATACCGCCCTTTCCCGAAGGACTCAGGGCGGTTTACAGGGTATTTAAAATCAAACAGTACAAAATACAAAAGTTAAAAAACAATTAAAAAGATTAAATTATCCCTTAACTAAAAAACTCAGTTAAAAATTCTCAGCCTGGGCCGGAGAGCTCAAAGAGCCAGGTCTTCAGGTCCCGGCGGAATGAACGAAGGTCAGGGGCGGTCCTACAACTATGTAGTTGACAGGCATATTTGCAATTTTGAGAACATCACCTGTGCTATAGTAATACCACCTAGACTTATATACTGCTTCACAGTGCTTTACAGCCCTCTCTAAGCGATTTACAGTCAGCATATTGCCCCCCAACAAGGTGGGTCCTCATTTTACCAACCTCAGAAGGATGGAAGGCTGAGTCAACCTTGAGCCTGGTGAAACTGGGACTGCCAAATTGCAGGCAACCGGCAGTCAGGGGCCTTATCTGTTGCCAAAATGGTTGCTTATGCGTAGTTTGGTAATCATATTTGGGATTCCATAGTTGGAATTTGAACATGTCATTTGTGCTCTTGATAAATAAATAAGACTGCTTATCAGGGGCTTTTATCTGTTCACAAAATGATTGCTTGCGCAAAATGTGGCAATCACAGACACACAAGACCACACAGGAAAATCTAACTGTAATGCTCTTTGTGATGCTTATCCCACAAAGCACTCCTTTCCACCACTCTTCCACCTAGGTTAGTCTTGACTTCTTGAAGCGTTAACAAAGCACTCGGGTACAACCATCTGCTGCGTGTTTTGTTTTGTTTTTTTAACATTGTGCTGAGATTTTTTTCCCTCGGGTTATTTTTGGAAATAAAAGTTTATACTGGAAGCTGGCAACCTGCCTTTATGAAAAAAAAACAAAACCATGTACGTGGGTGTATAAATTCAAGTGGGCCAAAGCTTGGACACCAAATAAGGTATTGTTGCCGATCATGGAGACCACATTAAGAACCCTAAATATAATACTTTCCATATGGAAAAAAGCAAAAACAGTAAGCTGGCTTAAATGTAGCAGCCAATCATTACAAGGAATAGGTAACATGCCAGGTTACTTTTGTGTATGTCGCTTGTTTACTTACAGATCTAGGAATGACTGATAGTTATCAGTGGAAAAGAAAATGATATAAGGAAATATTTTGTAAGATCAATGGGGCTTTAAAAATACTTTTTAAAAAAACCTAAAGTTGAGCTGTAAAAGTAGAAGCAGTATAAACTAGCAGAGTATCTCCTTTGCTACATCATAATGCCACATTTTGTAATTGAGACAAAGGACACATACTATTTGCTGTTTCCTCCTGGAAAGTATTGGTTACAAAAATGCACATGAATAATGTTTGTTCTGTTCTCACTCCTAAATTCTAGCTTTGATCCAACCTCAGTGTATTGCTTCTTGACTGTGTTCAGCCCTTTCCTGATGGGAGGCTTGCTATTGTGGAAGGTCAGTAATTGCCTTTGTTTCGGAAATGTTATTCATTAGACTAGATAGGCCAGTGGTTTTCAACCGCTGTGCTGTACACATTTCTATAACCCGAAAGATCCGTAGGTGTGCCACATCGGCAAGCCACAGGAAGTCACAGGACGTGCCACACCACTGTGTAACTAAACTCCCGCCTCTATGACATCACCAAAGATGGAGTAGCTCCCTTTCTCCTCCCAAGTCTCAGCAGCCTGTGATGTCATGGCACTTCTGGTTTCGTGACCTGGAAGTTCCACCTATGTATGAGATGTATGCAGTAAGATCAAAACTACTGGGATAGGCTACGGTTCTACTGTACCCTTGTCACTATACCTTAAAGTTAGAAGGTTCATTTTCCAACAAATAATCTTTTAATTATGCAATTATTTTTCACCTATTTCAATAAATTGTAAGCAGCCTAGAGTCGCCTTATAGGGGAGATGGGTGGCATAGAAATTTAATAGGTAGGTAGGTAGGTAGGTAGATAGATAGATAGATAGATAGATAGATAGATAGATAGATAGATAGATAGATAGATAGATAGATAAAGAGAGAGAGAGAGACAATTGGCCTTTGTATGGTTTTTGTGTTACTTTTTCAAATGTAGAATACTAGACTTTTAGCGTGGCTCTGTTTTAACATATTTTATTTTTGTCTGATCTTCACTTTTATTATTCTTCAGTTTATGACCACTTATGGCCCAAGGGATAAACTGAGTAAATTCCAAAGACCTGATCGTCTTCTTTCACAGGCTTGATGTCACAAGAGAATGTAGGGCTTTCAAGGGACCCACAGTTTGGCAATCATGGCATTGCAATTCAAGCCCACCCCTTTTTGTAGATGCTTGACACATGTACAGAAGGAGCAGGGCTTGGATCCCAGCAGGTTTTGATTTCCCCTAGATGCCTTGGGTAGGGGAACCCACATTCCTAAAACTCTTATCTCTGATTGGAAGCCATTTATTTCTGTGTTCCTTCATCACAGAGAAAGGAACCATTTTCTGTATAACGGGAGTCAGGAGTGATGTCTCTCCACCTTCTCCTACATTGATGATGACAAGCTGTTCAAATCAACGCTTCAAATTAAAAATGCTACTAAAGAAATACACAGTACTTCACATCAATCTCTTTTTGCTACTGTTACCATGTTTCCTTGAAAATAAGGTCGGGTTTTATATTAATTTTTGCTCCAAAAGACGCATTAGGGCTTATTTTCCAGTTAGGTCTTATTTCGGGGGAAATATGGTACTAAGTGCGTCCGTTTGGCTGACGATCTTAACTGGGGCTTATTTTGGGGGTTGGGTTTATATTACGAGCATCCTGAAAAATCATGCTAGGTGCTGGTTGGGTCTTATTTTCAGGGAAACACCGGTACTTGTAGTAATTTGCAAGAAAATATGAATGCCATTAGGAAAGACTTTTGAGGGATTTATATCAAATAAATCAAATTTTTCTCTGCCTCTTCAGGAAACATAGCATAATTTCCAGAGTAAATGAGATGAGATCATCCTTTATTTTGCCCCAGGAAAAAAAATGCGTGGAACTTAGGAATACAGTCTTCTAAATCTTATAGAAGAACGATGAGGTTGCTTACCCTTCTAATGTATGCCACAAATTACATCTTCAAAACTGTATGGAACAAGAAAGTTCAGAACTGGATCACTGTGATGAAGTTGCATTAGATTCTGAATTTGAAAGACAACTATTGGAACAACATATTTTTTAAAAAAGCACTTACACATTAGGAAAACAACATTTTGCGAAAATACAATCTAGAATATTTTTTTTTAAACCTGGCAGCTTTACGATATATACATTTCAACTCCCAGACACATCTAGATATTTGGGAATAAACAAATGAGTGAATTGTATCAATATAACATGGATAATGGTCAATCTTAAATTGTATTCTGGGGATTTGTTGTAGCAGAGATTATCAAAGTTTCCATAATGTAAATAGTACTGGTGGCTGTTATGGCACAGGAGAATGTGTTTACCAGTCATGGTTTTCCATATCACTAAACTGCTTCTCAACATTTATATGGAAAATGTTTCTTGAAAGTAGATAATTCATTTTAAAATTGTCATTTTGCAGTCTATTTATGTTAATAACCTTTTAAAAAGGTTTAACATAATGTAAAAGCCCATATTTGCCATGACTGAAAATAATGTTTATTTTAAACTTAACACAACTGTTTTTTTTTTTAAAAAAATATATTGCAGTCTCTGCATTCAACCTGATGAACTTTGGGCTATGCATAAATGGCTGTCTAAATATTAGCAATGTTAATTTGGGCATCCGTTTTGTTTTGTTTTGTGGGAACCTGCCATTAGCTTAACCGAATTGTGTTTACTGAACAGATTGCAATCCCCTTTGTTCTCGTGTCATGTGCTTTTGAAGCTATTCAAGTCACAACCCAGCTATCATCTAAAAGGTAAAGATTTTCAGTGCATGCATTAACTGAATCAGAACTTGGTTTGGGATTGATAGCGGGGGAAACAAATTAAACTGCACGTAGGTGGCTACTTTGTATCATTATACCATTGTTAGATTCAGTTTCCAAGTTTTTCCCCCCCTTCAGAAAGTCAGTTTTTGTTAATTTCTCTCTTTATGTGTGTCAGTGGAGATGTATATATATCACCACCATTTTAGCCACTGTTTATCTATGGCAGGATGAAGGCCTCTTTCATATGTTTCCAACCCATATGGTCCTGAGCTTTCTTTTGCCAATTGGGCCTGCAATACTTGCTGATGTCGTTGATCCATCTTGTTTTAGGCCTCTTTCATGGATGCTTTTTTATCAAGTGGGATCCATTCTGTGACTGCATTGGTCCACCTGTCACTAGTCCTTCTTGCTGTGTGACCAGCCCATTTCCATTGCAGTTCTTTTACTCTCTTGATGATATTGATGGTATACACCACAGGTCTGCAACCCGCGGCTCCGGAGCCGCATGCGGCTCTTTCAGCCGTCTCCTGCGACTCCCAGTCCTCTGCCATGTGCAGTCCAAAAAAAAAAAAAGTGGGACTAAAAAAGTTCAACCAATCAATTCAAATATGCAGGGTAGGTGCATATCTCGCCTTGGCTCCACTCTTCAGTCAAACCCTGTTCTGCGCATGTACGCGCATGTGCACACATTTTTTGCGGCTCCCAGTTTTTCCTTTTGTGAGGGAACCGGTTCCGAGTGGCTCTTTCACTGTTTCAGGTTGCTGACCCCTGGTATACACAAACACACACACAGTAGTCTTTTGATGATACCGTATATATTTTATACTGTATACACATACACATAATTGCCTTTGGCATAATAGTGACTACATTTTTACAAGTATCAATTTTCCATGGTTGTTGTGTTGTAGGTGCTAAGTTAAGATTTCAGTCTCTGCCTAATGAACAGGGATGGATACATTTTTAGTTCCACTCAATTGCTGAAAATTCACACATAACGGATTATTGGATGAAATGCTTTTTTTTCTGATCAAAGGATTTTTAAAACATTCATGCGAGTTTGAATGCAGGCAAGCATGCCTTTCCACAGTGGTGAAGTAACATATTACGCAGGCAAATTCATACAGAGGACAGTACTTGAATAGCACTGTCCAGTTAATGGGATCCTTCTCTTTCCTCCCCTCTAAAGAGAGAGGGGAGTAGATTGAATGATTGAGGAAATTGCAGTATGGCACACATATACCTCCATGTGGAGAGATTACATCGATGATACGTCTTATATCTTGGCGAAGAAAAATGCAGATCAGCTCTCCCTCTGTGCACTGGCTGTTCCTGCTGAGTAGGTAAATGTTTGAACCCAGCTGTAAAACTGAAACTTGCCACATTCCAAATCAAGAAATGTCAGTGCCATTACTAGTGCTATCGATAGAAATTGATTTTGGTTTTGATGTTCGGTGCATCTGTCAAATCTCTGAGAAAAAGAGGCACAGTTCATCACTGCTGATCAGATACCTTCGGCGATTTTGATGGTATCCAACTCAGTTATCTATTTTGCAAAGGGAAGTAAGCTTCTAAGCAAATTAGCATAAAGTGTTTTTGGTCTTGTTCTAATGCAGACATGTCAGATCTAGCCCACGAAGTGGTTTCATGTGGCCTGCGAAGCCATCCTGGAAACAGTGGGGGAACGGCCCCCACTGCCTTGGCCCTGGCCCAGAGACCCTCCTTCTGCCAGAGACCCTCAGATCTGTCCCACTCCTGCCCAGGCCCCCATAGGCACCCTTGATGCGAAAGATGTAGAGCTGGCCATGCCCACCCAGTAGGCCATACGCACTCTAGCCACGCCCACCCAGTAGGCCACGGCCACCCTGGCCATACCCACCCGGCCCCCTGAGGGCAACCACAATGCTGATGCGGCCCTCAATGAAATTGAGTTTGACACCCCTGTTTAATGGCCTTCTAAGGTAAAGTTAATTTATAAAACTGATCTTGATAATATGACTGGATATAATTTGTTAGAGGCTGTTGTAATCATCTTGCTTTAATGCCATAATGCAACACATTTTAATGAGTTTTCACACTCTAACCGATAGCACTTTTATAATTCTTACAGTTAATAACCCATTTTCTTTTTGAGCTACTAGGTCAGTTATATGCAGCATTTTAGCACAGTGCTGGGGTAAAACCAATCATTGGTGATCAGGAACATTATCTACATTCAAAATATTTCAGTTGCTTAATGAATAGATAATGATAATGCAAAGGTCTTTAGTGATACTTGAGCTTGCTTGTATTCCTAATTTGGTCTTGGGTACCTCAGATACAGGTAACTAGTTTCTTAAGCCTTAAGACCAAGTGGAAATAAATACTCAACCATTTATGAACCTGGTGGAGTTCAGAACACCGTGCACAGAATTCATGTTAAACCACCCACAACCTGAGTGAATGTTCTCAAACCATTCAGTGAATCGGACTGAATGGATTTGAACCAAATCCCCATTTTGAAAACCATTTTGTGTTTGTTTCAATTAAGCATAACCAACTTGCACCTCTGTTTTCCTGGAACTGTAGAGTATGGCTTCTTGATACGCTTGAGATCACATTTATAGCAGCAACGAACATTTGTGCTTGCAAGCCGTACATTCTACATTTGATACTCAGAGTGCAGAGGGGCATTGTGGTACAAAGCGGCCTTGTGTTGGGTATGTCATAGAAACAGCATCCTGAGAAACAGCTTTCTCTTACTAAGCCAATTTCTAGTCTGTAAGGATGAGTAGATCATATTGAATAAATGTAGTAAAGTGGTTATAGTTCTGGATTAAGACTAGGGAAACAGGGCTGTCAAAAGTAATTAAATGGACCAAGAGAAAGAGAAGAATCAAGTATACTGTTTTGTGTTCCTTGGGAAAGAATTAGAATATAAATATCATAAATCTTCAAAATCTGGCTAACCCTTTGTGAAATGTGTAAAATTTAGTAGGGTTTCATGAGTCAAGAGAATGTCAGGTCCCTGGAAAAGGTAGGTAAGTTACATAATAAATCATGTAGAAGAGTCATTAACTGTAAAAAAAAACACAGGCTTAATTTTGACAAGTCATACAAATCAGCCTACTTTAATTCTGCTTGTTTCCCTGCCCACTCCATGTATGATAGTCAACATACAGTATGGCTGCCCTGATATTCTTAAGACGTGCAATACTGAGAAAATAGATCCAAAGAGAATTACTTTGTACTTCAAAACACATCTTGTGTTCTTCAAGGCTTTATTAAACTGTGAATTATTGTACTTTTCTGATACACTGTTTATTTTTCCCCCCAGGCTTTTTCTCATTGTTCTTGTGATTTCAGACATTATGGCTTTGGTAAGCTACTATTAGACATTTTGTACAAATAAGATCAAAACCCAGAGAGCTCTGGTAATTCAATCAAGGGATATCTGAATTAGCCTCAGACTTCAAAGTTCCTTGAATTAGGTCAGTGAGTTGACTTTGAAACCCTGCATAAATTGCAGATAGGCCCTTTCTCTCCACTATAATTCTTTGAAATAATTGAATGAATGATCAAAAAAGTTATAAATCTATATTATTACTTCAGTTCTTTTATGGGGCCATTAAGTTAGTTACTGAGTTTTCATCTGAATACCAGATGCACCTGCGTACCTACTTTAATTTTTTAAAATCTTTTCTTCCCTGCTTTCAGAACAAAAAAAGCATCTCCTTTAATTTTTCAAAGGAAATACCAAATGATCAAGCAAGATGTAATGAGAAATACCACCCAGGACGGATTGAATAAGCCTATCTTTGGACATAGTGGAAGATTTGGGTGGGTGGATCAGAATCCAACAAATAGATTAAACAATTTTAATAAACATAGCATTTAAATGAAAACCTACTGTCACCCTAACGCAGACATGTCAAATACAAGGCCCGGGGGCCAGATCCGGCCCGCGAAGTGGTTTCATGTGGCCCGCGAAGCCATCCTGGAAACAGTGAGGGAACGGCCCCCACTGCCTTGGCCCTGGCCCAGAGACCCTCCTTCTGCCAGAGACCCTCAGATCTGTCCCACTCCTGCCCAGGCCCCCATAGGCACCCTTGATGCGAACGATGTAGAGCTGGCCACGTCCACCCAGTAGGCCATATGCACTCTAGCCACTCCCACCCAGTAGGCCACGCCCACCCTGGGCACACCCACCTGGCCCCCTGAGGACAACCGCAATGCTGATGCGGCCCTCAATGAAATTGAGTTTGACACCCCTGCCCTAACGTATGTACAATGTTTGTAGTGTATTCAGACATTGGTTAGAAGGGATGTGTCTTTGGAACAGTAATGGAAGAGGTTTATACTTTCAAATCTATGTTCTCTTATTCCTCCCAGTGGAATTAGTTAAATATGACACACCAGCTTTTGTTCTGTCACGTCATAACTAAATTGTTTTGATTGAACTGGTCCAGGAAATCTCATAAATAGGAGGAAATATTTGCAAATCCCAGGCTACCTATTGTTGAGTCCAAAATAACGGTGAAAACTTCTTAAGCTGAGCTTAACTCTTGGTGGCTACATTTGTGTAGTTTTCTTGGTAGCAGTATAGAAGGGTCTTGCCTTTTCCTTTTTCTTTGTCTGTGTGTCTGTGTGTGTGTGTGTTTCAAATTCTCAATATATCATACAGACATGAGATTACCTGGTGTTATCCCACCCAAATAATAATCTGTTCTGATCTTACTTTATTCTGGGAGTGAGCATGGTTGACTAGGTGCTCCCGCCTAATCTGTAGAATCTTCTGAAATACCATCTTCTAAATTTTACTTGTCAGCATTTTAAAGTGGATAAACACATGATAGTTCTGTAGCAGTATAGCTTGATAACTGCCTTAAATGGAATCAGAACTTTTGCCCATCTGGCCAAATGGTGAAATAAATTAATAGAATTCTTTTTTTTTTTAAAAAAAATCTCCGTTGCTTTCTCCTCTACTGGTACAACAGTTTATGGTGAAGAAGAGACTGCTTTGCCATATTCATGAGATGGGGAAAATTACACTAATTCTTAGACAATAAACTGTAATCACTATCTCTATGGCTTCTTCAGCATGCCCGCTTTTCAGTAATGGTATCATTTAGGTTGATCATTAATGCAGCTATAGGGAATTAAAGCTGAAAGAGAAATGACTAGCCAAAGACCATTTAGAAGGCTGAAGCAGATGTTGAGAGAAGCATGATTGTTCCAGTAAGAATCATCCCATCTCTGCAAGCAGTAGCCAGCAAAATAGAAAGAAAAAGCCAGACATGATTACGCTTTGGGTCATTTTTAGCAAACATGGTGAAGAAAATGCAGGTTGGTTGCTGTTAAGAGCAACTGTCTATTTGTGGAAGCATTTGTCTGGGCCCAGTGAGTTCATAATAAAATAGAAATTTACAGTAATTTATTCAGCTTCCTTTTAGGGATGGGGAGGATGTTGTTGTTGTTAAAATCACTCTTGACTTGTAGCAATTGCCTGGACTGGTCCTGCAGTTTTTTTTGGCAAGATTTTAGAAATACTTGCCCTTGCCTTCTCCCTAGGGCTAAGAGAGAATGACCGGCCCAAAGTCACTCATCTGGTTTTGTGCCTAAGGCAGAACTAGAACTCACGGTCTCCCAGTTTCCAGCCTGATGCTTTAACCACTACACCAGATTGGTAACATACTCATTTTCTTAGTGACCTGTTACCAGGCATGTAGTATGAACTTGCTTTTATTTAAATACCGTCTTATGGAGACTGGCCTTTCTTTGCTTTTTTTTTTACAGATGGGTTTGCATGTCCTGAACAATCTGCTTCAAATGTACATTTCAGTTTTATCACTTTTATTGGGCAATGTACAGATACTGAATTTAGTTGTGTTCTTTTTGTTTTTTTTTTTCTCTAGCACTTCTTCTTTCTGGTTAAAGATTACGGAAGCTGGCTAGACATTGGAACAAGGTACAGATCACTGGTTAGCTGCTCCCGCGACTTCTTCTACCACCCTAATGTTATTCATAAAATATGCCTGGTTTGCCAGTCTAGCAGTTTGACCAAGAATGTTTCGTAAAAAGCGGTTCTGCAAAATGCTGCTTGTTGTTCTAGACAAAGAAAATGGATTCATGACTTTTTAATTTCTTATCCCTGTTTTATTTTTTTTCCCTTTTTTGTTTGTGCGTGTGTGTATATGTTTGTCTTATTAAGTTGGGTAATAGTATGTTGCTTGGGCAGTGATTCTCAAATTGTGAGCCATGATCTGCTGTGGAAAAGAAAGTAGACCCAACATTGGCAATAGGGGGAAATAATGTGAGCCATTAAGGGGAGACATGCAGAAACATATGTAATCCTAAGAAAGAGGAAAGCATGATCAATTTAAAGTAACCCTGATTTTATTTGCATAAGATAAGGCAAAGGAAAGCTTAGAGAAGCTTACAAGATTGATATCAACACTTTGAGGTTGGCCAGGTCAAGAAACAGGTACTGCAAGGATTCCAAGAATGTTCTTTATTGTTGTAGGGTAGCACAAAAGAAACTTGAAAGCCTGTATAATTTATATCCCTAATTTATTTCTGTCTACACTGCTGTCAATGTCACATTCCTGTTCCTTCTAGATTATTTTTAACCTTATTTCGAAGTGTTACATTTGGAGGTGAATTACATCTCCTTAAAAGACAGATAATCTGCAATCTTCTTAAAGTGGAAGTCCAAAGTATGTAAAGACAGTTGTAGGTTTGAGCACTTTTCCTTGTAAAACAACTCCTGCCTCTGAAAAACTAGTGCTTTGGCTAATTTACCCTTCTTCCTGTCTATTTCCAGGTTTTGTTTTGTTTTGTTTAGCAGTGTCGTACAGGTTGTGTATGGAGAATTATTCAGATGTACAATCTCATACTCGCATGAAAAGTATACTTCCGGGAGAGTGTTGTTAAATGATTTTTCTGAACTTAGAAAATGCCTTTCAACATAGATATATATTTTTTAAACTTGTTGATGGATCTATTCCTTGTCTCCTCATATACATCTATACTGCTCAAAAAAATAAAGGGAACACTTAAACAACACAATGTACTGTATTTAATAGTAGGAGGTCTTTATCTTGTGTCCCCTTTATTTTTTTGAGCAGTATATAACTGCTAATCTATAGATTTTTTTATTTACCTTCAAGCAAAATGAAATTTGCACATTCAGCATTATTATAAGCATAATCTGTGCCTGCCATGTAGAACATCAAATCCTGCCATGAAGTAGAACCTTTGATCCTTTGTTTGTTGTTGT
Source organism: Vipera ursinii (assembly GCF_947247035.1). Classification (NCBI taxonomy): domain Eukaryota; kingdom Metazoa; phylum Chordata; class Lepidosauria; order Squamata; family Viperidae; genus Vipera; species Vipera ursinii. Next base: position 140,017,882 of record NC_139516.1, on the reverse strand, counting down.
TCAGCAAACTTTTCTTTTTGTTATTGTTCTCAAATTACTGTTCTACTTCTCCGTGAAAACTCATCTTCCAAATAGAGCTGCTGGCATGTACTACAGGTTGTTGATAACTTCATATATATTTGAGGACTGCCATTAGATGATAACAATTTCTTAGGAATTGCATTCTGTTTATAGCACACTTTTTTATTCAGCATTTTTGCATAGCTAATATAAGCTTCCCAGAGTTGCTCAATGATGAGGTAAGCAGCATGCAAATTTAATAAGTATTTAATAAGAGAAGAATGCATAAAACACACTACATATGACTCCTGCCCCCAGTACTTTCTTAGCAATCTTAAAAGTTACCATATCTTTGTTATTCCTTTGATAATTTCAGAATCAAGTAGTAATAATAAACCTTTATTGTCAAAGTACAACTATGTGTACATTGAGATTAGCTGAGCCTCCCCCCCCCTGCTCTCTCCCCCCAACACACAGTGACAACAAACCCTCCATCCTACCACACCATGTGAACCAACTACACCACACACCGGCCTCCCAAGTCAATTCTGCATAAGATTATGTCCCATTTAAAAGCCTAACAGCCCACGGATAAAAGCTATTTTTCAGCCTGTTGGTATGGCTGGCTATATTCCTATATCTCCTACCGGATGGTAGGAGAGTAAAGAGATACCGTCCAGGGTGTGAGTCATCCCTGAGAATCTTCCTCACTCTTCCAAGGCAACGAGCCCTGGCGATGTCATCCAGTGGTGTCAGGGGACAGCCCACAATGTCTTGTGCTATGCTCACCACCCTCTGTAATACTTTCCTGTCCCCGGCTGTCAGACCAGCATACCAAACCACAATACAGTACGAGAGGATGCTCTCTATGGTGGACTGGTAAAAGAGGGTCATTAGCCATTGTTCTACCCTGTTCTTCCGCAAGACCCTAAGAAAGTGAAGCCTCTGTTGGGCCTTTCTAGCCACCTGGGTGAATTAGTAATCACGGTTTGAACTGCAAATAGAACATTTCTTCAAATTCAAGGCTTTTGAAAGAATTTGTTTCATTAATTGATCTACACCATGTTTTACGTGGCTATTTCATGATACAAATCAGCTTTGGTTTCACTGCTATACCAGTATGAATGCCCATTTTTCTTTTAAGTTTTACATAATTCGTGCAGTACCTATGTCCTTGCAGTCTTCACCTCCAAAATACAGTATTTGTCTAGTTTTCATATATCTGAAATGGCTATTGTGCCATTTTATTACTCAATTTTCTGCCACTCTGTGCCATGACTTTTCCTCTAGTAAAACAGCCTGTCTGAATTGTTGATGAGCACATTTGGAATTTGAGAAGCATATCCTGGTAATTGTCACAAAGTGGCTTTTCCCCTGTGAACATTTTCTTGATCTCAAAACAACTGCCTTGGTTGGCCTGGCCAATCAGCAAACAATTGTATTTTCAGAAGGTAAACTAATTTTTCTGGAAGTAAACCAATGAGGAAGCCGCCTATCGGCATTTTCCTCAGCCACCTTCACCCAAAGCTTGCTTTCGTTTTTTCCCCCTGAGCAAGATACATTTTGAAGCAAATCACTAGATATTTTCTAACAATGCACAGAGCTCATGGTTCAACAATTGTTTAAGTCAGAGGTGTCCAACCTTGGTAACTTTTAAAACCTGTGGACTTCAGTTCCCAGAATTCCCCATCCAGCCATGTGGCTGAGGAATTCTGGGAGATGAAGTCCACAAGACTTAAAGTTGCCAAGGTTGGACACCCCTGATTTAAATCATACCTGACAAAGTACCCTTTCAATGGGAGTCTTGTGAAGTGTGAATAGATCATTCCCACTCTTTCTTTGACTCAGAACTGAGGCTTACGTAGTTCGCTGGCTTTCTTTATAGAATTCTGTAAAATCAAATGACATTTACTCTCCTTATGGATCAAGAGACCTGGCATTCTTTTTAAAATGTCCTGACCTGTTACTTAACTTTTAGCTACATATGAACGTGTAGTCTTGGAGGCATGAAAATTTAAGATCTTTATTTAAAAAGAAATGCCTTGAGGTTTGCTTTTGATGCCTGCCTTTGCGCGATCAGGAAAGAATGGAAAGAATCAGCATGGGAGGCATTTAAAACTTTCAAAAGAAGTTACTTCCTGATGCATCAACTAACCTCTTCAGATCACAGCTTATCCCCCCCCCAATGTTCCTTCTCTAATCATGACTAAATATGAGCAGTTTCCGAATCATGCTGCGTCCTCGTCCTGATTAGCAGCACTCTTTGTAAGCTTTGATTGGCATGATGAGAATGCCTCATTCAGGCTCTGCTGGGTAATTCTAGCTCAGCGGTAGAACATATGCCTCTCTGCACATATACGCAACCAAGTTTCAGCTCTTCTCTGGAACACGATTCTGTACCACTCCAAATGCTCTCTTTTAATCTGAGATCCAGGATTTTTATTGCAGCTTAAAGGCAAAGCAACAGAAATAGATTTTAACACATTAAATTACTTCCAATGGAAAAAGACAGCTACTATCAATCATGTGGCTAGTCGAAAGTGTTCTAGACTGCTAATGCAATTTTATGTCTATAGGTAAGAGTGAAACTCGTATGAAGTTTACAGGTGTGTCACCTCTGCACTTATTACCTTCTGTTTTTATAAAAATGTTCAAGAAACATCACATTAAATCAGTGTAAGCGTAGAATAGTCCCCCCCTAGTTTTCCATTCTCTTTAGGTAATTTGATATTCAAACAACTGTCTACACTTAAAGAGTGTTTTCTGAATGCAAGATGGACTTTATATTGAGCCTCGATTAACTAGAGAATGTAGCCACTATTTGTTTATGATTGTGTTCTCTAGGTAATTGTGACCAGCATGTAACCTGTGCATTTGGAATATATGCTATGCGTTAAACAGTGACATCTGTTTGCTGGTTGCATTGCCCAGGGAATGGAGCTAATGAGTGTGAGCAGGTGCCCCTCTTTGTAAAACAGTAGCCTGCTTTAGCATGGTATACACTCTGGATAAATGTTTATTGTTTTAAAATGCACACACATGTACATCCAACTCAAACCATATTGCATTTTATAAATACAGTTGCCTTGCCTCAAATTATTATGCTTCATTGCTTGAATGTTCAATCCGATGATTATCCACTGCAGTCCTTAGGCATCAGACAAAGAATCCTAGCTTACACAGAAAATAAATTAAACACAAGCAAATAGCTGTTGCTTCTAATCCATGCTATGCTTGGCCACGGATTTCTGGTGGCAGAGTTGTGATAGACTTCTGCCTAAAGCCTATGACGAATTCCTGCCTCTAATTCTCCATTGGGAAAAAATGAAAAGGAATACGGTCACGTTCAAAGAAGGCATTAAAAACTTTTCTTCCTACAGATCTTCTTTATTGGGCAACTGCTATGTAAAATGGGTATACATTCTTGGTGTGTGTGTGTGTGTTTCATTTGTTCATACATGGAACAAATTATACCAGTTCATTTAACCTTATATATTCTCTCTCTCTCTCTCTGTGATACACACACACACACACATGTCTCTGTTCCAAGATTCTTAGTGACTAAAATTTGATGCAAGAAATGGTGGTGTTACAGGTAACAGGAAGAATATGCATTTAATTTAGCTCTTTAAATCAGTTTAGACATCATTTTGGTAAGAATATGGGGCTGAGTCAAAGAATTGACCGAAAAAGATGGATGTTGAAAAATTATTTAAAGGAAGTAAAAAGGTGAATTCAGGAAGAAAGGAGAGTTGTTTGATTTGCAATTTAGCAAATGGGTGTTAGATTGATTCTGGACCCATTTAAAATCGAAATGTCAAAGAATCAGTTCAAACAATTGTGAATTACTATTGTCTACTGATTATGGAGTGTCAATTGTTTGTTTTACATTTAGTCATATCCTACAACAGGTATTTCTTACTGACTGAATAGATTCTCTAGAGTTAATATAAGTTGAACTTCTGACTCTGAACAAACAAAATATGCAGTCATGAATTCCTTTTAATTATTCAGAGTAATTAAAATTTCATCTGAGCTTAAGAAGATTAAAACACAAATTAGTATAGTCATCAAATAATATCTGTATTTTTTAAACACTAAAATCTAAGTATGGAGACTTATGCTTTATTCCTTACATGCGTACAGCTTTTGGGAAAGGAAAAGAAGATACTAATATAGAATGCAGAACTCATAAAGTTCCACAAGGTTCTACATTAAAATGAGAACAAATTCAATAACAGTTTTGTTATCTATGAAACTATTTGGAAATGAAGAAAAAAAATCAGTTGGATGACAAAACTAATATTTTCCTCCCAGAGAGGTTGTGTTTATTATAAGAATTTTGGACAACTGTATGGTGCTAGTCAAATTGTTGAAAGAATGGTTCCTGCAGTTTGTTTATCCTACCTGTCTTTTATTGACTTCTTTATACAAACTGAGTAATGCTGTTGGTTGGTTCTCATAAATGTTAAGGGATCGAGGGCAAACTCTGGCTGATTTAAAGTCAAGTGGCTTTTAATTCATTCTTTGAGAAAGTGACTAAATTAATGGACTAGCGAAATGCTGTGGATATAGTATCCTTGGAATTCAGTAAGGCATTCGACATAGTAGAGCACAACCTATTTCTTAGTAAGTTAGAAAAATGTGTGATAGACAGCATCACCACCAGATGGATCTGTAACTAATTGACAAACCACACTCAGCATGTAGTCCTTAATGAAACTATATCTACATGGAAGGAAGCAGCAAGGTACCCAAAGTTCTATTTTAGGCCTAATATAAATTTAATAAATAACAACAACAACAACTTCATAAATGATTTAGATGAGAGAATAGAAGGGAACTCATAAAATTTGCAGATGACACCAAGCTGGCAGGAATAACCAACACTCCAGAATATAGGCTCAAGATCCAGAAGGATCTTGACAGACTTGAACACTGGGCCCTATCTAACAAAATGAAAGTCAGTGGTTATAGTTCGGCAAGAAAAAACAAATGTACGGGTTCAGAATAGGTGAAACCTGGCTCAATAGCAGTAACTGCAAGAGGGATTTTGGAGTCCTAGTAGACAATATGGCCTGAGGCAGCAGTGTGCTGCAGCCACCAAAAAAGCCAATGCAGTCCTAGGCTGCATTAACAGAGGGATAGAATCAAGATATTATGTGAAGTGTAACACTTTATAATGCCTTGGTAATACCACACTTGGAATATTGCATTCAATTTTGGTCGCCACAATACAGAAAAAGATGGTGAGACTCTGGAAAGAGTGCAGACAAGAGTAACAAAGATGATTAGTGAGCTGGAGACTAAGACATATGAAGAACTATTATAGGAATTAGTCTAGTGAAAAGAAGGATTAGGGGTGACATGATAGCAGTGTTCCAATATTTGAGGGAGAAGGAAGAGGGAGCCAGCCCATCTACCAAAGCACCAGAAGGCAGAACAAGAAGCAATGGATGGAAATTAATCCGGGAGACAACTGACATAGAATTAAGGAGAGATTTCCTGACAGTGGAACAATTAACAATGTGTATAGCAGAGTGAGCGCCTGTTACTCGTCCCAGCTTCTGCCAACCTAGCAGTTCGAAAGCATGTAAAAATGCAAGTAGAAAAATAGGGATCACTACGGTGGGAAGGTAACAGCGTTCCGTGCGCCTTTGGCGTCTAGTCATGCTGGCCACATGACCACAGAGACGTCCTCGGACAAGCGCTGGCTCTTCGGCTTTGAAACAGAGATGAGCACTGGCCCCTAGAGTCGGAAACGACTAGCACGTATGTGCGGGGGAACCTTTACCTTTACCTTTATAGTTTTACCAGTAAACCTAGTTTCCTCGGATTACTTGATTAGTAAACTGCTTTGTTCTAATGCATCATTTTCTCTTCATTGCAGTATTAGCCATTATGTCATTGTGATGTCCTTCACTATTTTCCTGATGCTTTTAAGAGGAGTGGCCCAGCTGCTCACTACAAAGAGACTGGAGCTTTGGGAAGAAACCAAACGCCATTCCTTGTGACAAATTACCGCAGGACTCGTATTGATAGAAACTTTATTCTTCCAAAGGACAGAGAGAATTATGAAATTGGCTGCTAGAGACTCCTGAAGAACTTGATGCGGAAGAACACGAAGTAACTTGTCATCTTTTCTCCATGGAATTAAATTTTGTTCCTTCATTTTCCCTCAAAGGAACTTCCAGTCTCAAAGTGAACAGCTATTATATATAACCTCGCTTATTGTTGGGAGTACATGCTGTGCTTGTGTTTACAGAAAGGACTCAAAAGAATGGTAGCAAGATGACTTTCGTTTTATTGGTTTCTCTAGAAGACAAGACAATTAATTTCATGAGCTGCTAACAAGCTAAGTAAGCATTGTGTCTGCTCCTACTCTCAAGCCAGGTTTGGAACAAACAATAGAGAATTAAGTTTTTGCTGTGATATATGCCAGACCACTTTTCACTTTGGGGGATTCAGATCAGGTTTAGAGATGTATGTATTGGGACAAGATTGAAACTTCAATAGTACTTTTTAAAATTTTGTGTGTGTGTGTATGAATGGAATTTCCATTTTAAGATACAGACTAATCATATTTTTTTGCTGCAATTGTTTTTTTCCCTTTTTAGAAAAACATACAAAAATAGTTTTCATCGTACACCGATGATGTATTAATGTTTGTCCAATTTTCCTTTCACAACTTGCTTCATTTGCTCTGTAAGGAATTGTCTGAACAAATATTGAAAACCAGCTCTACCTGTTCAAACTATTTGTAACCATCCGACAAACTATACAGCTACCAACTAAACCACCTGAACTATTTTAGAAAACCAGTTGGTTGCTCAGGTTACGTGCTTGAGACTATATTTGCTGATTACCAAGGCAAAGAGTTATCTTTTGTAACAAATGTTTTCAATAGTAGCTGTTAACTTTTCTCAGCTCTCATACAAATATCAGTTGGATAAGAGCTGTGTGAGATTGTTTTACAGCCAACAGTCAGTCCTTGAGCTGAATTTATTTCTCTTTTAGTATAGGTTAGTTTTTGCTACTGTGGTGCCTTCTTGAATAATTTGAAGCATTGACTGAAAAATGCTTTCCATGCTCTCAGACGGAGGCTTTGTCATGATCTTTCTAATCATCTTTGTCCTGATCCTTTTAATTCAATATATTCAGCAATTGACTTGGGAGTCTTCTGCAGGGAAAGCATGTAATATATCATTGAGCTACAATTTCCTCAGTATGAAATCAACCATTCTCTACAAAAACACATTTGAGCTAAAAAAAAAAACTCCAGGGCAAATACAGTACTGCAATATAGTACATTGCTGGGAGAATGGACTTCTAAGTGCACATAGCCCACGAAAGCCATCATTATTCAGATTTCTAATTTGTCAGTGCAAATAATGGTGGGGTAGGAGCCTGCCGTAATTATAAGGAACTGTAAAAAAAAATTGAAACATGCACACCACGGTAGCTGTCACAACTGGAACATAGCAGCAACCTGTTCATCCTGAAAATTGCTGTAGCGCTCCAGCCTCTTGGCTCTATGTCAGTAAAACTCTAGAATCCAGCCATCCCAATAGGAATATCCATGTGATAGTAGGCAAAGCCATTGATTTATATTCTTGAAACAAGGAAATAACATGCCACAAAAATACTAGAAGAGTTCATCTGCCTATAGCTGGTAAGGTCAAGAAACTTGATCCAAGCAAGCTAAAAAAGATGTTTTAGAGCATGTAGAGACCTGCATTTATTACCTGCTCTCCTGTGCAATCTCTGAAAAAAAGGATTTTTGTTTAAATAGTTGCTGATAAATCCTGTATTTGTCTTGCTGACTGCCTTTTTTGCCTTCAAATTCTATGCACTGTACAGCTCTAATAATCAGTATCGCTGCGTTGATTTAAGAACTGGAGAAGCATTCCTAATAGAACAAAAAAAAAGTCATTTCCAAAAAGGAAAGAATGTCATAGTTTTAAAAAAAACACCACCCTGCAAATTAATGTCACGTAAATATTTTCTACCAAAATGAATAAGTTAGCTTTAAAGAGAAACAAAGGATAGAACTACACCCTCTCTGAAGTAGAAGAAGAGCTTTGTTGGAGTGATGTGATAAACAAAAGCACATTAATGCAGCTTTTCACATATATAAACACACAGAGTGGAAAAGTATCTACTCTGGCTTCCTTTTACTCCCACTGTGCAGTAGAAAGATAGATTTGCTAATCCAATTAGTATTGTTTTGGTTGAGTTACAGTGCCACTGACCTTAGTTGACTTCCTCTGATCATGTTATTAATCCTATTAAGGCTGAACCACATTTGGGACTATTTTATACATCCCTAATGGAAAAATCTGAGGAAGTTATTCCTTGACTTCTGGGTGAAAAGTCAGGAGTGTTTGTCCTCTTGCTATTTGAAATTTCGGTAGCTCTGGAGGGTTAACATAATTCTGACAATTTAGCAGTCTTACCTTGAACAATTGATTGCACTGTGAAATTACCTATCTGCCCCTATCTTTTGAATACACTTAAATCCTAGATTCATTGGTCTTTAATTCCAAGCCAAAAATATGAGAGAAGGTGAGAACCCAGGGAAGCTAATTCCTTTCTTTAGATTAGGTCGCTAGGAATGAACTAGCCATCTCAACTGTAGACTGAAGTTGAGAAAAGAAGTTTATTTGTGGATAATGTACATGGTTACACCAATTAATTTACATCGTTTATTACATTCATCCTAGACTAGTAATTTAGTCAACGGAAGTCCTTGAGCTGTTTAGAAGGACATTGAATGTTTTCCAAATTGTCATTTTATTACCTTGTCAGCAGTAGAATACCTGAGTAATATATACTGTAGCTTAGAGCGCAGAATAAGTTTATGTGAAGTTCTGGCAATTGTAATTGAGTTTGATTGTTTTCCTGCTGAACTGAGTATCTACCTAGCACATCTTCACTTGATGTACCCTTAGAAAAACATAATGATTAGCAACTTACACGTCAGCAAAGTCATGCCAAAGTCATTGAACTGATTGAGGAAATCTTGATAAGCTTTTAAGGTTATTTGCAGCAGTGGTGGTCAGTATAACAACTTCTTGGTTTTTTTCATTGCTTTTTGTTAAGCATAATCACCAATAGGATGATTGCATATTTTGCAAGCTTCTTTCAGTTATTTAAGATTATGTGGAAATAGTCTTTTGTATTGTGCCTACTGTTTTGGAAATGCTGTAAAATAATGGTGTATTATTTATTTTACAATGTGTATAATGCACCCTAGCCCCCTAGGACACTGGGTATAGCATTCAGCAAGGAAATAAAAAATGCACAGCACACAGCCAAACAGCACACCTTCACCCCTTGGCTTTTGAAAGTTGCAATTTAACAGGTTACTTACAAATTAGCTGCACTGCTGCTCCACTGATTATCCATAATTGCCTTATTCCAAAACAAAAGTTCTCAAGTGGTCACAATTCCCCAAGAAGGTAATTGGGAAAGAGTGTTATTACTAGAGTATATCTTATAATATTTACAACCATTCTATGTCTTAACTCAGCATCAGATAGATCAGATGCACATGTCAAACACCTTAGTTACGTTGAAGCTGCCTCCTTATAATTGTGAAATTTGTATAGTCTACTCTTCCATTTAATTAATTTCATTTAAAAATGAAATTAATTTGGCTTCAGGGATGTTTTTTCTCTCTCCAATGCTTTGGTAATTAGATATAAGATGCCTGTTTGGGAGATCAGGCTGCCTAGCTAACAAACAGGATGGATGGTCCCCACAGGAATCATTGTATTGACAGCTGCTGGCAGCTTCAGCACCATCACTTATTATTCTACAGTATCATGGTTACATCAGGATTTGGTGTTTTCGCATTCCTAGATACTTCGATTCTAGATGCTAAGAAATGGTTCTTCTACCTGCTGATCTCTGGATCTGCCTTGTCTCTCATATTAGGCCCGGGATACCTGCAGGACCGCCTGCTGCCAGGAACAACTTCCCATCGTCCTGTGTGCTCACACAGAGAGGGCCTCCTCAGGGTGCTGTCGGCCAAACAATGTTGGCTGGCGACCCCCAGGGGGAGGGCCTTCTCTGTGGGGGCACCTGCCCTGTGGAATCAGCTCCCCTTGGAGCTCCAGATGGCCCCTGACCTCCGGTCCTTCCGTCGTGACCTTAAGACACTTCTTTTCCAACAGGCCGACCTGGACTGATGATAAGGGGTTTTAACATGGTTTGAACGTTTTATTGGTTTTAGTTGGGGCTAGGTATAGTTTAATTTCTTCTTAATATTTGTATCCTATTTGTATTTTATTGTTGTTAGTCGCCCTGAGTCCTTCGGGAGATAGGGCGGCATATAAGTCCAAACAAACAAACAAACAAAAATTTACTTACTTACCTACCTACCTACCTACCTACCTGATGTGGGCGAAAGTCATTAGGAGATTGGAATTAAAGCACTGTTCAGAACATCCTGGATGGCACATAATTGTCTCATCTCCATCAGAAAGGATGTGAAAGTGAGTCTTGTGATTTGGATGAAAGGAAGGACAAATGGCAGTTTAATTCAGAAGAAAGTACAGTAGTTATTCATCCTGCTTCAGTCAGGGTTGTTGTTGGATTGCTGGATGGAAGACGTATCTGGAAAAAGGCTTTTCCTGAGTTAGTTTGTTATGCAGGTTGTTCTCTTCTTTTTCTGGAAAATGAAGCCTAAGTTAGTTCCAGACTAAATAACAATAATGTGCTGTCCATTGGGATTCTTTTAAGGCAGTTTAGAAAATCCAAATGCTTTTGAATGCACCCACTAAGCTGCTAATTGGAAAAAAACTGATGAGCCATATACGATTGATTATCAGTCTGTTTCCAGCCCCATTTGTTTCCAAGTTGATTCTAACCTTTAAATTGGAGAAAGGTAGACAATGGACAAAGTTGGAATCCCATGGCTCCAAGCAGAATGACAACACGGAAACATCGGTAAAGAGTTGTAAAATGAATATTTTGTAAATACTTTCTTTGTTTCCTTGGTTTTAGTGGAACTCAGTTGGATCAGAGACTTTAATGTAGAACAAGAACCTTAAAATGAAATACAAATACAGCAGATAACCATTCACCCCATTCCAACTTTTTATGTCTTCTACAGTCAGACCCAGATGCTCAGAAAAGGTGTGTGTGGTAAAGTGGCTATCCAAAAGCAGCCCAGTGGCAGACAAATACTGTGGTAAATTACTAATTTGAAGTAGTAGAAGTCCAGAAACCATCACTTGACTCCCTTTGCCTAACGTTAGGTTGTATATTTACAAAAATGAGAAGAACGAATAAAGGCATAAACAAAAGAGCCTTGGTGGAGCAGTGGGCTAATGCCTCCTTAAGTAACACCAGCTGCCTGCAATTAGTGCAGGTTCGCATCCCACCAGGCTCAAAGTTGACTCAGCCTTCCATCCTTCCAAGGTAGGTAAAATGAGGACCCAGATTGTTGGGGGCAATTAAGCTGACTTTGCAATAATGCCGCTTGGGAGTGTGTGAAAGCCCTAATAAGCAGGCATATACATAGAATGAAGGCTACTGCTAAGCTTGTAATCCACCCTGAGTCTTCGGAGAAGGGCGGGATATAAATGGAATTAAAAAACAACAACAAAAAAACAAGATTGACATATTTGAAAGTGATGCATACAACTGTGGTATCTAGAAATAATCCCATTAGTGTTTAAAGATTTCTCCCACCAATAAAACCCACCAGGGTCTACTTTTAAAATGCTTTGTGCATATATGTGGGCATTAAAAATGAGTCAAGTAATAATAGACTGGAGCTTTGATTTCTCCTTGTCCATCCTTGTTTGGCAAGAAATATCTCAAGTGTTTTAACAATATATAGTTTTGATGATTTATATGTTTGTCTTAGATAACTTAAGATGAAACAAGGTGTGCATCCTACACACTTATGGTCACGTTACTCTTACCAGGAAGTTCATTACAGGCATAGAATAATGTCATGGTTACTAAGCTAAACAGACTTTGGAGATTAGATCAAATCCTTTTGACTGGGCTATAGTCTACATTAGAGGTCCCCGATCTTTTGGGCACCAGGGACTGGTTCCGTGGAGAGAGGTTTTTCCATGGACCGGAGAGGGTATGGTTTGGTGTGCTGCCTGCATCCCGCGGATAGGGCTTCACTTGTTTGTACGGACCGGTTGCTGGCATGCTGTAGACCGGTACTGGTCCACAGACCGGGGGTTGGGGACCCCTGGTCTACATGCTGCAATTTCAAATGGGGCCATTGATTTCAAATGGAAAAGGCTAAGCAATCATCCTTAAAGGTGCTTAATTTGGGCTAAGTCATGGCCAATATTAGAAAGGCTTATACTTTTAAACCTAACTGTAAAACATTTAGAAGTGTCAGCCAGAGATGTGAGAGAGGAGATAGGACAAAAATAGCTGACAATATGAGGCTGAAAGTGGAAAAAAAGATAGATGGATGAATTATCTAATTCAGGAAGCAGTGTGCACTAGAAAAGTGAGATGAAATTCCAATACTTTAGAACAACAGGCAGCCTTGAAAGGAAGAAAAAAAATGTAGGAAACATCTGAAAAATAAGGAAAATGTTAAGGAAGACCAAAATGGAGAGAGATTATTTAATTTGAACCTCTAGACCAGACATGTCAAACTCGTGACGTGGGCGCGGCTTCTGCATGATACATCCGGTCCGCGGGCCAACAGTTTGACACCCCTGCTCTAGACATATCACAACCCCTACAAACAAGTACAGGGAGTCCTCAATTTATCACCACAATTGAATCCAAAATTTCCATTGCTAAACTAGACAATTGTTAAGTGAGTTGTTTTTCCATTTTACAACTTTTTTGCCACAGTTGTTAAGCAAATCACTGCAGTTGTTAAGTGAATTGCAAAATTGTGAAGTGAATCTGGCTTCCCCCATTCATTGACTTTGCTTGTCGGAAGCCAAGTGAGAAGGTTACAAATGGTGATCGTATACTCACACATTCAGGCATAGTATTAAAGAAAGTAAACTTCCTGTTTATCCCTCTGCGATTGGGAAGTCAGAAGGCATGAAATTAGTCATAACTATTCAAAATTATAAAAAAAATCAAGAGAAATAATTATTGACGGCCAAGCTTTATTAACAGCTTGAAAATTAAATAAATCTTCCCGTCTAAGTTTTCAGAACAAGTTTACTGTGTAATTTCTGTGTGCAACTTTTAAATATATAATAATATTTTGCAGAAAGACTGTATTTTCTGTTTTGATTATTGACCCATTTTAATACAACCTATTAGCTTCTGGATAAAGCCGTGCAATGAAACGTATTTATCTCTGTCCTCCTACTCGTATTGGGTGGAAAAATATTGTGATTGAGAAAAATGGTAAGATAGCATGGTAGAACGGGGGTGTGTCGGGGGGTGTAGCTAGGGGTTCTGTATTCTTTCAGCAATAGCAGACTTTGGTCAGGAAGAGCTGGGTTCAAGTCTCCATCCATCCACACAGTTAATCTGGATAACTTCCACCCTGATGACATTCAGAGGCTATTAGAAATCTGACAATTCTCCCAGCATCAACAGGTGGTCCTCGTTGAGTCCTATTGGATTTGGTATTTTGGTTTAGATCAGAGGTCCCCAACCTTTCTGGTTGGCAGCCGGGAGGGAGAGGCGCCTTTAAGTGCACACGTGCACACGTGAATGGGGCTGCAAATGTGTGTGCACGACGCAGCGAGGCTAGTGCAGGCGCAACACTCATGCCCGCACAACACTCACAACCTCACAATGCTCGCAGCGACGCTAAGGCCCTCGTGGCAATGCTAGCGCTTGCGGCAACGCTAAGGCTCGTGTGATGCTATGATGCTAGTGCAAGGTGGGGGGGGGGGGTAAGTGTGCAATGCAGTCCAGTGGCCAACAGGCCACAGCCTAGTAGTGGGCCACAGCCCACAGATCGGGGACCCCTGGTTTAGATGGTGTCTTCAGAATACTCATAACTTCTCTTTTTGTTTTGTGTTTCTTCTTTCTTTTGAATTCTAAATTACCCAGAGTCATTGAGAGTTGGGCAGTGCCTAATTATATATATAAATATATATGTATATATAATTGGATATTTCTCAGGATGTCATACTACATCACCCAGAACATCTAAGATCAGATTCCAGTCTTATGGGGATTCTCCATAGATATACCAAAGCTATTATGCTTTCTTTTTTAAAGAAATCTCTCCCGTGGTGGGATTCTGCTGGTTCGCACCAGTTTGGCAGAACCGGTAGCTATTTTTTTTTGTTGTTGCCCAGGCCCAAAATGGACTTCTGGAAGTGGCAACCGCACAGAGAACTGGTTGTTCACATATTTGAATCCCACCACTGAATCTCTCCTATATATAACTCTATATAAAATGAAGAAAGCCAGTCTAAAAATGCAGTAATAAGCTAACCTGCTATTTTTTTATAGTTGATATTTCACAGCTTCCTAGGGGTGGGTAGTGTGCATCCCAGAGATCTGAGACTTTGATTTCCAAGGCTACTTCCTGGAGAAAACTTGAACTATCCAAGCCTTCCTGAGTACAGACAATAAAGATAAATGTTGAATTTGGCCTAATGTTGACAAAAAATTAGACAACTGTCATGGCAGGATATGCAGTAATTATTATTAAGATATGTGGCTGTGTATTTAAGGCCAAATGCATGGAAGCAGCACATATATTCCTGGCGATCACTTTTTCACATTGGTGATATTTGTTCACCCTTTTTGTCCTGTAATGTCACTCCCTTTATTTCTCCAGGCATATCCCAACACGTCAGTCAGCTGCCTACAGCAAGTTCCTTAGGAGACGTCTTTTGACAGGAGTAGCAGTTCTTGACCGCGAGCTATGAAAGCTGTTAGATGATCAATAGAAGGTCAGCCCTGTGGAGCAGTTGCTGAGATAACAACAGCCACTAAGTTTTATATAATATTATCCAAGATATTCTTAAAAGGATTCTTAATACTTCCATCACCTTCAGCGCTGTTTGAGATAGTGGTTGTAATGTATGGGAACGAGAAATCGTGCCTTGCAGACACATCTTTCATTCTGCAATTCTCATTTTGGGCTCAGCCTTCCCTGAATTTTCAAGTTAATCACAAATGAAGTAGATGGTTGTTTTGAGCATCCTTGGGTGCCATTTGCAAAGATAGTAACTTGTGGTTGGGAGGGGTTTCATGAAGATCTAAAATCAGTTGTTTCTCAACCTCAGCAACTTTAAGGCAGGTGGACTTCAACTACGTATCAGAATACCCCAGCCCCAGTAGGTTGAAGTTTGCACGCTTTATTGAAATCGCTGAGGCTGAAAAAAAAACCCCTGATCTAAATTCTCAGGTTTATTTCCCCCCCCTCCTTTGTCTTAAAATAATCCAATAACAAATATTATTTGATTTGAAAGACTGGGAGGTCTTTGATAAAGCATTAGATGCTGTATTTTTTTTTAAAAAAAATCTTCCTGTAGGTTTATTGAGGGTGGAGTGGGTTGAATAAGATTGAATTGGGTGAATTGTCTAGGGTCAATTAGGTTTGTAGCATGATTGTGTGTGGGGGGGGGGGGAAAAGAAAGCGTTTCATGATTTGATGTCAGCTTCTTTTATATTTGATTTGCAACATAGCACACAAGTCCTTACCGAGCTGAGTTCATGTGGTTAGGGAAGTTTTATTTGGGATTCCAAGTAGCCCTATGGTTTTATGAGTCCCAGTGAGTAATCCTATAGTTTTAATGAATCCCTGCCCTCTCCTTTCTCTCTCTTCTTTTAGCACACTTAGAATCAAAGAATGCCAAACATCTGGAGAGGATGGAGGTCCATTGTCTGGATAGAGACGTCCTGCTGAAATCCTTTAAGGTCTTTTATAGTCTTGCCAGATGCTGAGCTAAATTACCCTGCCTTACTGTTGATTTACACAGTGTATCTTTAAGCCTTTATCCCTCCATGCACATCTGCACCGTTTCTGTTTTTCTAACTGCAGGAGTTTGGAATATCAACTATTTAATCAGATGTGAATGTGACTTTCTCATATCCAGATATAATGGCTTCCTGAGCGCCCTTTCATCCACGCTGGCTTTAACTCTTCTGTAGCCTTGTTTTAAATGTTCTCACAGTGTTGTGATGTCCCATGCGTATTTGGTCATTTTGAGGAAATCTCTGCAGCTGCAAATGGCTCTGAATTATGGAAAACAACAGAAGCAAGCAGCTCAAAAAGCAAAAGCAACTCAACATAAATCTTGCTTTAAACTCAACCTTGTGGATAATTGGACATCTCTGATTGTAAGTTTAAATCACACTGAGGTTGAACCAGACAGGGCTTATTCCTGTCAAAGTAACTTTATTTAAGAAACATTGATTAAGTGTAGAGGTGGCAAGCCCATGTATTGCTTTACAAAGGCAACATTTGAAGAATGCTTTGCAGGTAGGATGGAGCCATGGGGCTTTACTTAGATTTAACATTTTCTGTTGGATTACGTTGCTGCATTTTAGCTGCAAATTGTGAGCTTAGGGACTTGTGTATGAGGAAATGGATCCTGCCTTCTCCTGATGTTGCTGGAAAGAGCTGTGGCACATTTTGCACAGATAGAATTCAGCCATGCTTTCAAGTCCCAGTGATGCAAAAGGAAGAATTATGCACATATATAAGCTTCTCCCATTGAAATAAATTAAGACTAAAGGCTGTTCCAAATATTCCTTCCCCCTGAGATGGGTTTTAACTGGTGGAAGAAAGGCATTCTGGGATGCAATCAGATGTGCTTATTCATTCTTTCTTTAAGTTATTTATGACATTCAATCATGCAAAACTTAAGTGGCTTACAAAATCCATATAACAACAATCAACTACATGAAACCAAGTGCATATAAATATAAAATAAGTATATGAAAAATATGAAAAGCTGTTTTTTTTAAAAAAAAATCAACTCAATAATTTTGACATCTAAGATTTCACTCTGTACATTGGAGTTTGTTCTCATTATTAGCAAGTAATTCCTTTATGTATACTGATTCCAGTGAAAGGGACATGATGGAAATCAGGGCAATAAGATGTAACAATATTTTCCTAACTTGTTTCCTAAATAGTTATATGACATTTCTCCACCCATAAATTTCAGGCTTCTCATTTGACTTCCTTATAATAGCACATTCTCTTAGAGCATTTTTTCCCTAATTAATTTGTTTTCATTTTTATTGCACAGAATCCACCCAAAGCTAAATACTTTTAAATCCTCTTGTTTCTCATGGGAATGCTTTTAAAAACCACACTTAAAGGCTTGCAGGGTGTTCAGTAGGATTTTTTAAATGGCTTTCTTAGTTTTTATTTGCCCTTTAAATCTGGTCATTGTTACAAAGGACAATAAAAGGGCTATTTCGAATCTTTGGGATCTCCTTTGAAGGATGGAAATACTTCAAAGCAATTTTAGAATGATAAGTAACCTAATTCCAAAGTGAGTTTGAGTCAGAAGATGTCTAAATTGATTAAAAATAAATATTTACATGGGTTAGACTTTTAACCATTATCATAGTTATTTAGATATTATTTTTACATATCCACTAAAAGCATTAAGGTTTTATTTTTAAATACCTCTGGATATCTAGTAAAGTACACACATAACAATGATTAACAGTTTGTTACTGCACTCCAGCCTGTTGCATTGTAGACCAAGGAAATAAAAAAGAAAGATGTGATAAGGAAATAAAAAAGATACTGTTAGAATTGTGATAAGTCTTTGAAAAGTAATCATTCAAAGCCAAAAAAATCAACTTTGGATATAGCACTAATGGTGACTAAACGGGTGCAATTTGCTTACTTATATGCCATGCTATTAGCAAAATACAGATGGGAAATAAATAGTATAGTGGTTGGTATATAGTGGTTAAGGCACCGGGCCAGACACCAGGAGACCATGAGTTCTAATCCTGCCTTAAACATGAAAGTCACCTGGCCGAATGAATTGTACCCTCTCAGCCCAACTCTTCTTATTTGTGGTAAATAAGACAAAGAGATATAGGTATGTTTACTGCCTTGAGTTATTTATAAAAATAATAAAGGGAGAATGAAAAAGTCTTAAAAAATGTCTAGGATACCATACACCTTTATATTGTCCAATTAGCTAACAAGTTCTTTATAAAAAGCATGTCCCACATGTTCCTCATAAATTAAAACTCATTGAATAGTTGGAGTACTATTTAGGAAAAAGGACTGTTCCATTTGTGGAAAAGGATCAGGGAAGAGAAAAAAATTATTTATTTACCTAAGCACCGTTAACATAAGGTGTTCCATCATAAACACAGCAAGTGAGGAAATTGATCTTTAGGGTAATCTACAAATTGGTACCTACAGTGCAACCAGATTATGTGGTATTATTTACTTTGTGAATTAGCTCCTGGATTAAGAGTCTCCATACAATTATTTGTCAAATCCTCTAGGGTTATTACAGCTAAGAGCTAACCACAGGATTCCCCCACCTTATGCTAACTTCAGCTAGATCCACAAAGACACAAAACTAAAATGAAATCAAGTAGACTATATTATCATTTAGCACAAAGTATGAGCATAGCTTTCTAGAGCAATGATTAGAAAATCTGGAGACAAGTTACTGAGAAATGAGATTTTAGAATTAAAAAAGCATGACCTGAGATTTGGATGGCATGATTTTTTTTTGGTGGTAGAATAAAGTTAAGGGCAATGTGGATTTTAAATATAATTATGTTAACAGTGCCATCTTGATTATATGGAATAGATATAAACCCTGTCTGTGCCCATAGACACCTTTGTGGATTTCAGCACAAGAAGCATTTAATAGAAAAGAAATAGCAGGCAAAGAGAAATCATTGATATATTGAGAGTTGTTAGAACAAGAACATGGAGAATATAAGTTGAAGTTAAAAGAGCAATTGTCCATAGAGAGATTTAGTTTCCAATGGTTTTCATATATAACTCAAAGAAAGATTTAAAGTAGCCAAAAGGACATTTGAAATTGAACACATAAGACAGAATTTGAAACTGAATTATGTGCAAATGATGAACACGTAATTGCTAAACCATATAAGCTTTTATTGAAATTTGAAATAGAAAAATAAAAGTTAAAAAGAGTATGATAAAATGGACTAAGAACTTTGGTTATAGTATACAGATGGAGCAATGGGAATATATGTAGTTTTAAATTATGTTACAATTTAATTACAGTACACAATAACACATTGGTATCTGACAGCAGAAAAACTCTGTATAAAGATACTAAAACTTATGTTGGAAATGTGGAAAACGTGAAGGACCATTTTATCATGCTTGGTGATAAAATGCAAAAAACCAGGAAAGCTGGGGGTGAAATATACACAACACTTTTTTTGGTTGGGACTAAGGGATAGACAACTAGAAAAGACCTATGGAAGATTGTTTTTTTGACATGGTAATGGCAGCAAGATTGTTATATGCACAAGGATGGAAACACTCTGAAATACCCACAGCAAAGGAGTGGTTGGTGAAGATGACTGAATTTGCAGAGATAATAAAATTGACTTGCTTAATTAGAGAAAAAAGGCAACATTCGCTAGCGCCTGGAAACCCTTATGGACTTTTTGCTAAAAATGGAAAAAAATGAACCTGTGATTTATGATTTTGATTATTAGAAAGGGTAGAATATGGAAAGAATGAAATCACAATATAACTATATATGGAGGGAGGATAAAATATAGCATATTTACAGAATTTATAACTGATAAAGAACATTGGAAGCCATTTCTTAATATCTTCTTTTTCTTTTTTTTCCTTTTTTTACATTACATTACATTACAAAAGCTGGATATTGGTGTAATTGGTCTCTAAGCATAAGATCATTGTGTCTTTATGTTCAGTGGCAAGAGAATTAAAAGATATTTGGCTTGCCTCGATAAAATGAAGTGTGTAATATATTTATTGCCTAGTGTAAGGCACACTGAATTTCAGAGCTTTCCTGAATTTCAGAGCTTTTTTCATTTTTTTTCACCCTTTCCACTAAATGCTCCAAGCCAAAAATTATTTCCTTGGTGATAGTATTGGTTCAATATCTCAAAAAGGTCTCAGAATGTTACTCAGTGTTCCCAGAAAGAATTGGAAAGCCATCGTGGATTTGAAATGAGTGAATTGACACATGTGAAACTGCAAGTTTCATACAGAATCCTTAAGGTTTACCCAGTGGTGGGATTCAAATATGTGAACAACCGGTTCTCTGTGTGGATGCCGCTTCCGGAAGTCCTGGGCAACAAAAAATTAGCTACCGGTTCTGCCAAAGTGGTGCGAACCGGCTGAATCACAGCACTGAGTCTGCCATGAATATAAGAAAGTTGTACATTCTTTTCCTTTCTGGCAAATAGAAAGAAAAAGTTCTTCCTCACTTAACACCTGAGGACTTTGGAAAATGCTTCTTATCTAAAATTGAAATAATCCTTCCAGACTTCAGTTTCTAATCAGTCACTAGAGTCTGATTAGACTTAGTCAGCAAGTCACTAATATTGTCTTCATTATTTGTAGCCATTCTTCATCTGCTTATTAATTTTCTCCACTTAAAGGAGCATTATTAACAGCTAAAATAGTTTCAGAGGCTCTTCTCTTCTTTATATATTTCTTCTCTCTTGTTTTTTTTTTGGTAAGTTTTAATTAGATGAATCAATTTTCATCCTAAAGCAGCTGTTTTCCCAGACACTGAAATATGCCAGCTATTTTCCTCTTTTTCAAAAATCATCAGGGGCTGTTTCTGGTTCATTTAATTTTATTTCTGTCATTTCCGTGATTTTTCAGAAAGATGGTTGAGCGAGTTGATCTCTCTAATTTTCTTCTCTTTCACTTAACCCATTCAAGTCAGGGTTCAGAGTACAGGTAGTCCTCAAATTACAACAGTTCATTTAGCGACTGCTCAAAGTTACAACGGCACTGAAAAAGTGACTTATGACCATTTTTCACACTTATGAGCATTGCGACATCGCCAGGATCGCGTGATCAAAATTCAGATGCTTGGCAATTGACTCATAATTATTCATGCTTGCCTACTTCTGTTCATTCTGTATATTTTGTCTTTGGGTTCTCTTTGTCTTTAGTTTAATTGCCATATTTATTTTGACCACATCAGGATGTATTATTCTAGTCCTCTCTTGGATGACGCAATGTGAACTTCCCACTTGGTCTTGTTAGGGTTTCCAGCTGGATATGTTCCCATCACCTTAAATTAAATTTGGACGAGACTGAACTTATTATTTCCTATCCTGATGATCCTTCCTTTTTTTTATTGAAAAGTTTTACAATGCATTTTATCTTTAACAATCCCTCCCCCCCTCCCTCCACCCAACCCTTCCTAACCCTCCCTAACCCTCCCCCCTTCCCCCTCCCCCCTCCCCGACTTCCCAGAGCTAAATACAAGGTATAAAAGTAAAAAACAATCATAAACAACCATATGTTAACAACAATAAACTATTAAGTCTATCGCACTCTAGCTCATATGAAATGACTACAAGCAATACTAATAACACATAAAAAACTTATACAAATGCTAAATGAAACTTTTTGGTCCCATATTTGTTCTGGATATAATCAATCCACTTTTCCCACTCCATAATATAACGTTGTTGCGAATGGTCTTTCAAATAAGCCGAAATCTTTGCCATTTCAGCCAGGTCAGAAACTTTTAGAGTCCATTCTTCTATAGTTGGCAGTTCCTCCTTCTTCCAATATTGGCCTACTAAAAGTCTTGCTGCCGTAATTAAGTTCAGCATCAACTTGGTGTCCACAACAGTAGTATCTGTAATTATGCCCAATAAGAACAACTGCAGACAAAACTTTATCCTTTGCTTAAATATCTTCTGCATATTCCACCAGATTTTAATCCAAAAAGCTTTAACCTTTTTACAGGTCCACCATATATGAAAATACGTTGCGTCTTTGCCACCACATCTCTAACATTTAGGTTGGTAGTTCGGATACATACTTGCAAGCTTTTTAGGATCTAAATGCCACCTATAAAACATTTTATAAAAGTTCTCTCTTAAGTTTTGAGCTTGTGTAAATTTTACGTTCCTCACCCAGATCTTCCCAAGTGTCCATTGTGATAACTTCTTGAATATTCTGAGCCCACTTTATCATACAATCTTTAACAAGCTCTGTTTCTGAGTCAATTTCTATCGATGCAAGATATATCCGTTTGATATGTGCTGGACCCTGATTTCTAATTTGATCCTTCCTTTTTTCTACCATTTCTTTTAGTTGTCAGGGCACTTTGTAATTTACTTCTCTTGCAGAGGAAGATTGGGTAGTTCTTGATAGGAATCAATCTTTAAAGCCTTTCATCAATAATATTACAAGCATCTTCAACTTGCATTTGGTATTCAATCATTTCTTACAGTTGGGATGGCTAAGCAATTGGTTCATGCTCTATTGGTGTCCCACCTGGATTACTATAATAGTTTCTTGGCATTCCTGAGATTGTTGTTCATCCTTTGGCATGGACTTAGAATTGCACAGTTTGTGTAATCTTGGACTTCTTCCAATTTATCATTTCATCCCCTTTTTGCAAACCTTTACATTGGCTCAGCAATGCCTGCAGTACAAGAGCAAGGGGGTGGAAACTAAACTGACAAAAACTGTGGTGCAATAATCCAGTGCCTTTCTAATCAGTGATAACAGTCAATCTATTCTAGAGGACAGTTAACTACCACTGTCCAATACTTACTACAACTGGGGTAGCCCTTAATATTATCATAGATACGCCCTTTCTGCATCAAGTCACTTTCTTGAAGAGATGTACTGACATAAGTTCTCTTTTAGGATTTAATGAAATCTTGGGTATGTGGGTGTGGCCCAACTTTGCTCTCTTTGGTGCTTCTCACCTTTCAAAAAAGTAATCGCTTTTGAAGGATCCCTTTCCGAATGCCCCTTCTTTCCGCTGAGGTGGCCCTTCCTCTGATGAACATCTCAAGCTTTGAAACAGTGGAAATCTGTTGAGCATATTCTATTCCCATGAGAACTACTACCAATGCCTACCTTTCAGCTGGAATGCTATTCTCGGGTTTCTCCAATTTCCTGGAGCTCACCCTAGGCTTCAGGTCTCTTAGTCTCTACTGCACCATTTCAGTTCTTTCTGCTTGGTTATTCCAATACAATCTACAATGGGAAGAAGGAATAATCTAATCTTGAGGAAGAGTAGGAAGAGCTCTCTGATATCCCAAATATGATTATCTGTCAGGACCCACCCCAAACCACATCTTAGGAAGACAAAATTCTTGGAGTCAAATCTATTCCAAAAAGAATCTTTACTATGACATGCTTGGTTGTAGGAATACGAGACAGGACTTAATATTATTCCACGAAGTAAACCCTTATAAAGAGTTCCCGGTTTAACCGCCCTTAACCCCATTTGGTCAGTCCCCCATCCTTTATCTCGTATCATCCCTCTCGTGGGAAAAAGGAACTTAGGACCTTTCATGTTTATTGCTCTCTTCCGTGACACAAGCCAGATGCTAGCCCCCCCTTTGTTTCTCCAGTTCAAAAGGCTTCTCCTTTCCTTTGAAATGCCTAATACCGGTTCAATACACATCCATTCTCTTCTCTTCGGGAGATGGCAGAATCCATGGAATAATGTTTGAAACATTCCATTTATGAATATGATATAAATGGATTCTGACATTATCATTGAATCTGCCATGGCCTTTGGTTTTGAACAGGGCACCCTGTTCAATCTTCACTTCATTCAATCTCTGGCTAGCATCTAGTTTTTGAACAGGATGCCCTGTTCAAAATGTCTAAACCAGCCTCTAAATGACAGATTTGCAACCTGCCTTCAAGTCTCCCAGTGGTTAGCGTTTATCCCCATATGATACAATTTCTCTTGGGAGACTTCTCTTCAGAAGCTTTCCACTACCCATGCGTTTTATCCTGGTTTTTAAGGCACTAGTGTCTTTTTCATTACCAAGATGTGAGATATGTGGAAGAATGTGTTGCAGAGAGATTCTGCCTTAATTAAATAGTAAAACTCAGGTTAGGAATTCACTTGTATAGTTTTCAAGTCTCAGGCAGCTGGCAAACCAAGAAAGCAATACAGTAATAGCACATCTTTTCCTAGTTGAGGAAAAGGAACAGAATCCTAAATATTTTGTAAATATGTTCTGGGGGACTATGTATGATCCCGAAGCTTTACTAGTAATACAGGTTATGCCCAAGGCTGATGTTTTGCTCTGCAGCAGAATGACATGTCCAATGTATGCATTTTTATTAATAGAATCTAAGCTAGTGGAGCAAGGAAACCGATGGGTACTTACGAAGATATCCAAAAGCATACCATTGCATAAGGGCTCCAGATCCCTGCATTGAAGGAAAAATGATATATAATAATTTTCAAACTTTTAGCAGTCCGTTCCTAATATGAATTTCTTCTGTGAACAGTTCTTTCTTTGACCCAAAGAGCACAACAGTTGTTTGAGCTGAGGAGCACAAATACAGGCAATCCTCAAATTAATGATTACCACTGACACCCACACTTCAATTGCCAAGCAAGAAGGTTGTAAAGTCATTGGTGCTCAGTTTTATAATATTTTTTTGCATGACTGTTAAGTGAATCACTGCAGATGTTAAATGAATCACACAGTTGTCGAGCAAATCCATTGACTTGATTTTATTTATCAAATTGATTGGCCGCCCATTTTGACCACAGGGTAATTCTGGGGCAGCCCAGGATGCTGCAAGTGTTGTAAACACTTGGTGGTTACCATGTGCTTGAATTTGATCACATGACCATGAGGATGCTGTGAGTTTATAAGTGCAAGGATCCATTGTGAGTCACTTTTTTCAGTGTCATTGTAACTTCAAATGGCTGCTAAGTGAATGGTTGTAAGCAGTGGTGGGATCCAAATATGTGAACAACCAGTTCTCTGTGTGGATGCCACTTCTGGAAGTCCATTCTGGGCCTGGGCAACAAAAAATTAGTAATCAGTTCTCCCGAACTGGTGCGAACTGGCTGAATCCCACCACTGGTTGTAAGTCGAGAACTACTGTAGTGGCTTAAATACACTAATAATTGTGAAGAAGAACTGAGGTAGATGAAGGGCTGTATTGAGACCTTCCAAGTTCAAGGGTTTTTAGAAAACCCACTATTTTAACAATTACCAGGATCTAGTGGGGAACTGTACTCAAGGTAATTTTAAATGAAACAAAAAAGCTTAATCTAGATGGCATTGCAAACAATATAATCGTAACAATGAATAAAATGTATGTTGATTTTTGTGTCTTTGCGTCTTTGAGTCAGTGGAGACTCTTGGTGAGGTCTCTGCAGTTTTTGTGGCAAGAGTTTGGAAGTGGTTTCCCTTGCCCCTTTCCTAGGGTTGAGAGAGAATGCTGGCTCAAGGTCACCTAGTTGGCTTTGGGTCTAAAGTGGGATTAAAAATCACATTCTCCCAATTTCTATTCTGGTGCCTTAACCACTAAACCAAACCTGCTCTTGATATTGAAATTAAATTGCAGCATATTGTTGCATTTTTAATTCACTTTGTACCATCATTGCCTTAAGCTCTAGGTGAGATGAATCAATGAATTTTTGCAGAACATTCAAAAGCAAAAATAATGTTTCCCACATTTTGACCTTCAGACACTACCTCCAAACTTGAGTTTTGTGTATTAAAGTTGGTGTCATATACTTCTGTTTTCTCCTTATGGCTGTTCATGTTACAACACATTTACCAACAACAGGTAGCAAAGTCTGATTATAAGAATAATGTTTGGATACAGAATTTCATAGTTACGTTATAATAGAGGTACTACATTAGTCTTCAAGAATATGGACAGTCAAGAAAACATGGATCATAGAAAAAATCAATCCACAGTTCTCATTTGAGACACAAATAACCAGGCTTAAATGATCAAATTTAGGACACATCAGGAGAAAACCTTTTTCTGTCTTTAGAAATCTATAACGCTGGGAATAATTGAAAAAAGAGAACAACCAGCAGTAATATTGATGGACTCAATTACAAAGGCAATGAGTGCACTATTGGGAGAGCCAAAAGGCCAGGTCAGGGAAGATCAATCTAAAGAAAGTCTATGTGGTCATTGTCAACACTGATTTGATGATACATCATCCATCTATCCATGAGTAATTTTTGGAAATAATACAGAAGGGTTATTCAATTTTAGATATCTGAATACAGTGGTGGGATTCAAATATCTGAACAACTGGTTCTCTGTGTGGATACCGCTTCTGGAAGTCCGTTCTGGGCCTGGGCTACAAAAAAGTAGCTACTGGTTCTGCTGAACTGGTGCGAACTGGCTGAATCCCACCACTGTCTAAATCAGGGGTGTCAAACTCAATTTCATTGAGGGCCACATCATCATTGTGGTTGTCCTCAGGGGGCCGGGTGGGTGTGGCCAGGGTAGGTGTGTCCTACTGGGTGGGCGTGGCTGGAGTGCATGTGTCCTACTGGGTGGGCATGGCCAGCTCTACATTGTTCGTGTCAAAGGTGCCTATAGGGGTCTGGGCAGGAGTGGGACAGATCTGAGGGTCTCTGGCAAGAGGGGGTGGACTGGGGCAAGTGCCAAGGCACGGTCCACTGGAGGAGCCTCACTGTTTCTCTCAGGCTATACAGGGGGGCTGGACAGTGGCACGGGCTGCCTGGAGCGCTGGGCAGCAGAGGTCAAATGCCCAGCCCAGCCCTCAAGCACCCACGGCACCAAGCCCAGCCCCACTTCCCCAAGACAGCGCCCAGCTGCACTTACCTCCTTCCCAAGGCTGCTGCTGCATGCTTGCTCTCCTTAGCCGGGTTGTTCATGATGGGTACGAGGGCAAAATCAGAGGAAGGCCCACTCCTTCTCCATGTGAGGAGACCAGGCTTTGTATCCAAAGCTTACTTAGCAATAGGATGGGAGACCCCCCAGGATAGGCCAGGAGGAGGGGGCAAGGGGATGGTGAAAGGGCAGCAGAGCAGGACTAAGGCAGGACTTCCCTAAGACCCTCCCTCTCCTTCCTTCCTTCCTTCCTTCCTTCCTTCCTTCCTTCCTTCCTTCCTTCCTTCCTTCCTTCCTTCCTTCCTCCCTCCCTCCCTCCCTCCCTCCCTCCCTCCCTCCCTCCCTTCCTGAACAGAGTGATGGGAAAATATTTGAGATGAGGGAGGGAGAAAAACAGGCAAGAAACACAGCTGGGGAGGTGTCACCCTTCATGAGGAATGAAGAAATGCACCGTCGCCTGGAAGTGGCCAGCACATGGCCCTCACCTACTTCACATATCCGGCTCGGTGGGCTCTGGGGGAGGGGATGCCATAAGTAGCATGAGAGTCGACGTTACCTATGCAATGCTGCCCAGCCACCAGCCTGCTCGGTGTGGGTAGTGGGAATCCGAAGAGAAGTGCGATGTCGCCCAGCCTCCAGCCTGCCCAGTTTCAGCAGGCAGCGAGGTGCTCTTCTCCCATCACCAAGAGGCTGAGCCAGGCGGCGCAAAGCGCCATGCTGCCCAGTCCCCATCCTACCCACTTTTGGCAGGCAGCGGGGCACTCTCCTCACAGCACCAAGAGGCTGAGCTGGGTGGCACGAATCTGAAGAGAAGCACAATGCTGCCCAGCCCCCAGCCTGCCCAAAGTAGGCAGGGCCACGTGCTGGCCACTTCCAGGCAATGGTGTATCTCTTCATTCCTCACAAAGGGTGATACCTCCCCAGGGGGCAGGGCCGACACGGCAGGGGCCAGTCCCTTGCTGTTTCCAGGCAGTCTTGTGGAGCTAAGACCGAATGTGTTTCATCATAGATGACCACCACAAAATTGTACATTGGCTCCCAGCCGGTCCGGCCCGGGGCCAAGGCAGCAGGAGTCATTCCCTCACTGTTTCCAGGATGGCTTCGTGGGCCACATGAAAACACTTCACGGGCTAGATCTGGCACCCGGGCCTTGTGTTTGACATGTCTGCTCTCAATGGTGTTGTGGTAAGAGAGTATGAAGCCTCTAACAAATTCTGGTACATAACTACTTAATTTCTAGTAACAAATTGTGAATAAAGTGGCAATACCCTTTGGCTTTCAAATTGTCTGACATATAATAGATGGGAAAAATCAATCCTTTTTCTGCCTAGCCCATTATTCACTCCTTTTCTCTGCTGTGGAATGGCACTTAAGATTATTGTTCTCTTCCTATTGTTCTACTCTCCTGCTTTTAAACTAAGATAATACCAATGGGAAAATAGGCAGGAGAAGACTTAACTTCGTTATACTTCCTTTTATTAGAAAATGTATAAGATTTTTGGGGGCCACCTTGAGATGAGAAAGATGAAAGCAAGAATGAACATATGAATTGGGCTTATAGGGGAAAACTTGGTTTCTGATTCAGGAAGGAAAATATTTTAGTCGTGTGTGGAGTTGTTGCCCTGCAAGTTCCATAGCCTATTACTCTAGAATGTTTTAGAAATACATATTTGCTTGGAGTTCTGCAAATTCTAACATATATTTAGATGCTACCAAGTGGAGGAAAATCTTCCCACAACATTTAATCTCTCTTTGGAAAGCTTCTCCTGGGGAACCAAAATCTAAAAAGTAATTAATTTCCTAAACCTGTGAAATGAACTGGGGAAAAAATGCATAAAAGGCAGACCTATTAAAAATGGTGTTATAAATACTATATAATGCATTTCCACTCACCCACATATAGTGTTAGACTATTAAATTTTTCAGATGCCCATGACTTCTTTTATGTGCTAATACTTGGGAGATGCAAAAGAGTGTGCAAGGCCAGATTTATTTTCTGTTTTTTCATGAAATAATAATGGTTAGAAAGATGGAGAAATGTATCATCATTATTCTGATGAGGAAATATTTCTTCCGCTTTCAAGTGTACACATAGGAATATTGGCAATGAAGACAATGAAAAGTCAATTATGAGAGCATATGCAAATTTCTTTCTGATTTCCTCCAAAGTCATTATGTACACCACTAATTAGTTTGGAAAGTGATGTGACTCTGTAGACTGATTTTATTGGTGCCTTTGCACACTGAAAATTCCTGCCCATTTCAATGATCTGCTGCAAAGCATAAACTGAATCTAATTATGAAAGTATAAAGCACCCAGTTGTTCAGCTAATATACTGTATACATGTTTAACTGACATCTGATTATACACCGACAACAACACGGTATGGGTATTCCACCAAATGCCTGAATATAGATTCTTGAGAATCCCTCAGACTGAAAGGAGATCAAATCAGTCAATCCTAAAAGAAATCAACCCTGGCTGTTCTTTGGAAGGGCAGATATTGAAGCTGATATCCAAATACTTTGGCAACCAAATGAGAAGACAGGACTCAATGGAAAAGATCCTGATGTTGGGAAAGATGGAAGGCAAGAGGATGAGATGATTAGATAGTGTAACTGATCCAATGAACATGAATTTTGGCAAACTCTGGGAGACAGTGGAGGACGGGGTTCCTGGTGTGCAATGGTCCATGGGGTCACAAAGAATCAGACATGATTTAGCAACTGAACAACAACAAGTTCTATAAATCTTTTTGTAGATTCAAATTGAATCTTCAAGAGAAATGCTGGCCTATTGACCAATTGTTAGGGCTGCAGAGTATACACTACTGCTTTCCCCTTTTAAAATCAAAAGTACAGAGATATTGGCATCTGGAATCTCATCTACCTAACTGTGAATCACCTCCTGCTCTAAATTACAAGAGCACATCTAATTTAGAAGATATTTTAGTAAGTAACTAATGTGAAAGAAGAAAAATGCTACACGAGATAAGTGTGGACAGAGCAAGCAATAGTTTACATTTTGATATGTCAAAGTATTTTTCTTGTATATATTGGGCACATCCCAAAACAGCTAATTTGGTTGTTGGAGTATGATAGCAGAACAGATTTTGGTTGAAGATTCTCTCTTAAGAGCTGGCCTATACATTTGAACACATAAAATTTTGTTATCAAGAAAGTGGCTAGCAAATCCTAAGGACCGTAATTAAGTATATGCTACATGCAGTACGTAGATGGTATGTAGCATCTACATACAAAGAATATTGAGTTTTCATCAGGACATGAGCTGAGCAACCTGTGGCTTACCTGATGTTGAATTGTTTTGAGTCCTATGGTCAAAGTCGGTAGGGGGTAGTGTCCAAAAGGGGCAAAGTCGGGGGTGTCAAAAGGGTCAAAGTTGGGGTGTGTGTGTCAAAAAGCATTGCTGCATAGTTCACTGAGATTAACTATATCTCAAATTGATGCTGAACATTACAACTAATCACTGAATGTTCTGAAAGTTTTATAAACTTGGTTCTTTCTGTCCTCCGAATAAGCAGCGATGTTGTCTAACTTCACTGACATAAGAGGTTGCAACGTAGCTGGGGAAAAAAAAATATTTCAGATCAGGAAAAGGGGGAATATAGAACTTTACTGATCAATAAATACGTTTAGGAGTCGGTTTCCAGGGTGGGAAGCAGGAATTTCCTCTGCTTTATCTAAAGGTACTAAAGACCTTTTCTGAGTGAGGCACCATTCCGTAGCAAGCTGCATTGCTTGACTGTCAGATCGGCAGAGACTTAATCATTGTTCTCATCCACCAGGACTCTTATGAGTTAGATCTTGTTGAGATGGAGTTGACCAAAAAAACAAAACAGAAACAAATTAAGATTGTAACCTGGCAATGGGCACGATGACGAGATCTTGAAGAGACGTGTGATATAAATACACACCTACAGTATATTCATAATCCACAAGCTGGTTGAGAACTGTGTTTGTTAATTCCTTAAAAGACAACTAACTGAGCAAGGCCTTTTGATTGAAGAGTAATTCATTTAATTCAGACACAAACACAAGGAAACCACTGAATTGGGATTGTTGTATAAAAGGTTCTTGCTTGACTTTGGACAAGACAGGACTGACCCCAAAAGCCGCTAGGCTCTTTCAAGAACATTACTGTAGACAATATAAAGAGTAATGTGATGTACAGCATTTTACTTCAATGGTGGCTGTACAGGGGGGGAATCAAAACTGCCAAAAGGGCAATTACAGATTGGAATCGAAGGCCTGCTCCTTTGTGTACAGTGTTGAGGCACACAGATAAAACAGAGCTTTGATTGCAATGCCCCAACCACCCTCTTGACGGTTTTGATGGGCCCTGTTTTAGGTCTTTGTTGCAAGCAACTGACAATTGACAATTTGATTTGTGCGTATGTCTTGTTGTATGTGTGCTTTCATGTCAGTGTTGATTCCTGGCAACTGCATGGACTAATTCCCTGCAATTTTCTTGGAAAGATGTTAGAAGTGGCTTGCCATTGCCTACTTCCTAGGGCTGAGAAAGTGACTGGCCCATACTCACTCATCCGGCTTCATGCCTAAGGTGAGTGTCATGTTTTCTAGCCTGGTGCCTTAATCACTATACCTGATTGGCTCTTGAATTCAATATAGGGGAAGGAGCAGAGCTTTTTTTCTCATAGAACGCTCAGAATGGCATTCCAGCACTTTTTTTTTTTTGCAACAACAACAAAAAGCTCCCTCTATTGCAGACATGTCAAACACAAGGCCCGGGGGCCGGATCTGGCCCATGAAGAGGTTTCATGCGGCCCACGAAGCCATCCTGGAAACAGTGAGGGAACGGCCCCCACTGCCTTGGCCCTGGCCCAGAGACCCTCCTTCTGCCAGAGACCCTCAGATCTGTCCCACTCCTGCCCAGGCCCCCATAGGCAACCTTGATGCGAACGATGTAGAGCTGGCCACGCCCATCCAGTAGGCCATACGCACTCTAGCCACGCCCACCCAGCAGGCCACGCCCACCCTGGCCATACTCACCTGGCCCCCTGAGGGTAACCGCAATGCTGATGCGGCCCTCAATGAAATTGAGTTTGACACCCCTGCTCTATTGGCTTTAGGAGTAGGCAATCGTGGCTCTTTTTTATGACTTGTGGACTTCAACTCCCAGAAATCCTGAGCCAGCCACGCTGAGGGGAAAGAGAGAGGTTTCCAAGCTGAGCCGTGCTGGCTCAGGAATTCTGGGAGTTGAAGTCCCTGAGTCATAAAAGAGCCAAGGTTGCCTACCCTGCACTAGAGGAGAACATTACAATTATTTACAAGGTTACTTCTTTAGGAACTAAACTTTTAGAATCTAAAACAGCTAATTCAAAAAAGCCAACAGGAAAGAACCTCACATTTTTCATCTGCTTCTGTCTTTTGGAAGGTAAAATTAGATAACAAAATAATCAATTTCCTATGTTAACATCTCTGCAATGAAATCAATAAACGTAACAGGAAAGAAATGAGAAACATTTTTCTCAATGTAATATGTCTAATTTAGCTGATGCTAGAAAAAAAATAGTATCTTTTGTACACTCTTGAAAACTATTTTTTATCTATAACCATCTACTGTATTACAACTAAACCACTTTAAATTAAACAATTCTTAAGAATGAAATATTCTTAATTTGGACTTTAGTTTTACTGTTTGGACTGTTGTGTGTTTTGAAAAATAGATTATTTAGAATCTAGTTATGTTGCACTTCAGTATTTAAATAATTAACCTAGTATATACATAACAATATATGATGTTTTCCATGGTGAGCTTAACATCAATAACAACATTAAAAAGGCTAAAATAATTTCTGGTGGTATTATCTGTACATTAAAATTTTGTTTAGTCACAATCTTTTACTTTTCACATTCTGGAAAAGCAGTGGTCATGTATCCTAGCAAGATGTTACATATGTACATAAGTATAGTCAGTAGCATATGCCTTTTTAAAAATATCAAACATGCAAAGAAACAAAAATAAGTCCAAAATATCTGTATTACATCCAGAAACGCCAACTTTGCAACCAATATTTCTCATCCATAACTATGGCACCCTAAGGATACCTCCATACATGCAAATGCTTCTCTGGGATCAGTAACGCAGCAAGGATTGCTTTTTCCTTCCAGTAACAGATTGCTGGGAAATACCAAACATGGCCTTGAGAATTCCAATGTTTGTTACAAATTTTTCTGGATGTGGTTGGAAAGAGGCTGTTTGGCGCCGGTGTTCTGAACCAGCCCTCTTCTCGCACCCCTAATCAAAAGAAGAGTCTGGAAAGCGTCCAAGACCAAAAGGCTTCTGCCAAGTTTTAATTACACTGTTACAAGAATACAAGAGCTTGACTTCTCAAACGGAAAAGTTGCTTTCAGCAACCAGCCCCTCCCCAAACACTTCTTTTATAGAGAGCTCAGGGCGTGGTCTCCCTGTGCCTCCTCCCGAGGAGTCCCATAGCCTTTCTTTGTTTGTCCCTGCTCGTCTGCCTCCTGCGTCGGGCGTCCTTGAACAGGGCCAGCTGTGGGTCATCATCCTCCGCACTCTCGGGCTCACACAGCTGAGAAGAGGTTCCCGGCTGAGGACTCTGCAAAGTCTCCAAATCATCATCAGCCGGTTCGTTTCCCTCCTCCCCCACATCTGAGTCCTCCGATACATCGGACCCGGCTGTCGGACCCACAGGCTGGCCCTGAGTCACAACACTATCCCGCACCGCAGGGCCCTTCCCCCGGGTCTGCCGATCCGGATGCGGTCGGGATGGGAACTGTTCGTGAAACGCAGTCACCAACGCAGGGGCATGAACGGCGGTCGCGTCTTCCCATGTGAAGTCCTCCGGCCCGTACCCTTTCCACTCGATCAGGTACTGGAAGCGACCTTTCAGCCAGCGGGAATCCCTGATGCTGGCGACCTCGTACTCGGGGGTGCTGTCGCCATCACGAGGTCCTGATGGGGGAGGTTCCGCTTGGCGAAGTGGACAAGCCGGTTGTTCGGGGACCAACAAGGACCGATGGAAGACGGGGTGCACGCGCAGGGAACGTGGCAGAGTTAAACGATAGGCGACCGGGTTGATGACGGCCTCGACTGGGAACGGTCCAAGGTAACGGTGGTCCAGCTTCCTCGCCGGCCGAGTGGATGGTAGGTTCCTGGTGGACAGCCAGACCCGATCCCCCACCGATAATGGAGGCGTATCCCTTCTCGACTGATCGGCGAACCTCTTGTAGTCGGCCTTGGCCTTCTCCAGCTGCCGTCGCACCAACCGATGGATCGCCTGTAACTCCGCCATGAATTCGTTCGCTGCCGGCTCCGGTGAGTCCACGGGAGAAAGGGGGAAAAACCGAGGGTGATAACCCACATTGGCCAAGAACGGTGTCATCTGCGTGGAGGTGTGCTGCGAGTTGTTAAAGGCAAACTCGGCTATGGCCAAATAGTCCACCCAATTGTCCTGCTGCAGGTTAACGTAGCAGCACAGATACTGCTCCAAAATGCCGATGACCTTCTCGGTACCCCCGTCGGTCTGAGGATGATGCGCGGACGAGAGGCAAACCGTAATGTCCAACGCCCGCATCAACTCCTGCCAGAAGCGGGCTGTAAACTGGGCCCCCCCTATCGGAGACGACTCTATCGGGAAGGCCGTGCAGCCGGAACACCTGTTGGATGAACATGCGACTAGTGGCGCGAGCTGACGGTAAGCCGCGACAGGGGATGAAGTGCGCCATCTTGGTCAACATGTCCACCACCACAAACACTGTCGTGAAGCTGGAGGATGGGGGTAGATCCGTCAGAAAGTCCATGGACACAGCCCCCCAGGGTCTCTTGGGCGTTGGCAAAGGCTGCAGTAAACCAGGCGGGGCCCCTGTCGCTGACTTGGCCTGCCTGCATGGGACGCAGGAGGTGACATAAGACTGGACATCGTGTCGGACTCGGGGCCACCAGAATGTACGGGAGACCAGGTTCAGAGTCTTGAACAGGCCAAAATGCCCCGCAGCCGGGTTATCATGACATTGGCTGAGGACGAGTCCCCTGAGTGGCCCTCCTGGAACATAGAGCCGGTCACGATAATACAGGAGTCCATCCGTGACCGACCAAGGCGAATCTGGCCCCACCTCTTCCTTCCGCTGAGCCACCCACGCCTCCTGCTGCTGCGCCTCCCGGATCCGAGCCCGTATATCCACCGGCTCCCGCACCGCAGCAAAAGACTCGACGGGGATCACGGTCCTGGGCGGAAGCTTGTCTTC
Organism: Vipera ursinii; assembly: GCF_947247035.1. Taxonomy (NCBI): domain Eukaryota; kingdom Metazoa; phylum Chordata; class Lepidosauria; order Squamata; family Viperidae; genus Vipera; species Vipera ursinii. Next base: position 139,982,907 of record NC_139516.1, on the reverse strand, counting down.
CACTCGGGTGTACTCGGGCTTCCTGGACAGAGCATCCGCTCTCTGGTTGTGCCCGCTTGGTATGTACCGCACCCGGAAGTCAAACCTCGCAAAGAAGAGGGACCACCGGATCTGGCGTTGGTTCAAATTCCGAGCGGTCTGCAGGCTTTCCAGATTCTTGTGGTCCGTCCGGACCTCGATTTGATGCCGCGCCCCCTCCAGATGATGCCTCCAAGCCTCGAACGCCGCCTTGATGGCCAGCAGCTCCTTCTCCCAGATGGTATAGTTGCGCTCCGAGGGATTCAATTTCCGTGAGTGATACGCGCAAGGGAAAAGGGTACCGTTGGGCGTCGCTGCCTGGAGTAACACGGCCCCAATGGCAATGTCGGAGGCGTCCGCCTCCACGACAAACGGCCGTTGCGGGTCAGGATGCTTCAAGATGGGCTCTTTCATGAAGGCGTCCTTCAAAGCTTGGAACGCCTGTTGTTCGGGGGCGTTCCACTGGAACCGAGTCTTCTTCTGCAGGAGCCGGGTGAGGGGGGCTGTCAAGGCAGCAAAGCCAGGGATGAATGTCCGATAGTAGTTGGCAAATCCAAGAAGTCGCTGAATATCCTTCACGCGACGCGGGGGTTGCCAACTCTGCAACGACTCAACTTTACTCGGTTCCATGGCGATGCCCTCAGGAGAAATGCGGTGACCCAAGAAATCAATGGTCACCTGGTAGAACTGGCACTTCTCCAACTTGGCAAACAGCCGATGTTTCCGGAGGCGCTGCAGGACCTGACGGAGATGCTGATGATGCGCTTCACGCGACGGGGAGTAAATCAGGATGTCGTCCAGGTAAATCACAACAAACTGGTCCAACAGATCCCGAAAGATGTCATTCATAAAATGCTGAAACACAGCGGGGGCGTTGGTCAGGCCAAACGGCATCACCGTGTACTCGAAATGTCCATAGCGAGTACCGAACGCCGTCTTCCACTCATCACCCGGCCGAACCCTGACGAGGTTGTAAGCTCCACGCAGGTCCAGTTTCGTGAAGATCTTAGCCTCCCGGAGTCGGTCCAAGAGCTCGGGGATGAGGGGCAGCGGGTAGCGGTTACGCACCGTGATAGCGTTGAGTTTCCGGTAGTCACAGCAAAGCCGTAACTCGCCCGACTTCTTTTTGACGAAGAGCACGGGCGCAGACACTGGCGAGGACGAGGGCCGGATGAAACCACGAGCCAAGTTCTTCGTCAGGAAGTCCCGCAATGCAGCCAACTCGGGCTCCGACATGGAGTACAAACGCCCCACTGGGAGAGGCGCATCAGGGACTAGGTCAATGGAGCAGTCGTAGGGCCTGTGCGGGGGTAATTGGTCCGCCTCTGACTCGCTGAACACGTCAGCAAAGTCGGACAGTTCGGGAGGCAAGGAAACCCCTGGGGAACCCTCCACCTGGCCGGCACAGATATGGCGGGTGTGGTCCACGCACTGCAAACTTGGGAAGGTGACCAAGTTCTGAGACCAATAGATCTGTGGATCATGCGCCCGGAGCCACGCCAGTCCCAAGACCACGGGGAAGTGCAGATCCGAAGTGACGTAGAACTGAATGGCCTCCACATGGGTACTGATGGCCATACACACGGGTTGCGTGGCGGCCGTGATAGGCCCGGACAGGAGCACTCGACCATCGATGGTCTCCACAAGCATGGGCGGATCCACTGGACACTGGGGAACAGCCCATTTGGCCACAAAGGCCGAATCCATAAAGTTAGTGGTAGCCCCAGAGTCAATTAAGGCATGGACCGGAATCCCCTCTGGCTTGCCAGGAAGGATCAGTCGTGCCTCCAAAATCAAATGCCGTGGAGGTTCACAGGCACCGTCGGAACAACGTCGCTCGGTGTGGATGTTGTGGGTCGCCCGATCTTTCACACCGTCTAGATCGGGCTCGGGCCGTTTCCCGATAGCAAAGCAGGGGACTTTCTCGGGGCAGGCTTGGTCACTGACGCCCGCTGACGCTTCTTCGGGCAAGAAGCAGCCAAATGTCCAGGGTCCCCACAGTAAAAACACAACCCCTCCGATCGTCGTCTGTCCATTTCCGTCACCGATAGACGGGACCTGGCGGCACCCAGCTCCATTGGCTCCTCCCTCTGGACTGGGGGCTCACGCACAACAGGGGCGGCAGGGGTCTGTGGGGTGGCACGGCGACTCTTACGCTGCTGCAGCCGGGCATCGATCCGCAGACAAAGATGGATCAGCCCATTCAGGTCTGAGGGAATGTCCACGCGGGCCAGCTCATCCAACATCTCCTCTGACAAGCCATCCTGAAAGGCATCCACGAGCGCAGCCTCATTCCAGGCGGAATCCTGGCTAAGCAGCCGGAAATCGCTGATATAGGCCTGTAGAGGGCGCTGACCCTGCCTCAAAGCTTTCAGGCGTCGGGTGGCCGTCTGCGCCTTAATCGGGTCCTCGTACATGAGGCGCATATGGTCACAAAACCCCCCAAAGTTATCCAACAAAGGGCTAGGCTGTGCCAACAGAGGCGTGCCCCAACGAGCTGCATCTCCCGACAGAAGGCTCAATACGAATCCCACCTTATCTCGGTCAGTGGGGAAATCAGCTGCTCTCACGCTGATATAAAGCTGGCATTGTCCCAGGAAGGCAGGAAACAGTTCTGGTTTACCAGCAAATTTATCCGGCATAGCTATCTGACATTTCCTCCTGGGTGGGGGGGCAGCATGTACCTGAGCCTGCAGTTGTGCCACCTGAGTGGCCAGCAAGGTGAGTTGCTGGTTGAGCTGGGCATTCTCGGCAAGAAGCTGCTCCATCGTAGTATTAAGGGGTGGGTGGCTGAAAGCAAACTGTTCTGAACCAGCCCTCTTCTCGCACCCCTAATCAAAAGAAGAGTCTGGAAAGCGTCCAAGACCAAAAGGCTTCTGCCAAGTTTTAATTACACTGTTACAAGAATACAAGAGCTTGACTTCTCAAACGGAAAAGTTGCTTTCAGCAACCAGCCCCTCCCCAAACACTTCTTTTATAGAGAGCTCAGGGCGTGGTCTCCCTGTGCCTCCTCCCGAGGAGTCCCATAGCCTTTCTTTGTTTGTCCCTGCTCGTCTGCCTCCTGCGTCGGGCGTCCTTGAACAGGGCCAGCTGTGGGTCATCATCCTCCGCACTCTCGGGCTCACACAGCTGAGAAGAGGTTCCCGGCTGAGGACTCTGCAAAGTCTCCAAATCATCATCAGCCGGTTCGTTTCCCTCCTCCCCCACATCTGAGTCCTCCGATACATCGGACCCGGCTGTCGGACCCACAGGCTGGCCCTGAGTCACAACAGCCGGAGACCACTGCCATGAGGAACACAGCTCTGGGTCGGGGTTCGGAGCAGCTTCGGGTGGGGGCTCAGCACGGGCCGCGGCATGGCAACTGTGGGGAGGGGAATCCCCCACGGCAGCCATGAGGAGGGGAATCCCCTTGGCATGTGGCTCCGAGCTGCAGGGGCAGGGGTACAAAGGACGGGCGGCGACACTGTAGCAAGACACCGGCATCGCTCTCAGTGACAGCACCTCTGAGTTCCGGCACCTTTTTTTTTTTAAGAAAAAAAGCACTGGGAAGGAGTAAAAGAAGCAGGAAGCAACAGCAAGTAGAGTAAATAGGGATGATAGGGTGTTCCCCTGGTACCCTAGAACAGGGCTTTTCAACCTACTCATCCATTGTACCACTTTTAGGATATGGCAACATCCAAGTACCACCAGTCGCCTAGCAAGGTGTCAAAAACTGTTCTCCGTGTGGATGCTGCTTCCGGAAGTCCATTCTGGGCCTGGGCAACAAAAAATTAGCTACCGGTTCTGCCAAAGTGGTGCGAACTGGCTGAATCCCACCACTGATCAAGGACCTTACATTGTTCATGAACCCATTAAAGGCGTTTGGTTTATTTTATTCTCTTACTTGCCTTCAGCGTTCATAGTGAACATTAGTTTTGTACTGTTTTAATATATTGCTTGTATCTTGTGCTTTTAACTCAGTATGACAGCTGTAGTAATTAGAAGCATATAAGTTTAATAATCCCAAAGATGCTTTTTCACAAGGCAACTGGACTTTTTTGTTGTTGGTTTGTTTTTGTTTTTTTTTTGAAGATGTTTCGCTTCTCATGCAAGAAGCTTGTTCAGCTCTGACTGGATGGTGGGGAGCTGAAGAAGCTTCTTGGATGAGAAGCAAAATGTCAGAAAGAAAGAAAGAAGAAAAGGAAGGAAGGAAGCAAGGAAGGAAGGAAGGAAGGAAGGAAGGAAGGAAGGAAGGAAGGAAGGAAGGAAGGAAGGAAGGAAGGACAAGAAAGTCCAGTTGCCTCGTGGAAAAGCATCTTTGGGATAACTATGACCTGGATGACTGAGAATCTCCATGGACTGAAGTTTAATAAATACACAGTTAATTTAATTAAGTACAACTCCCCTAATCTCTTTCTTTGGGCATACTGTCTTGGTCAGATAAGAGTTGGCATGCAAAATATCAGGACACCAGATTGCCAAGCTCTTATTATTTGGTCTTCATTACCAGTTTGTTTCCCCATTTACAAAAACATGTTTGCAAATTTTCTAAAACAATTCTGCCTAAATGCACACAGATGCTGTAAAAAACTCTTTGTCTTGCGCCCCTTTTCTTGGCTTAAAGTCATTGTGATGATAGCAACAGAAATCCCTTAGGATAAAATAATGGAACAGCCGCTGGAATTTTCTCAATGCACAAAACATTTCCAATCTTTGATGTTACAATTTCCCCAGCACTTCCTGCATTCTTTCCAAGAGTCTGATTACTTCAATCTTGTCTTTTGCTGCTGATCATCTCAGTTCACTGGTCTGAAATCTGAACAAGCCAGACTGATTTGTGACCGATTATTCTGCATGCTGGTTTGGTCATGTTGTAGCAGTTAATTTGTTGTGAAAACATGCAAAGAAAGAACTCAAACTGTAAACATACATGGGGAAGTTCAGAAAGGACACATTGAGCTAGGGAAATCTGTCATAGTCAAAATATATGATTCCTTAGCAGGATTGCTATAGAAGATTGCTGGGAATTCTTCTGTCCCAGTTAAAAATCCCTATGACAGCTAGGTGGTGGCCTTCAGATGATACCATTCACCCACTAGTAAGAGATGTAAATTATAATATAAATTATAAGGGCCGCGGTGGCTCAGTGGGTTAGGACGCTGAGCTTGTCGATCAGATGGTAGGCAGTTTGGCGGGTCAAATCCCGAGTGCCGCGTAGCAGAGTGAGCGCCTGTTACTCGTCCCAGCTTCTGCCAACCTAGCAGTTCGAAAGCACGTAAAAATGCAAATAGAAAAATAGGGACCACTACGGTGGGAAGGTAACAGCGTTCTGTGTGCCTTTGACGTCTAGTCATGCTGGCCACATGACCACGGAGACGTATTTGGACAAGCGCTGGCTCTTCGGCTTTGAAATGGAGCTGAGCACCGGCCCCTAGAGTTGGAAACGACTAGCACGCATGTGCGGGGGAACCTTTACCTTTAAGCATTGCCTAGTGACTGTCATTCATCTTAGGAGCTACCTTAAGATGGTAGACATGGACTGATCCTATGTGAACACTTGTCTAATCCTGTGCTTATCAAATGTTGTTAGAAATAGAACTTAGGGTCCATCTGCAAACTAAATTCAGCTTGATTTCATAACAAATCATAAATGTACTTCAAATACCAGAGGCCAGGGAACAACATTTAAAGAAAGCCATTGCTTTCCTGTCAACTGGACTTTTTGTTGGTTCGAAATATTCACTGCTTATTATCCAATTCTAGCTTCTTTAGAACTGTACAAGGTGATGTACAGATCCAATCATATAGTTGTAAAAAGGCTCCAGTTCAAGTGCCATCTGCAGTTCCAGAATTATTTTCTCTGTGAATAGGCTGACCAGAAAGTCTTCATTTAGGAAGAGGAATTGTAAACTTATTAAATAAATTATTGAGTGATTAGTAATCTGTTTACTAATGTCAGGGCAGGTACCGCTACCTGTATGGATTTGGGCAAGCCTGAAGCTCAATAACCTCTTTAGATAGATGAAAGTTTGGGAGTTCAGCTTTAGTTATCATGAATGAAGCATATGGAACGCTATTACCTATTTGTGCAATAAGTACATTTTAAGAACAGCAGTGTGAAATTTAATTGAGGACAACTTCCCTGAGGAACAGGATGGAGAAAATACTTAACATCCTTTTGCTGAGACTAAGATAATGGGGTTCTTTCCAGGTGGTTTGCATTACAATGCCTAAAATTTCTAATCTATGGCTATGGTGGCTATAGGTCATGAGTTACATGCTTCCTGTATGCACATTTTAAAAATGGAATGGGACAGCTCGACGTAGCCAACTCACTATTGCCAACTCACCAAGGCCAACTCACCATGGGACAATTCAGCAATTCAATTTAATTATTTAAAATAATTTAAATTTTTATTTTTTTTTATTTTTGTCAGTCGCATTTCATTTTATGCCTCCTTTTGCATCCTTTCTTTAACAATTCTATTCCACCATTTCTTCAATGTTAGTGTAACTCTTTTTTCCAAGGTGAGTGGACCCTGGTGAATTGTCCTAGACCAGGGGTGCCAAACTCAATTTCATTGAGGGCCGCATCAGCATTGCGGTTGCCCTCAAAGGGCCGGGTGGGTGTGGCCTACTGGGTGGGCGTGGCTAGAGTGTGTATGGCCTACTGGGTGGGCATGGTCAGCAGGAGTGGGACAGATCTGAGGGTCTCCGGCAGAAGGAGGGTCTCTGGGCCAGGGCCAAGGCAGTGGGGGCCATTCCCTCACTGTTTCCAGGATGGCTTTGCGGGCCACATGAAACCACTTCGTGGGCCGGATCTGGCCCCCGGGCCTTGTGTTTGACATGTCTGTCCTAGACCCTTTTAAAATAATTCACAGCTACCCCGATATTGTGATTTGCACAAACATTCTTCAGGCAATTCATTCCACAACCGTGCAATACATCCAGATCAATATGGAACGTTGGACAGAAATCACGTAAAAGTTCCTGGGATTCTGCCTGCCCACCTGCTTATCTGTTGGCAGGAGAACTCTCCAAAAACTGAACGGAACAGGAGGGTGGCAGTGATGGTGGTTGGTAAAGATAGCAAAATAATGGTTCTCTTTGAAAATGGCCACGTTTCAGCCATTACCATGGGAGTGAGTGCATTACCATGGGAGACTATGAACAGAAGCTTTTCCCCCCTTGCCAGTGGTGCAAAGCTCCCATTTCACTGGAGCTTTTCTTTGGAACAGGATATTTCCCAAAGCATGAAATGTTTTTGGAGGAGGTGACTTTTATTATGACGACAGTCCAATCCTCTCTGCGTGAAATGAAGTTTGTTGGTGCAATAATAACAAATGGGGCAAATTAACCAGAGACTAATAACAAGATGGGAATCCCTTGGGATGGAAACTGCACCCCGGGAATTAGCAGCTCTGTCAAGTAGCTGCATCAACCTGGCCAAAAAGGAAAGGAAATATCTCACCTGCTGCTTCGCATCATTTCTGCTGACTTGTACTTGGCTGCTGAGCACAAGCGAAGATAAATATTCTTCTACTTCCTGCTGTTTTTTTATTGATGGTTTTGATACTCAGGAAGGCTGTTGAAGATTGCCAATAAAGAGTGGTATCCAATTTGAATCCAAGGGCTAATATTAGGATGCTTCAAAGGCCACTGCTTCATTTTGCAAAAATTTGCTAACTCGGCAGCTTAAATCTACTGAAAATGAAACAGCAAAACAAGCAGATGTATTAGAGTGCAATCTGAATCATGTTTACCCAAATACAAATCCCACTAAAGTTAGTATTTATATTGCTTTCTGATCAGGATGCTCTAGATCAGGGGTCTCTAACCTGTGGCCGTGGCCTGGCCTATTGACCACTGACCTTTAAATTTCTGGGAGTCTACCTCTGCGAAGATCTGGCCTGGAGAGTTAATACAACCCAGGTGGCTAGAAAGGCCCAACAGAGGCTTCACTTTCTCAGGGTCTTGCGGAAGAACAGGGTAGAACAACTGCTAATGACCCTCTTTTACCGGTCTACTATAGAGAATGTCCTCTCGTATGGTATTGTGGTTTGGTATGCTGGTCTGACAGCCGTGAATAGGAAAGTATTACAGAGGGTGGTAAGCACAGCACAAGACATTGTGGGCTGTTCCCTGACACCACTGGATGACATTGCCAGGGCTCGTTGCCTTGGAAGAGTGAGGAAGATTCTCAGGGATGACTCACACCCTGGACGGTATCTCTTTACTCTACTACCATCCGGTAGGAGATATAGGAATATAGCCAGCCACACCAACAGGCTGAAAAACAGCTTTTATCCATGGGCTGTTAGGCTTTTGAACGGGAAATAATTTTTATAAACTTTATGCAGAATTGACTTGGGAGGCCAGTGTGTGGTGCAATTAGTTCACAGGGTGTAATAAGATGGAGGGTTTGTTGTCACTGTGAGTTGGGGGGTGGGAGCACGAAGGGAGGCTCTGCTAATCTCAATGTATACATGATTGTACTTTGACAATAAAGGTTCATTCATTCAACCTGCGGGAATGGTTGATAAGTGCCCGCATGTGTGCTCGCACCTCCCCTCACACTAGCACTGTCACGCAGGTGCTAACGGCCCCATTTCTGCATGCGTGGTAGCGCTAATGCCGCCATCAGCATCACACAGGCATTAGTGGCCCATTCGCGCAGGCGTGAGCACTGCTGCCAGAGCCACCATGGGTGCATGCGGCCTGCTTCCACATGTGCACGGGTGCTAGTGCTGCCCTGCATGTGCCCATTTACGCATACATGTGTGTGCGCGCAAATTTCCCTGCTCCCCCCTTTCCCTCCAGGACGCCAACATGGAAAGAGTGGTGAGCTTTGTTCTAGATGATGTAGGCAACCTGGAGCCTTCCAGATGCTTTTGATCACAATGGCTACAATACTTTGCCACACACCATGTACCTGGAAATTGACATCCCAAAGGGACATACATTGCATACTTGAATATTTGAAGCAGGAGAATGGACATGTATGATAACATACAACATATTTGGTGTAAGAACATGGCAGTTGTACACCATCAAACCTGATGCCAACTAGACCATAGAACATCTTAAAGAAATAGTACAAGATCAGAAGATGTGGAGAGACCTTGTCCATAGAATCACCAAAGGCTGGACACAACTGGATGGAATTGTGATTTCTACTGGGGAATTTAAAATTATTAAACACATGTATAGTTTAATAATTTTCCGTTGCATTTAAATACATTGATGCATTTTTCAATTGAAATAAATTTAAATTAAATATTTTCATGATTCTGCCTACAGTAGTCGACGTAGGACCACAACTGAATCCAAAATTTCTATTGCTAAGCGAGATGACTGTTAAGTGAGTTTTTCCCCATTTCATGACCTTTCTTGCCACAGTTGTTAAGTTAGTCAAATAGTTGTTAAGTGAATCTAACTTCTCCATCCACTTTTCTTCTCAGAAGTTTGCAAAAGGTGATCACATGACCCTGGGATACTGCAGCTGTCATAAATATGAGTCAGTTGCCAAGAGTCTGAATTCTGATCACGTGACCATGGGAATGCTGCAATGGTGTGAAAAATGGTCATAAGTCACATGTTTTTATAACTTTGGTCACTAAACGAACTGTTGTGAGTCAAGGACTATCTGTACTTTCCAATGTATAGTCTCTGATTTATAGTGTTTCAGCCAAATATGAATTTCAGTCTTAAAAAGATAGTGCTCTTTTATTTTAATTTAAGTTTATTTGAACTGCTCTTACCCTACCTTGTTGGGTCTAAAGAACCGTTGGATGCAGCAACCTTCAGAGCTGTTGTGATAAGCCAAGTTGGAGAACAGGGAAGGAAATATTTGCTTTTATGTAATCTTTATCCACATGAAAGGCCAGCTGCCTGCTGCTATGCCTTTTCTTGAGTCATAGAAGCTACGTGTTTGAGACCTGAGCTGTGTTAAGTAAGATAGGCCTTGATAGTTTCCACAAAGGAAGGAAAGGATCTTATCTGATAAAGAGAATGGGGGAAAAATCATTTGGGTTCCCATTTATGGCATTTCTACACAAAAGTGAAATGAAATGTGCTTATAGAACCATTGGAAAACATTGGAAAACTTACAGGGATAATAGCCATGCCTTTTTTGGGGTGTGAGGGTGTGTGTGCCTTTAAGTCAATGTTAACTCCTGGCTACTATTTAGACCGGTCCCTGCAGTTTTCTTGGCAACGTTTGAAAAGTAGTTTGCCATTGCCTCCTTCCTAGTGACTGGTCCAAGGTTACTCAATTAGTTTTGTGCCTAAAACCAGGGCTTTTTTTCTCATAGAACACTCAGAACGGAGTTCCGGCACCTTTTTTGGATAGAACCTGGTAGGGTAGGCAAGGCGGTTTGCATGACATGTGTGAGTTCCGGCACCTTTTTCTTTTACAAAAAAGCACTGCCTAAAACAATTAGAACTTACTGTATTCCAGTTTCTACTCTGGTGTCTTAACTACTATACCAAACCCGTGATTACCTCTTTTTTAAATTTCAGTAAATAGAAAGAATAAAAATTCTATGCTTACCTCTCTCTCTCAGCTTTGCTGTCTCCACTCTTATCAACAGAAGTCAGAATGGAAAAGTTGGACACATTCCCAATACAATGCAAAGCCATATATTTATATTATTGTTATGCAGTCATTTCAAATCATATTATTATTTCTTTTCGCTCGGTGTTTTGCGTTTCCTAAAACCATTTATTTCAGTTTCAATTTCCGTTCCAATTCCAAGTTTGTGGTTTCGTCGGTCGTCCCTCATGGTATCATTTTTATACTCAGATTGATATAAAACATAACAGATGTTCATTCATTCATTACGTAAAGAACTTACTCAGAATCATGATGAATTGCAGCAGAATGTGTATATTGGCTTAAATGAATGGCATAATGAGTGAGGTCACAGATCATCAATAGCCGAATTGCTTATTGCAGATTAGCGATATTCTACTAGAGGTTTATTGAAAAGTGGAATATTTTCTCTTAATATTTCACATGCACACGGAAAAATTTAAACCAACGAAAATACTGTTTCGATTGCTAATTATATAAAATAAATATTCGGTTAAAAAAAAACACAGATGGGGTATTTGTGTGTGTTACTGAAATCTAGTAGTTCGAGTTTTAATATTTTTATTCCGTATAGTGATGTACACTGACAATCCATTAATCAAATAAACGTGCACTGAAATAAACTTCAGGTTTTTTTTTGTTTAAGCATTCCTATTACTGGTAGGCCTTGACTTATGACAGTTCATTTAGTGACCCTTCAAAGTCACAACGGCATTGGAAAAAAATGACTTATGACTATTTTTCAAACTTATTGCAAGCATCCCCAGGGTCACGTGATCAAAATTCAAACAGTTGGCAACTGACTCATATTTGTGACAGTTGAAATGTCCCAGGGTCATGTGATCACCTTTGGTGACCTTCTGAAGACCAACGTCAATGGGATTGAGGTGGACTCCCTTAACAATCATGCTACTAACTTAAGAAACTGCAGCCATTCACTTAACAACTGTGGCAAGAAAGGTCGTAAAATGGGGCAAAATTCACTAAACAACTGTCTCTTTCTTAGCAAGAGAAATTTTGGGCTCAGTTGTGGTCCTAAATCGAAGATTACCTCCAATTATTTTATTCTTACTTTATATTGTATTATCTCTTTCCACTTAAAATCTGGTGTTTGCAAATTTAGCTCTTTAAACACAAAATCCTGCTTTAAAATACAGTACAAATCTGTTTTATCTACCATTTTGTTCATCTCAAAATGAAAGCCTTTGTTGTGATTCAGGGTCAGCCTGTGGGTTCGGCAGTTGGGTCGGACGACTCAGAGGAGGAGGAGGAGGGGGGTGTTGAAGAGCTTGCTGAGGGGGTTGGACAGCTTGATGAGAGCTCTCAGCCAGGCCCCTCTCACCTGGTCACGACGCAGACCCAGCTGTGTGAGCCTGACAGCATGGATGAAGATGACCCACAGCTGGCCCTGTTCAAGGATGCCCGACGCAGGAGGCAGTCAATCAGGAGTAAACAGAGGAAGGCAATGGGGCTCCTCGGAAGGAGGCAGAGAGAAGCCATGCCCTGAACTGTATTTAAGGGGGAATGCGTGGGAGGGCTGGTTTGCTGAAGGCAACCGCTTGAAAAGCTCCTGTTTCTTGGTTCATGTTTTGTTCTATTTGTTTTTGTAGCAATAAATTTGGCAGGCGTAATTCCAGCCTCTTGCCTTCTTGTAAAAGGGGTTGTCCCTGCCTTTTCTGCAGGGCCGGTAGCAGGCTGGTACAGAACAGCCTTATGTTTTAGGTCTACCTGGTTTTTTTTACAGACTGAATATCACTGGACTCCACAGTCAGTACAGGAAACAGTATTTTGGCATTTAACTCTCCCTTTGTGGCCCTGCTAGCTCCTTTGACGAGGAAACCTTCCCAGTGAAGGTTTAAAAAGTGACAAAACTTTGTTTTTATAAAAAAAGATGGGCAGGTATTTTAGGTGCAACTTCTCCAACACAATTTCCAGTCAATGAACTTCAAGGCAAGGTGAGAAAATCCCATTTATAGATGCCCACCAAATCTGGATCTTGAAAGGTTTACAATCCAACAGATGGAGCGAGACATAAATTCACTAGACAATAGCTGAGAAATTCAACATCTCTTAACATGGTCTTAAAACAAAAACAAAACAAAACAAAAAAAAACACCCAAAAGCAGTCTGTTCATCCTTTATATATCATGAATAGGGTTTTGGCAAGAGGCATATTGAAGATGTTTATAGGCTTCGCAACTGTGTTATAGGTATGTCATCCTTCATTTTCTAAAAATAAAGTACGAATGTTCTCTTCCTCCAAGGCCTATGTTTATTGTAAATATAATAACGCATTATCTTTTGTTTATGCGCATAAAATATTTGTCTGCTTTGTATGTTATAAATTGCTGTAAAAATCAGCTTATCTTAGCTCAAGAAGCAATGTTGTAGTTTTCAACTGATCCTGAAAGCTATACTATATTGTCCTATTACAATTCAAGGACACACAGATCTTTGTAGGACGGGTACACAGATTCAATACCAGTGGCAAAAGTGAACATTCAAATGGCAATGCCTTATCAGAAAGAGTCTTCAGTTGCGACCACAATATAAGATCATTGAAAGAATTTTGCTGGGTCACATGGTAAAATTCAGCATTTTTCTTCTGACAGAGGTCAACCCAATGCATATGGCAAGAGCATGAAGCAGACAGCACAAAGCAAATATATTCCCATATTTGAAGCCTCATATCTTAAAACAGCAGAAGAATCAATCAGGATATTGTGGAAGTGAGGGCAGTAACCCTTAGAAGTTGAGGCAAAGCTGACAGGATAGGTCTACCATGACTACCAGTGTCAGATTAGATTAGCAACAGCAATAGCACTTAGACTTATATACCACTTCATGGTGCTTTATAGCCCCCTCTAAGCTTATTAACAGTGGCGTAGCGTGGGTTGTCAGCACCCGGGGCAAGGCAACCGGAAGCGGAAATAGAGGGGCGGGCGGGCAGTGACATCACGGCACCGCTGAAAAGACGCGCCCTGCAGCAGCGTAGACTTTCCAAGAAGAGTCGCGCGCAATGCGGGATGCTTCCGGGTCCCTCTCGAGGGCGGCTGGGCGGGGCTCCGACCTGCAAGAGCTGCTGCATTCAAGCTCGCACATGAGCCCCGCTAAATAAAGCCACGCATGCGCACGAAGCTAGGCCGGCCGGCCGGCGGGTCCATCTTCGCTCGGCCAAGCCTGCCGGGGCGCCTGCAGGGCGCTTGCGGTTGGCCTGAGCCTGGGCGGAGAGTTGGGCGCTTCTATTTATTTTATTCAGTTTAGTTTATGTGGCCGCCCATCTCACCTGCCAGACTCATTTCGCTTTGCAAGAAAGAGCAGCTCGAGAGCGGAGCCAAGCCAACTCTGTGCAGCCCTTGGGGCTCCCTGAGCAGCTCAGTGTGAGTGCGGCCCCCCCCAGATGTTGCGCCCGGTGCGGCCGGCCCCCCCTGCACCCCCCACGCTACGCCACTGCTTATTAACACTAAGTTTATAGTGTCAGCATATTGCTCCCAAAAATCTGGGTCCTCATTTTACCCACCTCAGAAGGATGGAAGGCTGAGTTAACCTTGAACTGATCAGAATCAAACTGCTGGCAGTCAGCAGAGTTAGCCTGCAATACTGCATTCTAACCACTGTCAGTTAGGCCTGTCGATTCCATACAAGGGCAACGTGACTGAAAAATGTATTAGTATCCAAGCCAACTCAAAATTAATTTTATTACATTTTAAAATTGATGGAAAGTTTTGCACCTCTCTGGACAAGTATACTTTGAATTCCCTTTGAATGGAATCATAGTATTTATTTGCTAAACTTGTCATCTTCATTGTTAGGAAGCAAAGCTTAAGGCAGCTCATGCCAATAAGATACGAAGTAGGTTACAACACACCATCTTTTTTTAAAAAAAATCAAGATAAGTAAAACCCAGTGATAAGCCTGGACTGGATTTTCCAACCAGCTAAATTTCAAAGGGTAACTGTGAGCAAGAAAGCTTTTCTGAAATTTGGGATGAGATGGCAATTCCAGTAAGGCCATGAAGAGCTATCTGGGGGTATCCTTTCAATAGGAAAACAAAAGAAAACAGCAAATTGGAAGTGTTCTGATCCTGCCACCTTTGTCAAATTGCATACAGATTTGCATATGCAGATTGCATATGTACAACATGAAAGGAATGAGAGCCTAATTACTGCTCCTGATGTTTATAAAATTTTGGGATGGCTCTGAAAGAATTAATGTACATAGAAATTGAGTGCATATTAATTCTATCCATGATATAGGAGCCCTTTTACTTAAAGGTTCACAAATAGACCAAGTATTGTTGTATAAGGTTTGTCTGCATGGAAAGGACTTTGTCAACTTAATGTGAACAGCAGTCACAAGGAAGAACAATCCCGCCTTCTTTTCTTTGTTAGATTCAGATGAAGACAGAAACATGACACCCAATAGCCCATTTTCATTTGATCAATCTAGATTATGGCATGCTTTATAGAAATAAATTAGGGCTGCTACACAATTAGACTGCAGCATTTAATTGGATTAGAAAGGACCATTTAGTTTACAAGGTCTGATCAGTGCTGGAATTCCAATTAAAGCATCCCTGAGAAACAGCCATCCAGTTTCTGCTTGAAAAGGAAAGGAAATAATCTGTGTCCTTCCTAGCTGGTCCTACCAACGATCTGTTCTTTTCCTAACATTCACCTTAAATCTGCCTTCAGATCATGATTTTGTGTTCTGCATTCCACAGTGATAGAGAACAGGTCTTGACCTTCCATTGGCTTGTCATTTTACAAGTACTTGGAAAATACTATTAGATCCTTCCTTAGCTATATTTTCTCAAAGCTAAAAATATCACAGTCTCTCCCCTTAAGATTACTTTCCATTCCATTCCCCTGATAATCTTTTGCTCTTCACATTTGTACTTGTTCTAATTTAGCTGAACTGGAAGCGAGGTGCCCAGAACTGGGCACAGTGTGTGTGTGTGTGTGTGTGTGTGTGTGTGTGTATGAATGCTCTTCCTTTCTGGATTTAACTTCTTGTGGTTCTGTTGATGAAGCTAACATTCTTTTTGACTTTTCAGTGCCATTTTGTTTCTTCTTTAGAATATTACTTACCCCATCGGGTTTTGTGCCCCCTAGAAATTAAACATTCCCTCCGTTGCTTTATCCACTTAATGAAAAAGAGTATCTAAGAAGAGTTAGGCAACTTAAAGTTGAGGAGAATTTAGTTTAGATGCCCTCACTGAGTAGGTTGAGTGTTCAGATTCAGTTACCGAAATGGTATTTTCCAATTCCATGATTTTAAAGAGAAATATTGTGTCTGAGTTTGTACTCTGTGTCACCCCACTTAATACTTCATTCTACTTGGATGAGCTGTCTTTGAGTACCAGTTTCAGACCAGCTGGAAATTCACTGAATTGAGATGCCATCAAATCAAAATTTAACTAACTTACTAATCAAAATGTCACTGAGTACTTTGGCAAATGCTTTGTTGCAGTTAAGTTGTATTATTATGTCCAGAGCATTTTCACAGTATTCTAAGGGTGTTCCTGGATAAAAGAAATGAAATAACAGAAAACCATATTCACATCTAGCAATCACTGCATCATTTCCAAATTGCTTACTGATCAATCCCTTTATGAACTGTAGAATCTTTTCAGGTATTAATATCCGACTGACTCATCATGGCTATCTAGAATCCCCTTCCCACCCTTCTTTAATGACGTCAGGGACCATATCTGTGTTCCACTGATCTAGTATTTTACCCATTGTGCAGAGTTCTTAAAGACAAAAATAGAGATTTGGCATCAACAAACACCTGTAGTTCTCTAGGATACAATTTGCCTAGCTCTGGAGATCTGCACTTATTCTAAATCAATAACTTTTCTCTATCTATGGCTCATTCGACATGGACACCAATCCATCCCCTTCGTTATATTTATATTTGTGTAATTGTACAACAATGTACTGTACAGTACATAGCAGCATTCGTCCCCATTGTCTTTTCCCCAGGCTGTCTCTAATCATTCAGCCAGTTTGTGTGTGTGTGTGTGTGTGTGTGTGTGTGTGCGTGCCAAAAACAGAAGGAAATTGCACCTTCCTCTTTGTTCCCTTTTCACAGTGAGTGAAGAAAAGGCAGAAAGCCAACTGCTGATAGATGAGCATCAATGCATGGAGGGGTGAGCGAAAGAAGAGGAGGCAACACACTGCCTTATCTTCTGGAAGGAGGAGGAATTCTGGAAATTGGAGGAGGGCTGAGGAGATTTTAATGCCCCTGAGAATTTACTTTGTCCTGCAGCTGCAGAGAAAATGTTGCAAAATTTCCTTTCAGTTTTTCTCTAAAGCAGGTGTCATGACAATTAACCTGTGGAGTTTAATCAACTTGGCCTTCCAAGATGCTGCTGCTGCTGCTGCTAATAATAATAATAATAATAATAATAATAATAATAATAATAATAATAATAATAATAATAATAATAATAATAATAATAATAATAATAAAGCTGGAGCTGGAATCCTGCTCCTTCAACTGGCCATTCACAGTTACTTGGTAGAATACATTCCTTCTCTGAAGAGACAGAAGCAAAATGGAGCTGAATAAATTCTGCCTTCCCATTCTACAATCACGTTCCAGTCTCACATGGTCACTGTCCTTGAAAGTTCCTGCTACTTGCTCTACTGGTTTAGATCAAATCAAGGATGGATAATTCTCTTGTGCCTTCTTCTGCCATTTGAAGGAGAAAGTTATCAGCAAGACAGGTCAGTATTTTTTTTTAGAAGGACTATGCTTGGCAGAGTCTGTCTCTCAACAGATGCTGGAGTAATTACATTTCCCATCACTACTTTAAAAGATCTTCAGTTTGTTTTTAGGAAGCATCATCCACAGTTCTCCTTAGTTCAACAGATAATGACAATAACCTATTATTTTTTCCCAATTACTTTTAATAGAGATGTTCTTACCACTAAATTTATTCTCTTGAACGTCTGTGTGGGCATGAGTATCGAACATAAATGCAGTTCATCTTTTCTGTTGCTTCTACTCCAAAAAGTATTCCTCAGTTGCTGCATTTCCATAATAAGAATCATCCTATCACGTCTCAGCTATGCCTATTACATAACATTAACTAACTTGTTTCAAGACTTCAGGTTCCAACCTGTATATTTCCCATGTTCTGACCATCCTAAAAGAAACAATGAAAGCCAAGAACTTTATCAACAAGTTGTTTAATAGAGTCCACTATTGTTAATAGCTGCTCATTTATTCATGCAGTGCATACGTTCTTAAGTAAAATTTTTAGTCCAAGGTTTTCATCTCTTGGCGTCCACAGGCTTCAAAGTAAAATTCTTTTAAGTTCAACATACCTCAGCCAAACACATTATTCCTAGTCTTAAGTGCAACTGACCTTGTGCCGGCAAACCATCCTATAAGGAACGGTTGCTGGCATTGGGTATGTGTAGTTTAATGAAGAGAAGGGTGAGGGGTGACATGATAGCAGTGTTCCAGTATCTCAGGGGCTATCACAAAGAAGAGGGAGTCAAGCTGTTCTCCAAAGCGCCTGAGAGCAGGACAAAAAGCAACGGATGGAAACTAGTCAAGGAGAGAAGCAACCTAGAACTAAGGAGAAACTTCCTGACAGTTAGAACAATTAACCAGTGGAACAACCTGCCTCCAGAAGTGGTGAATGCTCCAACACTGGAGGTTTTTAAGAAGAGACTGGACAGCCATTTGCCTGAAATGGTATAAGGTTTCCTGCCTGAGCAGGGGGTTGGACTAGATGACCTCTAAGGTCCCTTCCAACTTTATTATTATTATTATTATTATTATTATTATTATTATTATTATTATTATTATTATTTTATTATTATAATGTAGAGTATGATCCCACATCTCATCTTCTAATATTATTTGCATAAGTAGACAATACTCTTTTTTCCTTTTCCAGTCACTTTACATGTATTGGAAAGGCTGCTCTTAGAAGATGATACATTTTATGACTAGCAGGTTAATCTGGTTAATATTCATTAGTGTCCTGTGGCAACCAGGGGTTGCCACAAAGATGAGGGAGTCAAGCTACTGTCCAAAGCACCTGAGGGCAGGATAAGAAGCAATGGATGGAAACTAACCAAGGAAAGAAGCAACCTAGAACTAAGGACAAATTTCCTGACAGAACAATTAACCAGTGGAACAACCTGCCTCCAGAAGTTGTGAATGCTCCAACACTGGAAGTTTTTAAAAAGGGACTGGACAGCCATTTGCCTGAAATGGTATAGGGTTTCCTGCCTGAGCAGGGGGTTGGACTAGAAGGCCTCCAAGGTCCCCTCCACCTTTGTTATTCTATTCTATTCTATTCTATTCTATTCTGTTCTGTTCTGTTCTGTTCTGTTCTGTTGTTTCTGTAGTCCTCAACTTACAACCAAATCTTTGAGCCCAGAATTTCCGTTGCTAAGGAAGGTAGTTGTTAAGAGAACTTTGCCCCATTTTGAGACCTTTTTGCCATGGATAAGAGAATCACTGCAGTTATTAACTGAATTCAGTTTCCCTCATTGGCTTTGCTTGTAAGGGTGTAGGTATATACATATGTATGTACATAGCATGTCTATATGTGTGTTATGTATGTGTGCACTTTTGAGAGCAGGCAACAGAATTTTTCATTTTTTATATGTGCCAGTGTGCCCACAGTAAAAAAAAAGACAACAAAGGTTATCTTATCTTGTCAGAAGCCGACTTGGAAGGTTACAACTGGTGATTGGATGATCCCTTGACAGTGCAAATGTCATAAATACATGCCAGTTGAAAAGCACCTGAATTCTGATCACGTGACCAGGGGAATGCTGCAATGGTGTACATGTGAAAACCAGTCATAGGTCCCTTTCCCCCCCAGTGCCATTGTAACTTGAAATGGTCAGTAAATGAATGGCTATAAACCAAAGATTACCTGTACTACATCTTCTCTTTACGTCCTCGTGTAGGTCGCAGTTACATTCTCTCAATTCTTCAGGTTTGAAGTGTAGGCTTGTGGGAATCTACATTTAAAAATGAACCAGTAATATTTTAAAGTGTATTTAGGGAATTAAAACTTCAGTCCTATGTTTATTCACTAAAGAAATAGCTCTATTGAATACAGAGGCACTTATTCTTAATAATTTAAATCAGAACCAATACCTGTAGGGAGGGTGCTTAACCTATCCTTTTCTGTGCAGGGAAAAAAAAACATAGCATATATTACGTTCCAGATCACTCTCTTTTTCCCCCCAGTAAAAGCAGTGACAAACAGATAAAGTTCGTGCTATGTATATAGTTTGATGCTGAGTTAAACAGCATTAATTTGTGGTGTAAAAACATTTTAAAAACTAATTTAATCTAACACATGCTATTGCCCAAACCTGTTACAGATGCATTGGTAATTATAAAAATACTAAAAAGAGCCAGTCTAAACAGGCTCATTCTGGAGAAGGAAGGAATATATATGAGACAACATTGATATTAGTTTGAAGGGGGAAGAATCAGTACATTAATGAATCCACACTGCACCTGTAAGTAAGGCAGGCATTAAGTTATCTTATTCATGGATGAGAAAATAGAACCAGAAGAGATTAATGACTTGCTCAAGGCCAGCAAGAGCTTGGAGTTAGAATTTATAATCTCAACTCCCCAAAGTTTCATATCGCTTTAAGGCAGCAAGTTTACACTTCATGCTACTTCTTTCATAAAAGTATATCACTGCAGGCATTCAAAATACTGTTATGCAGTTGCCTCTTCTCTGAAGTTCACTGACAAGACTGGAAGGTATTGTGCTATTTGGAGAGAGATACTTGGAGATTTTAAATGTCTCTGGGATATCTTCTTATTTACAGCTATACAATACTTTGGAAACAATTTTATCAGAGTGAATTCTGCCCAGTTATCTATCAAAAGACATTGTCTGTTGGAGGACTTTAAACCAGACTGCCTGAGTCTTACTGAAATACAAATAATCCTGTGAAGGGAAATTTAAAACTTAACTTCCTTGAAACTACCCACTGATGTTTTGTCACCCAAAAACAGACTAAGTAGGTAGTCCCAATCTACCTCCACTTATATTTCTGTGGAAATTACAATAGTTGTACGTGTATTTAAATAATTTCATTACGAAAATTCCACACAAGCCTGTTCTTTTTTGCCTTCTTTCTTTGGCCAGCATTATCTACAGGTTGGTCAATGAACTCTTGTCAGAAAAAAGAAGAAAGGGAGGAGTAGAAGGAATGATTAAATAGGCAATCCCAGAACTGTGATCAAATCAGCCACCCAAACAATTACATGTAAGAAGGAGTAACTTATCTCCTTTTAAATTGGTTAAGCAAAAGGAGCAATCTAGCTGTCTCCATTTCATGGAAAAGAGCCAGACTTATTCTACTGAATACATGGCCTATCCCATTTCTGGTGTTATCTTCAGAAGCATGTCTGATATGAAGATATCTTTTCTCCAAGCTGTGGGCTATTTTATATAGCCTAGAGTAGCAACAGTGGTGATAGGAAATGTCACTGATCTTCTTTCCTGGCTTTTTCCTATAATTTTCCAGCATGTCTGAACCACGTAGAAAAGGAATCCTGGAAGCTATTTTTAGGGCTTGGTATACTGAGAGGTAATAGGGATGTGATGGCTCAGTGGGTTAGGATGCTGAGCTTGTCGATCAGAAGATCGGTAGTTTGGCGGGTCGAATCCCGAGTGCCGCGTAGCAGAGTGAGCGCCTGTTACTCGTCCCAGCTTCTGCCAACCTAGCAGTTCGAAAGCACATAAAAAAATGCAAGTAGAAAAATAGGGACCATTACGGTGGGAAGGTAACAGCGTTCCGTGCGCCTTTGGCGTCTAGTCATGCCGGCCACATGACCACGGAGACATCCTCGGACAAGCGCTGGCTCTTCGACTTTGAAACGGAGATGAGCACTGGCCCCTAGAGTTGGAAACGACTAGCACACATGTGCGGGGGAACCTTTACCTTTACCTTTATACTGAGAGGTGGAGCCATAAAAAACAGAACACAAAAATATAGAACTAACTATACAAGTCCTCACATATTGAAGTTATTAATACAGTACATCTGAGGTTCTCCTATAAAGATACATAGTGGTAGTTCTCAATTTACAACCACAATTGAGTCTCAAATTTCTGTTGCTAAGCGAGACAGTTAAGTGAATTTTGCTCCATTTTCCGACCTTTCTTGCCACAGTTGTTAAGTGAGTCATTGCAGATGTTCAGTTAGTAACACAGTTGTTAAGTGAATCTGGCTTCCTCATTGACTTTACTTATCAGAAGTTTGCAAAAGGGGATCACATGGCCCTGGGGCACTGCAACCATCATAAATATGAATCAGTTGCCAAGAGTCTGAATTTTGATCACATGACCATGGAGATGCTACAACCATCGTAAGTGCGAAAAATGATCATAAGTCACTTTTTTCAGTGCCGTTGTAACTTTGAACAGTCACTAAATGAACTTATGTAAGTTGAGGACTACCTAGACTGATTTTACCAGATGTGTATACAGTACATTCTGCACCCCACGCGCACACACACTTAAAACTGAGGGTAATTTTAAAAAGAGGCCTTGATTAATTTTAATTTTTAATTTAATTTTAATCCCATTTATATCCCGCCCTTCTCCGAAGATTCAGGGCGGCTTACAATCTAAGCACAAATCAAATGTGCTTAGCAATAGGATTACAAAGGGAGGTCATGCAATGAGGTTTTTTTTTTAATCTATTTATATTTCTGTGACTTTTAATGCCCACAACTAATCAATTGGTTTATAATTATTAGCTATAGCCTGCACTTGCAGTCATTGATCATATCAGAATTTACTTTAGCAATGCGAGCTTGATGACATAACTCATTGCAATTTCAGCTGAATATAATAAAACCATATGCACAACTGCTGTGCATGTTTCATAAATACTACTACTACTACTACTACTACTACTAATGTTGGAAGGGACCTTGGAAGTCATCTAGTCCAACCCCCCTGCTCAGGCAGGATACCCTGACCTATACCGTTTCCGAGAAATGGCTGTCAAGTCTCTTCTTAAAAACAGTGGTTTCCAGAGGATTTTAAAAAAAATTGTTATGTTCCTATTTCTCTCCCCCCCCCCCCCCATTGAAAAGGCAATTTGTTGTTCAAGCATGATTGCTAGTATAAATCGGAGGAAAGCCTGCATTCTTAATTGCTGGAAAATTATTGTGGGTAATTTCCATTTGAGTTTGTACCTATTGTTTGTACTACCAAACAATCATTAAAGCCAAATCAGAACAAGCACTAATACCGCTGAAATCAGGCAGCAAAAAAAAGTTTATTTATTAAATATCAGCAAACATCAAAAATAGTTAATTAGAAAAGGAGATAAAAAGCAGGCAAAAGCAAAGAGACATACAAGCAACAGGCAAGAATTTACATTATCTTATCTGTAATATCTTCTATCAGAAGGCACAAAAAGTTTCAGGGCCATGAGAAATAATTAGCGTGGCCTTCTGTCACTCCACTTTTAACCCTTTTATGTACATAATGGCAGCACAACAGAGATTGAAATAGGACTCCAGGTGAGCTTCCCTCTATTCTATACCATTAAAGATGCTTTAATTGAATTGGATTTGGAAATGGAATTGGTTAAAGACTGTATGATAAAGTGGGCACAAAATATTCAGGAACCAATTTCGTTGGACACCTGGGAGATAATTTGGGTCAGAAATGTTAAATTTACTCAGGCTCAAAACTTAAGAGAAAATTTTTATAAAATGTTTTATAGATGGCATCTGGATCCCAAGAAGTTGTCCAACATGTATCCTAATTTAGAGTCTAAATGTTGGAGATGTGGTAGTTTAGAAGCTACCTATTTTCACATGTGGTGGACTTGTAGAAATATAAAAGCTTTTTGGATCAAAATTTGGTAGAACATTCAAAAGATTTTTAAGAGAAAGATAAAGTTTTCTCCACAATTGTTTTTATTGGGTATTGTTGTAGATTGTGATGTTAAAGAAACTAATTTGATGTTGAACAAGATAACAGCAGCACGGTTACTGGTGGGGCAATATTGGAAGAAGGATAGTTTGCCCACTATAGAAGAATGGGTGTTTAAAGTTTCGAATCTTGCAGAAATGTCTAAGATTTCTGCTTATTTGAAAGATCATTCACAGGAAAGATATATTTCAGTTTGGAGGAGATGGATAAATTATATTCAGAACAAATATGGGACTAAAAAGTTCCATTTAGCTTATGAGTAGATTTTAGTGGGATATTGTTATTGGTACTTTGTTTGTAGTTATGTTAAAGGGGAGTTAAAGCACATTATGAATTTGGTTAATTGTATATTATGCATAATTTTTATTTAGAATATGATTATTATAACCATAATCCTGTATTTAGCTCTGGGAAGTGGGGGGGGGAAGTGGGCGGGTTTGGGGTGGGGGGGATTTGGGGATATATTGTAAAATTTTGTTTTTGTAAAACTCTTTAATTAAAAAAAAAGAAACAATTTGATGGACAGGGCTGATGCACCTCACATTATTTCTATTGCTACAGAAATTAGCATACGTAGCCTCAAAGGAAGTAGCCTTTGGTTGTTCAATTTTGTTTCTTAATTTTGCTAAAATTCTACTTTAATAACGGATGATGCTCATTACTTTGTGAGTATTTAATTTTTTCTGAGGCTTCCAATTAAGAAACAGTAGAAATACATGGATTTAAAATAAAGTAGCAAACAAATTTATGCAATGCACTCTGAGATTATAGGACTAGTAGAGACTGAGCATCCATCTGTTTTGCGGAGAGTTGATGAATCTCTTTCATACACAGGTTATTTATTATCTGGCATAACAGATGAGAAAATTGGAAAACAAAAGAAACAGTAAGTCTGTTTGTGGATTATTGCTCACGGTTATGGAAATATGAGGGGATTAAGGCTATCTGATTGTTCTTCATCAAAGAAAGCTAGGAATCACATTTTTTGTATTCCCCCTTGTCAACAAAGCAAATCAGAAATGCAGGAAATACTGTGAGCAGATTGTATCAGAATCCACCATGACTATTATTGGCTGCCTACCTGGGGCAATAGGGTGGACAGATGGAAGTTTATTTTTGGCAGTGTGCTTGTTTTTTTTGGTATCAGTCAGAAGCACAACGCTGATCCAAACCAAGAAGCAGAAGTAAGGGTATATTCTTCTTCTTAAAGTATTAGAGTTTGACCACGTTTTAGTTGTGATTCTTGACTGTCAGTTTACTTCTCAAACTTGGCGACTTTAAGATGTGTTGACTCCAACTCCCAGAATTCCCCAGCCAGCATACGCCTGCTGGGGAATTCTGGGAGTTGGAGTCCACACAACTTAAAGTTTGAGAAACACTGAGCTAAAGCTTCAGTGACTGAATTGAGGCAGGCTATAAAGAAAGGTACAAAGAATACATCAAAATGCTGCATGTCATAAATAAAGAAGAACAAGGAAAATGGAAAATGGAAAATCACAAGTTCACCTGTGGGTCACATCTAATAAGCTAGCACACAGTTCAGTTGCACCTAACCACATATGTCTCACTTGTAGCTAACCACATACATGGTACAGGAAACCTAGATGCTAGCAAAGAGACAAGGTTGCAAAACAATTTAGCAATGCAAAGAGGGGGTAGAAATGAGCTAGAAGGGGGCCTGTAATTCATGTAACCAATCAGAGCTCATAAGTTACATTTCTGTCAGGACCCACCTCAATCCACATCTTAGGAAATAAGAACTCTTGGATGCAAGTTTAGTCCAAAAGGAAAATGTTTACTAGGATGGAAACGATTGTGGCAATACAAGACGAAATCTAACAAAGTTACATTTCAATCCTATATAAAGCATTCCCATTTCAGCCCCTCCCCTCATCCATTTGGTCAGATGTCAGGCCCTTCCATGGGAAAGGGAACTCTCCTTGGTTTTATGGTTATTGCTTCCCTTTTTGTTGTAAATGAAGATGCAATCCGATCTGTCACTCCCCCTCCCTCCCCCAGTTCAAATGTTCCCTGTTGTTTGAAGATGCCTAAAGTCTATCCTCTCCCCCCCCCTTCGGAGAGATGGCAGAATCCCCAGAATAAGCACATTGTTCTACCTGTACATTTATGAAATGTGATATAAATGGATTCTGACAATTTCCGTGTTTTGCTACTTTTGGAGACTATATGTGTACTTGCTTTTCCATGACAAGGTGTTCAGACATTGCCTTTGCTTTTTGCTCTGAACCTTTTGCGCAAAATAAACCAAACTTCTTTTGATTCCGAGGTCTGAGTCTCTTGATTCTGCAACAGAATGATCACTTGAAGCACAAAGAGATCCTTCAACTGTGAATTTTTCTCTATAACAAAAGGAAAGCAGGAGGTGACTTACCCTCAACAATCTTTTTGGTGATTGGTATGGCTGAACAGGCCTGAGAAATATTGGTCTCTAGCAAGCAGCAACTTGCAAGGGCAGCTGTTTCTGGAACATAAAAAATAAACTAATACAAAAGGAAGAGAAGACTGTGCCAGGAGTCAAAACAAGCAAGAAGTCTAGAGACGATTCTCCATTTTCCTTAGGTTTATGATCTTCTTCTATTAAGGACTACCCAAGTCTTCTGGAAAATTCCTTTTCCCCCTTCTATTTTTTGCAGGCAAAAATGGCTACCTAGTCCTCTTTTACTAAAACTGGTTATCTAATGGCTCATCTGCTGTTTTTTCCTTCTCTTTTTATCAACTTGCAGAGAGAGCATCAAATTAGAAATGATCTTATTGTTTTCTCCCCTGCTAATTAGAAATGCTTCCTGAGACTCCTTGAAAGGGAAATTCTGTAAGTACCGACAGAAGCTTCCCCCCATCTTCCCTGGAACTAACAGCAGCTTGGGGAATTGCATGACTTATTGGGGTGGAGTGTTGGTGTGAGGGGATGTTGTTTACTGCTACATTCTTCTCCCTCACCCTCCATATCTTTGAAGATTAGTTTGGAGGAAAAACAACTGAAATGCCTTTAAGGCTCCTGCTTCCCTTCTAGTTCTGGACTTTTCACATATAGGATTGTTTTGTATAGCATAGCACAACACATTGCCATCCCATACTGTTCAGGGCCTTGAATATGCAACATAAACAAGTCAAGGAAATGGCCCCCGAGGAACATTCTTCGCATGTTTCCTCACTATCTTAAAATGTTTATTCTCCCTGTCAGGCTGTGATGTGGTGCCTAGCCTTTTAAAACTTTGGAAACTGCCTGAGATCATTACCCAGGCAGTCAGTCTCCTATTTAAAATGCTGAAATGTGGTGTGGAAATAATGTATATTGGGCAGCTCTGAGATGACTCTTAATACAAGTCAGGGCCGGGAGAGTTCTCTTGCTTTCTTACTGTTGTGAATGTTCTTGGGACTCAGGCTTTCCCCTGATGAAAGCTTAGCAAATGCTTGCCGTTGTGCTAAGCACGGCTATGATCCCCAAATATGGTCTCTTAAGTTTGCTTAAGACACAGTTATGTATGTGTTTTTGATTCACCCTTGTGGAATTTGTAGAAGCTTGAAAATAATGTTCCTGGGGAACAGGAGCTGCCTGAATCATCTGCAAGGAAGGTGATCTCTAAGGGTTTCGCCTTGGCTGCTAGGCTCCTTGATCATGAAGTAAAGTCCATTTGCCGCTCCACCTGAATAAAATTAATTTGTAAGAGCAAATTACTTGAACTGACCTTCAATCTCAAGCAGCTGGCGGGGATGCGGATATAAGCAGCAACCAAGGATAGAAATGCATGTGGCATTTGCATGTTGGTGATAGTAACCAGCCACAGACCTCCATTTTACTTTTCTTGCCCCGAGACACCAACCTGGAAGCAACAAAGGATTTTTATGACATACTGGTACCGTGCAGTATTAGGCTGCCTTGTACTTTATTTGGGATAGAAGCATCGTTGGATCATAAGCATCTTCCTTGGTGGAAGGATTCATGTTACTGGTAGTCCTTGACCTAGAACAATTGAGCCCAAAATTTCCACTGAAACAGTTGTAAAGTGACTTTTGCTCCATTTTATGATCTTTCTTGCCACAGTTGTTAAGTGAATCACTGTTAAGTTAATAACATGGCTGTAAAGCAAATCTGGTTTCCCGTTGTCTTTGCTCGTTAGAAGGTCTCAATCAAAAGATGATCACATGACCCCCAGGACACTGTAACCCTCATAAATATAAACCAGTTGCCAAGCATCCTAATTTTGATTACATGACCATGGGGAGGCTCCAATGGTTGTAAGTGTGAAAAATGGTCATAAGGCACTTAGTGTTGTTGAAACTTTGGATGGCCACTGAACAAATGGTTGTAAGTCGAGGACTACCTGTACTACTGTATGTGTAGCTGTTTGTAGATCCACTGTCAGCCAATAGGCTATCATGGGGAGGCGTCATTGTACTTAAGAAATCAGGCATATAGCAGTTGGTATCTATTAAGTAAGGGGACTTCTAACTAGAAAGCTCCAATTATTTCTCAACCTGTGGGAAACCTGTGAGAGACAATACTTCCCTTTCCCCATAGGTTTACATCCAACTTGAGCTCAGACTGCTGATTGACAGGGGAAAAAAGCAAAAAGAGATCACAACATTTTGCTGACGTTGCCAGTAAGTCTATAATTCATGTTGATTTCTTCAGCAGATTTTATGGCCTGCAATCATATCTGACCAGTGCAACCAATGCAAATCAGAAACTGGTATCTTTTGAAAGAAAAGCCACTATCTTTATGTGTCTGTCTGTTCCAAAGATCATTAGGCTGTTGCCCATGACTTCTGGATTGTTACTCCCTCATTCCAAGCTCTGAAAGCTAAAAGACTTAATTTTAATGAGAAGCATATTGAGGTATGAAATGTGATGACAAATTGTTAGGACCAATAATATTTTTTTAGAAAATTAAGAAAAAGCGAAAGAAGTTGGCACTTCTAGACTTGTAAAAATATAGGATTTATATGTTCTTTTTTTCCTTATATGCTAACATATGTGCCTCTTTAAAACTATAGTCTCTCTTTCTGATACTTTTCTCACATCAAGTATAAAAATAAAATCCTGGCGCCATTGTCATTTGATCAAGTATTTTCAACAATATTATTAAAAACACAAGCACAGTTTCCACTGATTATTTTCTCAACAGTATACTGCATATTCATAACAGAAGTGTAACTAAATTTAAGCAAGAATGTTTTCCATATATACAGTACGTCGTGGAGCATGGCAAATATAAGTTGTAATCATGATTGATATTTAATCATAATCGTGATTAATATCAAATCTAATCACTTATTATCATGATATGAAATATAATAATTTCTAATCATATTGATAAATGTATAATCAAATATAATAATTTCTAATCACGGCAAATATAATCATAGGTTTCTAAGGGAGCTCAAAATTTATAAACATTGTAAATTAGCAGTTGCACAAAAACTGAAAAATTAGAAACCTAATTGTTTTTATCCTTTCTTTAATCATTTCTAATTTTTAATTGTTAAATTTGCTTTTTCAATCTATTTTTCCTTTTTTGACATGTACATATAACATTAATAATACAATGGATACCTTAACATTAATTGGCTGAAGACAAAACCTTTATTGTAATAATAATAATAATAATAATAATAATAATAATAATAATAATAATAATAATAAGTTGGAAGGGACCTTGGAGGTCATCTAGTCCAACCCCCTGCTCAGGCAGGAAACCTTATACCATTTCAGGCAAATGGCTGTCCAGTCTCTTCTTAAAAACCTCCAGTGTTGGAGCATTCACCACCTCTGGAGGCAGGTTGTTCCACTGGTTAGTTGTTCTAACTGTCAGGAAGTTTCTCCTTAGTTCTAGGTTGCTTCTCTCCTTGACTAGTTTCCATCCGTTGCTTCTTGTCCTGCTTTCAGGTGCTTTGGAGAATAGCTTGATTCCCTCTTCTTTGTGGTAGCCCCTGAGATATTGGAACACTGCTATCATGTCACCCCTCACTCTTCTCTTCGTTAAACTACACATACCCATTTCCAGCAACCGTTCCCTATAACACAACACATACTTTGATAGAATCCACATGCTTTTAGATATATTCAATTCTGCATGAAAAAACCCCCAAATAGTTTAACAGTCATTAACACTGACATCCTAAACTGTAATTAACATTGATACAATAACTCTATTTTAAAATCCTCAATAATAATAATAATAATAGAATTGGAAGGGACCTTGGAGGTCTTTTAGTCCAACCCCCTGCTCAGGTAGGGAACCCTATACCAGGGATGTCAAACTGCAGGCCAATTGCATCATGCAGAGGCCTTGCCCACCCTAGCTCCGTAATGCCAAAAAAGTCATGATATGCTGCGACACATCACATGATGTGGCGAGTTTGACACCCGTGCCCTATATCATTTCAGACAAATGGTTGTCCAGTCTCTTAAAAACGTCTAGACTTGAAGCCTTTACCGCTTCTGGAGGCAGGTTGTTCCACTGATTAATTGTTCTATCTGTCAGAAAAATTCTCCTTAGTTCTAGGTTGCTTCTCTCCTTGATTAGTTTCCATCCGTTGCTTGTCCTGCTTTCAGGTGCTTTGGAGAGTAGCTTGATTCCTTCTTCTTTGTGACAACCCCCCCCCCAGATATTGGAACACTGCTATCATGTCACCCCTAGTCCTTCTCTTCATTAAACTAGACATACCCAATTCCAGCAACCTTTATGTTTTAGCTTCCAGTCCCCTAATCATCTTTGTTGCTCTTCTTTGTACTCTTTCTAGAGTCTCAACATCTTTTTTACATCGTGGTGACCAAAACTGGATGCAGTATTCCAAGTGTGGCCTTAAGAAGGCGTTATAAAGTGGTATTTACACTTGTGAACTTGATTCTATCCCTCTGTTAATGCAGCCTAGCACTGTGTTGGGTTTTTTTGGCAGCTGCAGCACAATGCTAGCTCATATTTAAGTGATTTTTCACTAGGTCTCCAAGATCCCTCTCATAGTTACTATTATTGAGCAAGGTACCACCTAGGTGTTCTCTGATTCATTGCTTGATTATCATTTCTAAGTTATCAATAGTCAGTAGTGTAAGTTATCTGAAGTCTAATAATCAATAGTCTAAGTTAAATAATGATAATGATAATGATAATGATAATGATAATGATAATGATAATGATAATGATAATAATAATAATAATAATAATAATAATAATAATAATGTTGGAAGGGACCTTAGAGGTCATCTAGTCCAACCCCCTGCTAAGGCAGGAAACCCTATACCAGGGGTCGGCAACCTGAAAAAGCAAAAGAGCCACTTGGAACCGGTTCCATCACACACACCAAAAAGTGGGAGCCGCAAAAAGTGCGTGCGCATGCGTCCATGCACGTGCATGCGCAAAAAACAAAATGTTTTGCGCATGTGCAAAATGGGAGGCACCTGCGTGGCGACGGGTCTCCCTGGCGACGGGCGCCTTCAGCCTGGGCGCCGCCGGAGCCACCCCCGGGACCTCCAAACTGCTGCCCGTTCGGGGGAGGTGCACGCGCTGCTCTCCAAACCTTCCCACTCTCCAAACGGGCAGCGTCGCCACCTGTTTGCAGACCTGCCACCACCCGTTTGGGCGGCGGTAGGTCTGCAAGCTGCCATAGTCCGTTTGCAGAGTTGCCGCCTTCAGAGTTGCTGCAAACAGGCCGCGGCAGCTTTCCAAACGGGCGGCAGTGCCGCCCGTTCGGAGAGGTGCGCGCGCAGCTCTCCAAACCTTTGGAGAAGTGCACGTGCACCGCCACCCATTTGTAAACCTGCCGCTGCTGGTTTGGAAAGCTGCCGCGGCCAGTTTGCAGACCTGCCGCAGCTTTCCAAAACGGGCTGCAGCAGCTTTCCAAAAGGGCGGTGCTACCGCCCGTTCCAAGAGGTGCCACCGCCCGTTCCGAGAGGTGTGCACGCAGCTCTCCAAACCTTTGGAGAGGTGTGTGCGCACCTCCGCCCGAACGGTCGGCGGCGCCACCCATTTGCAGACCTGCTGCCACCGGTTTGGAAAGCTGCCGCGGCCAGTTTGCAGACCTGCCGCCTTCGGAGGAAGACGGCAGCTTTGCAAACGGGCCGCGGCAGCTTTCCAAAAGAGTGGCGCCACCGCCTGTTCCAAGAGGTGCACGTGCAGCTCTCCAAATCTTTGGAGAGGTGCGTGCGCACCTCTGCCCGAACCGGCGGTGGCGCCACCCATTTGCAGACCTGCTGCCACCGGTTTGGAAAGCTGCCGCGGCCAGTTTGCAGACCTGCTGCCTTCGGAGGAAGACGGCAGTTCTGAAAATGGGCCACGGCAGCTTTCCAAAAGGGCAGTGCCACTGCCCGTTTGGAGAGGTGTGCGCGCACCTTACACCCGTTTGGAGAGGTGCGCGCACACCTCTCTGAATGGGCGGCGCCACTGCCCGTTTGGAGAGGTGTGCACGCACCACTGCCCGTTCGGAGAGGTGCGCGCGCACCACTGCCCGTTCGGAGAGGTGTGCGCGCACCGGGCAACTGGGAGCCGCAGGAGATGGCTTAAAGAGCCGCATGCGGCTCCGGAGCTGCGGGTTGCCGACCTGTGCCCTATACCATTTCAGACAAATGGCTGTCCAGTCTCTTCCTAAAAACTTCCAGTGTTGGTGCATTCACTGCTTATGGAGGCAGGTTGTTCCACTGGTTAATTGTTCTAATTAATGGGTTATACAAAATAATATATCAGAGGGTCCTGAATTGTTAATAATTAATGAATAAATCTTACAATATAGCATTACACCCTCCTTTCAGAAAATAGCATCAAACAGGTGAACAAAATCACACCATTCTAAGAAAAAATATGTATAGTAGCTGTTATTTAGGCATATAATTTTACTATAATGCAAAGTAGATTCACAAATACTTGTTTCTCACTATTTGCCTACATTAATGGATTTCAGATACAGTATTTAAATAACTCATCTCACATCCAATAACCTCAGAAGGATTTTTGTACCACCCAAAGACATATATGGTATTTTCAGTAATATCTGCTCTCTGGTGCCAGTCAGAGGAATTATTTTAGTTGAAGATTGGGGTGGGGGGTGGAGGAGGTGTTAATCAAATATTGTATCAAAAATGTTTCCTTATCTTTCTGAAATAAAAATCCGGCACAAATCACTCATCTAATATTTATCTGCAGTACTTTGGTCTGAAATGTGAAAACAAATACAAATTTGGTCTCTGATTAACTCTTATTCTCGCTTGAGAAAGCAATCCAGGAAAGCTGCTACCATTTCTTAGTTTATAAGCCCACAGACTCAACCCAGTATCTTTCAGAGGTATCAGACTTTAGCTCAGTGAACTGTAGTTCATCATA
The DNA here is from genome assembly GCF_947247035.1 of Vipera ursinii. Lineage (NCBI taxonomy): Eukaryota > Metazoa > Chordata > Lepidosauria > Squamata > Viperidae > Vipera > Vipera ursinii. Next base: position 139,950,017 of record NC_139516.1, on the reverse strand, counting down.
TCTGGAATTTGGGGAATATTGTTGAGATGAGATCCTGGGTTCCTGAATCCCTAAGAAACACCCAAGCTTTAGACTAGCGTTTCTCAACCTCAGCAGCTTTAAGATATGTGGATTGCAACTCCCAGCATCGCTGGCTGGGGAATTCTGGGTGTTGAAGTCCATACATCTTAAAGCTGCTGAGGTTGAGAAACACTGCTTCAGATTAAATTAATTCTTCAATTTTTTTTAAAGTTAATCAATATCTACAGAGAAAAAGCAGCTTGACACTATACTTGCTACTCTGACTCAATAGTTGTAATATTCAAAGATAAGGCTGGTGGTAGGTTAATCACACTATCCATGGAGAAGAACGATAGTAAGAGACTTGTAAAGTTGAAGGAAGAAGAGTCTCTGAAATAACTTAATCAGTAGTTTACATTATGATCCCTGATGGTTGTCTATGTAAGTTTGTGAAAGGTTGTAAAGCTATATAAGGGACTTAACCTTGAGGTTGTTCACACCTTGTCACGTACTAATTAAGCACCCCATCCCGATCCCATGTTAATCTTGGGAAATAAAAAAATTGCCTGTTCTTATCTTTATGAAGAAAATGGCAAATATAATCCAAGGTTATTTTTTTATACTATGGCCTGTACATGAAATTTTCTGGAAACTCTGCTGTACAGCAAGAAGGGGGTTATAAACTTAAAGGCAATTTATCACGTGGATTAGACAAGTACACAAATCAGATATGAGTTCAGAGTGAACTATGATAAATGACTCAAACAGGCCCATTGAAGTCACTGCAAGCACGCATCACATCAGTATGGACTGATGCAAGCAGTACCCATTATGTCAAGTGAACCATATCTCAAATTGTTTTCTGAAATAGATGTACTTTTTAACAAATTTATTTACAGAGTGTGGGTAGTATCAGGGCACCTATGCAATTGTTTCAAACTCTGTACCTTTTTTAATTGCCAGTCCATACATGTTAATATCTGTTGCCTCTTTCGTATGGTATGTTGATGCAACTTATGTTGATGCAACTGTTATCTTTCCAGATGTTCTACTTTTTTATCATTCACATAAACAAATCCAGGATAATTTCACTGTGGTTTTATGTTCCCTACTATGTCTGCTTGGTCTCTCTCCCTCTGAACCTATATACACAGAATAAGTCCCATTGAAAATAGTGAGCCTTACTTCCCACACAGATGTGCACAGCATCTTCTGCTAGCATCAGAAACAATTTGCATGTTTAACAATCATAATTTTTAATACACTTTGAAACAGTAATAAGTTATTTGAAACAATTAAATAATGGATGCATTTTTTTCTGGATATTAAGCATTGTGCTTTGCTTAATTTAAAGCAAAGATATAATAGTGGAGGTTTTCAGGGACCTAGTTATAATGTTTAAAATTAAATGATGTGCCAATTACTGAGAATTTCCAGGCTGCTGAAATGGTTCTGGCAGGGCCAAAGAAATCCTTTATATACTGTGATGGTGCGAAGCTCCCTGAAATTCAAAAGAAAGCTGCTTTTTTTTAGAATGGAGATAATGAAGATCAATGGCTCTTGTTGCATTGTTTCAAATACAGCTAATTAGGGATTAAAAGGTAAATTGCAAGAAAGCAGTTCAAGCCAAGAACCAGCTGGAAAACAGAAATATGTGACTTCCCCAGGAGAACTCCATGAAGGGTGAGCAAGGACACTGGCAATACCATAAACAGCATTGCAGCTCAGCCAACGCTGAAAAATACTCAAGACAAATACACAGGAAGCACAGTGGGTAGTATCTTTCATTATTTTATTTTTCCCCCTATTCCAGCACTGTATGCAGCTTTACATTCTACTTCTGCAGTAAAGAAGCATCACCTGTTGAATTTCTATCTGTCAGGCGAGCAATAAAAGGCATGTGAAACCAGACCAAAAAAAAAAAAACCAACAACAACAAATCCCAGCAACCCAGTTTATGCATTTGGGAGATGGAATCCAACTGAATCGTGACATTAATTTCCCGTGGTTCTCACGGGGGTCTGCTCTTACTCCTGGATCGAATCTAATGCATTCCTTGGAAAAATACAAGAGTTTGTTGTTGTTGTTGTTAGTATCAAAGCTTGGTGTTTTTCCTGTAGCAGTCTCACCCCTCCCACCTTACGCGGGCGCGCGCGCGCTGAGAATAACCCCGAATAACCCCCACGTTATCTCAAGAACGCTAAAACCACGAAGCGTAAATTGGGGGTCGTCTGAAGCCGCCACCACCCGAGACGCTTTGACATTTCCGCCTGCCCGGCCCGGCTCCGTTGAATACCGGCGTTTAACTTTGCAGCGATCGCGTCTTGGGTCTCGCTTTTGCAAACGCATCGAGCCGCAAAAATCGCAAAAGGGGATTTGGAGAGGAAGAGGAAGAAGAAGGAGAAGGAGCCCAAGCGCGAGAGGCGCAACAACACAAAGCCCCCCCCTCCCGGCTCTCCTCGAGGGGGCGGAGCTGGAGACCGAGGGGCGGAGCTTTTCCGCCCCGCCTCCGGCGGCTTGTCTAGCCCAGGGGTCGGCAACCTCGGCTCTTTTATGACTCGTGGACTTCAACTCCCAGAATTCCTGAGCCAGCATAGCTGGCTCAGGAATTCTGGGAGTTGAAGTCCACGAGTCATAAAAGAGCCGAGGTTGCCGACCCTTGGTAGCCATTTCAAGCTCCTTCTCCTCCCCCGCCTGCTACCCCGCCACCCACCGCTTGGGCTTCAATTAGCCGCCGACGGTGGAGCTGGCAGGGCGCGCAAGGCTGCGGGCTGCGAGGATGGGGAGGAGCGATGTAAGCGAAATGTGCGGGGCTTGCTTTTGTATTTTATTTTTTTTTTAAATTCCATTTATATCCCGCCCTTCTCCGAAGACTCAGGGCGGCTTACAAGCTTAGCAGTAGCTAATTTATTTATCTATCTATTTATTTTCTTAAGAACAATAAAGAAAGAAGGAAATCAAGAAAAGAGCGCAAGCCGCTTCTCCCCACCGAGCTGGGTTTTCGGCTCTTAGGTTGCCGGATAGCAGAGGGGCGTTATGAACCCGAGATGGAATAATTTCCACACAGACAGACCGGCGCACGCGGGTAGCCGTCTGTCTGCGCACACGCGTTTGAGTCGCGTGTATGTGCTAATAATACTGTAACGTTTGGGACAGGAGTGTGTGGCGTCTTGAACTCTTTTCGGCACCCTTCCCCCCCCCCGCCCCGGTTTAACCCGTTCGCCTCTGCATTCAAACTGTTGCACGCGCGTCAAGGAAGCGGCTCGGAAGGTCTGAAGTTTAAAAAGGACTCACTTCTGATAAGAGAATGAACGCCGCGGAGGATTTGTAATATGCGTAGGGGAATTGGTCGTCCTCCTCTTCCTCCTCCTCCTCCTCCTCCTCCTCCTCATCATCATTTTAAGAGAGGGAGAGAAACTCAACCTCATTTGTGTAGTTCGGTTTTTGTTGAACGTTTCATAGGTGGGAGGGAGGGAGGGAGGGAGGAGGGGCTCGGGAAAAACAAAAAGCTAAAATGCAGCCGATTAAATGAAAGGGATGCTTAAAAAGCTTGCAGGAGTCTATAAACTCGGGTGGGCAGGAGGGTCTGAATGCTACTACCAAGCGTGTTTGTTTGGCGGGGTCTCGGGGAAAGGAGTCGGTGCGGAGAAAAGCTTGGTATTTTCTGCGTAAGCCTTGGTTGCAGCCGGGGAGCTGTGAATAGATAACCTTTCCCTTCACTTAAGTCTCTTAGCAGGCAGGGAAGACGCTGAGCATCTCTCCCCCTTTTGAAAAACCTTTCGCTGTTTTTTGTTTTTTTTTTTAAGGAAAGGAAAGCAAGCAAGCAAGCTGCCTATAAAAGACCCAGCTGCAGCTTGGGGGTGGGGGTGGGGGGAGAGAAATGGGGAGGCTGTCTGTTTCTCTTCTCTATCTCCAGCCACAATCCTCCCCCCCCCACCCCCTTCTTCTGGAGGAGGAGATAGGAAGAGAAGAGACAGATGTCTAGGTCTTTTCATTTGGTCGATCCTGCTTGACAGGCTGAAATGATCCCTGCAAGGGCAAGGCAAAAAGAACAGGGAGCCTGGGGTGGCTGAGCATTGCGGGTCAACCCCCCAGAGGGGGGGGGCATTGTGTGTTTGTCCCTTATGCTTGGGAGGGACAAGGCTTTTGTTTCAGAAACCTCAAATCCCCCCTTTGCATCTTTTTTTAAAGGAAAACGTAGGTTAGGTTGCTAGAGAGTGGTGGTGATGATTGCAGAACATCTGATTATGCAAGTTGGCCCATGGCTGTATTTATTTATATATTTTTATATATATATATATATATATATATATATATATATATATATATATATATATATATATATATATATATATATATATATATATATATATATATATATATATATATATGCATGCATGTAGACAAGCAACTATAGTCTGGCCACATAATCTGTAATAACCGTAGCTTGCCTGTTCCTGTGGCTGCTGGTGAGGGAGACTGGGGTATCCTTGTAAGCAAGTCGAAGAATAGTCCCCCCCCCTGTTCCTGTGCCCCTCTGGCTCCCAAATATGGGCATATCCTGGTTGAAGAGGCCCCTCAGATTGCCTAATTTGCTGGTTGCTGCTGCTATCGTCTAACCCTGGCTTCCTGTAATACACTGCAGGCAGAACAAAGCTCTGTCACAACTGTGCTTCATGCTTGTCGCCTCCTGCCTGCAAGCAGCTGAATGTTTCCCGCTCCATATCATCAGGCAGAAAGGGATGGATAAGACACAATGAGAGATTCAGGTAATGCCACCCAAAATACGTTTGATATCTGTTGCTGTGCTAAAGCTGCTGTTGCTGGAGCATTGTCTCTGCATGGCCACTTTGTTGAACTCTGTTTTCTCACTCTGGTTGCATCGCTGTTTTGTTTTGTTTTGTTTTTTAAGTGAGAGGTGCTGAGCCCTGGAGTTGGTTTACACACAGATACCAAAGCAAATGAAACTGGAAGTAGAAGCTGGTTGGTGGTTCTTTTTAAATCCCTGCCAGAGGAGGAAGATGATCGATCATTCGAAGAACCATGTGGACTGCTGTTCATTTTTAAGGAAACGTTTTGAAGAATAATTTTTGAAATTATTTTGAAAATAATTTGGGGACAATAACTGAGAAAAAGCATCTTTTGTACTACGATTCATCTGTTCATGGTAAACAGTTTTGGTTGGTTAATGCTTGGGGGAAAAGAGACTGGTTTTTAAAAAAACCAGATTATTAGGAAAACAAGTAGGAATTAAATGTCAAGTGTTCACAATAGCTGCAATATTTAGATCCCATAAGCAATTCAGTGACTTTGGAAGCTATTCACCATTTGGAAAATCTTTGAAAACTGGTAAAAAAAATATAAATCTGAATGCAGTGCTTTACAGTTGCCGAGATTGTGAAGGTGGAGAACATGAGGGGTGTGTTTGATTAATTTGTGGCAGAGGATAAATACAGATATAAATAGTCTTTTCATTGTCTTTTAAGTGTTTTTTCCACTCACAGGTTTCTGTTACCATTGAATCTGCAAACCATGGTCTTTTATTTTGTCTTGGTACTCTTTCAAAGTGACACTTCTGTGTGACAGAATTTGGGTCATTAAACAAAAAGGGTATTCCACGAACTTTGCTTTTTTTTCTTCTTCTTCAAATGTCTCAACTACGTGCTAGTCTTTTTTTTCCTCCCCGCCCCCCGCGATTTCTTCCAGTCTTTATACTCAGGCTGAGGCAATAGGCTTGCCCGAAGAACCTTGAGAGAACAAAAAATAACATACCGTACTACTTGGTGGGATTATGATCAAACCTTTCAGTGATTTCATTTAAAGGTTGAGCTCGTCATTGAGGATATACATAGGGTCAGGGCTTTTTTTGTCATAGAACGCTCAGAACGGAGTTCCGGCACCTTTTTTTGGATGGAACCTTGTAGGGTAGGCAAGGCGGGCTGTATGATGTGTGTGAGTTCCGGCACCTTTTCCTTTTACAAAAAAAAGCACTGCATAGGGTGACTCTGTTTTGGTTTCTTCAATTGTTGTTCTGCAATGAGAACCTTTTTCTAGGAAGAGAATGTTTTGAAACTTGTTTATAAGACTTATTATTCTTAACTCTAGAGCCAGGATTTGTATGAAACAAAAGAGCAACCAAAAAGAGGGGGGAGGGGGCAGTGGCGTAGCGTGGGTTGTCAGCACCCGGGGCAAGGCAAGTAATTTGCGCCCCCTAACCCGTTGATTTTAGCACTCGAGTCTCTTCCACTAGATTAGTTAAAGAAACCCTTACCCCCTAAGCACATGTATTGTTTGTTATGAAAATACTGATGTAATTAAAGTAAAATGCATCTAATGCACCCCCCCAGATGTTGCGCCCGGTGCGGCCGGCCCCCCCTGCACCCCACACGCTACGCCACTGGGAGGGGGGAGAACCTCCTCTCCTCATTTACATTTTTTTAAAAAACTCAGGGGATTGCTCAGCTAAGTGGATAATTTGTAACAGCTGCTGGTTTTCCAAGGTGACATTTCTACAGCTGACAAGGAAAGGCAGGAGAGAGGAAACTTTGGGTACAATCGGACAACCCTTGCTCCTACCCAGCTAGCATGAAAATGCATAAGGCTCACCCAAAAAATCCTTGTGGTTCATTGGAAAGTGACTTAAAATGGGAATTTATTTGGGTAATGCTGGGAGAAAATTACAGAGATTACTTGCCATGTACTCATAAAAATAGAGGGCGAGACATTAGCGGTCAAGCCCCATATTTCGAAAAATAATCACTTTGTTCATGCAATTTTAGAATGTTTTGAATGTTTGCAGAAAATTTTTTAAATGTACAAAAAGTCAACAATTTGATTTAGATTTGTTGTATCTGGGTTTCTGGACACTTCTTTCTTTGGAACCTGCCCACCGTACTCTTTCATGAAATGTATTCGTGTAAGCGGCTTGCTGATTCTGATGAAGTTAATACCTGATCTATGTTTTGTCTTTAAGTCTTGTGTAGTTCTTCCATTTCAAGTTAATAAAATGAACCTTAATAGGACTAAAGGATATTGAAATAACTTAGCAAAATCACTAAAGCTAATACAGATTATGTTGTCGTCAATGCCTGGAAAAAAACAGTGACAAACTTTTTTTCAGGAGTTGTCTTTGAGAAATAAAGATATACAGTAATATGTGCAAGATTTAGTGAGGACACCTTTTCGTACGTTAAATTACGAAATTTTGCATATAATGCTAAACCATGGCTTAGTTTCATATGGGCGTCCTTACCATTCTTTTCCTTCTCTTTTTGTGGCCAGAAAGCAATTAAGACGTGTAACCCTAAATGACATATAAGTTATTTAAAATGAAACTGCATCTCACAGTTTGTGAAAACAAGCCAACTTAAACTGAAATTTATAGTCTGTCTAGATGCTGATATTATGACAGACTGCATTAGTATATCATAATAAGAATAAAAATTCATATAAGAATAAACAGGCTTTGTGTTAGGAATCTGTGTGTGTATATGCAACCACACTGGGAATACTGAATTGAGTTCAGACATTGCTCTGTTTCAGAAAAAGATACAGAACATGTTCAGAAAGCAATAGTTAAAATAATAAACTTCCCTTAGAGGAATGGTTTCAGCATTTGGGGCTTTTAGGTTTATAGGAAAGATGATTAATGGAAGACATAATCATTGTTCGTGTTGTAGAGAAATTGGATAGAAATACGTTTCTTCCTCTCTCATAATTCCACTGCCCTAGGGTTATCCAATGAAAGTCACTGATAACAAACTGGTAACTTATGACAGACAGAAAGTAATAGTTTCATTACTTCAAGACAATCAATTTTGAAATGGCACTGAGCTGACTCCTTCATGAATTTGTCTATTCTTACTAGCACATAATGATTTAATATTTGTAAAAATAATAAAGGCCGTATAGAAATAAATACATAAATCAGTATGTTCATTGTATGAAAAAGCATGCTGGAAGACAAAGCAGGTAGCTTTCCCATTCATATCCTGCTTCTGGATAGAAGTGTCTTGTTGGCCACTGGGCAAGCAGAAGGCTGTAATGCAAGGGTGTCAAACTGCCAGCCCGTGGGCCGGACGCGTCATCCGGAAGCCGCGCCCGCCCCATTGCCGGCAATGGCAAAACCGTCCCGATATGTTGCATGACATCACGTGATGTTGCGAGTTTGACATGTCTGCTCTAATGCAACTCTTCAGGTGGTTTTAAACTTTGCTAGAGGCAAATTATGTTTCTGTTGACCATATTCTTTCAAGTACAATCTGTTGAAGGGGATGAGTGGGAGAAAAAAGGGCGAGTGAAAGGCCACCAAGCAAAAGTGATGGAGCACGTATGCAAGAGAGACAAGGCGAGGAAAATGGGACAGGAGTGTTGAACAATAGAGTAGAGTAGGAGTGTGTGGTGGGTAATGGACTGGTCAATAGAGCAAGTGATATCAATGGTCAGGTGATGGGCTAAGAGAGCAATTGATCAGTCAATAAAGCAAAAATTGATGAGTGAGTGAAGGAAAGAAACATAAGTGAGTGAGAGAGAAAGAGATGAGTGAACAGGAAAGACCAAGCAAAGGTCATAAGTGATAACATAAGAGAGAGAGTGAAATGTTGGGCGGGACAGTAGTACTTGATCCCCGGAGAGTCTCTCACTCACCCATAGGAAAGGTGGAAAACCTCCACCTACTCCATGGATTTGATTTTAACAGATTGGTAAACTTGCCAGTCAAAACATTCCCCTCACCATCCACAGAGCAACTCCTCATTAGGGAGTGCAGTTCGTGGTGAAACTAGTGGAAAAGCCATCAGTTATTTTCTTTAACTTGTCCCACTACCATATTTACATAATGCCTCATGGAGTAGATGGAAACACATTGAATTTTGCCTCGAGCCTGACAGGTTCTGACGGAATAAATGTAGCCAGTGATTTGTTTAGTTTTGCATGTTCTTCATTTTAATGGCTATGTTGCTTCTGTTTCAGTTAGAATTCAGACCCAATCAGATGGAAACAGCTTTGGTTCTGGTATGTTGAGAATATGTTCCTCTTGATTTGTTTAGACCTCTTGGCAGCATTTAATATCATTTTCCATAGTGTTTTTCTGGATGGCTGAAAATGGTTGGAAATTGGGGTCACTATTAGGTGATGGTCTTGTTCCTACCAGAGCAGTTGATCTAGCTTGGGTCCCCAACCTCTGGTCCGTGGACCAGTACCGGGCCGCGGCATGCCAGCAACTGGTCTGCACAAGCAATCAAAATCCCATCTGCGGGATGCAAGCAGCAAACAAAACCATGCACCCTCCGGTCTGCGGAAAAACCTCTCTCCACGGAACCGGTCCTGGTGCCCAAAAGGTTGGGGACCTCTGATCTAGTGGTGGTTGGAGAGGAGTGATTGAACTCTTGGGGACTTTAGTGTGGTGTTCCCCACAGCGTGGTACTTTTTCCTGTTATTGAACATCTATATGAAATGGCTGGAGGAGATCATTGCTTTGTTTGGATGAGGTTATACATAGCCACCTAAGCCAGACCTGAAATGTTGTGGAAGTTCTGAATCAGTGCATAGGGACTATGAATTAAATTCTTACAAGACAAAGTTGCTAATTGTCAGAAAACATCTGAGACATTTATTAACATTGGTTCCGTAAGTTTCAACCAACTTTCTTCAGTTTTTCAAAGTAAGTTAAATCAGCTCTTATAGTACTTTAATTTGGGTGGCTTTCGCAGATGGTTTATTATTTCTTTTGACTTTTTCAGCTTATTGTATATTATAATTGTGGTCCACTGCCCAGAATCCTACAGATTGAGGCATCTTATAAATAAAAGTAAGTAGTCTATAACGAGAAAAGGCCCTTTCAGTGTCTGCCTCAGCATTCTAGAACTTTGCCCTGTAAGAACATCAAAGAAAGCTGTTATGTCTAGCTTTCATTCACTGACTTATTTTTATTCTATTAGGACTTTGCTTGTTAAGCATTTGTTGTTTTCTGTAATGTTGTTTTCTGCCAGCATATTTCTCTGTCTTGGATTTTACTGTACTTTAGAATATTGTGATTTTAAAGAATTAAAATCACCAGCCCAAAATGTACTGAGCTTTGTGCTTTGGTATTTCTGTGATGACATACTAGTATCCTTCCAGCAATTTCTCAACCTTCCTCACTTAAGAGGAGCATGATACTCTAGCTGTTGAAATAAAGTAATGTGCTTGCAAGGGATTCAGACATAAAATAACTTGGAAGACATCCAGGCTACAATTTTGACCAGTTTTGTCACACCTATGGCTGCTTGTGCTCTAAAACCTACCACACTTAATTTAGCCATTGCTCTGGAGTTAAATTAGTTTAGTTTCTGTGTAAAAGTCTACCTTAGGCTATTTCAATTACTGAAAAGCTAGATGTGAGCTTGGAGCTTTTTGTTAGTTTGTTAGTTTAGTGCAGATGCATCTCTTCGGTCTGCAAAAAACCCTTTCCAGTCTGAGCTCCTTTTGTTCCAGCATTGGAAGTGCTGCATTGATATTAATTTTCTATGAATATGATTGGGTGGGTGGGAATTTTGTTCACTCTGAGAATTTTATGCCCAAGAGTTACAGTGTAAAGCAGAATGCTCAGAGTTTCCTGATAAAAGACTCTGAATTATGTAAACATGATTTTAAGGGATGAATGATGTTGTCCAAGTATTAGATGCTAAGGCTTTACTGCAGAACTGCTTTCTTTCAAATAATCTCTCTTGATGTTGAACTGGGTAGACAGTGCAATAATTTTTTGGAGTGCCAACCATCTCCAGGTCCGAAGTCAGGATGACATTTTATGGAACATTAATAAATGTGGAGGAATGAACGTATAGGAACTGGACAGAATTTCACAACAACCAATATCTGTTTAGGAATTTTGAGGAGCTGTCTGACTGACATACTTCTAAAGTAGAGATGCGGTCCCAGTGGTTTGATGCAGCAACCACCAAGCACATGTTGAAGGAAAAGTCTTCATCATGGTTCACTCCAAGCCAGGAATAAACAACAGTAAGAAATCAGAGAAACAAAGAGGAGGTTTGGGAACAGCCTCTTCAAATGCAAACTGGGAGTCCTTAGTCTTTGATAAGCATTGTTGCAAACCATTCCTTATATGGGTCAAGGGAGCAGTTGCTGCTGCCCCCTGATGTCTCTGAAGGAAGGGATAAAATTACAGTAATGGTAAAAAAAAAGCAATTGCTATATGACATTTCTGTGGCACGCTTGGCCAGTTTGAAGAGTCCAAACCTGCTAGTTGTGCAGATTTTAAAGCAAGTCAATTTCAATCATATCTTTGGAACAGTGTCTGCACTCCATTATTTTACATAGGTTTGTATTAGGCTGCAGAACAGCACTGGAGTGAAATGCTGCTTTTTGCTGGGTGAAGAATCATTGGAGCTAAAATTTGATTTAAAGCAGCTCCAAGGTCTTTGCATCCCTGGAGAAAAATACTCCAGTCCCCTGGGTTCTTATGGCATGGTGCGTCTGAGCTGTTTTCTTTCTAGCTCAGCTGTAGTGTAAGCTAAATTGGAAAACAGACATTTAATACTGAAGCCTTGCAGGACTTTGGGGAAATCTCTTTTCTGATTGGCAGGAATTGTTGTCTCAGCTCGCCTTCTGGCTTCTGGGCTCCAGCCCTCTGCTTCATGTTGGTTACAGGTCCTTAAAGGAGAAAGGAGACACAACAGCTCATAGTGTTTGCCCTGAATTTGTGTAATATGACTGAATTCATCATTTTGTGAAGACCACCTTAAAATGCCTGATGGATTGATCTTGGCCACTTTGACTGATTGCAGTTGCCTAGTACCATAGACTAAAGAAAGTACAAGGGCCCTGTTCGTTTCTTCTTCAGATGTGTAGGGATCAACACCTTGTGGAGAAACATTAGAGCAGACATGTCAAACACAAGGCCCGGGGGCTGGATCTGGCCCGCGAAGTGATTTCATGTGGCCCACGAAGCCATCCTGGAAACAGTGAGGGAACGGCCCCCACTGCCTTGGCCCTGGCCCAGAGACCCTCCTCCTGCCAGGGACCCTCAGATCTGTCCCACTCCTGCCCAGGCCCCCATAGGCACCCTTGATGCGAACGGTGTAGAGCTGGCCACACCCACCCGGCCCCCTGAAGGCAACCGCAATGCTGATGCGGCCCTCAATGAAATTGAGTTTGACACCCCTGCATTAGAGGGTTGATTGGTGTGGGTTTTTTTGCTTTTTTTTTTTTTTTTTTGCTGCTGACCATCTCTTTCCCTCTGCTGGTTTTCTTAGCTGATTGCAGCTTTCAGAAAAAAAAGCACGCTTACAAAATTATTAGCATGCTATCCTATCACGTAAGGGAACATTTTTTCAGTGGAACAGAGGAATGATGACTTGGTATTTTGGTAGCTACTACTTTACAGCAACTGTACAGGGTTTTTATTTTTTTTGCAAGCTGCTAAGCAGATTTGTACAATGTACCCCAAAAATGTGGATGAGGAAGGGGGTGCTTCCATTTGACCTTTTTTTTTTTTGCATGAAGTGGAGGATGAGGGGATTTTTGTTCCTCCGAAACCTGCAGAGCTAAGGGGGCAGAAAGATCGAGCGAGATAACAATGATTGGCTGGTGATGATTCTACATGTAGTCCTCTACTTACAGCCATTTGTTTAGTGACTGTTCAAAGTTACAATAGCACTGAAAACAGTGACATGACTGTTTTTCCACTTATGACTGTTGCAGCAACTGTGGACATGTGATTCAAAATTGGCAACGGGAAAGTATAGCATTCTGGGGTCACGTGATCAATCACCTTTTGCTGCAATCTCCAGATAATCTCCATTCTGTCAGGAATGTACTAAGATAAAAATTCAAAGGGTTTGAATGAAATGGAAACAAGCTAGGGACAACTTAGTGGGAAATATTTTCATTTATTTTTGGTCACAGTTTTTTTTACAGTAAGCTCTTTTTACTGCAAGTAAAATGTAAATAACTTTGTTTAAATTTTCAATATTTGGAGACGTGTGCCCTTGTTTACTGTATATCAGAAAAGGCACAATTCATGAACAAGACTGTCAGAATCCATTTATATCATATTCATAAATGGAATGTTTCAAACATATCCCATGGATTCTGTCATCTCCCGAAGAGAAGAGGATAGATGTGTATTGAACCGGCAATAGGCATTTCAAAGGAAAGGAGAAGCCTTTTGAACTGGGAAAACAAAAGGGGGGGTTAGCATCTGGGTTTTTGTCAGCAATAAACAAAAGGGTCCTAACTTCCTCTTTCCCACGAGATGGATGATACGAGAGGAAGGATGGGGGGGGACTGACCAAATGGGGATTAAGGGGGGTTAAACCGGGAACTCTTTATAAGGGTTTACATCGTGGAAATATTAAGCCCTGTCTCATTTCCTACAACCGAGCACGTCATAGTAAAGATTTCTTTTGGACTAAAATCCTGACTCCAAGAGTTTTTGTCTTCCTAAGACGTGGTTTGGGGTGGGTCCTGACATTAGACAGGGCTTGCAACGAAAGTCAACCTGGGAAGAAGAACCTTACCGGGGGACTTTGCAAATAAATATGATGTCTGACGATGAAGCAAGAAGGGAAGAAAGCCCCACGGAGAAGGAGCCTTCCCCCCAGCCGAACTCCCAGAAACATTGGGAAACTGAGGCATCATATTCCTCCTGGGAAGAAACGGCGGAGCAGCACGAACAAAAACCCCGGTGGTCGATGGGCGTTGGAAGGAAAAGTGAGTGGAAAAAGGCTTCGAGAGAAGTGACCCTGAGACGGAGCGACCACCAACCGGAATGGAAACAAGAGATGGAGAACTCCCTGCACGCCAGTGAGGAAGAGCGGATTCTGGAAAAAGCTATTGACTTGATGAAAACAACCCTGAGCTCACTAAGGGAGGAGAGAGCTGGAAACCACAACACCTGGGGTCGCAACTGGAGGGGTAACGGAAGGGACCCAACACCTGAAACCCCAGGGCTGTCCAATGGAACAGGAGCCGCTGACTCAGCGGTACCCACCCCCCCCAGACCCACAGATGGGGATCGAGATGAGGAGCGATACACTCCGCGGCGCAGACAACGATCCAGCCAAAGATTCCCACCCCTGGAAGCAAAATTCAAGGGGGAGCCATCACGACTGGGATTTTTCCTAACCCAAGTCCTCAGCTACATGGAAGAGTACGGACGGGACATCCCCAGTGACAAAACACGCATCCGAATTGTGCAATCTGCCCTGGACGGGACGGCCGCAGACTGGGTGGTGAACCTGCATGACTCCAACGCCCCAGAACTCAACGACTTCAACCGATTCATGTCATCCTTGAGGCGACGATTTGAGGACCCTTTGGCTGACCGGAAGGCCCGGGAGAGAATCAAGACGGTGAGGCAGGGCAGGAGAACAGTGGCCGAATATACCCAAGAATTCCGAGCCATCGCCAGCAAGCTGAACTGGCCAGAAGACATCCTCCTCAGCCATTTCAAAGACGGTCTAAACTACGACCTGTATGACGCTTGCCTGCCTCGGGGAGACCCCTACCATCTCGATGACTGGTATGTCCTGGCAGAGGAAGTGGAAATAGACCTATTGAAAAGACAACGCAGAGGAAAACCATGGGGTCGCCCGCCACTCGAGCAAACACGTGAGGGGGAAAACCCACCGGCCACGGCTAAAAAATCAAAGGGATGTTTCAATTGCGGGAGAGAGGGCCACCGTGCTGCAGAATGTCGTTCGAAAGCCCCTCCACGCAAAACAGAGGCACCATCTTCCAAAAAGCTGGGGAAGTCTCAAGGCAACCCAAAAGAATCTTCCATGAAGGGGACAGAGGCTGTAGAGTCCACAATTTCTGCCAAAACCTGGGATTGGACTCCGGCCTACACTGCAGGGGCGGTGGACACCTCGGAAGACAGCTCAGAGGGAGAACCTTTGGTAAGTGGACCTCTTCCACCCATACTTAAGACAGTAACTATATTAGCTTCCTCTGCACCAAAAGCCAATGAAATAAAAGCTTTGATAGACTCTGGCTGCATCCGCTGCCTCATCAGCCCAACACTGGTGGAGGAACTGAGCATCCCAGTGAGGAGGCTAAAACAACCAATCTCCTTCAGTCAATTAGACGGGTCTATAGCAGGGGGGGACCAGCTACCCTAGCCACTCTACCACTCCACATGTCCCTGGGGTCCCATGAGGAAGACATAACATTTATAGTGGCCCCAGGCATGGCATGCCCAATGATTTTAGGACTGGAATGGCTGAAGAAATGGAACCCCGGGATAAACTGGAGGACTGCAGAACTCAACTTCCCAAAAGGGGAACAGGAAAACGTAAAACCCCCAAACACCCCCCCAACCCAGAGGGAGGAAAAAGCAGCAGTGGGGGAAGAGAAGGGGCTAACAGAGATACCGGAGGAATACAGGGACCTGGCTGAGGTTTTCAGTGAGGAAAGAGCAGATGAGCTCCCCCCCCACTGCCCCACAGACTGCACCATAGAATTCAAACCTGGGGCAAAACTCCCAAAACCCAGGATGTATGCCATGAGCCCAAGGGAAATGGCAGAAATGGAAAGATTCATAAAGAAAAACTTAGAAAGAGGATTTATTGAGCCCGCCAAACCCAAAGTAGCCGCCCCGGTTCTGTTCAGGGAGAAGAAGGATGGTTCCTTTCGTTTGGTTGTAGATTACCGGAACCTAAATACAATTAGTGAATGTAATCTATACCCCCTTCCCCTAATGAAGGATATGCTATCCCACCTATCGAAAGGAAAGATTTTTACCAAACTAGACCTGAGGGAAGCATACTACCGTATTAGGATTAAGGAAGGAGACGAATGGAAAACTGCATTCAACTGCCCAATGGGGTGCTATCAATTCAAAGTACTGCCATTTGGACTGCAAGGGGCCCCCGCAGTCTTTATGCAATTAATTAATGACGTACTGAGAGAGCACCTATATAAGGGGGTCCTGGTTTACCTCGATGACATCCTTATCTTCACAGAAACCAAAGAGGAACATATCAAACTAGTCAGAGCAGTCCTGAAGAAATTGCGAGCTGCCCATTTATATGCTAAATTATCGAAGTGTGAATTTCATAAGGAAAGAATCGACTACCTGGGATATCGCATATCCCCAGAGGGCATCGAAATGGACCCAGAGAAGGTCAGGGCAGTACTAGAGTGGGCACCCCCCCGCACACGGAAGCAATTGCAAAGTTTCCTGGGGTTTGCAAATTTCTACCGCCAATTCATCCCTGCATTTGGCCAAATAGCCATGCCCCTCACAAATTTGTTGAAAACGAAGGGGGGGTCACCCGTGAAGCCCAGCCAGCCTCTGAAATGGTCAATGGAATGTCAAGCAGCATTTGAGAGGCTAAAGAGACTCTTTTCTGCGGAACCTGTACTTAAACACCCAGATCCCAACAAACCTTTTGTAATACAGGCAGATGCGAGCGACGTAGCAGTCGGAGCCGTATTACTACAAGAAAATGATGAGGGGGCGTTGCAACCTTGCGCATATACATCCAGGAAACTTACAGAAACTGAACAACGATGGCCAATATGGGAGAAGGAAGCATTCTCATTAAGGTGGTCATTATTAACTTGGCGTCAATTTTTGGAAGGAAATAAAATACCTTTCCAAGTCTGGACTGACCACAAAAATTTAGAAGCACTAAAAACGCCCAGGAAGCTCACTCCTAAGCAAGCCCGCTGGTCCCAACACTTTCACCGATTCAATTTCACTCTCAAACACTTACCGGGGGGAAAGAACTTCCTGGCAGATGCATTATCCCGCATGCCCCAATATAACAGCACAAGAGTTACTGACTTTAAACCACTTGTACCGGAACAACAACTGGCAGCACCAGTCACCACCAGGGCAGAAGAAAAAATGAAACCGAAGGTAGATAGCCAAACTGGAATAGAATTCAGGAAATCTTTGGAAAGTGATGAATGGTTCCAGAAAAATAAACATGTGTGCACAATTAAAGATGGACTGCCGTGGGTGGGGGAGAAGCTATATATACCTGCCACACAGAGAATCAATTTCATGCAACTGTGCCATGATACAAAATCAGCAGGACACTTTGGCTTTGTAAAAACCTTACACTTAACTAAAAGGCAATTTTGGTGGCCATCTATGAAAAAGGACATAGAAAGCTATGTGGGTAGCTGTCAAATTTGCGCAATGGCCAAGAGGTTACAAGGGAAATCGCCAGGACTGTTACAACCAGTGGCGAATCCCTCAGCCCCATGGAAAGAAATAGCCATGGATTTTATTGTGGAACTACCAGAAAGCAACGGAAACACCGTTATCTGGACTGTTACTGATCTGTTCTCTAAGCAAGTCCATTTCATACCTTGCCCAAAAATTCCTACTGCAAAAACATTAGCAAAACTTTTTGTACAACATATTTACAGATTGCATGGAGCACCACAACGCATCATATCTGACAGGGGGGTGCAATTTACCTCAGCATTCTGGAAGGAATTTTTATCTCTGTTAGGAACCACCCAAGGACTGACATCTAGTCATCACCCTCAGGGTAATGGTCAATCTGAAAGGGCTAACTCTGTACTTGAACAATATTTAAGATGTTATGTACATTTTCAGCAGAACAATTGGACAGACCTGCTGCCTTTCGCAGAAGTGGCATATAACAACGCAATTCACTCCAGCACAGGTTACACTCCTTTTCAAGTAGCCACAGGCCAGAGCTTCAACCCCATACCTGACCTAACCCCAAAAGAACCGGTAATTCCAGAACTAAAGGAATGGATTGCTCAGTTACAATACACCTGGCCTATTGTCAGAAAAGCATTAACAGAGGCTAGATTAGCACACAAGACACAGGCAGACAAGAAAAGATCTGATCCCACACCGTTCAAGGTGGGAGAGATGGTATATCTGTCTACAAAATACCTTAAGTCTCTCCAACCCTGTAAAAAACTAGGACCAAAATACATTGGACCTTTTCCAATTAAAAGAATCATAAACCCAGTAACAGTTGAATTAGAACTACCTAAAAATCTTAGACGAATACACCCAATCTTTCACTGCAGTCTAATAAAGAGAGAACAACAATCTCCCCTACGAACAAAAATTCCACCACCACCACCTCCCATCATGGTGGAAGGAGAACAACATTTCGAGGTGAAGGAAATTCTGGATTCCAGGAGACATCATGGAACAACTCAATATCTAGTGGCTTGGAAACACCTCCCCTCCTCAGAAAATGAATGGGTCAGCAAACACCACGTTAAAGCACCAAAGCTGCTTAAGAGATTTCATACAGAATATCCAAACAAACCGAGTTAACATTTACACATGTTATTTTTTCTTCTCTTTTCTTTTCTCCCCCTACAGATGGACACACCTTTCTTCTAAGGAGAGCGGACTGTCAGAATCCATTTATATCATATTCATAAATGGAATGTTTCAAACATATCCCATGGATTCTGTCATCTCCCGAAGAGAAGAGGATAGATGTGTATTGAACCGGCAATAGGCATTTCAAAGGAAAGGAGAAGCCTTTTGAACTGGGAAAACAAAAGGGGGGGTTAGCATCTGGGTTTTTGTCAGCAATAAACAAAAGGGTCCTAACTTCCTCTTTCCCACGAGATGGATGATACGAGAGGAAGGATGGGGGGGGACTGACCAAATGGGGATTAAGGGGGGTTAAACCGGGAACTCTTTATAAGGGTTTACATCGTGGAAATATTAAGCCCTGTCTCATTTCCTACAACCGAGCACGTCATAGTAAAGATTTCTTTTGGACTAAAATCCTGACTCCAAGAGTTTTTGTCTTCCTAAGACGTGGTTTGGGGTGGGTCCTGACAAAGACAGAGGTACCAGCAGGAGTGGGTGGGTGTAGATAAAACAATCCATTGAAGACTAGGTACATAGAGAGTAATGAATACTGACTAGGAGAATGGAAAACTTGTTTGGAAATGAGGGGAAAAAATGGAAGCAGGCTTTGAGAAGGAAAGTATTGGCAATGGCTAGTTATGAGAGGCATGCCTGTTGAGTTCAAGGAGGGAAGCTCTTTTAAATTAAATAGTTATTTTTTCAGATGGTTGGAGTGATTCTGATGTAAAATGGGAAGACAGAAAAATGTTTTCTATGATGCCCACTTTTTAGGGTGTGGGCTAGTGTTAGATTCTGAAGCTGTTGCATGTATAAGTACTCCGCAGAAGACTGTGGAATATTTTGGTCAGAGCACAACAACTGAGCTTTAAAATCTACATTAAAAACAATTTTTTTTTCTTTCTGTATTGGTTGGACCGCGATTGGTGACTTCTTTCACCAATTGTAAAACCTGGTTACAGACTACAGCAGGGGTCCCCAACCTCCAGTCCGTGGACTGGCACCGGTCCGTGGAATACTAATAACTGGGCCACGCAAACAAGTGAAACCCCATCTGCTGGATGCCGGCAGCACATGAAACCATGCCCTTTCTGGTCCATGGAAAAATCTTTCTCCACGGAACCGGTCCTTGGTGCCCAAAAGGTTGCGGGTCTGGGTAGGTCGAGCATAGTAGTGGAAATGGGAAGTAATAGTTCAGTAGTATCTGGACAGATGTAGTTTTCCCATACCTCTTGTTTTAACAGAATTATTACAATGGCCAACAAATTGCCTCGGGAGGGCTCCCAAGCAGGAGATGGAGGCTTACTCCTCTCTCCCTATGGTTGCTTTGCAACTGGTATTTGGAAGCATGGAAGTAACAATGATTCTTCGGTATTAATGGTCTTTGATAGACTTGTCCAAATGAATTTATACAAGCCATTCAAGTTGGAGATCACCCCCATATCTTGTGTCTATGGAGATTCTCAGTCATCCAGGTCATGGTTGTCCCAAAGATGCTTGTTCAAAAGGCAAAAGGCAACTGGATTTTTCACTTCTCATCTCCTCAACTGAAGCTTCTTCAGTTCTGGCCAAACAAATGCAATTACAATCTTAATTGTTCACTCTTGGAACAAAAGCACCTCTCATTCAGGTATATATGCATAACTACTCTCTTAAAGTCTGGATGGCCAGGTTATGTTTGAAAGACCCTCTATGCATATACCATTGTTCTGTGTGGTTGACTACACTTTCCATATATTTATATGCATACCAATCAATATATGGCTTGAATCGTCTTGGCAGTCATTCTCATACCTCCTGGTACTGTTTTATAGACAATTGTTGCCTCACTGTGTTCTCTGATGTTTGTGGAGCCATTCTTCGTTGGGAAAAAACTATGTCTTCACATACTTTGTTGTGCCTTCTTTGAAGTCATTCACATGCTGTGTAAGTTCACCTGATACAAACTGTGCCTTTTTGGTCTGTATAGAACAGGCATCTTCAAACTTGCCTGGCTGAGGAATTCTGGGAGCTGAAGTCCACAAGTCATAAAAGGGCCATGTTTGAAGACCCCTGGTATAGAATCCCATCTTCTTCATTTTTCAAATATATCGCACATTATTAATGGCAGTTACACTAATAGTAGTTGAAATGGTTTGAACATAGGCAAACAGCATCACAAAAATGTCACATACAGTACAATTAAGCCAGTATGCAAAATGCCTCAGTGCTGTTACCTCCTGTCCCTAAGATCTAAAAACTGAGTTGATTTCATCCACCTTAGGAGAAGCAGCACATTTGCATAAATGCTCCTATTGACAACTTTCCAAAATCCCTTGGCCCATCAATTAATTTACTTTGAAAAGCTGAGAAATGATTAATGAAAATTAATTCAAAAAATTAGTCAAAATGTGTAAATGTTTTGTAACTTAAAGTTTGAAATATTTTTAGTTTGTTGGACTTGATGCTAATGAGTACTTCATTAAAGCAGCAAATCTGCTTTAAACTTACATATTTATGTGTTTTTATGTGTATGTACAATGCATATGCATTATAATGTTTGCAGTGTAAAACATTAGTGCACGCAACTTGCAGCATCAGTTCTTCCTGCACTGAATTGCTTATAAAGAGGTGGAATCATTTTAGGTGGAACAAAATAGGAATTTTGAGTGTACCCCATTCTACTATCCAAAGTTAAATCATTATTAGTCTGTTCAGCAGAAGCTGGTTTATACTATTTCATTTGTTATAATTTTATAGATGTTATTTCTGGGGTATACTGGCTAG
Source organism: Vipera ursinii (assembly GCF_947247035.1). NCBI lineage: Eukaryota > Metazoa > Chordata > Lepidosauria > Squamata > Viperidae > Vipera > Vipera ursinii. Next base: position 139,928,923 of record NC_139516.1, on the reverse strand, counting down.
GGCTGAAGTAATTCTGAAAACATTTGGTTCCCACAGTACTACTAGTATTACCACAGTACTATCTTATGTCTAAGGATACTACCCATGTAGTATGGCTGTATTATTATCCTTCTCATCTTTTCTACTACCTTCTCCTATTGGTATTTTAAGATTATGTTACCTTGTTGTTTGTATGTACACTGATTATATTATATTGTTGTTTGTATGTACACTGAGAGCTTATGCATCGGAGACAAATTTCTTGTGTCTCCAATCACGCTTGGCAATTAAAGTATTCTGTTCCATTCCATTCCATTCCATTCCATTCCATTCCATTCCATTCCATTCCCCACTCCTGGTTTAGGGGCATTTACTTATTGCTTAAGTAAATGAATAAATGCTAGTGCCACTTTCCTTCCTTATACAGTCAAAGATGCTTGTATATAAATCTGGCATGATCTTTTAGCTAATGCTGCAGCTGAGCACTGTTGGAGAGCTTATTCTTTTGGTCAAGGAAACCTGTTTTGCTCAGCTTCCGCTTCTGGATGGCTTAACATGCACCACATTTACCACACCTACTTCCTGTAAGCACTGCCAACCAATTCTTCCTGGGTTAAGACTTATACTATTTTATGTATTTATTTTAACTTTGAGTAAATTCGGGAAGTACAAACGTCTATTTTCTCTTTCCCCCCCCCCCCTCACTGTTTCAAGGCAGAACTATGTTTTGCACCCAGGCATTTATTTCTGAGTATTGTATATAATATATTATTTCACTTTAACTTATTTAAAATAGTATACTTCCAATTGCCTGATTTGCCTTTTTCCTGGTGTTGCCTTTCTTCCAAATCATTTCTATTAGTTCCATAATGCATATTTTTTGGGTGTAATTATAAGGAGATAATCAATTTTCAAGTGTAAGGAAGATTGTAGAAAATCTTGGAAATTCATTTTAAAGAAAAGTTTAAACTACATGAGTAAGGCTAGAATAAACAAGAAGCTGTATTTCTCCTCAACAGTGTTTCTCAACCTTAGCAAATTTAAGATGCTAAGGGGAAATGGCAAACTACTTATAAACAATTGCAAAAAACCCTTCATAGACATTTTTATGAAGTCACCAGTAATCTAGTTTGATCCAAAGGAAATCTTACCTGAAGGTGTAAAGCTAGAGTTAAGTAAAAATGGAAAAAGTTCCTGAGGCATTCATTTTAAGCAAAAGGAAGTTCTGTTGTCTGTAGGAATATAATTCAAAATTCATGTTAATGAATTTTGAGAGGCGCTTGAGATAATACCTTGAGAGGTGCTTGCTTTTTTTTGCAAACGTTTGGTTTTCTTTCAGGAAAAAAACTGCTTGTACTGCCATCTGTAGCTTACCAAATAATATGCATTTTTTTCCAATAATAGGTTTTTACACCAATGAGAGTGCACTTCCTTTATTTCTGGAATAGGAAAATAAACATTTCCTTTTTGGGGATCATGTAGATATATAGATAGTATAACTTCAGTTTCTCTACAATGTTAATCATAGTCATTTGGCTCACAGGTGTTTAAAGTTTTCCTCAACAGGTAGCTATAGTTGCTGACCTTGGCTGATGTAAAAAACAAGTAGGATCAAGTTTGGTTAGTTCTTGGATAATACAGCCCCTCAGAGGAGCTGTGCTAGAGTCTATACCACAGGTCTGCAACCCGCGGCTCCGGAGCCGCATGTGGCTCTTTCAGCCATCTCCTGCGGCTCCCAGTCCTCTGCCATGTGCAGTCCAAAAAAAAAAAGTAGGACCAAAAAAGTTCAACCAATCAATTCAAATATGCATGATAGGTGCATATCTCGCCTTGGCTCCACTCTTCAGTCAAACCCTGTTCTGCGCATGCGCGCATGTACGTGCATGTGCACACATTTTTTGTGGCTCCCAGTTTTTCCTTTTGTGAGGGAACTGGTTCCGAGTGGCTCTTTCACTGTTTCAGGTTGCTGACCCCTGGTCCATACAAACAAACAGATATACACACCTAGCTTGGATGGCAAACCACTTCCATCTTGTCACCAAAAAATAGTCCAGGGGTGGGGAACCTTGGCTCTTTTCTGACTTGTGGACTTCAATTTCAGAGTAAGAAGTAGGTTTTTAAAGATGCAGATGAGAGAACAGAAAACAAACCTTCTTAGGCCTTCCTTAATATTCATCTGTATCTTTAAAGGCCTATCTCTTGCTCTGAGAAAATACAGTGGATTTTAAAACTGGTTGTAAATGGAGGACTACCTGTACTGCTTGGACTCTAGGAGAGACATACAGTGGTATAGGTAGTCCTCCTCTTATGATCATAATTGAGTCCAAAAATTTCCATTTCTGAGCAAGACAGTTGTTAAGTGAGTTTTGCCTCATTTTACGGCTTTTCTTGCCACAGCTGTTAAGTGAATCACTGCCGTCATGAAGTTAGTAACACGGTTGTTAAGTGAATCTGGCTTCCCCTTTGAGTTTGCTTGTCAGAAGGTCGCAAAAGGGGATCGCATGACCTTGGGACACAGCAACGGTCATAAATACGAACCAATTCCCAAGCATTCAAATTTTGATCACATGATTATGGGGATGCCGCAAAAGTTGCCACTTTGGAAAAGGGTCAAAAGTCTGCACCTTTGCAACTTTGAAAGGTCACTAAATGAACTGTGACAAGTCGAGGACTACCTGCAATCATATTAGAGAGAATAATGATAGGCTACCACTCTGGTCTGTAAGGCTGCCTGCAAGTCAAGTTCTGTGATTGGAAATGCAGCTACTTCTAACCTGACATTTGGCGAAGGTCAGGTTGTGTTTCTCACAGATGTGGGCGTAATCTTAGAGGTTTGCGGTTGTTGAACTACAAGTAGTCCTCAACGTACAACTACAATGGAGCCCCAAATTTCTGTGGCTAAGTGAGACGTTTGTTAAGTGTGTTTTGCCCCATTTTATGACCTAACTTGTCACAGTTGTTAAGTGAATCATTGCAGTTAAGTTAGTAATGTGGTTGTTAAGTGAATCTGGCCTCCCCATTGACTTTGCTCGTCCCAAGGTCGCAAAAGATGATTACATGATCCTGGGACACTGCATCCGTCATAAATATGAGTCAGTTGCCAAACATCTAAATTTTGAACACATGACCATGGGGATGCGGCAACGGTCATAAGTGTGAAAAATGGTCATAAGTCACTTTTTCCAGTGCCATTGTAACTTTGAATGGTCACTAACTTCCAATGTTGAATCTGTTAGGCAGGCTATTTTTTCCCCAGAGTTTGGACTATTTGGGACTAGGCTGCTACAAATCTTAATTAATGACTAATCTGCCTCATTCTGGTTGGTTAATCAGTGATAAATTAGGTAATTAAATATAAATGTATTTGCATATTACTAAAACACATCTGTAGCTGCCTTTCTGCATGAAGTTTGAATTTGCAGTGCAACAAAAAGATCTCTCTTTAGTGTTACTAGGGTTGTTTTATAAACTCTCCATCAGACCTAAAATAATGTTAGAATGTAATCTATTAAGATTTGGTTTCTTCAGATTAAACAAAAATGTTCATTGATCTAGTTCAACTGGTTTTCATTCTACAAGTTGAAACACTACAAACACTTCAGAATATGCAAAATAATATACATGTCATTTAAGAAGAGTATAATAAAACACATATTCCGGACTAAAGAAAGTTAATCATGCTTATATTCCACCTACATTTCATCTTTTTTTGGTTTATTGATTTCAATCTTGAATAAATATGCATAATTTCCAGAGAGAAAATTGCTGTACCACAACACAACAATAGCTCCTTTATTTTGGCTTGCTATCATATGCAGTAGGAGTCATGACTTGCTTTAGATTTACTTTAGATCTCTAAACAAGATTTGCTTTAGATCTCTGAACAAGAGTTTATATCCAACATTATTTTCTGGTTATTTGATTGCAAATGCAGTTTAGGATTATGTCTGAATTATTACACATGCTTTATTTGTGGGGTTTGGTTCATTCTTCATTTGTTTTTCTGTCCCATCTAGGTTTTTAAACATTTCACAGAGGCGGGGCTAAAAAAAACAAGAAAACAAATCAGGAGTTGTCCAAAAACAACTCTGTAGGTCTGAGTGTGAGTTGTTTTTGGTTTAGTCATATGAACCGTGTTTAAAGTACTCTATTTCTCAACATGTGTTAACCCAGGGGTGTCAAACTTGCCGCGTCACATGATGTATCACAACGTATCGTGACTTTCCCCCCTTGTCGGAGCTGAGGTGGGCACAGCTTTCGTGTGACACATCCGGCCGTGGGCCAGCAGTTTGACACCTCTGTGTTAACCAATTGAATTCAGTTACTTACTTCTGGATAAACAAGTGTTAAGATTTTGCCTGAAAAATACAGTTCCATGTGAATTTATTTAATGTAAAGATTTGTATGTATTTATCCTAATCAAATTACGATGTGTAAAAACATACTACTGTTACATAACTTTCTTGAAATGCAGTTTATGAACTGTAGTGGTGATATTTTGGAATTTGAGGTTTTGCTCAGATAAAACAGTGATTTGGAAAAAACAGGAGGAACAAGTTGCAGTATTTTTCTGGAATCCGATATTGATGGTCACATTTCTATATAATAGGCATTGGGTTTATATACCATATTCCTATGCACGTCATTAGTTTTGCAAAACAAACTTATGAAGTTGAGATTTTAATACTTTCTTTGTTACTTTCAGGGACGCGGTGGCTCAGTGGGTTAGGACGCTGAGCTTGTCGATCAGAAGGTCGGCAGTTTGGTGGGTCAAATCCCGAGTGCCACGTAACAGAGTGAGCGCCTGTTACTTGTCCCAGCTTCTGCCAACCTAGCAGTTCGAAAGCACGTAAAAATGCAAGTAGAAAAATAGGGACACTACGATGGGAAGGTAGACGTGGACAAGCGCTGGCTCTTCGGCTTTGAAATGGAGATGAGCACCGGCCCCTAGAGTAGGAAATGACTAGCACGCATGTGCGGGGGAACCTTTACCTTTACCTTTTACCTTGTTACTTTCAGGGATTTTGAATGACTTTGGTAAAGAACTTCAGACAGTCTAACTCCATGGGAATAGAAGGGATCAGCCATTGTATTAATATGCTTTCAAAGCTGACCGATGAGAAAAGTATAAAAGTTCAGGGAAAATTGGCAATCCAGTAGATTTTAAAATTTGAACTCATTTTATTTTGTGACCCTGCTCATCAAATAGAAGAAAGTACAGATACATATCTCTCTGGGATGGGAATCAATATCATCTGTCTATAATTTACTCAGACTCTCATTGTATTTATCTGTTTTTAATCTCAAGATAGCCTAAATGATGCATTATACTGCAACGGTTTTTGACTTAAGGTACCTAAAATCCGCTAACTTTAAAGAATGTGTAAAAAAATCTGGGACCCATAACTGGTGGAGCAGTGGGCTAATGCCTCCTTAAGTAACACCAGCTGCCTGCAATTAGTGCAGGTTCGCGTCCCATCAGGCTCAAGATTGACTCAGCCTTCCATCCTTCCGAGGTAGGTAAAATGAGGACCCAGATTGTTGGGGGCAATAAGCTGACTTTGTAATAATGCCGCTTGGGGGCCCCGAAAGCCCTAATAAGCAGGCATATACATAGAATGAAGGCTATTGCTAAGCACATTGATTTGTGCTTTAGATTGTAAGCCGCCCTGAGTCTTCGGAGAAGGGCGGGATATAAATGGGATTAAATAAAAAAAATCTAAAATTTAATATTCATTCTGATCACATCAGACTGCACTACTTTCTTGTCAAAGGATGACCCAGTAGGCAACCTTGGCTCTTTTATGACTCGTGGACTTCAACTCCCAGAATTCCTGAGCCAGCCACGCTGAGGGAAAAGGGAGAGGTTTCCATGCTGAGCCAGGCTGGCTCAGGAATTCTGGGAGTTGAAGTCCACGAGTCATCAAAGAGCCAAGGTTGCCTACCCCTGACCCAGTGTGTCACAGGGTTGTGTTAGTCCTCTATTAAAATTAAGGGTGATATTTTTCCTTCAGTCTTGATCCTGTCTTTTCTAAGATCCAGCTGTCTAAATATGAAAACATGAAAGAACGTGCATAAAACCTAATAATCTTCCCTCATTTTTGGGGAAAGAGGGATCTGAATTGGATAAAATATTCTATTGCTTTCTTGTTCACATTATAGGAGATAGAGTTGCTTAGCATCATTCCAGATTGAATTCCTTGGGAACCTGCTCTGTTAAATCTAATTTTCTTTCCATCTGCTCTTAGATTGGAAAATCCTATTTGGTTTTAATCTCCCAACTTGTAAAAATGGGTAAAGGAATATTTTTCTTTGCAAGCAGAAGATGGATTAAATGGCTCATTTTTTAAAAAAGATTTTTTAGAGTTAAAACTAAAACTAAAAAAGGTTTTTTTTAGAATAGAAAGCAAAGTCCCTCTATAACCATTTCCTACAGCTAACAGTGATACAGATACCCAATCGTCATCCAATGACTTGCCTTGCCACTCTGTAAACTTTTTCAGAAACTATTTTTGTTCCATCTGCAGGTTGGTGGAAATTATTTTCTGAATGCAGTTTTTCTTAGGTTATTAAGTTCCTTGATGTAGCTTTCTAACCATTTGACATTTTTATTTTATTTTAAGGATCCCAATGCTCTACTTTTTAGAAATTTGTTTTAGAATACATATGATGTTCTTAGCTTGGTTAGCAGTTCTTAAGGCATAGTGTAGTAATAATAGTTTATTATCAAAGAATAAGAAACAATTTTAATGTGAATAGAGCTAGATAAAGCAATTATGCTGAAGAAGAAAGAATTCTTGTAATTTAAGTTAGGTCATTTCAGTTGATAGTGTAGGCGAATCTTTTCCCAGCATTTATATAATTGCTTACAGTAACAGTAGGAAAACCTATTTTGCTTGCACACTAGTTTATGGCTGAACTTCAAAACAAAACTGATCCAGACATTGTCAGCCACAATTAGATTCTTGAATCAAAGTGGTTTAAAGTTGATTAAAGTTATACTCCAGAGGATAAGGGAAAGAAGAATGACTTGCAATATAATGTGTATGTTCTCTAACTTATGGATAAACCCATATAGACAAACAATCTGAGGCAATGGAGCTATGGATATCTGACTTGAGAGGCATCACTCAGTTTTGAGAATTTCATTGCACTTCTATAGGGAAAAAAACTTGTGTACTTATGTCCTTTCCCTTCTTACCCTGCTAACGGTAATTGTGACTCAATGCTTCAGCAAAGAGCATATGCTTTTTAAAATCCCTATATGTAATTTAGATGTCTAAAATACATGTGCAGAAGTATGTGTTCCCACTAATACTTGAAATAAGATTAACCTTGTTTTGGTTGAGGAAGCTTCAGTCTTTCTATCTTACTGAAGGCGGAATATAAAGTATGATAGATTACAACATGTTGCCCATCGTTTCATTTGGTTTCATGCTGTCTTCCAAAAATTGGGAAGAATTGCTTTTATATTTCTTACATGCTATTTTTAATGTCAAATCTCTCTGAAACAGGTTTAAAATTAACTCTCGACCATCTTCACATTTGCTGACTTAAAAATGCTGAGAACCTGAAGCGACCATAGTTTCTTCAACAACAAAATTCTCAACCCTAGCTGATACAAAAGAGGCAAGGAAGGGAAGATAAGCAGCAGGTACCCCATGGAAAATTGGGGAAAAACGAAGAATTCTGTCACTTTCACTCTTTTGCTCCACCTGACAACCAAGAGGTTGATGTGAAAGGATGAAGCCAGCATTCTTCTTAGAAGATCTATTAGAATGGCCAAAGCTGAGGAACCAGGAGGAGTGAGGCAAAAATCCCTTCATAGCTCCATTGGGGAAAGCTTGCCCCAAGATTTGCAGATTTTTTCAGCCTTTGCAACTGAAAATTAATTCTTCAGCAGAGCATTGTCTCAGCTGCCAAAGAGTAAAAAAGTATGACACTAGACTAGAGGAATATAGAGGTGATCTGGGAGCAGGTTAAACTTCTCATCTACAAACATCTTTAGAGCACAGACATATCATAAAAGACTAAAAGAAAGAGTGATCATTGTGCTAGTTAATTTTTTTGGGTAGCCTAATAATTCTTATCAACATAGGGACGCGGTGGCTCAGTGGGTTAGGACGCTGAGCTTGTCAATCAGAAGGTCGGCAGTTTGGCGGGTCGAATCCCGGGTGCTGCGTAACAGAGTGAGCGCCTGTTACTCGTCCCAGCTTCTGCCAACCTAGCAGTTCGAAAGCACGTAAAAATGCAAGTAGAAAAATAAGGACCACTATGGTGGGAAGGTAACATCATTCCGTGCGCCTTTGGCATCTAGTCATGCCAACCACATGACCACGGAGACATCCTTGGACAAGTGCTGGCTCTTCGGCTTTGAAACGGAGATGAGCACCGGCCCCTAGAGTCAGAAACGACTAGCATGCACGTGCGGGGGAACCTTTACCTTACTAATTCTTATCGACAGACTTTATATGATCAAGTACTATAGCTATATGTTTGCAAGAGGGTTAACACTTCTTTACAAGCAATTCAGTGATTACAAATTTACCTATATGAATTAGGCTTATATACTAGTGTAACTTTTAAACATTATTATTACCCTTTGGCTCATTGTAAAAAAAGTGCAGCACAGACCTGCTCTGACCATTATTATGATTGCTGCAAGAGTGAAAGAAGATATAATAAAAGATAATTCTGCATAGTTCTCTCCTACAGTTTTCATTAAGTGTCAGCCCTTTTTGGCAGCAAAAAATAAATGAAATGAATGAAATGAAAACTATTCATTTATTCCAGTGCTTTCTGCAATAAATGAATTCTTACTAAATTCAGTTTCCATTCAGTTATCGTGTGTAGGTCTTTTAAAAATTCAGTATAAAATGAAAGCAAAGGAATGTACTTGTCAGCAAATCCTCCCTCCCTGATGTTATCTAAGATTCTTTGGCGTTAGTTCTGGTAATTGGGAGATCTTGTTCAGAACATCTGATCTGAGAATGTCTAGTTTACTGTTGTTGTCAGTATCTGCAAAACAGATCTCCCCTCCCAATCCCACTGTTCCATCTCCAGGTAGTCCTCGATATATTACAGCCCAACATTTCTGTTGCTAAGTGAAACATTTATTAAGTAAGTTTTGCCTCATTTTATGACCATTCCTGTGGTTAAGTGAACCACTGCATTGGTTAAGTTGGTAGCATGGTTGTTAAGTGAAACTTGCTGCCCTGTTGACTTTTCCTGTCAAAAGTTCGCGAAAGGAGCATACATGACCCCGGGACCCTGCAATCGTCATAAATACGAGTCAGTTGCCAAATGTCTGAATTTTGATGATGTGACCATGGGGGATGCTGCAAGGCTCGGTATATCTGAAAAACGGTCATACGTCACTTTTTCCAGTGCTGTTGTAACTTTCAACGGTCACGAAATGAACTGTTGTAAGTCGAGGACTATCTGTGTTCCTCAACGGTTTTCTCAAAGTACCAAGCTGCTAGAAGTGATGTTCAGGAAATGGTCCTACTCTGAAACAATCCTGTTTTATCTGAGTACTGCAAACTGTTTCTGTTTCGAATACTGGTTTCCTGAAAATTGCTGGTCATCCCAGAATAGCTAGATTGATGAAATATCCCAGAAGTCTCTGTGAACGGTAGGTTTTGTATATCTATAGTTGTCAGCGATTAGCCTTGCAGTGTTTTACCAGTACTTTTCTTGATGCAAAGCATGTGCTTGAGATTACCTTCTCAGAAGGATCATGGCAAAAAGAACGATTATCCAGAATAATCATGGAAACCGTTTCTCTGCAGAGGTTAACCGGAGAAGCCACACAGGTAAAAGTTTATTTTTGAATTAACAGAGACTTTTTAATAAACTACCCAAGTTCTTGGCATGCATATTTTGTCTGCCTGTTAAGTGATATTATTGCTAACCATTTGTGACATACTGTATTTGTATTGTGTTGTTCTTACCCAGTGATAAAATTGCTTCGAGAATCTTCTGAACAAAAGAATGGGCTTTATTAGACGAAGGAAGGGTCAATGGGAGAGATAAAAAAGATGAAGGAACTTTTTCACCTTTATTTGTGTTGTTTGCTAATTTGCTTGTTGCAATCACACTGTGCTTGTGCATCGCACAGTGTGGAAATTTCTGCTGTTTGGAAGAATGCGCGTGACGCTTTGTCATTCTGGGGCAACTTTTTGGACCTATATTTATGCACGTGGCTCGTGTTTTCTCACTTCTACTCTTTTTTAAAACTTATTTCATGAAAACCAACAATGTTACTTTGAAACAGGGTTGGGGCACATTAAAAGAAGATTGGGTAACCTAAAACCTTTAGTCAGCCCTTACAGTGGGCTCCCGAAGTCTCGGTTCAGCACACCACAGATATTTTGTGGTAAAGTGCCATTTTAATAATGGTAACATTTTTAAACTTAAAATTTAAAGCTTATGTATTATATTTTTAACATCATTTCCCCAAACTGATAGTTTGGGGAAATGATGTTAAAAAATATAATACATAAGTATCATAGTATCTCATTTTGTTATATTTTAATGGGATTGTTGTTGTTGTTAGTTGCAAAGTCGTGTCCGACCCATCGCGACCCCATGGACAACGTTCCTCCAGGCCTTCTGGTCCTCTACCATCTTCTGGAGTCCATTTAGGCTCACACCTACTGCTTCAGTGACTCCATCCAGCCACCTCATTCTCTGTTGTCCCCTTCTTCTCTTGCCCTCAACCTTTCCCAGCATTAGGCTCTTCTCCAGTGAGTTCTTCCTTCTCATTAGGTGGCCAAAATATTTGATTTTCAACTTCAGGATCTGGCCAGACTGACCGGTTTGATCGCCTTGCAGTCCAAGGAACTCGCAGGAGTCTTCTCCAGCATACATAGTTCAAAGGCTTCAATTCTTTGGCACTCAGCCTTTCTTATGGTCCAACTTTCACAGCCATACATTGCAACTGAGAAGACCATAGCCTTGACTATACGTACTTTTGTTGGCAGGGTGATGTCTCTGCTTTTTAGTGTGTTTAATGGGATATGGGATTATATAAGACACAGAATAAAATGCCTTAAGATTGTATTAGGGGGAGATTTGCCAGAACTGGGCAAATTTCCATAGCAGTGAAATTGTTCAACCAACTGGTATTGAAAACAGCCAGCAAACATTATGAACCATTTAGTACTCCCCCCAGTTGACCAATAGGAGAGTGGGGAAAAATGTCAGCCGTGACTCATCTTTGAACAATTACAAGGTCTTAAACAATAAGATCCTTTGCCCCCAGTTGACAATAGATTGGAATGAAAACAAATTATTAGCACTAACCCATTCATGCTTTCAGTTTGGGTCTAAATTTATCTGGTTGGTTGCAAGAAAAATCTGAACAGTTGCTATCGGGAGTACCTACTTGTTGCAAAGCCATCATTCCTCCTGTTTTTACTGTATTTAAAATTCATTGTGAAGCTGGCCTTTTGCAACCAGATACTTTTCACAATCACTGCAATCATAGTTTGTTGTTTCTGTGTTGACAAGATAGGAGAATGCAGCCAGGATTGATCCAGTCTTTTGATTGTTAGAAGACTACCCCTGGATCCATCAATAGTTTAGAAAAAGAAAGGGATTAAATTGGTAAGTGTTATTTCTCTGAATTTTTCTCTTCTTGTTCTACAAGGTGCCAGGCTGTGTGAGTTCCAGTTACTCTGGAGACAAATTCTATTATGAAATTGTGAATGTTATATAATTTTAAATTTCTGAAGCTGGGAGGTAGGGCATGACCAAGAGTTTCTACCAGTGGAGAAACTGGATTGCCTACCAAGTCAACCTTTTAAAATGTTGCAAAAGAAAACACTTCACAACTAAAGCAATAATAAATTGGCGCAGGTCTTATTCTCTACCAGCACTGCTGCAGAGTTTCTGTAGTTGTTCTTAAACTCCTGTAGATGAACCCTAATTTTGGGGGTCAGCTGAGAGACCAAATGAGAGCATCCAAACTTATTTTACTGGCCCGTGGTTGAGATAAATCAATATGGGATAAACTGTTCGGCGTTGATGTCATTTGCAAAGATAGCTGCCAGTGGGCTCCATCCCTCACTCTACACATTATGAGAAAAGCCTTGTCTTTTGAGACTTTCCAGAAGCCTAACAGGGTAGCAGCCTGCCAAAGCTCAGGGGAAAGGTTGAGGGGGCTGTGGCTGCTGGGAAAGGGATCTGTAGTGTACCCACATTATATGACCTGGTGGCACCAGGGTAGCAGATATCCTTAGAGCAGACATGTCAAACACAAGGCCCGGGGCCCAGATCTGGCCCGCGAAGTGGTTTAATGTGGCCTGTGAAGCCATCCTGGAAACAGTGAGGGAACGGCCCCCACTGCCTTGGCCCTGGCCCTGAGACCCTCCTTCTGCCAGAGACCCTCAGATCTGTCCCACTCCTGCCCAGGCCCCCATAGGCACCCTTGATGCGAATGATGTAGAGCTGGCCATGCCCACCCAGTAGGCCATATACACTCTAGCCATGCCCACCCAGGCCATGCCCACCCGGCCTCCTGATGGCAACCGCAATGCTGATGCGGCCCTCAATGAAATTGAGTTTGACACCCCTGCCTTAGTGACTAGTCATACTGTAGATAACGTGGCCCTGTGCCATGAAGACTTTCAGGTTCCAAGTTACTCTACAAGAGGAAGAAGTCAAACTTTGATGGCCTTTGGCATGGAACTGTGTGACAAAGTGCATGTGCTGTATAAAGATAAAACCCATAATATAAAATTTCGCCATGTTGATAATGGTGAGGTGAATTTGTATTACAAGTAGACTTTTGATCATTGGCCTGTGCCTAGGAAATACTGTCCTAAGAAGGCAGAAATTAAGATTCATGGGGTTTTCAGATACCAGGAATTTTCCAGACTTTTTCCAAACCATGAAGAAAGAGATCAAACTGTAGTGATAAAAAAAATTGGCTATGTTGAGTGATTTTTACAATTTGCCCATAGTCTCTTATGGAACCCCCTCCAGTTTTCACAGAATTTAGGACTCCGCAGAATTCTGTTTAAAAAGCCCATGTCTATGCAATATGTAAAATAGCTAAGGAAATAACCTAGAAATATCTTTGAACTGAAGTGTAAGACCTCTAGTTATAAATTTTGCAGTCATCTAATCTTGGATAGTATGTTCCATGTCAAATATCTTGATGTACATTTCAAGTCCATATGGTTAATATGTTCTCAAGCTAACAATATATACTCCAGGCAAAGCTGTAAAATGTAAAACCATGAAGCATTTTAAGGACTCCTTAGAGTCTGCACATCAGCTTTTTGCAAGATAATTAAAATGTGAAATTACCACAAATCCTTTTTTTTTAATTACTTGTGGGAGGTCCACATGGGGAATAGGGGAAATTAACTATGGTGATTTTCCACACGAAAACCTTAGAGCTAACTTCACTTCTTCTGTGCCTGTATGGAGCTATCAGTATGGTTATACTCTTGGTAAAATAATGTCCCAGGAGTTTCTTTTTCTGCATATGCTAATGGGATGATTGACATTGCATTTACTACTTTATGAGTAACTCAAGGTGGAGAACATATATATCCTTCCTTCTTTCCTTCCTTCCTTCCTTCCTTCCTTCCTTCCTTCCTTCCTTCCTTCCTTCCTTCCTTCCTTCCTTCCTTCCTTCCTTCTGTTGTGATTCAGGGTCAGCCTGTGGGTTTGGCAGTTGGGTCGGACGATTCAGAGGAGGAGGAGGAGGAGGAGGGGGGTGTTGGAGAGGTTGCTGAGGGGGTTGGAGAGCTTGCTGATGAGAGCCCTCAGCCAGGCCCCTCCGACTTGGTCACGACGCAGACCCAGCTGTGTGAGCCTGACAGTGTGGATGAAGATGACCCACAGCTGGCCCTGTTCAAGGACGCCCGATGCAGGAGGCAGTCAATCAGGAGTAAACAGAGGAAGGCAATGGGGCACCTCGGAAGGAGGCAGAGAGAAGTCACGCCCTGAACTGTATAAAAGGGGAATGCGTGGGAGGGCTGGTTTGCTGAAGGCAACTGCTTGAATAGCTCCTGTTTCATGGTTCGTGTCTTGTTCTGTTTGCTTTTGTGTCAATAAATTTGGCAGGCTTAGTTCCAGCCTCTTGCCTTCTTGTAAAAGGGGTTGTCCCTGCCTTTTCTGCAGGGCCGGTAGCAGGCTGGTACAGAACACCTTCCTTCCTTCCTCCTCCTCCTCTGTAATATAGTAACTATCATCTTGACATTTTTGACCATGCTCTGTGGATACCTGTTCTAATTCAAAATCTACAGATTACTGATGGCAGTTTCTGATGAGGGTTACAACTGCTGCATACATGGTGGAGATACAGCCATGCTGTCTGCTGTCTGTGTGTTTTCCATCTCTTCTTTCCATGTGTACGTGTTGTGTATATTGACAATCTATTATTGCTCCTGTGATTTTGCTTTCTGTTGTATTTGCCTGATTCATCATTTCCACACAGTCATTCTCAAGTATAGTCAGCCCTCGTTTAGTGACTGTGTCATTTAGTGCTTGTTCACAGTTTTGAAAGTGGTGGGAAAGTGACTCTGCGACCAATCGTAAGCACAGTCATGGTTTCACTTAGCAACTGCTTTGCTTAATGTCAAATTGTTGGTCCCAATTGTGACCATTCCTCAGATTATTCCAATTCAAGTTAGGCAGACAAAATTAGAGATATTTTAAAAAGCATAGCCTAGATTTGTATTACTTTCAATAGTACTGGTAATCCGTGGAAGTATGAAACTGTCTATTGGTTTATAGTGGCTCTAATTAACCAGGTATCAAAAATTAGTCACTGTTTTAGACTGTTAGATTTGTGGGGTGTTTATATCTGGAGAGGAAAACAGACTTCCATATGAATTACACAAAAATTATTATTCCATACGTCTTCTTAACAAGTCAATTTGTCCAACTCATGTTTTTTGCTTGCACGTACTAGCAGATTAAGAGAACAATACATCACAGTATATAGACACTTCTTTATTTGGTTGTTTGGAAACACATTTTCTTGATAATCCAGTTTGTATTTGTTTACATATCTGATTTATAACAACTATTGCAGGTTATCTAATAGTAAGATGGCATTCTGTCCCTGAAGAATTCAAACTCAGTGGCATAATTGGGAATATGAAATGGATTGAGAATTGTTGCTTGAAATTTGTTATTCTTCAAATGATTATAACTGTTCAATGAGCATAATTGCTGAAACTATATGATTAAATAATGTATGGCAACCTTGATTCTGTGTTAGAAAAAGTGAAGAGCCCTAATTGTTCTCAGATTTAGCACTTTCCAGATGCCTTGAGATTAAACTCCAAAATTCCAAGTTTGAGATTAAGTGTCTCAACATATTTGTATGTTAGCCGAAAGGGGGAAGCTAACCTGCCTTAAAGTGGTTGAAAAAATAAATCTAATCCAGACTGACACATTTATGAGCCACTAAATCATATTTAAGAAGATTCTGGTTTTTTACCCCTCTCCTCTGAGAATTTCTCAGTTTACCATGATATACACAAGAAGAGCCGGTAATGTTGTTCTACTCAAATGAAATGGAGTTGAAGAAAAAAAAATTGCTTATTCATTCTGTGCAGTCAAAACGCTTTTCTGTCTCTAAAGTTAGAAGAAAAGATATTACGCTATTATTAGTCAATGCTAAAAAGTTCAGCGTGTTTTAATATTTAAAAAACGCTATGTGTGCTTGTTCAATTCTTTTAATTTTTTAATAATAGAATTGATAGTATGATTTTATTAGGGGATTGCTTCTATTTTTTAAAAAAAAAAAATAGCCAGCACTTTAAAGAGTGAAGATCAACGCAGGGCACTCTGATTTAATGGTTAATCAGGAATAAGATCTGATTTGTGTAGATTAAATCGTGCTATTCAAGAATTCAATTGTGTTTATGCTAATGCAAGCAAAATTGTGAGATTGATTGAGTTTTGTTTTCAGTCTACTGGTATTGTTAGATTTGGGCATGCCGCTTCCTAGCAGGGATTTGATGCACAGATAGAGTACAAAAGAGATTTGGCACCGTGTTGAAATATATTGATATTGCATGATCTCTGAAGTGTCTGGGAACCTTAAAGACTTCAAGGTCAAGACCATTCTCTAAAAAGAATAAACGTATCTCTTGGGAGATAAGGCAGACTGAAATGAGTTAAGGAGAGAGACAATTTCATCTAAAATATAGAATTGCTGAGCTGCAATTTGAACCATGAATTACTTCTGAAAATTGGGAATCAAGGACAATTCCACTTGTGTGCTGCTGCAGAGGTGAAATAAAGATAGGGAAGCTGACCTGCATTTGTAATGAAGAGTTTAACAGGAAGTCCTCGACTTATGGCCACAATCGAGTCCCAGATTTCTGTTGCTAAGTGAGACATTTGCTAGGTCAGTTTTGCCCCATTTTACAGCCTTTCTTGCCACAGTTGTTAAAGTGAATCATTGCAGTTGTTAAGTTAGTAACACGTTCGTTAAGTGGATTTGGGTTCCCCATTGACTTCGTTTATTAGAAGGTCGTAGAAGATCACATGACCTCGGGACAATTGCCAAGCATCAGAATTTGATCTTTCACACAAACGAGGCTTTTCAAAAGCCTTAGCGCAGGGGCGTCAAACTCAATTTCATTGAGGGCCGCATCAGCATTGCGGTTGCCCTCAAGGGGCCGGGTGGGTATGGCCAGGGTGGGCGTGGCCTACTGGGTGGGCATGGCTAGAGTGGGTGTGGCCTACTGGGTGGGCATGGCCAGCTCTACATCGTTCGCATCAAGGGTGCCTATGGGGGCCTGGGCAGGAGTGGGACAGATCTCAGGGTCTCTGGCAGGAGGAGGGTCTCTGGGCCAGGGCCAAGGCAGTGGGGGCCGTTCCCACACTGTT
The DNA here is from genome assembly GCF_947247035.1 of Vipera ursinii. Lineage (NCBI taxonomy): Eukaryota > Metazoa > Chordata > Lepidosauria > Squamata > Viperidae > Vipera > Vipera ursinii. The sequence goes on along the minus strand of NC_139516.1, from coordinate 139,912,078 downwards.
TCCAGGATGGCTTCGCGGGCCACATGAAACCACTTTGCGGGCCGGATCCGGTCCCCGGGCCTTGTGTTTGACATGTCTGCCTTAGCGCAAGAGTAAATCTGTCCAAACTTACTTATTTTGATCATGTGAGCATGGGGATTATTTTGATCATGTGAGCATGGGGATGCTGCAGTGGTCATTAAGTGCGAAAAATGGTCATAAGTCCCTTTCCCCCCCAGTAATGTTGTTATTTTGAACGATCACGAAATGAACTGTTGTTAAGTCGAGGACTACCTGCATTGTCCCTCTTTCCAGTGGTTAGTTAAATGACATGCAGGGATGCAGTTCAAAGAAGAGCTTTATTCTAATCAAGAAGTAAAATTTTATGAGAAGGTGTGGGAAATATTTTTATGCGGTTTAGTTTTAAAGAATATGGCCTGGCTTGTTTTTCTAAGTAATTCTGCAAATTCTGTACGCAGCACTGCTGTCATTGATTAGTGTGAAAGTTTTGTTTTGCAATCCTGTGTAGTTTACAAGCACCCTGTGAAATATTGGATTGGTTTATGCACAGTTTCTTTATCTAGTACAAATAGTTGAGCATTTCATTTTTGTTGCTAGCCCAAAGGTGTCTTTTTGATGCATGTGTTCCACGCACGCTACATATACCAAGATTTTGCTTTCACAGCTTTTTTCTGCTGCCACTGTTTTTAGTTTTGGCTAGGGTTTACCTATTTAAAAATAAGAATGAAAAATGCATTGACACTGATGCTTAACACAGCAGTATTGATTTATTAGCAGCGGGTGTTTATTTTATTTATTTTGTGCTTGCTGATTGAAATCCTTCCTTACTGTACATTGGTTCAAAAGAAAACCTTTTTGAAGCATTCTTTTACAGTTGGTTAAAGTTTACCTGTTTTGTGTTGTAAAGATGTCTTTTTTCACCAGGTACCACAAACTTGACTGGAATTTGATCTTTCACAAAAACGAGGCTTTTCAAAAGCCTTAGCACAAGAGTAAATCTGTCCAAACTTACTTATTTTCAATGCAGCCACAACTGCACATCTGGAGCCACTTGATGTAAGACAAAAGGACTTCAAAACATATGGTGCACTGCAAACGTAGGGAATAAATGTTTAAACTGAATGATGGAACCAGATTGGGCAGCAAATAGGCCAACATGTAGCGTTAGATCCCAAGGTTTCAGGTTTGATTGACTATTGATTTTCCAGATCTTCAGATTTCACAGTTGTTTAATAATAACACCACCACAATTCACTTCTCATTACACTGGTAAAATGAAGTAAGTCTGAACTATGCAGCAATAGAGTTCTATGTGTAAGGCCTGTGAGCTGGGTTCTTCAAATAATATTGTGTGTTCAGAATGATTCTGGCTGATGGAATTTGGATTCCTAGTAAATAACAATAGCAATAGCATTTAGGCTTATATACTGGCCCATAGTGTTTTATCACGCTCTCTGGGCAGTTTATAATACAGAAGCATTATTTGCATATTGCCTCCAACAATCTTGGCTCTCATTTTACCAACCTCAGCAGGATGAAAGACTGAGACAACCTTGAGCCCCAAAAGGATCGAACTCCAGACTTTTGGCAGAATTTGCCTGCAATATTGCACTTTAACCACTGTGTCAAACTACTGTACAGTAAATCGAACAACAGAGATATTTGAATTGCCCCAAGAATACTCGGGATTGTTTTTCAGTTCATTTCAATTTATATTGCTTCTGTAATATATTTCTTTGCGTGGTTGACTGGGTGGGGTTTTAATAATAGATTTGTCTGGGAAACATACAATAAATGCAAGTTTCAAGTCCCATTTTGTTTTTCTATGTGTAAAGCTTTTCTTAAAAGCAATTCAAAGCCGAGAGCTTGGGGATTTTTTTTATTTGTCTCCAGTCAAGACCAATTGACTTCATGAGCTGAGCCTCACTCAGTTATGCCTCTCCCAATTTGGACTGGACAGCTTTTCCAGTTCTCTGAGGCCAGACTCTTGGGATTTGAGCTGCAAACGCCAGAAGTGTTTTATACCATTGGTATAAACAGGGCCATGTTCAAGCAGTGCTAGTTTATTGGAAGCAGATTGTTGCTCTTTGGCACTGCAGTCTGACTGCTGTACAATTTGAAGATATGGGCAGAAGACTTTGTTCAGTTAATGGAAACATGAACGACAGTTTCGTGAAGAAATCGGTAGTCAGTAAAGAATCTTTTTCTATCGGTTTCCCCATTTCTACAGCAATGACTGTTGGCAACTGGTCCACGCTGTTCCTTTGGTTAGTCTGTAGCTGACAGCATTTATACACTTAAGACCACAAAATTTGAGCCCAAAATTTATGTCGCTAAGTGAATCCTTTTGTTAACTGCCCCCTTTTACGACTTTTCTTGACACTATTGGGAAGTGAATCGTTGAAATTGTTAAGTTGGTAACACGGTTGTTAAGTGAATCTGGCTTCCCCATTGACTTTGCTTGTCAGAAAGTTGCAAAAGGTGATCACGTGATCCTGGGACACTGCAACCGTCACAAGTATGAACCAGTTCCTAAGCATCCAAATTTTGATTACACGATCATAAGGATGCTGCAAAAGTCACAACTTTGAAAAGCGGTCATAGGTCAGTGTCGTTGCCAAGCATCTGATTTTTGATCATGTCATCATGGGGATGCTGCAATGGTCATATGAGTGAAAAACGGTCCTAAGTGATTTATTTTCAGTGTTGTTGTAACTTTGAATGGTCACTAACTGAACTGTTGTAAGTCGAGGACTACCTGTACTTTGCACCTTTGGGTTTCAGTCTTGTGAGGCAGCTGAGATTGTTTACAAAATAGTTCTCTCTAATTTGGGAATCACTAGTTCCAATGTGCTGGTCTCGGCCCTAACCATAATATCAAATTATTTCCTTAACAAATCAAGTCACTTTAGCAACTCTGTTCATGGAAAAATTAACAAGAGTAGTAGACTAGTAAATGACGTTATTTGGACATTTCCATACATGGAGTTTGTCCTATCACTCTTCCCAAGTTCACCTCACAGTTTTTGCAATGATGTGAACATCTCCTTCTGTCCATGATCAACATGATGGAAGCATACCTTTCGTCTTCAACCTTCACTTCACTGATTTGTTTTTCGGGGGAGCGGCAAAATGTTTCCTCAAAGTAGCTAGGAACTACTGGGAGAAGCATTATGATGTTGTGGCACCTTGGTTTCTGGGGCGGGTAAAGGCTAAATGAGACAGTGATAACCTCCTGCCTACAACTCCATATTGCAAAATTATTGATGCAATTTTTTTCCTGGGGCAACAGCTAAGAGAATTAACTTGCAAAATTACTTGGTTCAACTTTACAAGAGTCGGAAAGCCCCATGCAGGAGCTTTTCCTTAGATGAACAGGATATTTTGGCTTCTCTAATATGTAATAACATCCTATGATTATATGTCTTTGCATTTTACAATGTACACCTTGCCATTGCATGGATCAGCTATAATTAATTTCTGTAATAAGTTGGCCAGCTTAAAATAGTCTGGTTCTATATGAATTCAGCTTGGTTATCTGGTAATCTCTGTGAAATGGTATGTGAGAATGACCTTGGGGGATCTGTGTGTGTGTGTGTGTGTGTGTGTGTGTGTGTGTGTGTGTGTGTGCTGTGTGTGAAGAGTTGCTGTCTAAGGAAAGATCAGATAAGAGAGGGCATAGCTTGCAGCTGCCTAATGGGCAGAGAAAGAAACTCAGAAACGATCCTCACTAATTTCTCAGACCGTAAAAGAATCGGCAGGAGATTGGTACTGTCAGATTTGCAAGATTCTATTAACAAAGCCTTACAATAAAATAGAATTAGATTTTCTGATTGTGTTTCTTGCCTGGTCTATCTGGGAAGACTGACGCTAGATTGGTAAGAAGAGTTTTTGTAAAGTAATTTATTTTAACTGAAATTGCTTCATTGGGCAGAGTATCTGTGAAGAGAATACTAAAATTAGATGTTGACTGAGAAGACAAGGAGGATTTCTTTTCCCTTTTGCCCATAAAAAGGTAAAGGTAAAGTTCCCTGTCCAGTCATGTCTTAGTCTAGGGTGTGGTTCTCACCATTGTTTCTTAGCTGAGAGAGCCAGCATTGTCTGAAGACATTCCTGTGATCATGTGGTCAGCATGACTATACACCGAGGCGCACAGAATGCTGTTACCTTCTCACCAAAGTGGTACCTCTTTATCTACTTACATTTAGCAATAGCAATAGCATGTAGACTTATACAGAGCTTCATAGTGCTTTTACAGCACACTCTAAGCAGTTTACCAAGTCAGCATATTACCCCCAACAATCTGGGTCCTCATTTTACTGACCTTGGGCAAATGAAAGGCGCAGTCAACCTTGAGCCAGTCAGGATCGAACTCCTGGCATTGGGCAGAGTTAGCCTGCAAATACTGCATTCTAACCGCTGCGCTACCACTGTGCTTTCAAACTGTAGGTGGGCTAGAGCTAGGGCACGTAATGAGAGTTCACCCCCATCATGGGGCGCTTGGGTCTTGAACCCAGGCTGTTAGCTTTCAATATGACAAGCTCATCTATATTTTTATGGGTGCTGAGCCATCACACCAATCAAATATCTACTGAATGATGGATAGAATTATACCGGGAATCAAAAGTGTCTTGCCGGCCTGGCCTGATGGGGGATGGGTTTAGGTTTCATTGCTATTTTAAATGTATTTTAATCTACTGTTTTAACTTGGGCATCTTGTTTAATTCTTTTTTAGTTTTTGTATTCCTGTATTTTTATATGTTTGCCCTGTTCACCGCCCTGAGTCCTTCGGGAGAAGGGCGGTATACAAATAAAATTATTATTATTATTATTATTATTATTATTATTATTATTATTATTATTATTATTATTATTATTATTATTATTATTATTAATATTATTAATATTATTATTATTAAAAAGAGTGTTTTCAAAATATATGAAGAAATGTTTAGCCACCAAAATGATTGTAGCACTCTTTAATAAAGATGATAAAGCATAAGTAAAAAATAAAAAATAAAACAGGAGAGTGATATGATTTAAAAATGCCACATCAAACTTCAGCAAGGCAAATGAAAAACTAGGTAAACTACCTGCTGAAAAACTGAAGCCAAAGAAATATTTTTGGCTGTTGCTGGAAGAATAGAAAAGCTGATGCCAAACCAATTTTCCTTCCTCTCTCTCTCTCTCTCTCTCTCTCTCATAGCATTTGCAGGTATCTTATCAGATTTCATTTCCACAAGATTCAAACGAAAAGTGGAAGCAGAGCTTAGTACAGCCCATGGGACAAACATTTGGACCTTCAAGTAGGGATAAAACAGTTGAAGTATAGTACAGTATCTACAGTTCCCAAGCCAGAGTGCCATCATGACAGGACCTATCCTTAGTTCTGTTGAAAATGGTTGAATACCTAAGGAAATTAGAAAGACCAAGAGCCCTTTCTCTCTTCAGGCATGGATCATCCATCAGGATGAAGACATTATTGACTTCACATGAGACCTGAAGTCAGATTGAAATTAAATTTATCCGAGAGGCGGTCCAGTTCTACACCATCTCTTTTCTCAAGACTATGCACAAGATTTATTTATTGAACTCTATTATTCCTATTTTACCTTTCTGCCTATAGGGATCTAAATGTCTTTGGCCTTGCTGGTAGTTATTGGGAATTCTTGGATGTTTCTTGAGAAGAGACTTGCCAATACCTGCAGAGTTTTGGTACTTATTATTACAAACCAGTAATACTGGCCCTGAGTGTATTTGCTGGCAACTTCTTGGGAGCTAAAGAAGAGAAGATATTTTATTAGAAGGAAAAGCTCTTATCTGAGAATACCACGCGGGTGATATTCTTGTTTTTCACTACTGTGGAATTTGATTAAAAAAATACCAATTCCCAATATTCTGTTGACACCTGTGCCCAGCCATCTAATCATAAACTCTTATAAGTGGTTTTATGGTACAGCAACACATTCATTTTGTTCCTTCTTAAATGACTGGTGGGCTTTCTATAGAACAGTAGTGGCTGTTTAATTTACACACCATCCAAAAGACAAATGTCTTCTCAGCAGTTAGAAAACAAGGGATATTAATGCCAGCAATTAAAAAAAAAGTGATAGTAATTTTCTTCTTAGGCCTTTTATACAGTACGTTAGGTGCAAAATGGTACGGATGCTGTCTAATTAGAAACTCTAAACTGGCCTGCCTATTTACTTTAGACCAGGGGTGTCAAACTCAATTTCATTGAGCATTGCGGTTGCCCTCAGGGGGCCGGGTGGGTATGGCCTACTGGGTGGGCGTGGCTAGAGTGCGTATGGCCTACTGGGTGGGCATGGCCAGCTCTACCTCGTTCGCATCAAGGGTGCCTATGGGGGCCTGGGCAGGAGTGGGACAGATCTGAGGGTCTCTGGCAGAAGGAGGGTCTCTGGGCCAGGGCCAAGGCAGTGGGGGCTGTTCCCTCACTGTTTCCAGGATGGCTTTGCGGGCCACATCAAACCACTTTGTGGGCCGGATCTGGCCCCCAGGCCTTGTGTTTGACAGGTCTGCTTTAGACAAACCTTTTAAGATGCTCCAAAAGTTGGAATCTCATCCCTATCTCTCTCTGTCCATATGCATTTGTTTGAAAAGCTCACGTGTACCTATATAAGTTGTTTGAGTTGTTAAAGAGAAGCAAACGGTGTACATAACACACTTGCTTGGTGATTTTCCACAGGTTAGTATCTAAGCATAGGTTTACAGGCCTGACCTATCAGACAATAGCTACACTAGGTTCCTCTTGTAGTTGTTTTGGATCTAGTTGTTTCCGTTTACGTAGGAGAATGATTTCTTCTTCTTTGTATATTGCTGAGATTCTGTGGGCAATTGATGCCACAGGAAATTTCATAAATAAGGGGAAGAATATTTTGAGAAAGCAGCCAGTTAACCTCTAAGAGCCGAAAACAGCACAAAAATTCCCTTGCTTCAGAATAAATGAAGTCAAGATTTTAACCCTGAACGCGTCTGTGAAAGTGTTGAAGATACTTTGATAGCAGAAGGGTGGGAATTGTAAATTGATTTGTGAAGAAGACTCAAAACGTATGAATCCTGTTTATATTTTAATGCATTTCATTCTGGCAGTAAATGTCTCTGGTGCAACCCGAACTTTTCCTCTTTCCTGTCTTCTGTCCTCAAACACCACCCCCCCCCGCCGCCCACAATGGCCTTAGGGCAGCAAACATGGCCATACTGTAAATCATGCATAGTCTGTAATGGTTTCTAAGGAAGCTTAATATATATGGGGAATTTGCATACTGAAACTTCCTTGGTAAAGGTGAAACTTTGTAATATGCTGCCTAGTTACAAGCTTGATCTTAACCTTGCCGAACAGCATTGTGTGTGTAAATGCATACCCTTGTCCAGAGTTTGCAACTTCAGGAGTCATTGGGGACTTTGCTAGCAAACTCTTTCACGAGAGCAGCAGGCATACTGTGAAGAACTGCATTTACATTTCAGGAACAATGTCACTTTCAATAATCTTTTTTTTTTTCTTACAGAAAATTAGCTTAAACTAATTTGTGATTTTTTTTGCCCCCCCCCCCTTACTCCTTTCTGCTGTTAATGCACCTCTTTCTCTCCCTTGGAGACTTTTGCCCGTGGTTTTTTCATACACCATTAGCTTTTATTAACGCTAGTAGATATAGCTCATGCCTGCAGAGCTTTCAGCTGCTATGAAATCTGCACTAACCAAGGATATTAATCATGATTCTGATTGTCTCTGTCTTTTGGTCTCACTTGAGTGTCACTGCCTTCCAGCCCTTCTCTCTTCCTACTACTCTTCGTCCTTTAAGAGTTCTAAAGATATCCCTGACTGTCTTTCTCAGTTGTCTCAGTCAGCAATATTTTCTTGGCTGTCATCAGATAGTCCAAAGTACTAATGACAAAACAGTGTTTTTGACTGCTGCTGAAGTCAGCTATACCCTCATATAAGATCGGAGAAAATTTGTGCAAGCACAAACCGCTCTATTGATGGGATGAGTATCCCGGATTTTTCCGAGTGTTGGGTTGTGTGTGAATGTGGCTTACACGAGTCTCCCTGAAGTGGGTGCTTCTAGGTGTATTCAGACCTCTGATGTGGTAGGTTTTCTGGAAGTTGCCATGCCAACACATCTGGGAGTGCTAGGTCTGGGAAAACTAGACCAAGTTGTCGTCTCGCTGTATATAACTGAAGATGCAATGGATATCAGTTCAAATCTATTTTAACTCTTGTACAGCAGCTGTTTCTCAGTCTAAACCAGGGCTTTTTTTCTCAGAACGCTCAGAACGGAGTTCCGGCACCTTTTTTGGATGGAACCTTGTAGGGTAGACAAGGTGGGTTGTATGACATGTGTGAGTTCCGGCACCTTTTTCTTTTACAAAAAAAGCACTGGTCTAAACTAACCAGAAAAGTATTGGGGTTGTGAAGTGCACGTATGAGTATTTGTGCGTGTGTGTGTGTATGTATTCTCAGTCTGAGGAGGGTTCAGATAAAAAGTACAATCTGTACTTTATTTTTATTTATTTTTTTATTTTTTATTTTATTACATTTATATACCGCCCTTTCCCGAAGGACTCAGGGCGGTTTACAGGGTGATTAAAAACAAAAATACAAAAGTTAAAAACAAATTAAAAAAATTATATCCGTCCCTGAATAAATAAAACCCCAGTTAAAATTAAAATTAACATTAAAATTAAAATTCTCAGCCTGGGCCAGAGAGCTCGAAGAGCCAGGTCTTCAGGTCCCGGCGGAATGAACGGAGGTCGGGGGCAGTCCTAAGCTCCACTGGCAGCTGGTTCCAAAGGGCAGGCGCACCCACAGAGAAGGCCCTCCCCCTGGGTGTCGTCCGCCGGCAATCTCTTACCGGTGGCACCCTGAGAAGACCCTCCCTGTGGGAGCGCACTGGACGAAGGGAGCTTGATGCCGGCAGCAGGTGTTCCCTCAGATATCCCGGACCCAAGCCATTTAGGGCTTTATAGGTCATCACTTTAACTCAGGCTTTATATCATCAAAGGTCACTTGGTTCGCTATCTGGTTTCCACAGTACACAACTTGACGAGCACTGAAGGTGCTACCTAGTTGGCAAGAAATGTCTGCAAGAAAACAACCAAGCTCAAGAGAGCAGCAAGGACCCCACAACTGGTTATATTTCTGAATCCATACTGCAAAGCCTGAAGACATTCGGAATCTGTCCTCTTGCTGCTCTTTTCTCTGAAGAAAAACTGCTTTATCCATTGCAAAAGAAAAGCTTCAAAAGGCACCAAAACGATATTGAAGGTTGAATTTTAAAACCACTTTAAACCTGCAGCTTCCAAAGTGTGTGTTGTGGTGCCCCAGGGTGCTGCAGCAAACTCACGTGGGTGCCACAGCGAATTTAAAATTTTACCCCATGTGAACTACTAGCTTGAGGTAGTATATAATTTTGGCCTAGGAGTGCTGGAAAACATTCCTGAGACACTCCGGGCACCATGAATCAAGACTTTGTGGGAACCTCTGCTGTATGTGTTTTATTGAAATTATTAATAATTTCAATCCATTTTAAAGTATCTCTGGATTAAGGTAGTGGTTTATAGTATTTGGTAGCATTATATATGTGTGCATGCACGCATAATGTGCATACTTTCGTGCATAAGCACACACATACAGAGATAATTTGCATATTTATTTATTTTTGCTGCCTAGGATTTACATGTATATATTGCTGCAATCTAAGGGTAGCGAGCTGGGCTGTAGAGGCACTGAAATTGTGCTAAATTTAGATTTGCTATGCCTTATGGCCACTGGACCATAAAATATCCTGTTGTTGTTAGTTGCGAAGTCGTGTCCGACCCATCGCGACCCCATGGACAATGTTCCTCCAGGCCTTCCTGTCCTCTACCATCTTCTGGAGTCCATTTAAGCTCACTAAAATACCGTACCAGGGATTTGACAGAAACTGTTTTTATTTATCTTTGTTCTAAGATTCTTGAATTACTTTAAATATCTCAGGGTTTTGCCCTCCCCGAACCATTGAAAGACAAGCAAACAAAATTAAAATAGTAGTCTATTAGAAGGAGAGGCTAAAACAGGCCTTATACAGAAATATATTAGAGATAAACGAATGATGGATGGCTACTTTTTCCCACAAGTCCATGCGCCAAACTTCTCTAGTACCAAAACCCAAATTACTATAGAATCTTTTGACTTAATATACTACAAGCTGTTTTAGGAGGAAGATGCTCCTCTCCTGTTTCCCCCCCACACACACACCTTTATTGCCTGAAATCCATTCTACTGGCTTACTATGCTACCTGTTTAGATATAACCTGTATTTCCATTTTGTAGTGTTTGTAATTATTTTGTACATCACTTTTTCCCCAACTGTGTGTGTGTGTGTGTGTGTGTGTGTGTGTGTGTGTGTATACATGCAGACACTCACACCATCTTTACCAAAAGAACTGGAATCACTTTGGCATTTGCTTAGTAGTACCGTAATTATCTCACCTTCTCCATCTCTTGGTTTTGTGTTTTATTGTAGATCTATTGTGGTGGACTGATCAAAGCAATCTAAATATTTCTTTGGCAATGCAAACAACATCAAAAATAATATATTAAAGCTTAGTAATCCCTCCTGCTTTCACAGTGACTATTCAGACGTTTATGTCATTATTTTCTAGGATGTTACCAATGTAGTAGCGCCCCAAAGCAATCCTGCAACCCCATTCCATGAAAAATTCTTTTCTTAAATATCTCAGAGTTATTTCCAAAATGTTAGCTAACAAATTTGATCATCCTTTTGTTTTTATTGTTTTAACTGATGTTTTATTCTTCAGTAACTGCATTTGAAGAAATATGTTTCTTATATAAATGTGCATGTCCATCCATTTGCAATGTAACTCCTGCAGACTAATAAAGGATTAGAATATAAGAAATACAACATAATTCATACAAATACATCGTATATGTTTACATTACATTACAACCCCTAACCCTCTCTCAACAGCATCACGTAGATTTGAATAGGAAAAGGGAAAGAATACAAGGCATAGCAAGGGTTGCAGTAATCAGAGAATAGTTCGGGACGCATGTTAGCACCCCTCAAATCCTGATCACATCACCACAGCAGCAAGACAAAAAACAGATCCACTGTATATCTCATAACCATTGTTTGACCTTCAATAATTTCTTTGTGAATCTCCCAGAGTCTCTTCAATAGTGAGATGGGCAGCGTATAAGTTTGATTAACAAAAATAAATAATCTGGATCAGGCCCAGGGCTTTTTTTCTCATAGAACGCTCAGAACGGAGTTCCGGCACCTTTTTTGGATGGAAACTTGTAGGGTAGGCAAGGCGGGTTGTATGACATGTGTGAGTTCCGGCACCTTTTTCTTTTACAAAAAAAGCACTGATCAGGCCCATGGTGCCCATGAACTCCCACACTGCTTCATTCTTCACACTCAAAAAAGGAGGTTGAAATCTCCCATTATTATAAGGCTGAAAAACTCTTACCAACAATCTAAACACAGAATTGAGCTGCTTGGGCTTTTGTGGTACAGTTCAGACATGAAGCTTGTGATGTTCTGGAAAAGTTGCTGTTAGGTCTCTTACTATTACTTAACCACTTCCCATACTGTCACCAACACTGGGGTTCCCTATTTGACTTATATGGTGCACAAGATACGCTTCCATAGCATTTCCCAAACATTAAAAAAGAGAAGCTAAATAAATTAGCAAGACTGTGATGCTCTTTCTATTTGATCATTATCTAGACAGAAAAGAATGCAATGATCAGAAAGGAAAGAAAAAAAATCATGAAACCGATCCTGTCCAGAGCATCGTTCTACTCAAGTCCTCCTTTAGAAGATAATGTAGAGGACTAGCTTCATGCCATTATCATAACAAATAGAACTGCTGGTTTCATTGCCCGAGGATTGCTTTCGGCATAAATTAAAACATTGCATAAATCAAAATGTTGCTGTATTTATTAAACATATGTTTTGGTGCCTTGTCCAAATCCAAGCAAGTATCTAGCTAAACCAGTTGGGATACAATCCCAAGAACAGGGGTAGGCAACTTTGGCTCTTTTTATGTCTTGTGGACTTCAACTCCCAGAATTCCTGAGCCGGCTGGCTCAGGAATTCTGGGAGTTCAAGTCCACAAGACATAAAAAGAGCCAAAGTTGCCTACCTTTGTATATCCAGCAAGCAAAGCCATGCCAAAGAATGAGATTGGAGAAGTCTGTTCTAATCCATTTCAGTGAGCTCTTGCACTGTACCTAAGGTGTACTGTGCATTGGGGATTTCCATTAAAATGCAGTAGAAGATCATACAGTGCATACGTACAGTATATGAGAAGGACATGTAATAACTTGCAACATACTGATTGAGAAGTTGCTTAAATGTGTCGTCTTCTACTTGCCTTGTATCATTCAGTACTTTGTTAACAAATTATGGAGCTGCTTCTTAAAGCTCATAATAATTAATCACTCTTCTCTCTTTTTTCCTGAAAGCAAGTAGTATTTTTTTTTACTGGCTGAATAAACATGGAGGTTCAGGCACTAGCTTGAAAGGTTTTCTTTAAAGATCTTTACTCGGCTGCAGCCTGCTCTTTTTTATGATTGCTGTTGTTGTGACAGTGCTTAGGGGGAGTCTCATGTTTCTGTTCTTCTGCATTCATAAATCTCTTCTTCCCTCTGGTATTTCAATAGATCTTTATGTTCATTCTCATTATTTTTCCCCCCCTCAGATACTGATGGACGTCCAGTCAGATGCTTCCTTCTAGACTTCATACCTTCATTTGTTTGGTAGCAGAATACAAAGCAGCCATCGTGGGAGGACAAGAACAGCTCTGGGCCCTGGGTTTCGGACTGGACTGCAAGTCAACGTGATACCTTTTGCTTTTCAATAATTGGGCAACCATGGAGACTCTGTCCCAGGACATCCTGCTGGAGTGTCAGATTTGTTTCAATTACTACAGCCCAAGGAGGAGACCCAAGTTACTGGACTGTAAGCATACTTGCTGCTCAGTTTGCCTTCAGCAGATGAGGACCAGCCAGAAGGACCTGAGGTGTCCATGGTGCCGAGGTGTCACTAAACTCCCACCTGGGTTTTCTGTCTCCCAGTTGCCAGATGATCCAGAGGTCATTGCCGTGATTGCAATACCCCACACTTCAGAGCACACTCCAGTCTTCATCAAACTTCCTAGCAATGGGTGTTACATGTTGCCCTTGCCCATCTCCAAAGAGAGGTCTCTCTTGCCTGGAGACATTGGCTGTCGTCTCTTGCCTAGCAGCCAGCAGAAGTCTCTCACTGTGGTCACAATCCCAGCCGAGCAACAACCACTGCAGGCTGGGATGCCGCAGGTTACAGGAGATGAGGAGCAAGACCAGAGAGGCATTGTGAAAAGCTCCACCTGGTCAGGGGTTTGCACTGTCATCCTGGTGGCCTGTGTCCTAGTTTTTCTTCTTGGTATTGTCCTCCACAACATGTCATGCATCTCCAAACGTTTCACTGTGATCTCCTGCGGCTGAAAGAAGGCTGCAGCAGCTCCTGTTGTGAGCTAGTTTTAGGGGTTTGGGAGGGTGGTATTGATGGTGATGGGAGGCCAGGAGGTGAAATGCTGTCACATGGACTGAATCATTGATGCCAGGCAAGCTGATTGACAGTCCAGAGTCTGCTGTAAAAAAGTAGGACAGCAAGAGCTGTTGATAGAATGTGAGGCATATTCAGTGCTTCTCTGCTGGTGACGATATCAAAGAAGACTGCATGCATACTCACTTAACAAATGATCTGTAATCTATAATGATTTCATCATGTTATGAGATTAAATATGTCTATTTAGCTGGTTCTACTGTACAGGTCATGATCTGTTCCTTTCTTTCTCTCTCTTCAGAGTAGTTATTTACAAATGAAAATGCTGTATGTTCAAGTAGAATTAAACATTGGAATGAAGACAGTCAATCTACCCAGTGTTCTCCAGACATAGCAAAAATGTATAATTCTCTCTTTATTTTTAAATAGCAGCAGGGAAAATTATTAAATGTAATCATGTAGGCCATGAAGGACTTTTTTGTATCTTTCAAATTGCACATTCATGAAAATGGTTTTAAAAATTTGTCCCACAGGTATAGAAAGGGAACATTTTTTTAAGGTATTGAAAACCTTCTAGATGTAATATATGTGTATGTTTATGCTCATTCTATTTTCTTCTGTAGTTAAATGATTTTGTTTCTGTTTTGTTTTGTTTTGTTTTTTTAAAAAAATTGAAATGAGACCATAAGCATAATAGCAATAAAGGAAGCTAGGAAGGATATCTAGATGTTTGGTCAAAATGATTGCCTCTGTGTGCTCTTCTGTCAAACGCTACTTGAATATGTAAGTTCTCAACATGGTATTTCAAATGCATAAACTGATCATGTGATTCAGAAATAGCACAGGTCACGTTATCCGAGAGAGAATATGCTTACCGGAATGGGATAATTAATGGTTTTTATTAAAGTTCCTTACCCTCCGAATGCAAGTTGGAGTTACCTTATCAAAGGAGACATGATTTAATAGTTATGTTTATAGGTATTTATTATTGCAGCTGTGAGTTATTGGTGGGCATTATGGCTGTAATGCAAAATAGATAAACCAGTATTGGGCTGTCCCTTGTAATGAAAGGCTTTTGTAATAGGAGAATGTTGCCATTACAAAAGTAGATAAGAGGGCAAAATAAGAGCATAGCAGTTGAGTGATAATCCAATTGAAGTTACAACCATGTAAAGCAAGCTCCTTCCTCATTCAGATGTTCATACTGATAAGAATTACCAGTGTGAATTGTCTTCTGCAGAAATTGGAGTTTCGTCCATAATCAGAAAAGGGTTAGTGTTCATAGCAGGAAGGAAGGAAAAATCTGAAACTAGTGATTCCCATAACAGTTTGGACATGCTAATTATACTGAGGGAAAAGCATGGAACCTGTATTGGTGGCAGTTGGCTGTTAAATCATGTCATCTGGAACCAACGATTGCTTGTCCACTTTACAGGAAACATTCATCATCTCAAGATGTTCAACAGCACATTGATTTTTGTGTGATCGCTCCAACTGAGGCACAACAGATGCCAGTTGGGAAGCTACCAGAGAAAACTGATAGTTAACTATCGGATTAAAGGCTTAGAACTCCAAAAGAGCCACGAGTTAGACGCCAAGAAAAAAATATGGAGGTTTTTTTTATCCCTTGCCTTAACCTCCTTTTTTGTCTATAGTGTAATAAGCTTTCAACACATTTTCTCAGAAGAGAAAATAACTGTCCATAGCTATTTCTCCATCGATGGTAGGAAAGCGTTAGGAAGAACTCTGTTTTTCACAATTTTCATTTCTCCATGATATTCTTCACTCGATGGACCCACATATCCTTCCTCTTTCTACTTTTCGTAGTGCCGTGTCTTTGTATACATTTGTATGTAAGACTTGTCCGGTTTGGTATTTAAGCTGTTTACTTAGAGAAATGTTTTACCATAAATTAGAAATGGCTTGTTTCTTTTCCCTTTAACGTACAGTCCAGGATTTTGAGATACAGCTCTGTTGGCCTCTGCTGCTTCTTGCAAGTGAGCAATGATATACCTGAAGGAGTGCAAGTCCTATCATAGCTGCAATGTGTTCAATTTACTCCTAGTTAAACAAACACAGAATACATTCAAACAATTCAATGTATTCATTAATTATTCCAGATCAAATATTTATTCTAAATTCCTGAATAAAGAAAACCTTGCTGTTCCCTAAAAGTAGTCAATATGGTAGAAAGAAATTAAGGCATGTTGATGATTTCTCAGCTTGATTTTTAAAACATCATTATTCATAATATTAACAACAATATTACACGGGCGGGTGGAGGGAAGAGACCCCTTTTGAAATATTTGAATTAGTCAATGGTCAGTTCCATATCAGATTGGTGGTAACAAAACAAATTATCAGATAGTGATAGGAAGAAACCTGAAGTTCTATTATAGAGGATGATATATAATACGAGCTTCTGTTCTGCTAATAACTACTTCCTTTAGTAGAAATTTGAGAGGTGGGCAATTTCTCCCTTCCCTTCTGCAGCTCAGCACATGAGTTCAGTCTGCTGTGGCAGGTGGTTGTCTCCTTTTTATTGCCATTTAGATATTTTGGAGTGTCTTACCTGTCTTTATTTATTATTTTATTTTTATTTTTATTTTTATTTCATTTATATCCTGCCCTTCTCCGAAGACTCAGGGCGGCTTACAAGCTTAGCAGTAGCCTTCATTCTATGTATATGCCTGCTTATTAGGGCTTTCACATACCCCCCCCCCAAGCGGCATTATTACAAAGTCAGCTTAATTGCCCCCAACAATCTGGGTCCTCATTTTACCTACCTCGGAAGGATGGAAGGCTGAGTCAACCTTGAGCCTGGTGGGATGCGAACTTGCACTAATTGCAGGCAGCTGGTGTTACTTAAGGAGGCATTAGCCCACTGCTCCACCAAGCCTCCGACAGCAGTGCTGCCAGCGTAGGACCCCTTCAGATCGCTTCAGTTGGGCAATTGGGAAAATGCTACTTTTCTCTCTCCCATGGAGAAATTTTACTAAATATCTTAGGGAAGAAGAGGCATATGATGGCTGAACCCAAGGCATTCCTTTGCTACCCGTTAAAAGATCCGTTAAAGAATATGTGAGAATGGAATATACTGCATTTTGATTACTTAAGGTTTTGATAAATTTTCTTCAGAAGATGAAGAAAATCTGATTTTTGGATGAGGCTGATGAGAGACAGCTCTTTGAGGAGGCCTATTTGGTTCGGAAGGAGCAGTATCCAAGTTACATATTCATAGTGTGCAGACTGCTAAAGATTGAATCTGTGAAAGGAGATATCTTTCTATGGAAGGAAACGTTGGACTTTAGGGAGGCAGAGTAGGAAGAGTATTGCTACTTTTGAAATTTGCTGTTGGAGAAGACTCACAAGAATATCTGGAACAGCCAAGAAAACAAACAACATGGATCATTGAACAACAATTCTCACTTGAAACACAAAAGACCAAGCTCAAATCATTTTAATTTCAGGCACTTTATGCGAAGATCTAACTTTCTAGAAAAGATGATAATGCTGAAAAAGGTGAAAGGAAAGAGAAGAAGAAAACCAACAGTAATGTGGGTAGACTCCATTAAAGTGCCAGTGGGTGTACCATTGGAAGACCTGAAGGACCAAGTAGCAAGGGATAAATTGACACAGAGAAAATCGGTTTGATTACTAAGAGTCAACCACAACTTGAGTCAATTAATCAATCAGAAGTTATCTTGCTTCCCAGGAAATGAACAAGGAAAGATCCAAGGAAAGAGAGCTTGCGTTAGAGCCACGATTTATGTAATAAAACCTGTAAGAGATACATATCTTTAATACCGTATTTATTGGCGTATAACACGCACTTTTTCTTCCTGAAAATAGGGGGCAAATGATGTGTGCGTGTTATACGCCGATACAATTTAAGGTTTTTTGCTGAAATTTCCTTTTTAAAATGAGGTGCGTGTTATACGCCGGTGCGTGTTATATGCCGATAAATACGGTAATCAAAATGTGTTGCTTCCCAAGAAAAGAACAATATGTAAAGAGAGATATACCTTTAACAATCAACATCTTGCTTCCCAGGAAAGGGACAAGGGAAGATCAAGGGAAAGAGAACTTGAGTTAGAGCCACAAAATAGAATAGGTTTGGCAATAATTCCCATAGGTATCACTGTGCATTATTCTTCTACTGTACTGCCTTCCCAGTGTTCCTTTGCACACAGATGCATTCCACTGATCCAGGGAGAAATGAAAAGGGGACATGTATTGGTCACTGGGCAGATCCTATTGGAAAGCCCAGGAAAGCAAGAATTAAGAAGCATGATCTTGTGCACCAGAGTCTTCATAAAAGACAAACCATTTCCCAACTGGTTCCCTTTATATGGGTAAGGATGGAAATTTGGGGAGTTGTTATCTGGAGACTATTGACTTTGAAAAAGATCTAAAATGTACAAGATTGGTTTTGGTAGGGTTTTCAGGAGGCAGAATCTAACACAGTTAATGGATATCAGGAATTGAAAAGTTAATGAACTTTATGTCCTTATGAAGGAGCATGTAAACTCATACTCCTAATTCATAAAGTGCCATTATGCATCATGAGGTTCACATTGAACTGCTAATAATAGTTTGAAAGACAACTAATCTAAATGCTTCTGCTTGTCTAATCATTAGACTCAGGGCTGAGCTGGATAAGAAGATAATTATTTACTATATTTACTGTAATTATTACTATTTATCCTTCATTTTTAAGAATTCAACCAAAGATCATGACGTATAATAAATCCTGTAAGATATATCTTTATATACATCTTTAACAGTCAAAATGTGTTGATTGCAGCTCAACTGCTGAAAATTAAAATAAATAAGATGAGGAAAAAAATTAAGGGAAATTTAACTACTCTCCATAACTTAGATTAAAAGATAGAATACGGTAAGTAGTGAGCATCCTATTTATTTTTAACTGGACTTTGGCAACCATGCCTATTTTATATCTCCTATGTATGAAATTGGCCACATATACTAAGCGCTATGAGGAGGTCAAACAATACATTCTACCTTGACTAAGCCTTGGCCTCAGTCTAAAATTTTTCAGTTAAAGACACATTTGTATGTGTGTATGAGAGAGAAAGAGAGATGGTGGCATTAATAGAGGAGTTGGCTCTCACTTTGCTTGTTGTGGCACTCAGCCATTTTTCCATATTTGTCACCACCCTGGCCTACTCAGATTGGCATGAACAATGCTGTTTGATAAGTTGCCAGAATCCTGCAAATTGAAATCTGCAGTTTGGGGAGAAAACCTGACATTATTTTCCATGTGCGCTCTCCCTCTCCCTCCCTCCCTCCCTCCCTCCCCCCCCTCTCTCTCTCACACACACACACAAACACACACCAAATCAGCCTGTGATTGTAGTTGGCATTTAGATTTCTATCCCACTTTTCTACAGGATAGTAATCCCTTAGAGCAAGGGTCTTCAAACTTGGCCCTTTTATGACTTGTGGACTTCAACTCCCAGAATTCCTGAGCCAGCTGTGCTGGCACAGGAATTCTGGGAGTTGAAGTCCACAAGTCATAAAAGGGCCAAGTTTGAAGACCCCTGCCTTAGAGCATACAAAGAGAGAGCACACAAAGATTATATTACTGCTTCATACTATCCTGTTTCTTGTTTTGGTGGATAAGTAGGCATAAACTGAATAAAGTTTCACATCAGAGCACATTATGGTGTAGGTCCCAATCATTGTATAGATCCAGTGTCCCAAGGCCAGATATGTGTTGTACTTGTTTCTGATAGAAGCGACAAACTTGTAGAATTTGTTTTTTGGCTCATGTGTCTAATGTTCACGTGTGCTAATTGTTGAGGAAATCACACCACTTCAGCCACAGAATGCTCAGTTCTGCTTGCAATATCCAACTCCAGCTTTGATGCCAAATACAGCTGACTTTTTCAAAGATTTCCGCAGCAATCCTATACATACAAATAATAGAGTTAGAATTCTTTGCCAGTTTTAATCCTAGAAATGTAACAAATTGCTGGGCTATTTCCATGTTAAGATCTGATAGCTCAACATAACACTAAGATTTATTAGTAGAATCAAAAGTCCATCATGGTTTTTAACTGCATGAAAAAGAGGCATTTTTCTCCCTACAAATAATGTCTGCTTGGCTTGTTATATAGTAGGATAGCTTGTCAGATAGACAAGATGAAACAAATATTTATTTGGGAAATGAATAGAAACTCGGTTAATCTATGCTTTTGTGAAGAGGCAATTGTACAAATACCTCAAAGAGCTGTTTCTTAGATAATATTTATCTGCCTAAGAATCTACAGAAGATTTTTAATAGATTAGTGACCCCCTCCACCCCTTTCTTGCTCTTCTCTCAGCTTTCCTATATCAATCTAGTGTGGCACAACAATAAATATTTGCAAGCCAATATTGACCTTCACACACATTGTTTCATCCTTATTCAAAGCTGTTGGATAAATTGGCTGATGATTCATAACTTCCTCAAATAAGGATTTAGATCTTGTTTGGATCATAGAAAGGTAACAATAACAATTTGGAAGATATGATTTTAAGGCACACTTGAAAGTATTCCACCAAGGCATTGCTTTTTTTTAAAAAAATTTTTCCTAAACATTCTCTTGAACAGGAATGCTTCCAAGTATTATATCTGGAAGAAAAATGATCTCCGCAACACATAAACTTTCCACCCCTGTTTTCCACACCATCACTTCCAATTAATATTCTGAGGTCAATACAGTATAGCATATAGTTGCCATTAATAAAGCAAATATTGCAGCTTTAAAAAGGCCATTTATGCCTGAGAAAACATTTTAGGTGATGTTTATTATCCAATTATTTGAAGGTTAGAGGGGAATGTTGGAATGAAGGTTTTATTCCTTTGTCCTTAAAAACTTACATTTATTATGAAGTCCACACTTTTACAAGTAAATGAAGTAGCGTCATGTACAGCACCTAGAAGAAGGGGACGACAGAGAATGAGGTGTCTGGATGGAGTCACTGAAGCAGTAGGCGTGAGCTTAAATGGACTCCAGAAGATGGTAGAGGACAGGAAGGCCTGGAGGAATGTTGTCCATGGGGGTCGCAATGGGTCGGGCACAACTTTGCAGCTAACAACACAGTACCTGCATTCACATTTGACTATTTCCTCTTTCTAATAAAGCTTACATTTGAATCTGGACTGATAACAAGAGTTTCTGAACTCTGCTGAAGTGTATTCTAGTTTAGTCTTCTGTCTGACAGATTTATCATGATTTTATGGGGCTGATGTCAGTGAAGCTAGGATAGTCCTAGCAATGCAGTTTTGACAGTTTTGCAAGAAAGCTGTAGTTGATGCCAGACAGTCATGCATTTAATTGAATCACAAAGCCTCCAGTCCATGTTTTATATGAGTTCTTCCCTTGTTGCAATGCTGCTTGTATTTTGCAATTGTTGTGAATTTTGTAACAGAATGGTAGATTTTTGTAAATATGGTTCTTAGAGATTACTGCTTGCCAAGTTTCTTTGTTGTTGGAACAACCATGCATCCATTAGACATTTAAGAAAATGAACAAAAATATTTGTTGTGTCCTTAATTTATTAAGTAAAGTGGAACGAGATTAATTTTCCAAAATGTGCCGACATAAAAATGACAATTTTAGGAAAAGCTGTTGAAGAAGACAAAGACATGCTTTTAGACCTTCAGAGTTGCAATCCAACTAAAATTAATTATCTTTAATGATAAGAATAAGAGTCCAGGTATGTATGATATGCACATAATAATAGGTTTGGGAATTACTTATTGAAGTCCAGGAGTCATAAAAGGAGCCAAGGTTGCCTACCCCTGGTCTATAGGGAAGCCAGATTCACTTAACAACCATGTTGCTAGTTCAACAACTGCAATGATTCACTTAACAGCTGTGGCAAGAAAGGTCCCGAAATGAGACAAAACTCACTTGACAAATGTCTCACTTAGCGACAGAAATTTTGGGCTCCGTTGTGGCTGTAAGTCGAGGACTGCCTGCAAAGGGGATATCTGTACTCGGATACATTTTCCCTTCAGGTAATTTATAGTTGCAGTTGCTTACAATTTTTGTTATGCCAGTGCAAGACCACCAGAATTCTACTGCCAATGTTGGTGTGGTGTGATTTTTTTTGGGGTGATGGTGGTGGTGGTGGTGGTAGCTAATATTCGACTGATGTTTTAAAAGAAGTGTTTTTCAGCTAAGCTTCTGAGAGTCTGAATGCATGCCTGCATGCATTTTGTATAGCAAAGTCTCCCAGACAGGATAACTTCTCCCCACACAAAGGTGTTGGCCCATCTTACTTTGGTGATATCACAGCTATGCCTACTGTGGTCCTTGAAGGTGAATGTCAACAAATGGGTGATTCCAGCCAAAAAAGCGTGCATGGTTTACCCAACCCCTTAGTGATACACACACACACATACACACAGAAGGTGAGAAAGTAGTTTCGGAATCTTGCTTAATGTAAAAGCACGCATAGATTCCAGCTCACAAAGATTCAAAGGTCCATTTCACAACAACCCCCCTATGTCCTTGCAAGTAAATATCCTTAAGTCTGTGACTCTTCACCAACTAGCCTCTGGTCAACAGAAGTACCCAAGATGTAATAGCAAACACATCAATGATGTCATTGGGACTAGGTGTTGATGCTTTTACCCTCTGCCTGACAAGGTCTTGCACATAACAAATTGAGTCATCTCAAATCCATTGGGAGCATAAAAGGGGAACATGATTAGAATGATAAATATTAGTTCTGCAACTGTCTACTTCTTTTATGTCCTTCTCCCTTGTTTATTCTTCTTTTCAGGACCCAATCAAGGGAACATGAAGGAAGGGAGCACACATAAAACTATTCTTAATTTAGTCATGATAATGATATACTCGCCTTCAATGGTAAGCAATGCTACACAGATTTCAGAAACAGAAGAAAAAAAAGGGTAAGATCAAGAACTTAAAGGTTTGCAACAAAAATAAAAAATAAAAAAGCATAGCAAAAAAGTAGAGAACATCAAAAGTATTTGTTGTATCCCTCTGTAACTTTCTACACTTGCAAATCATGCTTGTTTTCTTTATATCAATAAATAATAACAGTTTTAATATTACAGTGGTAGCAATCATGCTTGTCCATTTTTGCTCTGTATTTTTTTTAATGTTGCCTGAGATATTTAAATCATGCTGGTCCCTCTTTTTTTTTTTTTAAAAAAAAATCTGCTTTACCACTTGTATCAAATCTTTCTCAATAGGAGCTCCACTGACTACGGAGCTAATATTTCTATAAGTTGTGTGTTTGTGTACGTAAATGAATGCACCATTTTGTGGTGCAATTAAGAGAATAGCCCATGAAAAGTCATTCTGTAGCCCAGGGCCAGAAAAAGTGTTTTTTCTGTAAAGGTAAAGGTAAAGGTTCCCCCGCACATGCATGCTTTTGTTGTTGTTAGTTGCAAAGTCGTGTCCGACCCATTGCAACCCTATGGACAACGTTCCTCCAGGCCTTCCTATCCTCTACCATCTTCTGGAGTCCATTTAAGCTCACGCCTACTGCTTCAGTGACTCCATCCAGCCACCTCATTCTCTGTTGTCCCCTTCTTCTATTGCTCTCAATCTTTCCCAGGATTAGGCTCTTCTCCAGTGAGTCCTTCCTTCTCATTAGGTGGCCAAAGTATTTGAGTTTTAGCTTCAGGATCTGGCCTTCTAAAGAGCAGTCAGGGTTGATCTCCTCTAGGACTGACCGGTTTGATCGCCTTGCAGTCAAAGGGACTCGCAGGAGTCTTCTCCAGCAGCATAGTTCAAAGGCCTCAATTCTTTGGCACTCAGCCTTTCTTATGGTCCAACTTTCACTGCCATACATTGCAACTGGGAAGACCATAGCCTTGATTATACGCACTTTACATGCATGCTGGTTGTTTCCAACTCCAGGGGCCAGTGCTCATTTCCGTTTCAAAGCTGAAGAGCCAGTGCTTGTCTGAGTACGTCTCCGTGGTCATGTGTGGCATGACTAGACGCCAAAGGCGCACGGAATGCTGTTACCTTCCCACCGTAGTGGTTCCTATTTTTCTACTTGCATTTTTATGTGCTTTCGAACTGCTAGGTTGGCAGAAGCTGGGACAAGTAACAGGTGCTCACTCTGTTATGCGGCACTCAGGATTCGACCTGCCAAACTGCCGACCTTCTGATTGACAAGCTCAGCGTATCTTAATCTCCAGTATTTCTGGAAGGGAAAGATTCATGTTTGAAACTTTCTGTGAGGTCAGTGTGATGTACTATAGTGGTTAAGGAACTGAACTAGGATAAGGCTAGAAGTAGACAACCTCAGCTTCACATCAGCTAGAGAAGCCCCATAGAGGACTCTAGCTCTAGCTTCCTTATAAAGTGGTGTAAAGGGGTAATGTGTGCCATGTCGGTTCTATAGCTTCTGGACTTAAGTACTTAACTCTGCAAGTACTGAAAAGAGGTGCTTTATAAAGCATGCTAGCATGAGCAGAACATCCCTGTTAGAAAGGGCTGCTTTGAAAGCTATCATGCATGAATATACACTTCCTGTACAGTCCTTGGAGCAATTATGAGAGCTTTCAAAATGATGCAGCTGCTTTGAGAGGTCTGCTTTGCTCACAATGGCAAACCATCTGCTTTTGAATCACGTCTACACACACACACACACACACACACACACACACACACTCCAACACACAGACGGTGAATAGAGTCTGGCCCCATTGATAATTGATTATATAAATTGCTAATTGCAAATTGGTTGCCATTTTCCTGTAAATACTTCCTTACTTGTTGAGACTCATGACCTTTAGTCATTCTGAATTACAGTAATATTTTCTCTGAAAGTGATTCTGTGACTGGCACAGGGAGCCTGACTTTTGGTGCACTCTGTATACAAACACACGTTTTGATTATCAGTTCCAGCACTATAGTCCAGACTGTCCATAGCAAGGAATTGTAATCCAACACTATTAGCTAGCATATCATAAGTGGTGAAAACTGATATTAGCTTGGAAACACTCAAAGGGAAACTATGTGTGCAGGATGGACCCCCTTTTTATACTAAAATCCTATACAAGATTTTTCTTGTCCTCCTCACTCCCCCTCTTTCCTTGCTTCTCTTTCACTTATAGCGAATATGTTCAGTATAAAATGATTAGGCTCATATTGCCTGGTGGGCTCATAATCATGGTCCCTGGCATATTTCATTTGCAGTGATATATACAATTTATCTTAATATAAACTTATTTGTTTGAGGGAATGCTCTCCAGATGTATGAGTTCTTGGATTGTCTTGTCAAAAAACTGATGAGTGTTGACTTTAAAGGAACAGGGTTAGAGTTGGGAATACATCCTATGGCTGTTTATCAATTTGAATGTCTTAAAAAGTGTTCGTGTTTGTTTATAGATGGTGTCGAGAAAGCTTCACAAATGCCTTCCCCGCTTACCCCAATTGTCATATATTTTAAAATATGGCATTTTTTTAAAATGCCAAACTCTTATGTCTTGTCCTTTTGTATATGTGAAAATGTCGGCTTTTCTGAGAATTTTTAAAAACACACCGTATGTTATGATTAAAATTCTTTGAAATGATTTTATACAGATTTGTGTGATTAACTTGTCCAGCCCAACTAAAAATCTTTCCCAGGACTTATGGGATCCAGAATCAATGAGAAAAAGTTTTCATAGAGTTGGGTATCAATATAGTAGAAGAATTCCAAGCATCATTGCCCAAGTATCTGGAAGTGACTTTCAAACACAAGCATGAAGGAGATTGTCAGGTACTGCAGGCATTTTTTTTTCATGGTTATCTGGAATTTGTGCTTAATGATGCCAAGCTAGTGTGGTTGCCGACAGAATGATCAATGATGGTAAGGCATGAAATTAGAGCAATTCTGTTATTGTTAGAATGTCACCTTTTCCAAGTCTGCATCCAGGTCAGATCTTAAACTCTATGTTGTGGAACTAGACCTCCCACTGCAGCATAAAAATATAAGAAAAATCAGATCAAAAGCTAATCTAAACCACAGCTATCTTTTTGGCATTCAGGATTATGAAGGGTTAAAGTGCAGGATTGCAGGCTAACTCTGCCCACAGCCAGAAGTTCGATCCTGATGACAGGGCTTAAGGCTAACTCAGTCTTCCATCCTTCTGAGGTTGGTAATATGAGGACCCAGATTGTTGGGGGCATTTGCAAATAATATTTTGACCTTGTTAACCACCCAGAGGGTGCTGTAAAGCACTGTGGGAAGGTATATAAACCTAAATGCTATTGCTATTATACTCCCGGGAAAAGGAGGATATTGATACAATGATGACACCCTGGATGGGGTAAATAGATACGATGAGCCTATCCAAATATGGGAGTCAGATTTTACATAATCAGAAGCAATCCCTTGATACCAGAATGGGTTGTTACCAAAATAAGGAATAGCAATAGCAATAGCACTTAGGCTTATATACTGCTTCACAGTGCTTTACAGCCCTCTCTAAGCAGCTTGCAGAGTCAGCATATTGCCCCCAACAATTTGGGGGCAAAATAAATAAATAAATAAATAAATAAATAAATAAATACCGTAAATAAATAAATTTATTTGTATACTGCCCTTCTCCCGAAGGACTCAGGGCGGTGAACAGGTGAATATGCCCAGTAAAAACAATCTTTTACTGACCTCTGAAGAATGGAAGGCTGAGTCAGCCTTGAGCAGTGAGATTTGAACTGCCGAACTGCCGGCAGTCGGCCCTCAGCAGAATTAGCCTGCAATTCTAACCACTGCACCACCAGACCAACATATGGAAACTGCCTTTCCCTTTCATGCCCCTCATGCCCCTAACAGAGTAGCGTCTAGACCCATGTTCCTCAACCTCAACAAATCAAAGACGCATGGACGTCAAATCCTGGGATTTCCCAGGTAACACCTTGGTTGGGGGGAATTGAAGTTAACATATCTTTGAGTTGCTGAGGGGGAGACACACTGGTCTAGATCCTTATATAGGGCAGTCTCGGGGCAGGGGGAGGGGAAGGTGCAAGGATACTGACTATAATGTAACAGAACTCACATTTGATACCTACCAGTTGCCAGAATTCTTTTGTAAGGGCTTTTTAGCTTTTCGGCAATAAACCATGCATTCTTGTATCCTTGCGTGTCTGTTTTCCTGTTCCAGTTCACCTTGCCTGGAAGAAACCTGACAGCAGAGGCTTAATGCCTCTGAGGAGAAGAAGAAGAGGAGGAGAAAGAATATAATCATATTTCTACTGTTCAGTGCTTTACTATTGAATGTTGGGAAGCCCACCCACCCCTGTTTTGTTACCCATTCTTAATATATTCATTGATCACCCAAGCTTCTATGTTTTTCTTTAGTCCCCTTTTAAAGTGGCCTAAATTGTTGTCACATCTGGTAACATGCAAGAGACATAGAATGGAGTAGGAAGCACAATTATGCTTGGTAGGTAGACTCTTTTCTCTTGAATAATATTCCTCTCTCCCGCCCCCAGTTTTAGAAAGATACTTCAGATGTTCTTTATCATTTTTTTTAAAAAAATGTGTTAAACCTATTAAGGTTTAGGAGATACAGTATGTGTTTGCCAGATGGCCATAAGTTGGAAATGGAGGCAAGGAGATTCATTCTTTATTGGACAAGTGTAATTGGACACACAAGGAATTTGTCTCTTGAAAACCTCCAGCAATGGTGCATAAACTCTCAGTGCAGATACAAACAACAAAGTGGTAAGTCATAAGAAGAAAAGCAATACACCCCTACTACAAAATATCTTTAGGCATAAGACAGTGCTGTGGCAATTAGGTGTTTAGCAGAATAATGGCATGTGGGGGAGAAGGGGGGGCGGGAAACTTATCTTTTGTGTCTAGCTGTTTTGGCATGCAATGCCCTGTAGCAACGTCCTGAGGGGAGAAGTTGAAACAGTCATGAAACCACTGCTACATTAGAGAGCCTAGTTCTAAAGCAAATCCCAATAATTTCAGATCAGAAACAAATCAAAGAAGCTCTTTTCTACTCAGATTCAGTCCTCCCTTTGTGTAAGAAGCTGTAGGTTTTCTAAAAAGAAACTTTCATGATAAATGTTATGTATCCTGGTGAAGAGAACGCATACACACTTACATAGCAGTCACCACCAGGAGGCGTTGAACTGTAACTGTTTTGGCGGGAACCCAGTTTCGGCGGGAAACAGAGGTTCAAACTGATTGGCCGGCTGCTCACCTGGCCAGGTATAAAAGGAGGGCAGGTAACTCCTATTCCCCCAGTACAGTCACTTCCACCTAATAAAGATCTGCCATGCTGTACTCATCGTCTCGGCGTCCTTCCTGCTCTCCAGAACCCACTACACAACAATTTCCTGCCTTAGCAGGGGGTTGGACTAGATGACCTCCAAGGTCCCTTCCAACTACTTCTTCTTCTTCTTCTTCTTCTTCTTCTTCTTCTTCTTCTTCTTCTTCTTCTTCTTCTTCTTCTCCTTCTCCTTCTCCTTCTCCTTCTCCTTCTTCTTCTTCTTCTTCTTCTTCTTCTTCTTCTTCTGCTTCTGCTTCTTCTTCTTCTTCTTCTTCTTCTTCTTCTTCTTCTTCTTCTTCTTCTTCTTCTTCTTCTTCTTCTTCTTCTTATTATTATTATTATTATTATTATTATTATTATTATTATTATTATTATTATTATTATTATTATAAAAGGTAGCAAAAACTCATAA
Organism: Vipera ursinii; assembly: GCF_947247035.1. Taxonomy (NCBI): domain Eukaryota; kingdom Metazoa; phylum Chordata; class Lepidosauria; order Squamata; family Viperidae; genus Vipera; species Vipera ursinii. The sequence goes on along the minus strand of NC_139516.1, from coordinate 139,883,820 downwards.
GGAATACCTGTAAGCTACATTTTTGGGTTGTTGGGTTATTGATTTTACTAAGGCATAATTTATGTGTGAATAAGCTGTATATAACGCAACAAAAGACTGCCTTTCCAAAACTTTTTAAAAAGTGAACTCAGAAGCATAACATGTAGTGCTAGGGGGAAAATGTGTAGCTATGTAACAGACACGCATCAAATTATCACTGCTGACTGATAATTTGAAAAATGAGCATGCAATGTTTCTGTAGTACCTCTTACCAAGTGCACCCGTTGCTCCAGTCCTGGAGGATATGCCACAGGTTCAATTACTATTTTCCTCAGAATGTTTACCAAAGTTTGAAAAAAACCCTCATTCTACACTATGGTATTTTTCCCCCATCAGCAACCAGAGAAATCAGGAGTTCTCTGCTTCACCCGTAAGATTAATGTCACTGGTAAGATAACAGTATTAGCAAGAATTTATTTATTTATTTATTTATTTGGTTATATTTATATACCGCCCTATTCCCTGAGGACTCAGGGCGGTTTACAGGGAGTTAAAAATCCAAAATACAAAATTAAGAACCAAATTAAAAAATATTAAATTGATCCTGTACTCAATTAAAAGAACCCCAAATTAAAAATTTCTCCTCAGCCTGGGCCCGAGAGCTCGAAGAGCCAGGTCTTCAGGCCCCGGCGGAATGATCGGGAACGTTTGATTGAAATGAAGGAAAGTGTCAGACTCACATGAAAGGTAAGAAGAAAGGGGTACTTAAAAATATAATTACCCATGAAATCCAGCATCTTTAGTATTTCTAGTCTTTTCATTTTAAGACAACTAGTCAGTTAGATCTTAATTTTTATTTTTAAAAGTTTATATTTTGACATTTTTATTAGCAATAAATACCTCATAGGTTTCTGCTAAGGACTTCAATTGCAGTGGTACTGAATTGGAGACATTTTGGGTCAATTCAGAATCTTTATATTGAGAAAACAGCTTTATGATAGAGTAATAACATCAAATCAACCCAGAATTATCACTCAAGGCATAAATGACCAGGTTCAAATTACTCTACTTGGACATATTAGGCATAGACTCAGCTCTCTGGAAAATCTCTCATGTTAGGAAAGGTAAAAGGGAAGAGAAGAAGACGATGACCACCAGCAGGGAGCAAGAACTCAGTTTTAATAAGAAGTTGACCTGCAGCCCTCATGTACCAGAATACAGCTATCTTGGCATCCCTAATTCTTCTCTTCATTAGGCTAGACCAGGGGTCAGCAACCTGAAACAGTGAAAGAGCCACTTGGAACTGGTTCCCTCACAAAAGGAAAAACTGGGAGCCGCAAAAAATGTGTGCGCATGTGCGTACGTGCGCACATGCGCAGAACAGGGTTTCACTGAAGAGTGGAGCCAAGGCGAGATATGCACCTACCCTGCATATTTGAATTGATTGGTAGAAATTTTTTAGTCCCACTTTTTTTTTTGAACTGCACATGGCAGAGGACTGGGAGCCACAGGAGATGGCTGAAAGAGCCGCATGCGGCTCCAGAGCCGTGGGTTGCAGACCTGTGGGCTAGACGTACTTAGTTCCCTTAACTATTCTCATACAATTTATCCTGCACACCTCTTTAATAAGTTGCTCTTCTCTGTGCTCTTTCTTTTTTTGTATGGTGGTGGCCAGAATTGGATAGTATTCCAAGTGTGACCTCATTAGGGCAGTATATGTATCACTTCTTGTGATCTTGATGCTATCTCTCTGTAATTGCAGCCTAGGACTGCATTGGCTTTTTAGGCAGCTGCTACAGACTGTTGACTCATATTTAAGTGGTTGTCTACTGGGATACCTAGATCCCTCTCACAGTTACTACTGTTGATCCAGGCGCTGCCTATTTTATACCTGTGCATTTGAATTTTTCCTGCCTAGGGATAGAATCTTAGTTTTCTCACCACTGAATTGCATTTTATTAGCTCAAGTGTGTCGACATCCTTCTGATTCTGAGTTTATCCTCCAAAGTGTTAGCGATTTTTTTTTAAAAAAATCCCATTTATATCCCGCCCTTCTCCGAAGACTCAGGGCGGCTTACAATCTAAAGCACAAATCAATGTGCTTAGCAATAGCCTTCATTCTATGTATATGTCTGCTTATTAGGGCTTTCACACACACCCCCCAAGCGGCATTATTACAAAGTCAGCTTAATTGCCCCCAACAATCTGGGTCCTCATTTTACCTACCTCAGAAGAATGGAAGGCTGAGTCAACCTTGAGCCTGGTGGGACTCGAACCTGCACTAATTGCAGGCAGCTGGTGTTACTTAAGGAGGCATTAGCCCTCTGCTTTACCAATTCCCCCCGACTTGGTATTATCTGCAAATTTGATGAGCTCTTCTTCTATCCCTTTATCTAGATCAGTGGTCCCAAACCTTTGCTGCTTGGTGGCCCAACGGGGGTGGGGGGGAAGAAGAGGGGAACTGGGCCATGAGAGCAGAGGGCAAGTTGAGCTCCGTGCACATGTGCATGCACATTGGCCAACCGTTTGTGCAAGTGTGTGCATCCCAGTTCCGAATAGGCCACAGCCCAGTAGCGGGACACAGCCTGATCATTTATGAAGATCTTAAAGAGCACTGCCCCCAAAATGGAACCTACATGCCTCCCTCCATGTAGATGTAGTTCCATTGAGGACTACACACTGAGTATGGCTGGTCAGCTGACTGCAGATCCACCTGGTGCATTCTGATCTGATGGAATAAGCATACTGTACCAAAGGGTTTCATATTAAACCTTTATGTAAACCCAACTTTCTTTTATTCCATTCCTGATTTTCCTGATATGATGTGCATGGTTGAATGTGTACTTATGTTTAAAATATGTTTTTTAAGTTATTGCAGACAAGCATAGATTCCATTTTTCAATTTTATTTTATGCACTTACTGGAATTAATTTTGGTTTTTCCAAGCTATTTTGAAATTAGCTGTTAAGCTAAAAGTTTCAGGATTGAATGCAGAGCTTTCATTTTAGTCAACAAAATGTTCTTTCCTCATGTGAAATATTCTTTTTGCTGCCAGAATGAGACAACACCTTCAGTGATTCAACTCAGCAGCTGTGAACAAACTTGGGCAAGCAAAGAGAAGTCAGTGTTTACATGTGATTAGCCTTTTTATTCCAAAATAAACTACCCTGGTTTGATGTATCCCATGCTTGATGACTTATGTGATAATACTTATATTAGATTATATCAGATTGATAGCAGGAGCTGTGAAGTTGGATTGATTTAAGATATCTGAACTTTCTAAATATTAAATAAGTTAATGAATTAATCTAGTTCAATACTATTTATTAGCATTCAACCTGAAACATATAATAAAACAAATGGGGGTTAAAACTGAAAGAAAAATAAATAACATCAGGAATGAATTTGGGTACAGTTTTATCCTGTTCAAGATTGAGGTAAGTTTGTCTTAGAAACCTATTGGAAATAGAAAGATGTCAGGGAAGGAGGAAGAAATATATAGTTTTTATTGATTTTTGCAATTGGTTGGAACACTAGAACACAAATTGCTCTCAAGATGATTCTTTGTTCAGACTAATTAATTAATGGCAGGTGAAGCTAGAACATTAATTGCAACAATATATCATTGATTTGTGGTCATTTTTACTGCAGCTGCTGAAGCAAATGGTGCTTTTCTAAGTTCACAAATCACGTAACAACCTTTGTTGATTCCTGTCCTTTTTGCAAACAGCGGTTGCTTGTAGCCACTTGCCTGTTACAGCATTAAAATTGGCCGATAACATATTTTTGACTTTTGTAGAAAATGACTGCATTTTGCAGTCAGTATTGAATTACCTGGATAAAAAGAACTTGGAGTCCATTGCTATCCTATTAATCTTGTTTTCTCCAAAATTTTAACTTTTGATGTTGGCTACATCCTTTTGAAAAAAAAACCAACAACACCACACTTTGGGTCAATATCTAGAGAAAGAGAGTATGTATAAATGACAGGAACAAAGCAAGATTTTTAAATTTAACAATGTTCCTTTATAAACCCTTTATTTATTGACAAAACAGATAACAATATTTGGTTGCTTGTGACTGAAGGACATGTACTGTATTTAGCAATCAAATGCCAATGTTTCCTTGTTGTCTTTATCAACATACAGACATTAATCCAACATCACCTTCAAAAACCGATGTGCGGTTTATCCTTTTGGGTGGCTACCATTTACATATTCTCTTTTAGTCTGAATAGGCAGATAAGATAAGATAAGTACTATCATTTGTTTATTTAAAACATTTTATTTTGCACAAGCTTCTACTACTGATATAACACAGCACCCACAGCCACAGGGGAGGAAGGAGGTATGTCAAAAAAAGTCAAAACAGGAATCATCACTGCTCAATGAAAATCTTGCCCCTTTGTGTATTTACACGACACTGATACACATACACAATGAGCAGGGTTTTAATTGCATGGAATTAACCACCTGTTTAGGCTCCCTTCTCCTGTCATTGGACCCTGTTGAGCAGGAACTACAGAATTCAATTCTGAATGGTGTAAGAAAGTGACATCCTAATTGCACCATCAAGATTATACAACCAGACTTGACAGAAAATCAAGTTATAGAGACACCCTTTCTTTCCAATTTATTATTTTAAATAAACATTCAAAATACTCTCAAAATAGAGACAAATACACCAAATCAACCCATGATACAAGGATGAAGTTTGGTTACCAGCTGGCTTTTTGCCCTTGTCCAGGACTTTTTTTCTCAGAACGCCCAGAACGGAGTTCCGGCACCTTTTTGGGATGGAACCTTGTAGGGTAGGCAAGGCGAGTTGTATGACACGTGTGAGTTCCGGCACCTTTTTGGGATGGAACCTTGTAGGGTAGGCAAGGCGAGTTGTATGACACGTGTGAGTTCCGGCACCTTTTTCTTTTACAAAAAAGCACTGCCCTTGTCAATCCTGATTAAGTTTAAAAGTTAGTAACTAACTCAAGGTTCTCATGCTGCTTTCTGGGCCCAAAGGGAGAATTGGAACCTGGATGTCCAGCACCTTAAAGAAAACATTGTATTGGGTTCTCCATGTGAGCATGGTGAAAAACAAGAGGACCCTGAAAGTAAGCAAGGCAAACACTAGAAGTGACAACAACAAGGCAAACACCTCAAAATCTCAGCCATGCTCCCTTATCATGATGTCCTTGTCTGTCTGGGATGAACTGGTTTAGATAGTCTGCCCATTATAGGAACCAGCTCTGTTTCTTTTATTATGAAATGCTGCAGGTTTAAAAAAATAAAATTAAAATCTATCCAATAAAGGTAGCAAATCCCAAAGATCTTTGGAAGCAAAAAATGGTTTCACATTTAAGGTAAGGAATCCATCCTTAGAACACCTGAAGGATAACAGGATGAATTTTGAATGAGTTCCACAGAGAACATTTCAGACAGAACCATGCATTATTTAATTCCACAAAGGGCTGAGAAAGAGGGAGGAAATGCTATATGTTTTATACAAAAAAAATAATTCTAGAAACATGCAGTTTTCTAAAAAGCTGAACTATGTGTCACCCCTCCCTCCATCTCCAATAAGATTTTAATGCTTTGATGAATCAGTGCAAAAACAAACACCATAAAAGTCTCAGGCTAAATATTGTTCTGCTCTTTTGTTTGCTAATGTATTTATTAGCCCTAATGGACTCATCTCCCTCTTTAACGTAGAGCTCTTGTGGCAGATGCTAGCTAATCCTCTGTTGTTAAGAGTTACAGATCAGGTTTTTAAATTTGCCATTTGTTAAGCAAGCATCAACTTGCACTCTTCCGTATTTGCTAAGATTGTACCTTTAGGTCCATTATGATGATTATCCAATATTTGTTTCAGTCTTCCCAGGGAGTTCCAAAGGTGGCATATGTGGTATATGCTTTTGAGAAAGTGCAGAGAAATCACTCAATAAAAATGAATTTAACAGTTGCATTTGTTAGGGCATACAATCCACTTATTCTAAAATTTCAGCATTGGTCTAAAGAAAAACCCAACTTTCCTTCACATAGATTTGGCTCAGGATATTTGGCTGCTAAATGCAGAACAATCAAAACTCTGGTTTTGTGAAAAAAACAACAACACCTGAGCAAAAACTAAATAAATGCTAGTTTAAATAGTATTTCAGCCAAGAGTTAGCTTGGGGAAAGTCCTTATCCTCTCACCTTCCCTAGCTGGAAATTAATTCCATTGAAATAATTGTTTTTAGAAAACTATTGTAAAGGTGACCTCAGTTTTAAATTCTGCCCTTTAATCACTTATGGAGATAGGTCACATCAGTTTATAATAATACTTAACTCTCAAGATAGATTAAAGTTCCCAAAGCTACTTTAATCTGCTAAAAAAAAACCAGGAATGGGACAACAGCTTATTTGGTAAGAAAATGGTAAGTGAGCACCTGTCCAGCCTAAACGAGTTCAAATCACCAGGACCAGATGGATTACACCCCAAGATTCTCAAGGAACTGGCAGATGTGATCTCAGAACCACTGAACTATATCTTTCAAAGATGCTGGAGCACTGGGGAACTACCAGAGGACTGGAAAAGAGCTGATGTAGTTCCCATCTTCAAAAAAGGGGAAAAAAAGTAGATCCAGGAAATGACAGGCCTATCAGCCTGACCTCAATACCTGGGAAGATTCTGGAAAAGATAATCAAACAACGAATAAGCGAGCAAACAAAAACATTACTAAAAGCCAACATGGGTTTGTCAAAAACAGATCATGCCAGACAAATCTTATTGCATTCTTTGACCAAGTGACAAAATTAGTGGAACAGAGGAATGCTGTGGATATAATTTACTTGGACTTCAGTAAGGCATTTGATAAAGTAGATCACAAACTATTACTTGATAAGATAGAAAAATTTGGGTTAGACAGCATCACCACCAGATGGATTCATAGCTGGCTGATCGGCTGTACTCAGCGTGTGGTCCTCAATGGAACCGCATCTACATGGAGGGAAGTGTGTAGTGGGGTGCCCCAGGGCTCTGTTCTGGGCCCAGTGCTCTTCAACATCTTCATCAACTATTTGGATGAGGGGATAGATGGGGAACTCATCAAATTTGCAGACGACACCAAGCTGGCAGGAATAGCCAACACTCCAGAAGACAGGCTTAAGATACAGGAGCAACTGGACAGACTTGAACAGTGGGCGCTATCTAACAAAATGAAATTCAATAGTGGAAAAAGTAAGTTTCTAAATTTAGGTAAGAAAAACCAAATGCACAGGTAGTAGCAACTGTGAGAATGATCTCGGAGTCCTAGTGGACAATCACTTAAATATGAGCCAGCAATGTGCTGCAGCTGCCAAAAAAGCCAACACAGTGCTAGGCTGCATTAACAGAGGGATAGAATCAAGATCATGTGAAGTACTAATACCACTTTACAATGTCTTGGTAAGGCCACACTTGGAATACTGCATCCAGGTTTGGTCACCACAATGTAAAAAAGATGTTGAGACTCTGGAAAAAGTACAGAGAAAAGCAACAAAGATGATTAGAGGTCTGGAGGCTAAAACATATAAGGAACGGCTGCTGGAATTGGGTATGTCTAGTTTAATGAAGGGAAGGACTAGGGGTGACGTGATAGCCATGTTCCAATATCTCAGGGGCTGCCACAAAGAAAAGGGAGTCAAGCTATTCTCCAAAGCACCTGAAAGCAGGACAAGAAGCAACGGATGGAAACTAATCAAGGAGAGAAGCAACCTAGAACTAAGGAGAAACTTCCTGACAGTTAGAACAACTAACCAGTGGAACAACCTGCCTCCAGAAGCTGTGAATGCTCCAACACTGGAAATTTTTAAGAAGAGACTGGACAGCCATTTATCTGAAACGGTATAGGGTTTCCTGCCTGAACAGGTGGTTGGACTAGATGACCTCCAAGGTCCCTTCCAAATTTACTATTATGATTATGATATGATTAGGATGAATCAATATGTCGCAAAATCATGAGTGTTTTGAGTTTTCTGCTCATTCATCCTGCTAAGCATTATGCAAAATATTGGAGGCCAGGTGAAAATGGAGGAGACGGCTAGATGAGAAGATACAGCTAAAAGTCTGGGGATAGTAATACCCTTAACAGTGAAATGCTCTGTATTTCCAGATAGTGATACAAAAATAATAATAATAATACTTGGCATACAATTTCAAGGCAAAACAACAGTAACTTTATGTAAACCAATAAGCATAATAAAATATACTCTAAGGTGATTGGAAAGGTTTTCAATACAGGTAGTCCTCAACTTACGATCATTTAAAAATGGCTTGAAGTTATAACAGTCTTGGAAAAAGTCACTTGCAACAAATCTTCAAAGTTGCAACTGTTGCACCACCCTTGTGGGCTGCAGCTTGGGCACTTGACAACCGAACCCACATTTACAAAGGTTATAGTATCTTGCTGTCACGTGATCCCAGATCTGAAACCTTCCCAGCTGACTTCAGAGAAGCAAAGTCAATTGCAGAAGCCAAATTCAATTAACCATGTGATTCACTTAACCATGGTAAAAATGGTCATAAAATTGGGTCCAGTCACACTTAACCATGTTAAAAATGGTCATAAAATTTCACATGTCAACGCTGCTAACATTGGATGTTTTTGCATTGACAACAGATAGAGATGCAGCCATTTTCTTCTTTTTTGCTTTTAGAGCTAGATGATGCTGGGATGGCTGGTGAGGGGAATGTGCAGGAGAGTCTAGCTAGACATAATAACACTAGACCTAGTGTGAGAACCAAGGTTGTTGAAATAAGAGATGATAAAGAATTGGTGGGCTGGAGAGGTGGAGGGGAAGCCCACACTTCAAACTAATTGGGGAATGTGATTTATGACTGTTAACTGGAGGAGGGAATTGTGTTTTGATACCATGTGCTCAGGGGAGGGGAACTCAGTTTTTGGCTTCAATTATGTTAGTGCCGATGCTATGCTACTCAAATAAAGATTCTTTAAGGTAAACAATGCCTCAAAGTTCTTTGAAGAGTTTCATCTGTCGGAACCAGGACATCACAACTACATCACTTGAATGAAATTCTGCTCCCAATTGTGGTTGTATATAGAGGACTACCTGCGTTCCTGGATTTGGAGCAACCTATGGGTTGTGAGTTTTATATAGCTCCCTAGCACTCTATTTCTTACCCACAAACCCCAGGTTTCTGTTTCAATAATGAAAGGAAAAAGAAGTGTGCAGTAAGAATGTTCTTATTCCTCTCCTAACCCATTCCCATCCTACCCACAAAATGATGAAGTTGTACCACCAAAGCTTGGCAGACAAATGTTTGAATTTTGGGAATATCAATTTTGTTCAAATGTAATTGGGAGTGAAAATTCAAGATTTGACCTCATGAAAAGTTAAACATTTCCACTGATACCACCATTCCCCTTTACCCCCAGAACGTGAGCTGAATCTGCACCAGTTTTGGCAGCATGGATTCGGAAAAATGCACAGGTCTAGGAGAGGAAGTGAAAGCTTTCTGGAAGGTGATTTCTACGATAGTTCCATTTTTTAAGCTACGAAGCCCTCAAGTTTATAAGGCAAATTAAAAAGCAGTGGGATCCATCTTTTGCAATGATCTACTAAGATCGGAAGGCTTCTGGTCAGGAAAAGTGACACAGGGTCCAGGTTCCATTTGTTTTTCCCACCGCTTGTTTTTTCAACCCGTAGGATAATAAAAGAAGGAATGATGAAAACGTTCTACAAAACTGTTGGCTGGTAGTGCTAGAGACCATCCATCTGGGTGCATTGGTGCTTCCCTTTGGAGTAGCAGTTTTAGAACAGCTGGCAATTGGAGCCCAGGGTGTTTCTGGCAGGCAAGCAGGAAGGCAGTTCCCTGGAGCTGTGTGTCTTCAGGCAGATAGTCTGGCCAGGCTACTCCTCTCCTTCTCATGAAGCCTTTTTGTGGAGGCAAGGAATTGCCCAGTGGTCGTCTATTTAATAGAAGAAGACAACCTTTATCTCTTCAGCTTTGGAGTCCCAGGGAACAAAGTGGATCTGGCTTCATAAACTACTTAGTGTCAGGACCCACCCCAAACCACGTCTTAGGAAGACAAAACTCTTGGAGCCAATTCTAGTCCAAAAAGAATTCTTTACTATGACATGCTTGGCTGTGGGAATACAAGACAGGATCTAATATTGTTCTACAAATTGAAACCTTATAAAGAGTTCCCTGTTCAACCCCCCTTCCCTAACCCCATTTGGTCAGCCCCCCATCATTTACCTCATGTCATCCCTTTCGTGGGAAAAGGAACTTTGGATTTTATGGTTATTGCTCTTCCTTCAAAAGGAGACACAAGCCAGATGCCTCCTATCCTAACCCCCCCCTTTTGTTCCCCCAGTTCAAAAGGCTTCTCTGAATCTTTGAAATGCCTAAGGCAGGCTGAATCCACATTTGTTCCTTCCTCCTCGGGAGATGGCAGAATCCATGGAATAATGTTTTAAACATACATTTATGAATATGATATAAATGGATTCTGACACTTAGGAAACATTTACAAACTTTTGGGGAGTCATTTTCAATTTTTCATACTTTCAGAAAATGCTTCGCATTTGCTTTTGCCAGTGGTTCAGATGGGCAAGGTAATAGTCACCTTCTTACCCAGTCAAGTTAACAACAGGTTTGTAACTTTGCGACTCTACTATCTCAGTGGATAATAGCAAATAGCCACTTGCTGCACCATTTAAACTCTGCCCGTTACCCTCAATTTCTCATTTCCGCTGAAATTTCCTAACCAGTTGGTGTGTTTTTATTTTTTTTTAGTCTTCCTAGATCTGTAATTGGTGGAAATTGCTGAGGTCAAAGTATACACATGCACACACAGACACAGACACAGACACAGACACACACACATATTGATTATTTTATTTATTTTAAACTGTGTCTGTGGGTGTGTGCATGCAAGAATTACTATGAGAAGATCCTCATTAATTTCTCTCCCTTGTTTACTATAGAAATCAGTTGCATTTGACTGTGTTTGTGTGTAAAGTGTTCCTCTGAAATCCCCAGTGCCCCTTGCTAAAGTGAGGAGAGCAATTCTCCAAGGCAGAACTTTTCTCAGGTCCCCTAGGAGATGAGATAGGAGCAGATCCTAGGTAAGAATACATTGCATTGCTGAACAACCTGAAGCTCTCCCAGCTACAAAATACATGGTAATAAAGATTGTGCCTTAGTAGGAAATTGGTTACGGATAGCATGAAATAAGTCAATGTTAGGAAATCAAAGTTTATTGTCTCTGCCAGCCAGGTGATTAGCAGGCTGGCTGGGATCTTAGTACAGATTTCCCACTGCTAATGGTAGCAAGAGATTAACAATCTGCAATGTGTTGTTAAGAGCAACGAGGAAGTTCCATTTCTGTTCTGTGAATCTGCTGAGAATTACTGAGAGGAAGAGGCAAGATAGAAGACGTAGGGATGGGTAAGAACATGTGTGCGCAGCCCAACTCTCAATCCTTTTACCTACCGGGGGCGTTTAATAATCCTTTATTTAATAATCCAGGTAGGCCTCGATTTATGACACAATTGAGTCCCAAATTTCTGTTGCTAAGGCAAACATTGGTTAAGTGAGTTTGGCCCCATTTTACAAGCTTTCTTGTCACCATTGTTCAGTGAATCACTGCAGGTGTTAAATTAGTAACCCAGTTGTTAAGAGAATCTGGCTTCCCCATTGACTCTGCTTGTCAGAAGGTCGCAAAAGGTGATCACATGACCCCAGGACAACTGCAATTATCATAAATATGAGTCAGTTGCCAAGCGTCTGAATTTTGATCATGTCACCATGGGGAGGTTTCCAAGGTCGTAAGCCTGAGAACCGGTCATAAGTCACTTATTTCCAGTCCTGTTGTAACTTCAGAAGATCATAAATGAACTGTTGTAAATCGAGGACAACCCGTAGGTTTAAGTACCTCAGACTTTTCTTTTAAGAAGACTTGAGAACAGTCTTACTGTAAGGAAAGAAGGCAAGTTACAGCTCTCCCTTGTGTGAGGAGAAGTCAGGATGCGGACCAAGCATGAACCTAAGAACAAGAAGAAGAAACATTGTCCATGATTCACCTCACCTTCTGGTAAGTCATGTATAATCCGAAAGAGATTTTGGCTCACGGGAAGGTTTCTGCCTTAGCTGGAGCTGCCGCAGTTCTGTTTTCAACCGAGGGGGTTGCTTTTCGAGAGCCTCTGTTTCTTTCCCAAACGTAATTTGTCTGGTGAAATAATTGTGGGAAGTAAAGTAAGCACTGCTGAAGTGGAGGCTTGATGCAAAGCATGTTATGTGTAGGTTTTTTAAAAAATATTTCCCCCTTTCGGTCTGATTTGGCCAGCTTTAAGTATGTGCAGCTCCCGTCTGTCTGTGGCTGGCTCTCTCTGGTGATTAATTGGAGTTCTTCTTGCTGCCGCAGTGCTGCTGGCTCTATTCTCTTGAGTCTGCCCCAGAGTCAGCAGCCAGAGTAATTTTCCTCTTCTCCCCCCCCCCCACGGTCTCTTCTTCTCTTCTGGTGGCCTGGTGGCCGTTCTAATATATGTATATCCTTGAGACAAATCAAGCGCCTCCCTCCCCACAGGGGGACTCTGTGCAAAGTTTTTCTTACAGCGAGGGATTGTCTTTGGCCAGGAGTGGGAAAGATACCATCTCTCTTTCTAAAGAGAGGAGGGCTAACTTAGCATCAGGCCAAGTGAAAGGGGCTTGTCGGTGACTCTTGTGACTTGGGTTATTTTACTTGTACTCTGTGCTCACGTAATCTCCGAATCCTTACTGAAAGGGCAGAAAAATGTGGGAGCGGATAGAGAGGGCTGGGAACAAACGGACACCCCCCCATATGAGGAATTTGCTCGAGATTGCTAACAATTTACGACTTATTTTGTTAAATAATTATAATGTTAGTTAATTGCTCTCCTTTGAAGATTTAGGGGCAGATGAATGGCTAGTTCTGGCCGCCATATTTTATTTAAACCAGGTTGGGCAAGAGTGATAATCGGCGATGTACCAAGGGGAGGAGAGAGGGCAGTTTGCCCCAGATGCAGGCAGGACAAAGCTAACAGGAGTGGGAGGCATTGGGAAGCTTGCAAAGAGAGAGGGTTGAGTCACAGCCATTTGGTGGCAGGTGGCACCCTAGCATAAATCTCTTGCCGACAACTTCCGACCGCGGTTTTCTTGGTTACATTGTCACAAGTAGTTTGGTCTTATTCTTACAACTGAGAGAACTGATTGACTCAAGATCCAGCTTTGTGGCTAAGGTGGGACTGGAACTCGGATCTGACATGTTAATCATTATGCCAAATAGTTCTCAGCCATGAAAGAGGGGAGTGTTAAAAAATGGGTGCCAGATATGCCAGGGACACCATTGGTTACCATCTCAAGAGATCTGTCCTCCTTGTTTTCAGGCCTTTCATCAATTTCTGTGACAGGACTCTGGTGGGGATGATCTAAAAGATACCTTATCTGTGCCCAAGAGCTCTGCTTCCGAGCTGTGAGTGCTTGTGTGATAAATAAGGGTGTGTGGACAAGCTTTGGATCTGGCTGATGTACTGGATGCCTGGATAAGAAGCAAAACATTTTCAAGGAAAAAACCAAGTCCAGTTGCCTTTTGAAAAAGCAACTTTGGGACAACTATGACTTGGATAGTTGAGAATCTCTGTAGACACTTGGGAATTCATGGTGACCATGAGTTTGCTCTAGACAATTTCTGTTTGACACATCCAGTTATCCTACGGTAGACTTTAGTTTGGCCTGAAAACAATTCTTTAATGACCTGAATATGGAGGGAATTACACTCAGTTCTTTGCCATGGTCAATTAATGTCAAGGCCCATATAAGACTGGCTGCTACCAGTTGGAGGCCATAGTCAAAAATCCAATTGCCCACCTTTGGTTGGTATGTCAGTTGTAGCTCTCTCTGGGCTGGGAAATTCTTGCAATGGTTTCATCATCCAGGTAGATTAGTGCAGTGCACTCTATCTGGGGCTGCCTTTAACAACCTCTTGGAAACTATAATTTTTACAAAAACAAAAACAAAACCCACTGGTATACATGCTAATTGGTAGTAGGTTATGTGTATATAACCTAGAGCTACACATGTAGCAATAGCGCTTAGACTTATATACCGCTTCACAGCCCTCTCTAAGCAGTTTAGAGGGTCAGCATATTGGGTCCTCATTTTACCGACCTCGGAAGGATGGAAGTCGGAGTCAACCTTGAGCTAGTGAGAATTGAACTGCTGGCAGTAGGCAGAAGGGTTTTCGCTAGTCAGTCAGCCTGCAATACTGCATTCTAACCACTGTGCCACCACAGCTCTTTATGTATGAATGAGGTTCTAATCCTCCTTTAGGCACTGAAATTGGCTAGGTAGCTTTAGGCCAGTCATTCTCTTTTTGTCTTAAACTGGAAATTTGAAAAAGATCTAAGTAGCAACCTGGACCCTAATCTCGAAAGAAAAGACCTTCATCCTACAATGGACGGAAGTGGCTAACAACATTAACCCTTTCAACAAGTGAGCAAACTTGTATAGGGTTGGAGAGATTTTTTCCCCCCTAGATTTTACTCCACATGGCTCCTGCTTGAAAGAGATTTTTTTCCTCTATAAATTGTCATCTTTACCACCTTCTCAGGCCTTGACATGAATCTTGAAAGGAATTCAAAGCAATTCTTCAGATCAATTTATACCTAGTGGATTTCTCATGTTTTCCTCCTCCACTGGATAAGAATGTTTTCTATAATGGTCCCTCCTGTAACAGCCTTACTTTCTCCTTTGTGTTTTCATAATCTGTTAGACATTTTATCACCTATCACCAGAGTTGAATCTACTCAGGGCCTTGTTTTTTGAAGAGTGTAATGAGCCTCGTTGTCAGGTCTTCCTCTTTCATATGTGTGTGTGTGTGTGTGTGTGTGTGTGTGTGTGTGTGTGGGAGTAAAAAGCTTGCATTAATTGTTTGTAGCACACGACAGTTTATTATTTCCTTAAACCCACCCCACGTGAGTATTAAAGCTTTGTAGATCTTCAAAAACTGATTTACTAGTGAAAACCCTGAAGCGGAGGTTACTTTGCTTCACTGGAGGAAATGGGCTGAACTGCTCATGTGCAGAAATCTACTTCCCATTAAAAGAAGCACCTCACTGAAGAGCAGTGTATCACACCTCCTCAACAAGCAGTGTGCTGCTTTTGCATGGCAAAACACATTTTTGGGACAGATCACACCCTTTTTGTGCTACCACACCATTAGATCTTTTTTGCTTAACATTTGTATGTAGCATCTGTATTGTGAAATCAATTCGGTTTACAATATTTTAGGAGAGACGTGTGAAACCACTTTATGCCTCAGCTGGCTTGTCTGCCTATCATGAATGCATTACCAACACAGCCCATTGTAGATCTTGTAGATCCCATGGCTTTTAAGGAGTGATATAAATTTAGTACCAGCTGGAGTAGATTTGTATTAGGAAGAGCTCTGCATTAAAACACTATTTTTATAAATTAATGCATCAACGTGAAAGTTATACAGCCATTTAATCTCAATATGTGTTTTGTGAGTCTGATGGTACAAATGTAAGGGCAGATTTACATTGAAACAATGAAACATTTTGCTATCGCTTTTACCTTGACTTTATTTTTATAGTAAGATCAAGGAAACGGTTCTTTCTATGAGTATAACATGAACATCAAGGTTTATTGATCTGAGAAATAAATCTTTTCAAGAGGTAATATTTCACCTTGCAAAGTACACATTTCAGCATTTCACCCCATACAGAAATTACTGTATAAACCAATGCAGAAATTCAGGGTGAGATCCATTTGAACAAATTGGGCTAGTAGGTCATTTAATGCGAAACTAGGCTTTTTTCTTTTTAAAATGTTTATTCTAGTTTACATGACTGGAAGTTGTTTTAGAAGTTATATATCTTCAGCTGGCCAATAATTTATGACCTGGAATGAGTTTTTTTTAATAAAAAAGTTGCATCTGTTCATATTACTTGCAGCTTTGTGATTCGTTAATATATTAAATAATGAATATGGCTTGATGCATATAATCAGCTTCTTGTGAATTACTTAATACATGATATATTAAGATAATTGGATACCTTTAATATACAGACAAAGGGACGCAGTGGCTCAGTGGGTTAGGACGCTGAGCTTGTCAATCAGAAGGTCGGCAGTTTGGCAGGTCGAATCCCGAGTGCCGCGTAACAGAGTGAGTGCCTGTTACTTGTCCCAGCTTCTGCCAACCTAGCAGTTCGAAAGCACGTAAAAATGCAAGTAGAAAAATAGGGACCACTATGGTGGGAAGGTTTAGCGCTCCGTGCGCCTTTGGTGTCTAGTCATGCCGGCCACATGACCATGGAGACGTCCTCGGACAAGCACTGGCTCTTCAGCTTTGAAACGGAGATGAGCACCGGCCCCTAGAGTCTGAAACGACTAGCACGCGTGTGCGGGGGAACCTTTACCTTTACCTTTTAATTTACAGACAAAATAGGAGAAATAAAAAAAGAAGAGAGGAAGACTGGAAAAAGGGAACTTCTCCCTGCCCCCTTCCAGTGTAATATAGTATAAATGTATAATTGTGCATTAACCTTGGCTACTAAAAGTCAGCTTAAAAAAATATGAATGAAAGCCATCACACCACTTCTGAAAAATGCTGAGATATTGAAACTGGCAAATCTTCAAGAGACGTGTACTCTTAAACTGGGCAGTGTTTCCCAGAAATTTATCACCTTGCATGACTTGTCATATTACAGAGATAGTATAGCCTAGAAAAAGTATAAATCTTGATTATTGTGACTGGATTGAAGATGAATGAAAATATGTGAGGCATTGTGAACCGATCCGGTAACTGTTTATTTCAAAGGAAGTCCCATTTATTTCACTGAGACTTTTCCTCAATTTAAGTAATGGAATTTGGTTAGGGATTTTCAGATTAATAATATGACTAAAGCAATATTTCAATTTTCAGCTTGAAAATTGTCTTTTGGAAGACAATGTTTTTCCTTATCTGCCTTCACTATGATTTCTTCCATTATCCTGCGCTGTATCTGTACCACACTTTTCCTAATCTGAGCTTCTTTCAGTCAGTAAGTGAACATAATGGATATGATGATTTCACAATGCTAAAATAGTGAATTAGAACATAGAATAACATGGTGGAGGGGACCTTGGAGGTCTTCTAGTCCAACCCCCTGCTCGAGCAGGAGATCCTGTACCATTTCAGGTAGATGGCTGTCCAGTCTCTTCTTGAAAGTCTCCAGTGATGGAGCACCCACAACTTCTGAAGGCAAGCCTGGTTAATAGTTGTTCTCACATTTAGGAAATTTCTCTTTAGTTCTAAGTTGCTTCTCTCCTCGGCTAGTTTTCATCCATTGTTTCTTGTCTTGCTGTCTGGTGCTAATATCACTTGATGACCCTTAGTTAATTCAGAAGGATGTTTCCTAAACTGTGCACATGAATGATCCAATCCAATGAGAGTTCACAGACTGTCAACAAAGCCTGTTCAGAGTGAGAACTATTTAGGCCTCTAATCCCTTTTTATGTAGAGCCTTCTTCAAACCACTATACTATGAATTGTCTGCATTAGTGTTTTTATGTCACATGCAACTTTTTGACTCCTCATCAAGTATAGCTTTTCAGGACCTAATTAAATGCATTTAATTACCTTTATTTTTATGACTGTGGGACATCAAACCATTCAGTATTCTTTCCAGCAACCTTCCAAGTCTGAAGCATACTTCAGTCATGGTTTATCTTATGCTGTGTATAACTTCAGTTGCAAACATGTCAGACAAGTGAAGTGGTACCTCAGGTATTGAAGATAATACTATCTTCCTGGTCACATTGACAGAAGGAAGATACATTTAAGAATGCTTAATTAATTCTACCCCTTTCCTCTTCTCATGACAGACGTACCTTACTGTCACTTGCAATCTCAGAAAATCTCATAACTTTGGGCTCTCCCTTTAAAATGTTGCTGTCTTTTGATTAATTAATATAACATG